>NC_091711.1:21112500-21737500 GCF_041296265.1 Equus caballus | reverse complement strand
TTTTTGCAATTATTTTTTTTCATATTGTTCGTTTCTCTTCAAGGTTGACAGTCTATTTAAATACTAAGCTGTATTCCTGCTAAATTAAAATCAAACTCGGGCCAGCCCTGACTGCCTAGTGGTTAAAGTTTGGCGTGTTCTGCTTTGGCAGCCCAGGTTTGGTTCCCAGGTGCAGAACACCACCACTCATCTGCCAGTAGCCATGCCGTGGTGGCGGCTCATATAGAATAACTAGGAGAACTTACAACTAGAATATATGACTATGTACTGGGGCTTTGAGGGGGCAAAAAAAGAATAGAGAGGAAGATTGGCAACAGATGTTAGCTCAGGGTGAATCTTTCCCAGAAAAAAAAAAACAAAAAACATCAAACTTAAGCTCTACATGTGTCCATTTTTTAAAAAAAAAGTAAAATATTTATAAATCTAGAAATTTCCTCAATAAATTGGTGACAAATTTGAATGGGATAAAACAAAACTCCTAGTCCACAATATTATGCAAGCTGAGTTTAGAAGAGACACTTAATAAATATCTCCAACTAGAAAAGAGGTGTTTATGTTGTTTCTATCACGAAGAGTGAGCCAATTCCATCTTGAGCATAAGAAATGAAAGGAATAAATGCATATAACTTGAGCTTTTTAAAATCAAATTCAAAGTCACCAAAGTTATTTTTGCTGAGATGTAAGCAAGACTTCAGACACCGATAAGGCACCTGACATTTTCAGCAAGGAAAAGGTGACGGGGAACTTACTAACAGTGTAGGTAGATTTCTTCATAAGGGAAGGCTTAGAGATAAGACAATATCCATTTCATGAATAACAACCAACTATATGGATTCACATCACACTTTGGAAAAGGAAACAGCTAGGAGCTTGATGAGGGTCCACAGAAAGCAAAGACATAGTCAATAACTAATATACTCTTCTCCTGAGAGGAGCAGGATGATACATTGGGAAGAGAATGGATTTTCCAGACTGAAAGACTTGAGATGGGAAAAGATTTACTGTCTAGTAATAACAGATGCTTGCGAGTTCTGTAGAGGCTTTGAGGTAGTACCATGTGTTGCAAGTTGGGGGTTGCAGGAAACAGATTCTTAGAGACAGAGTGTAGCATGCAGGGTGTTTATTAAGAATTGCCTTTGGGATCAACAGCCATGTTGAAAAGGGGAGAGAAGCAGGATTGAGCAGAGGGGAAAGTGGGCCTGCTAGGTCAATCCAATAGCACTGGCCAAACCCCTGGGGAGTTCTGAGGCTGAAATAACCCAAGAGAGTTGCTCCAATTTGGGCTAAATGGACCAGGAGTTTCTACCTTTGCCTCCATCAGTCACTGGGTATGGGCCACCCCTGGAAGGGCATGATCTTGGGAAAAATGAATCTTTACAGCTGAAGAGGCTCCTAGCTGAAGGCTGAATGCTGACAACACTCTTAGTATTTATGGGTATCTGGGTGGGACACATCTGTGTTCACCACAGGCTTCTCCTTACACCTCTATGGTCCCTTTCTTCATATACATTCACAGAACAGCTCCTCCAGGATCCCAGCAAGTGTCTTTTCCTTGAGGAAACTTAGAAGAGAAAGTCTAGAGGGACCAACTATAGTGCCAGACACTGCAGCTGGTCTTCAGGCTGCAACCAATAATCCTCCTCTCTCTGTTTTTCCATCCATTCTATGTTCCTTTCACCTTCAGGTGCTAGTCTTAGTGGCTTACTTGGTGATGTAACCTAGATCCTCATCTCTTATTAGTATGAGCTCGCAGTCACCATAGCCTTCTCAAACCAGGATTGTTGCACTTGTCTATTTGCCAGCACAGCTGAGCAGAGAAATATCAAGTGATGCTCAAGTAAATGCTAGATGCCAAACACATTCTTCCCTGTCCCCACTAAGTAATAGCAGTCCTACTTCCTCCCAATGTCAGGTCAATTACCCAGGCCAAGTTGTTTGCTGATCCCTGCACACAAGAGGACTAAAATACCCGGGCAGCTTTATAGTTCAATAAGACTATTGCTGTGTCACCTGACTGTAGTGGTCTCCTTTTGGGAACAGGAACTATTGACTTTGCAGAGACCAGACTTATGGAAATGGGATAACCAAATTCCCCCACTGAGTCAATGGGAGTGATTATAAGTGAAGCAATTCCTGCTTCTTGTCTTGGGTTTATAAACCCATGTACTCTCTATTGGGAGCACAGCACCATGTAAAATGTTTTGATTCAAGGGATATACAGCAAACTGGAGGATAAGTGCTCCAGCCTCAAAGTGTGGACTATGACCTGGAATGTGCATTTTGCCTCTAGTTGGCAAACACTTTATCAGGTCAATAGATTCTGAATGATACAGAATATGATATAAACAGTGAATCCCATGGTAGGAAGGTCACTGTTTTGATGTAAAGTGGGCTCTTTATTGGGAAACAATATTATATGGGATCCAGTACTGGTAGGCCAAACATTCTCTAAGACATTAAATAGTGGTGCTGGCTGAGGCAGCACAGGTAGGAAAGGAAAACTCATGCAGAAATACATGTCTAGAGAAGAGTGGGCAGAGCAAAATGGAGGGGCGAGCTGACCCGGGATTCTCTCCCCTCCAAAATACAACAAAAGATTGGAAGAACTGAATTTCAGAGAATAAACATAATGCCAGCTTGTTAGAGACCTAGAATACCAAGAAGGCGGAGATCATAAACCTAGCTTTACCCCTTCGGAGGCGCTGGAACGGTAGGAGAGAACATCGCTCCCTCCCCTAGAGTCTGCGATCGCTGCGGCGCGGGTCGGGAAGGAGCGGGGGAGGGGCTGCGCAACCGGGGGATCATCCAGGGGATCGACTCCTGCCGCTGATTCAGTGGAGACCCGCTGACAGGGGGAAAGCTTCCGTCTGCGGGGACCCTATAAATCAAGGGCCTTGGGAGACCAGAGAACAGAACTGATCTGAACCCAGACCCGCTTAACAGCCCCTCCCCCCCAGCAAAGCCAGTGGGCGCAGCCATCTTGCCCCAAGGCGGAGAGCTAACACGCCACTCTCGACCCCCATCTAGTGGCGACAGGCTGTAACTGCAACTGAATTCTACCACCATGAGAAAAAACCGCTCGTCTACCATCCAGCAATTTATAAAAGCCCCAGACCAGAAGGAAAACAATAAAAACACAGAATTAAGTCCTGAGGATTGGAATTAGGTAAACTAAGTGATAATGAATTCAGAGCAGCTATAATCAAAAAACTCAATGAGGTAGAGAGAAAGATAGAGAAACAAGCCGAGTTCTGGAGTTACTTCACAAAAGAGATTGAAATCATAAAGAAGAATCAAACAGAATTACTTGAGATGAAAAACACAATGGACCAGATAAAACAGAATACGGATTCCCTGAATGCCCGTGTAGACAACATAGAGGAGCAAATTAGCATAATCGAGGACAGACAGGCTGAATGGCACCAGACAGAGGAAGAAAGAGAACTAAGAATTAAAAAAATTGAGGAAAATCTCAGAGAGATAATGGATTCAATGAGGACTAAGAACATAAGGATCATAGGAATTCCCGAGAATATGGAAAAGGAAAATGGAGAGAAAGTGTGCTTAACGAAATTATTGAAGAGAACTTCCCAAATCTAGGGATCAACAGAGAAATGTGTGTAGAGGAGGGTTTTAGATCTCCTAGATTTGTCAATGTAAAAAGACCCACTGCAAGGCACATAGTAGTAAAGTTGGCAAATAGGAATGATAAGGAGAGAATACTCAGGGATGTAAGGAAAAAAGAGAGAATAACCTATAAAGGAGCCCCTATCAGAATGTCAGCAGATTTCTCTACAGAAACCCTATAAGCTAGGAGAGAATGGAGTGATATGTTCAAAGCTTTAAAGGATAAAAACCTTCAGCCAAGAATACTCTATCCAGCAAGAATTTCCTTCAGATATGAGGGAGAAATTAAATCTTTTCCAGACAAACGAAAGTTAAGGGAATTTGTAACTAAAAGCCCTCCATTACAAGAAATCCTCAAGAAGGCTCTCATACTTGAAAAAAGAAAAAAGGGAGAAAAGGGACACAATCCACAGACTAGGGAGACCGATGGATAGAACCAGAACAGGATAGCAAATATTCAATTATAGCATTAGGGTAAAAGTAAGGAAACTACCAAAACAAGGACGATCTTAGCACTCTAACTACAAATTAATAAGACGAGTTGGAATAAAAAATGAAAATAATTATTTAGGAGGGGAAGAGCAAGGGGTCTAAATCAGTATTGGTCAAGTAGGTAAGAGACCACCAGAGAATAGACTATATTATACACGAGATTCTAAATACAAACTTCAAGGTAGACACTAAAATAAAGTACAGAACAGAGTCACAAATCATAGATAAGGAAAAATCTAAGAAACACAGCATAAAAAATTGCAGTATTAAATGGGTAGTCTAAAGCACACAGGAAAAGAAACACAGGAAAACAAGATAATGAGAGACAGATTGACAGCATTAAGTCCACATGCATCAATAATCACTCTCAATGTGAACGGATTGAACTCTCCAATAAAAAGACACAGAATGGCAAAATGGATTAAAGAACAAGATCCAACAATTTGTTGCCTCCAGGAAACACACCTCAGCCCCAAGGAAAAACACAGACTCAGGGTGAAGGGGTGGAGGACAATACTTCAAGCAAATAGCAAGGAAATAAAGGCAGGTGTTGCAATTCTCATATCAGACCAAGTGGATTTCAAAATAAGACAGGTAAAGAGAGACACAGAGGGACAATATATAATGATCAAAGGGACACTTCATCAAGAAGAAATAATGCTTATAAATATCTATGCACCCAACACAGGAGCACCAAGATTCATAAAGCAACTATTAACAGAACTAAAGGAAGATGTTAAAAACAACACAATAATAGTAGGGGACCTCAACACCCCACTCACATCAATGGACAGATCATCCAGACAGAAAATCAACAAGGAAATAGTGGAGCTGAATGAAAAACTAAAACAATTGGACTTAATAGACATATATAGATCACTCCACCCTGAAAGAGCTGAACACACATTCTTCTCAAGTGCACATGGAACATTCTCTAGGATAGACCATATGTTGGAAAACAAGGCAAGACTCTACAAATTTAAAAAAATTGAAATAATAACAAGCATCTTCTCAGATCATAGTGCTACAAGGCTAGAAATTAATTCCAAGAAAAAAGCTGAGAAAGGCACAAAGATGTGGAGACTAAACAACACACTACTGAACAAGCAATGGATCATTGAAGAAATTAAAGAAGAAATAAAAAGATACCTGGAAACAAATGAAAATGATAGCATGCCATACCAACTCATATGGGATACAGCAAAAGCTGTATTAAGAGGAAAATTCATTGCAATACAGGCACATCTTAACAAACAAGAAAAATCCCAAATAAGCAACCTTAAAGCACAGCTATCTGAACTAGAGAAAAAAGAACAAATGAAGCCCAAAGTCAGCAGAAGGAGAGACATAATAAAAATCAGAGCAGAAATAAATACTATTGAAATGAAAAAGGCAGTAGAAAGGATGAATGAGACAAAGAGCTGGTTTTTTGAGAAGATAAATAAAATTGACAAACCACTAGCCAGACTTACAAAGAAAAAAAAGGGAGAAAGCTCAAATAAACAAAATCAGAAATGAGTGAGGAGAAATAACAACAGACTCTGCAGAAATACAACAGATTATAAGAGAATACTACAAAAAACTATATGCCAACAGAATGGATAACCTAGAGGAAATGGATAAATTCTTGGACTCCTACAATCTCCCAAAGCTCACTCAAGAAGAGGCAGACAATTTGAACAGACCAATCACAAGGAAAGAGATTGAAACAGCAATCAAAAACATCCCAAAGAATAAAACCCCAGGACCAGATGGCTTTCCTGGAGAATTCTACCAAACTTTCAGAGAGGATTTAATACCTATCTTTTTCAAGCTATTCCAAAAAATTAGGGAAGATGGAACACTTCCTAACACATTCTATGAGGCCAACATCACACTGATACCAAAACCTGACAAGGACACCACGAAAAAAAGAGAACTACAAGCCAATATTACTGATGAACATAGATGCAAAAATTCTAAACAAAATTTTGGCAACCAGAATTCAGCAATTCATCAAAAGAATCATACATCAGGATCAGGTAGGATTCATACCAGGGACACAGGGATGGTTCAACATCCGCAAATCAGTCAACATGATACACCACATCAACAAACTGAGGAATAAAAACCACATGATCATCTCAATAGATGCAGAGAAGGCAGTTGACAAGATCCAACAGCCATTTATGATAAAAACTCTGAACAAAATGGGCATAGAAGGAAACTACCTCAACATAATAAAGGCCATATATGACAAACCCATAGCCAACATCATACTCAATTGGCAAAAACTGAATCCCATCCCCCTGAAAACAGGAACGAGACAAGGATGCCCTCTATCACCACTCTTATTTAACATAGTACTGGAGGTCCTGGCCAGAGCAATCAGGCAAGAAAAAGGAATAAAAGGAATCCAAATAGGGAGGGAAGAAGTGAAACTCTCGCTGTTTGCAGATGACATGATCTTATATATAGAAAACCCCAAAGAATCCATTGGAAAACTGTTAGAAGTAATCAACAACTACAGCAAAGTTGCAGGGTATAAAATCAATGTGCATAAATCAGTAGCATTTCTATACTCCAGTAATGAACCAACAGAAAAAGAACTCAAGAATACAATACCATTCACAATCGCAACAAAAAGAATAAAATACCTTGGGGTAAATTTAACTAAGGAAGTGAAGGACCTATATAATGAAAATTACAAGGCCTTTCTGAGAGAATTGGATGACGACATAAGGAGATGGAAAGACATTCCATGTACATGGATTGGAAGAATAAACATAGTTAAAATGTCCATTCTACCTAAAGCAATCTACAGATTCAACACCATCCCAATCAGAATCCCAATGACATTCTTTACAGAATTAGAACAAAGAATCCTAAAATTCATATGGGGCAACAAAAGACCCCGAATTTCTAAAGCAATCCTGAGAAAAAAGAACAAAACGGGAGGCATCACAATCCCTGACTTCAAAACATACTACAAAGCTACAGTAATCAAAACAGCATGGTACTGGTACAAAAACAGGTGCACAGATCAATGGAACAGAATTGAAAGCCCAGAAATAAAACCACACATCTATGGACAGCTTATCTTTGACAAAGGAGCTGAGGGCATACAATGGAGAAAAGAAAGTCTTTTCAACAAATGGTGCTGGGAAAACTGGAAAGCCACATGTAAAAGAATGAAAATTGACCATTCTTTTTCACCATTCACCAAAATAAACTCAAAATGGATTAAAGACCTAAAGGTGAGACCTGAAACCATAAGGCTTCTGGAAGAAAACGTAGGCAGTACACTCTTTGACATCAGTATTAAAAGGATCTTTTTGGACACCATGTCTTCTCAGAGAAGGGAAACAATAGAAAGAATAAACAAATGGGACTTCATCAGATTAAAGAGCTTCTTCAAGGCAAATGAAAACAGGATTGAAACAAAAAAACAACCCACTAACTTGGAAAAAATATTTGAAAGTCATATATCTGACAAAGGCTTAATATCCATAATATATAAAGAACTCTCGCAACTCAACCACAAAACATCAAACAACCCAATCAAAAAATGGGCTGGAGACATGAACAGACATTTCTCCAAAGAAGATATACTGATGGCCAATAGGCACATGAAAAGATGCTCATCATCGCTGATCATCAGGGAAATGCAAATCAAAACTACACTAAGATATCACCTTACACCCGTTAGAATGACAAAAATATCTAAAACTAATAGCAACAAATGTTGGAGAGGTTGCGGAGAAAAAGGAACCCTCATACACTGCTGGTGGGAATGCAAACTAGTGCAGCCACTATGGAAAACAGTATGGAGATTCCTCAAAAAACTAAAAATAGAACTACCATACGATCCAGCCATCCCTCTACTGGGTATTTATCCAAAGAGCTTGAAGTCAGCAATCCCAAAAGTCCTGTGCACCCCAATGTTTATTGCAGCTCTGTTTACAATGGCCAAGACGTGGAAGCAATCTAAGTGCCCAGCAACAGACGAATGGATAAAGAAGATGTGGTACATATATACAATGGAATACTACTCAGCTGCAAAACAGAACAAAATCATTCCATTTGCAATAACATGGATGGACCTTGAGAGAATTATGTTAAGTGAAATAAGCCAGCGAGAGAAGGATAATCTGTGTATGATTCCACTCATATGAGGAATTTAAAATTATGGACCAAGAACAGTTTAGTGGATACCAGGGGAAAGGTGGGGTGGGGGGGTGGGCACAAAGGGTGAAGTGGTGCACCTACAACATGACTGACAAACATTAATGTACAATTGAAACTTCACAAGATTGTAACCTATCAATAACTCACTAAAAAAAAAAAAAAGAAATACATGTCTATCCTGTAAGAATGAATATCTATCCCCTCCATATTGGAAAGGACGTAATGTAGTCAACCTGCCACCAAGTTGCCAGTTGGGCTCCTTGAGAAATGGTACCATATTGATAGATCAGCATTAACATTTGTTGCTGGCAGTTTGGACATTTGGCATTGGTGGAAGCCATGTCAGCCTTGATAAATGGGAGCCCATCCATACTTGTGGATCCATAAACAGACTCCATCTCTGCCACTGTGGTCACTTCCTTCATGTACCCATTACGCCCATGCCAAAGTGACCAATGTCAAAGTGTGGCTAACATCAAATAGTCGAGTCATTCTGTTGTCTTCATTGTTTTATGCCTCTTCTATGGTGAATACTCTCTAATCAAACATGCAATTCTAAGATACCCACATTTTGTGCCTTCTCCCAGATGTCCATCCATATCCCTCTATCTCAGACTTCCTTGTCCTCAATCTTCCAGTCTTTATTCTTCCAGGTCCCTAACTAGACCTTCATGAATCTATATATATCCTAACTTTGGATCACTTCCCAAATGGCCAGGTGGATAAACAGGTGCCCAGAACTCTGCACATTGGAATGATCTTTCCCTCCTAGTTTTCAAGAACACTCCTGAGTAAGACTATAATGCCACAACTATCCACTTTTGACTTGTCCCCACATATGAATCTGACCCAGCGGTAAACCAAACCTATGCTTCTCCTTCTTCTATCAGTTGGTCAAAGAAGGTCCTCATACTGTAACAGGTATAAGCTAATGGAGGGTGATAATACAATAGTGGTAAATGATATGAGTTTGGGCTACCTGTACGTACTTGTCCTCTCTGGTCCTGCTGATAAGTGATTTTGGATGCACCACTTCCATCTATGATGCTTATTTCTGGGTTCATTAGTAGGTCAGAGAGACCTAGTTCATAAAGGACAGTTCTGGATATGTAGTCATTTAATATCCCATGGTCATATTTAAAAGTTGAACTGTAATGCAGGCTCAACATCTTCAGATAACTACATTGAGAGGTCTGGATCCAGAAAAGCTCATCAGAGTAGTCATGCATTAAGCTGGCATGACTGGTCCTTATTCTTCTGCCTCAATAGGTCACTGTACATGGGCTGCCCCTGGAAGGCATGGCTTTGGGTGAGGTAGCCTCTGAAGCAGAAGCAATCTTTGAAAGGGGTGACAGCTGAAAACTTCTGACAGTACTTCCTGCAGCTAGAGGGATCTGGGTACCACATATTCTTGTCCATCTCATCACGGGAAGGAGACAACTTTGGTTTAGTGGGAAGGAAGTTACTTAATTTCTCTCTAATCCCATAAATATCATATTGAGCTCCCAATTGCCAATGCAACCTGTTCTCAATTAGTTATAAAAGAAATGAGATATTATCAAGCAACAATTGAACGAGTGATGTATCACAAAGCAGAGGTACCCTATGCATATACAAACCAACTTATGACAATTTCGACTCTATAGAGCAATAGAGAAAATGTCTTGTTTTTGAGATATTTAAAATTTTTTAGACTTTAGAATTTAAGAAATTTGTAAATAGTAAAATCCACTCTTTGTGCATTGGACAAGTGTATAGATTTGTATACACACTGCCACAATCATAAAATAATTTTATCACCCAAACATTTCCTCATGTGGCCCCTTGGCCCAACCCATCCCCTGACAACCATTGACCTGTTTCCCATCCCTATAGTTTGGCCTTTGTGATACAAATGGTAATGTATTATAGAATATCATATAAATAGAATCATGCATTATGTTTCCTTTTGTGTCTGGCTTCTTTCCTTAGCAAAATGCATTTGAGATTTATCCGTGTTGCTGCATCTATCAATAATTCATTACCTTTTATTGATGAGTAATTTTATATTGTATGCATGTACCACATTCTTTTTTTATTCTCCCTTGGAAGACACTTGGGTTGTTTCCAGTTTTTGAAGATTATGAATAAGGCTTGTATAAACATTCACGTGCACGGTTTTATGTCAACATAAGTTTTCATTTCTCTTGGGAAAACATTATCTTTTAATAAATGATGCTGGATCAATTGGATATTCATTTTTTTAAAAAAACTCTAACATTTCTTTTACCATACACAAAAATTAATTACCAGTGGATTGTAGATTTATAGTGAAATATTTCTTAAATAAGGTACAAAAATCATTAACCATAAAGGAAAATTTCATTAGATTAAACTATGTCGAAATGAAGAAATTTTGTTTCTCAAAGACACCAGTAAGAGAATGGGAAAAAAGCAAGTTGCAGAGTAAGAGAAGAAATATGTAACACATATGCCTGACAGAGGGCTCATATCCAGTCTTAGCATTTTCATTGTATAATCCATTCGAAAGAGCAAACAGCCTTTGCGGAAGGGGAATGGACAAGAGAGTTGAACAGGCAACTTAGGAAATATAACACCCAATGCTGAACAAACTTATGAAAATGTGCTCAACCTTTATAGTCAGCAGGACAAGGCCAAATTAAACCACAATTAAATATTATAGTACCACTATACATCCATCTGAATAGTTTGATTAAAAGACATAATACAAAATATGATGAGAATGTGAAACAACTTTGGACAACCACTATCACTACTTATTTACAATCTACAGAAATGAGTACACATGTACAACAACAGGCACAGAAGAATGTGCCAGAATTATTTATAATAACTCCAAGTTGGAAATTTCCCCAAAGAACATCAACTACAGAATGGAATAGGACCGTGGTATATCCATCGGGTGGAATACTATCTAGCAAGAAATTGAGGCAATAGTAGAAACATCTGTCACAAATATAATGTTAAGCAAAAGAAAAGGCAGATAGGAAAGTACTTGTGACGTTCAAAAATAGACCCAAAGGCAAAACCAGAACACAGTTAGAAACCAGGGCTGTGGTGACGTGGTGGGGGGGCAGGTCAGGAGGAGGATTCTGCAGATGTTCGTTCTCAGTCTTGGTAGTGGTCACAAGGTTGTTTGTTTCGTCATGAAAATTTATTGAAATCAACATTTATGTTCATGCTCTTTTCTATATGGATATTATGCAATAATTTTAAAAGCTTTAAAAAATAGCAAAGATACCTCAAGGTTTCCAATAATTCTGAGCTCAACTAAGTGAACAGTTACTCTAGTCCAAATACTGTGCTTTAATTTCTTACCCCTCCCCTTCCAAAAACAATGTTTATTAAGCTGTCTAGCACGTTGATATAGGTTCAAGGAAGAAAAACAACTTTTATGGGGGTGACTCAGTACCTAATATTCTCCTCCTTACGGCTTCCCTGACTTTTCTTTCATGTCCTAGATGAGTTCTCGTGATAGGACAGGTTGGCTGGGTGTCCCCAGGCAGGTCTTTGGGTTTTGCTCCTTGCTGTCTTCAGAACGTGTGCATGGTGTATGTGCATGTGCCTGCGTGAATGTACCTCTTCTCTGCCCCTCCTGGTTTTGTTGTTTCCTTCTGTCCTCTTGCTGTCCCCGTCTCCCATCGCTGTCCCGCCTACTGAGGCAGAGGTAGTTATCCGATTGGAAAATTTGGAAGAAGACCAAGGCATGGCTGACCCAATCCTTTCCCCTCTCCTCCTCCTTTCTGGGTTTCCCATTCAACACGGAACATTCCTTGTGCTTTTTTTCAGCTATTGCATAAACTCAGCACTGTCCCTGCAGTGGGGCCTGCTCTGTTCTGTGCAGCATGAGCACGACCAAGTGGGGAATGTCTGTCTTCTTGGGGGTTTAGGTAGCAAGCCCCTTTAGCTGTTACACTGAACTCAGTCTCTCAACTCAGCCTTTCTCAGTAACAATGGCAATCACAAAGGCCTTCACATGTCTTGCTGGGTTTTGTTTCACTTTGGTTTTTAATTTCTCACTTGGTTCAGAATAGAAGAAGGTAGGGAAGAGGGGTGCTAATTATCGAGCATTCTCAACACCAAAATAATATACATAAACTCTAATATGGGATATATTTGTGAAATTTTATATAAATAGCATTCTCTTAAACATTGCTATTATATTCTAAATTTGATGTTAGAAGTACATTTACTTGCTACCTTTTCTATGTCAAAAATTCCTTCCCCATGAGTTTCCACTTCTCTGTATCTTCCTGAAAGGCTCTCTGAGGCTTTTCATGTTATGAAGTCTGAGACCTCAGGAAAGATGAGGAAAAGGAAGGGAGAAGGAAGAGAGAAAATAGTAATAATAGTTTCTGTTTATTAAATGCGATGTCCCAGACTTTTAGTGTTTTATATGTATCATTTGATTTAACCTTCACAACAAACGTACTTTGCAGATATGGAAACTGAAGCTAAGATTGAAAATTGTAATAATATGATACTATCAATTCACATTAGCCATTTGATAACACTATTTGATAGAATATTATATATAACATATAATATGTAATATGCATAATATATAATATGCTATATAGCTATAATATTATGTACAGCTATACTTCCATTTTATAATCTCTATTAATTTTTTGGCTATAGCCCAGGGTGAGCTATCAATAAATATTAAGCCTTATCCTCTAGACAGAGAAAAGACTGTTACTGTCACTGGTATGAACTTGCTGCATCTTTCCTCTGTCTTCTTTATTTCCCCTTCCTGCCTGTCACTTCTGTCCCCAGGCGTACGTCCTGTCAGAACCATGAAACATTAATCAACTCCCGGAGGGGGAGTTTTTTCCTAGGGCTTTTCTTCCGCCTAATTTTCCAAGCCCTTGTGAATCCCTCCATCCTCAACCTTATCTTATTCCTGCTGCAGACCTGGGTTACGGACGCTCGAGCCCCCACTGGCAAATTGCTGGGTCGGTGGAGTCCACATTAGATCATGTTCAGGTCTGTGCAGCAACATAGATACAGGCTGTGCACTCAGTGCCTGCTTATAAATGTTTACTGGTTGGCATTTCACTTTACCATAGGACGAACTAATCTCTATTATCTTTTCCACATCCTTTCAAGACACTTTATGTCTAAAGTAATTATGTCTCCCTGAAGGCAGACTTCTTAAAGAAGGCAATCTTTACATTGATAGTTTTTGAGTAACACAAAGATCACTTTTTAAAATTTATTTTAAAGTCATGCTTATGATTTTAAAAAATTCAAACAAGATAGCTAAATATAAAATAAAAACCAAAAAGTCTCATGACCCCACCTTTATCATTTTAGAAATAATCACTGTTAATTGATTCTTGTATATCCTTCCAGAAAATAGCTATACAAACACACATATGCTGCAGTCTTGCACACCTTCATACTTTCTGCACACACACTTATTCACATACTAGAATTTGTATGTATACATTTATTCTTTTTTAAAATACATATAGTATGTATTCTCATCCTGTTCTATAACTTTCTTAAGATCGGAAATACAATAATCATAGTTATAATAGTTATATATTGGACACAGAATCTGCATTATTTATTTCAGTTAGTATATGGTATTCCGTTGAATGGGCATTCCATAACTTATTGTGGAATTCTTCTATGTTTGAACACTTTCATTTTTCTCTTTTTTTGTGTGGGTACAAACAGTGCTGCACTGAATATGGTTGCAACTCTATTATTGCAAACTTGGGTCAACATGAATACATCCCTCGATGGCATACAGAAAAGGGGTGTGGTTCAGTCAAAGTACAAAAGCTTTTATACTTTAATAAGCATTGTCCTCCAAAAGTCTGACTGGTTTACACTCCCAAAAATAGTGTACGAGAGTGCCAATCCTGGAGCTGAAATAATGGCATGCTATTACATTGCTGTCTCACCTTGCATGTCTTTTCTATGAGTGAAGCTAATCATTTTTTCATTGCTTTTATATTCTGTTAACGCTATATAAATGCAACAGCATTTTGCATTCCCGGCTTTTTTCTGCCATAGAACATGCCCTCCAACTTAGTGACAGTCTGGTGTGAAAGGGAGAACTCACACTCTCTCGTCTGGGCAGTAGTTCTCTACCATTTGCCTCAGGGTCCCTTTTACTCTTAAAAATTATTGAGACCCCAAAGTGCTTGTGTTTATGTGGGTTATATCTAGTGATATTTATCACACTATAAATTAATACTAAAAATTTATTAATCAGTATTTAATATAATACTAAACCTTTTACAAATTAACATAAATGATCTTTATGAAAAATTGCTATATTTAAAAAATAGAAAACAGCTAAATTCCAGTATCTGTTTTTGAATTCAATTTACTGCAACATCAAATATCATTTAGCCTCTGGGAAACTCTATGATACTCTTGCAAGATAATGAGTGAAAAGGGCAAATAATGACTTAGTAGTATTAGAAAAGAAGTCTTTAAACTTGTGTACCTGAAAAGGTCTTGGGGATTCCCCAAGGGTACCTGGACCGCACTTTGAGAGCCACTTTGTTAGAGCATGAATTTCTGTCTATAGAAATAAGCGAGAATATCGTGTTTGCTTTCCATGTCCTTTGAGATCAGGTGCTCAGGCTTCAGAAATCAACTAATCACTAGCAATGTTATAAAAGAGAGACAGCCTGTGCAATGAGAAAGAAAACACCACCAAGAAGGCAGCAAGCACCGATTAATTAAAGTATTTTTTTTGTTCTTTTGCCTTGATAGTTATGGACCAACAAATCTTCTACTATGGGAAATTTATTCTTGAAAATTTCGAGCCTCAGGAAGATTCAATATTGAAGCTAACACTACATATGTTTCATTATTTGATTTTTGTATCTTCAATTATAATTATGCGCAGTGATTAAATTTGATATTGACTGTGCTTGGGCTCAATTTATTATATTATTAATTCTTTTCCACTGACAAGAATGATGGAAGTTCAATTTCTGCGTGAGAATATGAGCTAATAAGCTTTTCTCAAGCTCACTCCGGGATTTCAGCTTCATCTGTTTTCTTATTGAAATTTGGAGCTCTGTGCTATTATTTCTCTTTTATCACCTTAATTTATTAGCTACACATGTAAAATTTACATACATTCGTAAATGTGATTTCATAGATGTGTATTTCTCTTTTGCCTGCCTCCTCCAACTTTCTATCCCCTTAATCTATTCACATCATTCTCCTCCCCAATAACCCCAAGTAACCCAGAGTCGTGGTATTTATTTCCATGTTCCCCTAATAACACATGTCCTATGCACACACATAAATGCAAACATGCATTTAAAGCTACAAATAGTTTTTTCAAAAAAATATGCTCACAATACGTACATTTTTCTGCATCTTGTTTTTTTCATTCCATATTGTCCATGAGGAATACCAACAAGGGAATTAGTATTGTTTTAATTCATTACTCTTAAGGATTGTACAATATTTTAAATTTATTCAACCATTCATTGTCCTATGAAGTGCATTTCCATTGTTGCTAGTTAGTTTTTTTAATTAAATAATTGCTGTTACTATTTTGTATCCTTGCTACCCTGAACAATGCTGAAATACGTGTCCTTGATGATATATATTTACATACCAGCACTTCCATTTTTATTGGACAAAAGGATAGAATTCCAGAGTATAAGTCTTGAGTGAACAGGTTTATAAGTTAAAATTTTTTTTTTTTAATAGAAGTTGCAGATCCCTTTTCAGAAGGGAGGTAAAATTCACATTTCCACCAGCAACCTATGAAAATATCCTTATAAATGTTAATCACACTTGTTAAAACTTAAAAGTCTGACTAAGATAAAATAATTCCTCATTATATGACTCATGAGCTGGAACAACTTTCCATACTTTGTTGAAATTTTGAATATGTTCTTCTACAAATAATCCACTCAAATTTTTTGCTCCCTTTTCTATTAGCTCATGTAACAGGATGCTCACAGTGAGCTCACACTCACTGATACCTGCTTACAGTTTTGGCTGAAACTGTAATACTGAGAACAGCAGTGCTACCCCCACCTTCCAAATCAAAATGCCAGTTTTCCTATGCAGGACTTAAAAAGCAGGTATCAAAAACTAGTTCAAGGGGCCTGCTGGTGGCATAGTGGTTAAGTTCAGTGCACTCTGCTTTGGTGGCCTGGGTTCGCAGGTTCAGATCCCAGGCACAGACCTACACCATTCTTCAAACCATGCTGTGGTGGTGACCCACATACAAAACAGAGGAAGACAGGCACAGATTTTAGCTCAGAGTGAATCTTCCTGAAGCAAAAAGAGGAAGATTGGCAACAGATGTTAACTCAGGGCCAATCTTCCTCACCAAAAAAAAAAAAAAAAGGAAAAAAAAAACTAGTTCAATAAACATTAATCCATCCTCACATCCAGGATCTGTAAGAAGGCTAAGACTGTATTGAAAGCTTAAAGAGACCAATAATGAAGGACATGCAACTGTTCAGTTGGAGAGAAGAAAGTGTTTTTATCAGTTTTATTGAGGGATAATTGACATATAAATTTGTAAGATATTTAAACTGTACATCGCGGTAATTTGAAATATGTATATATTGTGAAAGAATTCACCCCACTTACTTATTTAACACATCCATCACCTCACATATTTATCTTTTTTTTCTTTTGGTGAAAACATTTAAGTTCTACCCTCTTAAATTATACGATATAGTGTTATCAACCATAGCCAACATGTTTTACACTAAATCCTCAGAATTTATTCATTATGTAGCTGAATTTTACCAACCTCTTTTTCTCCCATGCCTCAGACCCTGGCAACCACCTTTTTACTCTCTGTTGCTATGAGTTTGACTTGTTTTTTTTTTAGATTCCACATATGTGATACTATATAGTATTTGTCTTTCTCTGTCTGGCTTATTTCATTTAGCAAAATGCCCTCAAATTTCATCTATGTTGATGCAAATGGTAGGATTTCTTTCTTTCTCATGGTTGAATGCTGTTCCGTTGTATGTGTGTATAAAAATATTTGTATATATATGTATATATGTACACTTTTTTTTATCCATTCATCCATTAATGGATGCTTAGGTTGTTTCCATATCTTGGCTATTGTGAATAATGATGCAATGTAAATGGGAGTATAGATATCTCTTCAAATATCTTGTTTTCATTTCCTTTGGATATATACCCAGATATGGAATTGCATACAGTAGTCATATTTTTAATTTTTTGAAGAATGTCCATACTGTTTTCCTTAGGGGTTTCATGATTTACATTCTCACCAACAGCACACAAGTGTTCCCTTCTCTCCACATTCTCGCCAACGCTTGTTATCTCTTGTCTTTTTGAGACAGCTGTTCCAACAGGAATGAGGTGATAGCTCATTGTGGTTTTGATGCATGTTTCCTTGATGATTACTGATGTTGAGCACTTTTTCACGTACTTCTTGGCCATCTGTATATTTTCTTTGGTAAAATGTTTATTCAATTCCTTTTCCAATTTTTTAAATCAAATTGTTTTTTCTATTGAGTTGTCTGGGTTCTTCATAAATTTTAGATATTAATCCCTTATTAGACGTATGATTTGAAAATATTTTCTCCCATTCCATAGGTTGCCTTTTCATTTTTTTATGGTTCTTTTGTTATGCAGAAGCTTTTTAGTTTAATGTAGTCCTACTTGTTTATCTGCTCTTGGTGTCAAATCCAAAAATCATTGCCAAGACTGATGTTAAGGAGCTTACTCCCTATGTTTTCTTCTAGAATTTTTATGGTTTCAGGTATTACACTCAAGTCTTTCATTCACTTTGAGCTGATTTTTGTGTATGGTGTAAGCTAGTGGTCCAATTTCATTCTTTTGCATGTGAATGTCCAGTTTTCCCAGTACCATTTATTGAAGACACCATGGTTTTCCCATTTCATGTTCTCGGCTCCTTTGCAGTAAATTCATTGACCATGTATGCTTGGGTTTATTTCTGACCTCTCTATTCTGTTCCATTGATCTATGTATCTGCATATACTTTACTGTTTTGATTACTATAGCTTTGTAATATAGTTTTAAATATGAAAGTGTGATGCCTCCAGCTTTTTTCTTCTTTGTCAAGATTGCTTTGGCTATTCAAAGTCTTTTGTGGTTGCATACAAATTTTAGGATCCCAGTCAGCACTTAGCTGAAGGCTGAACCAAAGCCAGATACTCAAGCAACAGATTTTAGAGCACACAAATAGACCTCTTTCAGGAATAAACTGCAAGATGGGCAGATCACAGGGAAAAGGAAGGACTATTCAGAAATGGAGTGGAAAAATTAGTCCCATATGGGTACAAAAAAATGAGTGTAGCTAAAGAACTGAGGACCTGGGAATGTGTGCTTTTAGTTTTAACTCATAGATGCTGGGTTCCCTGTAGGAGAACAAATATCAGGGTTAATATTAATTAAGAGCCGGTAACATATTTTTGTTATATAACTCATAGATTAATTGGTGAATAATAGCCATATCTGAAATATTGCATCAAAACTACTACAACAAATAAAAATGTTAAGTAAATCTGCCAGCTATAAATAAAAACACTTAACAGAATATTTGAGGCTATGTCAGATATAAAATTCTATTAGATGGAATTGGAAGAAAAACTTCATTGGTCCATGGAGACTCTTTCTCTGCTCCTGGCCAGAGCCATCTTCTAACAATAAACATCTTAACTGCCTTGGAATGTTCTGGGGCACAGAAACAGATTTCCAGTAGTAGATCTTGGTATGTGAAGGACAATGGACTGTATGAGAAAATACCCAAGAAAAAAATGTCTAATGGAGTGTATGAGATAGAGCAGCAGAACTTGAGTTTGGAAAGAGCAATAATGTTTTCAGGAAGACTATGAGACGAGGCCTCATCATCTCCTTGGGAGGCCCATTTGCTCTAAGAAAGAGAATGATGTAGAATAAAAGAAGACTCTACTAAGGGCCCAACTATCTGCTATGAGGAAATATTTGAAAAGAATAGTCATACAAAGAAATAACATCTTTTTTGGCAGCCAGGAGAAAAAAAAATCAAAAATAGAGACTATCAGTGACAACATTGGCAATTACGTGAACAATAACCCTTGAGCAACTGAGGTCAGGGATGACCAGAGGAATGGATACTACAACAGAACAACTCCAGAACTGCAAGAAGTGACTCTGTTCATGTCAGAATTTTACCTCTCCAAGGACCCCTAGAAAAAATTACTCAGGAAAGTTGCAAAAAGAAAATAAAAAGTTGGACTTGCTGTGAATCAGGAAAGTATTAATTCTGAGATTTGAGGTTTGGGGTATTGCTACAGATATAGGAATGGCCAGGAAACATATGGGTGACACAAAAATCCACAGCTTTCCTAGATGTGGTATGATAACACTATACTATGATAACCAAAGTGTTTTTATTCGCTTGTCTTCTTTAACTCCAACGGTTCTTAACCTGTGGCAATTGTTCCCTCAGGGAACATTTGGCAATGTCTGGAGACATTTTTGATTGTCACAATTGAGGGTGGGTGCTACTGGCATCTACTGGATAGCGGTCAGAGATGCTGCTACACATCCTAAAACACAGAGGACAGCCCCTCACAACAAAGAGTTATCGCAGCCCCAAAATGTCAATAGTACCAAGATTGAGAGGTCCTGGTTTAAGACATTTCCCCATTATCCCAACATCCTGAGCGTTAGTTCAGCATTTGTGTCCCTACGTCACTTTGAAGGGATGTTCTGTAAGTGTCAAGCATAAAATAGGCCTTTCGATTATTTCATTTATTCCTCTACAAAGTTATATACACCACTTCTCACCAAGACTTCTTCATGCTTTTGAGTATATTTGCATCACTCTCCTGGGTTAATCCATGCCAGATATATATTATCTTTATAAATGTAGCCATCCACTCTGCTTTGGTGGTCTGGGATTGGCGGGTTCAGATCTCAGGCATGCACACCACTCACCAGGCCATGCTGTGGTGGCATACCATATACAAAGTGGAGGAAGTTTGGCACAGATGTTAGCTTGGCAACAATCTCCCTCAAGCAAAAAGAGGAAGACTGGTGACAGACGTTAGCTCAGGGCCAATCTTCCTCACCCAAAAAAAAAAAAAAAATGTAGCCATCCACCAACTCTGAATAAAAAATAAAAAATCTTCTCTGAAAAACAAATTGCTTGCAATTATATCTTCATCTGGTCCCTTGGAATATATCTGTAATGCTGATTTAGTCCTTCCGATAAGTGTTTCCCCAAATGCATCTCTTTAGCAGCATTAGAAATAATAGCTGAAAGAAATGAGTCTTTCCAGTTGCAGTAACTACGGTTCGAGAGTATTTTAAATCAAATTTATTGCTAGAATATTTGTAATGTCCAAACATTTGATTTGTATGTTTCTTTGCTAGGTGCCGTGCTGAAAAGTAGTAACACAGAGGCATGCCATTATAAATAGCGTTGTTGGTTTTTGGGTTTTTTTTTTAGTTTTTCTGAAGCTGCAATTAATGAAGAGAAATAATTAAACAGCTGCTAAGAGAAGCTGCCTGGGACGATTGATATATTTATCCATTGCTATGGAACCACTGCCCCACTGCAGATCTTTGTCTGTACATAGCTAGTGGGGTTTAGGGCTTGTACAGCATATTGTAATATCTCAATTATCTTTCCGGTATGAGGAAGCATCATAGCTTACTATTAAGAGAAAAGGATAACCTGGAAGAAGATCAAGAGGATGACCTTGAAGTGTTTTGTTCATGCATCAAGACTCTGTTCACTCGTAAGTATGCCAAGGGAGTAATCAAGGTAGCTGTTTCTGTCTTCCCTGACTGCTGGGTGTTATTACCCAAATCAAGCACATTAAACACATTGTAGAGGAGATAGGAAAGGAAATGAGCCTTTAAGCAGGTTTTTAAAGATATTTTTAACTTGGCAGTCTGTCTAATAGGGAATCTTTTTTTTTTTTTTTTGAAGAGCACTGGATGGTCAGTATTGGTCATCTGTCAAAAAGTAAGTTGAAAAGAATGTATTTTATGATAAACACTTGGTTTTGAAAACAATTTTGTTTTTGAAAAATAAAAATCATTTTACAATGAAAACTTTTTTATATCGTAGATAAAATTGCTCTATTCAGATACTACAGGATTTCAAAGTATTCCAAGGATTGCTGGAATTGAGGGCATAAAAGCAATAGTTTTTGAGTGAATAATAAAAAGGACTCTTGGCTTAAGTGCTAGGGAATGAAATAAAAGAGAAGAGTAACTCATGAGCTTGGCAAACAAATGCCTTCAATCTTATCTAGATACTCAGAAATTATTTGGCACAATATTAAGTTAATCATTCTGTTTACAGGAAGATGATGTTTTAAGTACAAGGGAAATTTTTTTTCTGTCTTAACAAAATGAAAGATAAGAGAACAGTCTTTCTTTGTGCTGCAGTGGAATGACTGGAATAAGGAAATGTGTATACTGACTGAAAAAAAAAAAGCCTGACTTTTATTTCCTGAGAAGAATAAACAAAAATGGTGCCACTGGTTGTCCCAAAGTTTGTTTCTCATGACAACTTGAGATTTCAACGTGTACCAGAAAAACCTGACTGTGGCCTAGGACTCTGGCTAGCATTCAGACTTTTTCCTTCCGTTGGGAAATCTCATGAGAGAGTGCAAACTAAAAAGAGTATTAAATTTGTTCCCACTTTGCAACTGTAAGACCATTCATTAATAGCTGATTTCTCAACCATTCATTGTCTTCGGAGGGCAGGTAGTATTTTCCGACGTGGGCCAGTCAAAAACAATCAGTCACAACATCCATACAAAACAAAGTAACTTGTTTGTAACAACATGAACAATTTCTACCCAACCAAGTTCTGGTTTTATTTTCAAGCAACCTGTAAAAATATTGCTGGAAATATGCAGAATGAATGAATTGTTAATAGGAATTTCATATTCATATTACCTTGTAGATTTCACAAAATTTTCAGAAATTGGTTATTTACCTTCATAACCTGTGCTTTAGGCAAGATGAATATTAGGCCTATTTATGGGTGGGGAAACAGGTTCAGAGCTGTTGCAGATTTGAATAAGGCTACAAAGTTAGCAAAAGATGGAGCCAATAATAAAACTAATGTCTTCTGTCCTAAAGGAAGGAATCTGTCTGCCAAATGAAAATTGTGATATTTTTAGAAGAGGATAATATCATCTAGAGCTTCTACAACTTTCTGTCCACAATTCTAATCTAATAAATCTAATAAAAAATTACTTATCATGATAAAAGAAGAGAGCCAATATATAGGAAATAAAGAAACTCACAGGCAAAAGAAAGAAAGAGATCACAGATGATTCAGATAGTCTTTAAAATAACTATAACATATTCAATAAAATAGAAAAGCAGATTAAGAATTTCAGCAGAGTATAGAATCCATTTTTAAAAAGTCAATTCGGTGAAAGATGGTAGTTAGTCTTTGGGTGGTGAACATGATGTGGTCCACATAGAAATTGAAATATAATGATGTACACCTGAAATTCATAAAATGTTAGTAATTAATATTACCTCAATAAAGATAAATAAGTAAATAATAAATAAATAAATGAAATAAAATTAAGATTTAAAAGTCAATTCTAGAACAGTATTGTCTAATACATTAATCACTTGCCACTTGTGGCTATTTAAATTAATCGAGCTAAATAAAATTTAAAAGTCAGTTCTTTTGTCACACTTTTCAAAAGCTCAATAGGTACATATGGTGAGTGGCTACCATATCAAACAGGACAGATTATAGTATATTTCCATCATTCCAGAAAGTTCTCTTAGGCAGCAATATTCTAGAAATAGAAATTATAATTGAAGTTAATAAATCAATAAATAGGTTTATATCAGACTAAATAAAGAAAAACAGTGGATTGGTAAACCAGAAAATAGTAAATAGAAACCCTCCAAATTTGTAATAGCAGAATGAGGAGTTTGACAGATCATCTACACTACAAAACAACTATTTAACTGGAGAAAATTATTTAAAAAAATAAATTTAGTTTCTGGATCTTGTTCTAAGGGCATACAGAAAGTAGAGAAACGTTCATTCAAAGAGTCTGTGGCATGCGAGCCATTACTTTTTCCCTTTCCCCGTACCCTGCACCAGCTCAGACTTACAGAAACTCTACACTGGGCACATGCAACCAAGAAGTCTGGGGCTTTCTCTCCCTCCAGCTCTCAGTCTAATGCTGTAGTTTCACTGGTGTTTCTCAGACCTCCTAGATCCACGTAGCAAAACTCTATTCTAGGTGGGAAGAGCTAAGAAAACTAAAACTCTCTTTGTCCAACCAGCCCTACTTGTAGGGAAGAAGCTCTACTTCAGGCACAAAAAGTCCAGGAATACTGTGGCCCTGACCACCCCTACCTTAGCTCACCTGTTGAATAAAGCTTCTATGCCTGATGCACAAGCCAGGAAGACAGGAGCTAACCTCCCTGCTAATATTCGCTTGTAGAACTGAGGTGTGACTCTCAAAGGAGCAAGCCTCTGTTCCCACCCCTAATACTGTACAAAGGCACAGAGCTTCCGCCCAGTGAAAGGCAGCCTATAAGAGGAATGACATCATTTAGAACAGAGCATGGAGATCTTCCTGCCTAATGGTCATACCCAAGGATGTACCCTCTCAAGAGTGATCAGACAGGGAACATCCAAGCTACAAGTCCCTGACGGAACATGTGGGAAAAACTGTAAACTGCTTGAACTATGACACAGCCTCCAGGCCAGGCATACAAACTCAATGGTAAAGAATAAAAATCCAACTGACTGAGGTGACTAAGTACAACCTTTGGCCAATAAATGACTTATGCTGACACAGGGATGTTAGCTGCTAAAAGTCAAAAACAAGCAATAAACTCTGAGCAAGGACACTAGAGGCTGCTACTACAGAAAGAAAGAAACTTCACGGAATTTGATCAGTCAACTCACTAAACATATAAACAAACAACAAGCAAAAACAACAACATTACCTCCGGGGGATTAGTAACCAGTGTTACAATATCTTATCTAAAATGTCCACTTTTAAAAAAAATTTACAGGACATGCAAAGATACAGAAAAGGTGACTCGCACATAGTTTTTTTTAAAAAGGTGACAATATAACTGCTTTTGAGGGGGCTAAGTGTTAGGTTTAGTGAAGACTTCAGATCAGCAGTTACAACTATGTTCAAAGAACTAAAGGAAACCATGTCTAAATAATTGAAGAAGGTATGATGAAAACGGTTCACCAGATAGAAAACAAAAATAAATAAAAATAAATTATGAAAAAAAAGAACCAAAAGGAAATTCTGGAGTTGAATATTACAATAACTAAAATGAAAAACTCATTATAGGGGCTCAGCTGTAGATTTGAGCTGGCAGGCAAAATAATCAGAAAACTTGACTATAGATCAATAGAAATTATGCCATCTGAAAAAGAGAGAGAAAAGAATGGAGAAAAAAGATAGAGCCTCAGAGAAATGTGGGACACCATTAAATACATCAACATATGCATAATGGAAGTACCAGAAAAAGAGGAGAAAGTGAGAAAGGAGCAGAAAAAAATATTTGAGGAAATAATGGTTAACAAACATCAAATTTGATGAAAAAACGTTAAGCTACACATCCAAGAAGCTCAACAAAGTCCAAGTAAGATAAAAGCAAAGAGATCCATACGGAGATATACCATGGTCAAAATGTTAAAAAACAAAGAATTAATCCTGAAAGTAGTAAGAGAAAAACAATTAATCACATACAAGGAAAACCTAATATGATTAACAGTTGACTTCTCACCATAAGCGATGAAAGCCAGAAGGCAGAAGGATGTCATATTTAAAGCACTGGAAGCAAAAAAAAAAAAAAAAAACCAAACTGTCAACCTAAAATTTTAGATCGAGCAAAACTATTTTTCAAAAATGAAGGTGAAATACATTCCAAGATAAATAAAGTGTCAAAAAATTTGTTGCTAACACAACTGCCTTACAAGAAATACAGAAAGTAGTTCTTCAAGTTCAAATTAAAAGACACCAGACAGTAATTGAAATCTACCCATAAAAAATAAAGAGTGCCAAGAAAGTTAATTAAGTAGGTAATCATTAAAATAGAGTATTATTGCATGTTTATTCTCCTTTTTTTCTCTTAACTTATTTAAAATGCAATTGCATGGACTTCTCCTTTCAGCTCCAGCATGTAAAGAGCTTGGAATTTATCACACCTTATAACAAGAAACTGTTGAATAAACTGAAATTCAAGGACTTTCTTTGGACTGACCAAGAAATTGAGGTCACAGGGTAAATCGCCACTCCAAAATCTGGAGAGGAAGTCGAATTGAGAGTCACATCAGAAATCTATTACCTGGAACAGAAGTCACTGGGGCCATAACTTGTCCTATCCTGCAAGAAAAGTTAAAAGTTCTTCTGGGAAAGGAATATGATATAAGTCAGAAACTCAGATCTACATAAAGAAAATTTCTGCAAATCATATATCTCACAGAGACTACAACCAGAATATAAAGAATGCTTACAATTCAACAACAACCAAAAACAAAAAGCCCAGTTTTAAAATGGTCAAAGTAGACATTTCCACTACTTAGTGCATGATTCCATTTATGGAATGTTCCATATATGAAATGTCCAGAAAAAGTATGTCTATAGAGACAGAAAGTTGATTAATAGTTGCCCAGGGCTAGAGTGGGAGGAAATGGATTATTACTGCTAATGGGTATGAGGTTTTTTGTGGAGTGATGAAATGTTCTAAACTTAGATTGTAGTGATGGTTGCACTATTCTGTAAATACACTAAAGATCATTGAACTGTACACTTTAAGTAGATGTATTTTATGGTGTGTTAATTATACCTTAATAAAGATGTTTTTTAAAAAGATAGTAAACAAATTATTTCACAGAGTACAAAAAGGGGAAAAGTCTATAGATATAGTATGATCATCTTAGTTAATTTGTACTTTCTTGTGTCCTCATTTTTTACTCCCTTTTTAACCCAATAGTTATTCAGAGATATTCTAATGCTAAAAAAAAATTGATTTTAATTTACTAGTTGAGAATGTTTCTTGGATTATTTATGATATAGAGATATGGGAAATGTGTTTTGGGCTAGGATGCGATCATTGTTTTTTTTTTGTTCTCTGGATGCTTAAAATGAAAGCACATTCTCTGCACAGTACAAACGTTAAATAAATGTATTAAATAACTGTATGATATTATTTAAATCTCATTTTTAAAATCTTTTTTTATATGACCTGGAAAAGACTGAGAAAGATACAGACCTTATATACAACCTAATTGGATTCTGTTTAAATTCTTATTAACGCATTCCCAACTTTCATGTCATCTAATATTTTAGTTTTATCTTGTTTGTTTTTAACTCACATATTAGACATGATTTATTTTGCCTAATATAGTCTATTTTTGCTCTGGTTTACTTACACTTTTACTCATTTCTTTGCTCAATTATTTCTTTTAGAATCTGTCTTTTTTCCTGTATTGTTTCCTTTCCATTGAAGTATCACTTTGGTGTTTCCTTGATTGTAGACCAATTAATGGTAATTTTTCAGCATTTATTAATCTAAATATATGTATTTCACCCTCATTCTTGAAAGAGAGCCTAGTTAGATATAGAAATTAAGTTGATAGTTATTTTGCCTCAGAGTTTTGAATCATCTACACTCCATTATTCCTCTTGAGAATTCTGTCATCAACCTGATTTTTGTTCATTTGTAAGTAATCTGTCTTTTCCCTCTAGTTGCCACTAAAATATTTTCTTTATTCTTGGTGTTCTGCAGTTTCACTTTGGTGGGCCTACATGCGCATTCCTTTTATTTATTTGGTTTAGGACACATTATGTTCCCTGAATCTTCATCAATTTGGGGACACCTTTGCCACCATGACCATTTGCTTGGATGATTGTGCACTGGGGAAAAAAGAATTTCAGACTGTTAGACTATTGGTACCAGGGTTCGAGTTGACATTGATATCTGGAGATCCGAAGCATCAGCAGGATACCATTGTTAGAATGGGGGCATGTGAGGGATGGTAGTGAAGGGAATCCTGTCAGAAGTCTGGTTTACACTGAGTCCACTGGGTCCACTGATACACTCAGTGCTCACTTCTAAAGTTCCTGAATGTATAATTGTGATTAACACACTTGAAAGTTGGATTAACCCTTACATTAGATTTAAGCCACCTTGGCCTGTGGGGTAAAATCTAACAGCGAGAGTAGCCAAATAGGAGCCTCTGACACTACATCCCTACCCCAGCCAAAACAGTAGATAACAAACAATCACACCTCAGAAGATGGCAGGTGTTAATGCTATCATATCCCCTACAGAAACTGGATGGACCGTGGAGAATATTTTAGACCATAGCAAGCTGAAGTAAGTGGTACACCCGATCACAGTTGCCATGTGAGACATGGTATTTTTATTACAGCAGAATATTATGACTTCAGATACATGGTCTTATGGGCTGAATTTTGTCCCCCCAAAATTCATACGTTGAACCTTTAGTATCCCAGAATGTGATTATATTTGAGATAGGGCTTTTAAAGAGGTAATTAAGGTAAAATGAAAGCATATGAATGGGCCCTAATCCAAATGACTAGTGTCTTCATAAGAAAAGGTTAGGACACAGACGTGCATACATAGAGGAAAGACCACGTGAGGACACAGTGAGTGGTGGCCATCTGGAAACCAAGGAGACAGGGCTCAGAAGAAACTAAACTTGCTGGCACCTTGGTCTTGGACTTCTAGCCTTGAGAAAATAGTGAGAAAATAAATTTCTGTTGCTTAAGTCACCCAGGCAGTGGTATTTGTTACAGCAGTCCTAGAAAACTAATATACATAGTATGTGGCCGCTAAGTCAATGGTGACTATGTTCTCCTATCTCAATTAAAAAAGGATCATAAACAGTTTGCATCCAAATAGTTTGCATTCAAATGTAATGGACAACAATAACCATTCATAATTTTGCTCCAGGGCTATGTTAACTCTCCTGATCTTTGTTATAACATAGTCATAGATATTTGGCCATCTCACAGAATTTCACATTGATTCATTATATAAATAACATCATGTTGATTGGGAAGCATTACCAAGTGGTGGCTAGCATGCCAGAGGGTTTAGAATGACACATGCACTCCAGATAGAAGGAGATAAACCCTATGGAGATTCAGGGGCCTGTTCAGTAAAGTATTTAGAGGTACAGAGGTCAGATGTACGTCAGGACATCTCCTTCTAAATAAAAGACAAATTACTGTGTCTTGCATCCTCTATTGAAAAGAAGAAAGCCCAATGCCTAGTAGGTCTCTTTGAGTTCTGAACAGGACACATTACACACCTAGAAATAGTCCTCCAGCTCATAGGATGGGTGCCATGAAAGACTGCCAGTTTTGCCTGGGACCTTGAATACAAAAGGGCTCTGCAGCAGGTCTAGGGTATGTTGCAAGCAATCACATGCTTGGCCATGCAATCTGGAAGACTCTATGGTGTTAAAATTGTCAGTGGTGGAAAGAGATGCAGTAAAGAGTTTACCCCAAGCCACAGAGGGAGAATCATAATGCAGGCCCCGGAGTTGTAGAGCAAGTCCATTCTATTTGCAACAGAAAATTATACACCTTCTTAAAAACAGCTCTTAGTGTGCTATGGGTCTCTAGTATAAAAAACCCCTGACTGTGTAATTCTAAGTGACCACGCATCTGGAACTGCCAATATGAGCTCATTTCTGTCCAACCCACCAAGTCATTAAGTTGAGAAAACCCAGCAGTATCCATTATACGGTAGAAATAGTTCAATCAGGATAAAAAATGAGCAGTACTGGGGACATGAGTAAGATTCACGGGCAGGTAGCCCAGATCCCAATATTACCTATTATGATTGTCCCAGCACCCCTCCCTACTTCCCATTTATGGACATATGGAAGCATGACTCTGAAAGAGGAGGATAGTCTAGTTCAGTGTGAGTGATAGCTCAATATATGGTTGAAATCCAGTAGCGGCCTTGAAAGACAGTGGGAAAAGAAAAGACAGCTTTTCCTGGTAGGCAGAGCTATATATAGTATGCCAGGGCCTCCTCTTTGTATGTAAGGAGAAGTTGTCTGAAGTGAGAATACGTATAGACTCCAGGGAAGTAGCTAATGACCTGGCTAACTAGTCAGGGTCCTGAAAGGAAAACAAATAGATGATTAAAGACAAGAAGCTTTAGGAGACAGGGATGTGGATGATGGATTAACATATGAGAGGAGGCACAACTAGTGTTCATCATAAAGCATTCGCCACGTAAGGGGCGTTGAAAAATCAATCAGACAAAATAACAGTTGATATTAAAGCCTTTGTCATTGACCACTCCAGATCTGACACAGTAGGTCACAGTGGCAGAGATGCAAGGTATGCATGGGCCCAGTAGCATGGACTTATACTTACTGAGGCTAATATTGCAACGATGGACTTTGAATGTGCAAATTTTCAACAACAGATACCAATGCTGAGACTCTGATATGGTATTATTCCTCGAAGGGAATATTTTGTAGCAAGTTAATTATACTGGTCTCTTTCTGTGTTGGAAGGACCAGCAATCTATTCTGAGTATGTGATTGCCTTTCCTGCCCACAGAACTTCAGCCAGCACTAGTATTTTGGGGACTTACATAGTACCTGTTTCCACAGAAATGGAATGTGGTCTGAACATGGCACCCACTTCACAGCAAAAGAGACAAAGGAATGGGACCATGATGATCCATTTCATATCCCACCATCCAGAAATTTCCATTATGATAGAGCATTATAACAGACTACTGAAGATATCCCTGAAGTGACACTGAAGGTACACCTACGTACCACACCAGAAGTACACCTGAAGAGGATACTACCTTCCAGCATGTACACTGAACCAGAGACCTTTCTGGAATGCTATTTCTCTGATGGAAAGAATACGTCAGTCCAGGTATCAAAGTTTGGAAGAATAGGTGATACCACTTACTATCATCCTCAATGGCATACCATGGGACTTTGTACTTACTACCCATGCAAGATTAGGGGTCCTGGTCCCAAAGGCAACAAGTTTTCCAGGAGACAAAATAAAGATACCTTTAGAAATATAAGCTATGACTGCTACCTGAGCACTTAGGACTCTATTTATACAGAGACCAGCAGGCAAGAAGAGGTATCAGCATATTGGCAGAGGAATTGATCCTAACCAGAAGGACAAGGTAGGGTTTAGAGATAAACACATGCCCTTTTCTAATTTTCTCTATACATGGAACCAATGACATTTATCACTTCAGGGAGAGAGAAAAATATCAGCTAAAATATTTAAAAAGGACTGCTCAGCTGCATATCACAAATCTGGCATTCTAAGGGTTTTATGAGACAAAAGCCTCCATATTTATGCTTTGTTGTAGAAGAAAATAAACTGATAACTAATAAAAATCTTCCTTATGATATGGCAAACAAAATTTGGGACTTTGACTATATTTGCTTTCTTACAGTTTATAAAGCATAAAAAATATGACATAAGAGAGAATTCCTCACGATAGAAACAGCGCCCTCACAGAAGAAGGAAGAGTGAGAGAAAATGGCAGGACTGCAGGTTGTGAGTGTCTGGGCTCCCCCCCCCGTGACCAAAATATGGAGGAAAGTTGCAACAGGTGATAGAAACACCAAGATAGGTGTTGGTTTGGTCGATGTAACTCTTCCTTGCATGGGAGTATGCCAGGGCGCATCTCAGGAAATTTGCGCACTCTTTGGAGAGCCCCATGGTTAATTCACTTGTTATATTATTACTGTTATTGTTAATCCGTTGTATCAATGAGAAGAAAGCATTGTAAAAACCCAAAAGTAAATAAAAATGGCTAAGAAGCCATTTTTAAGAAGTAAGAAGATAACACGTGGGTCTGAGAAAGGACTCCTCGTTCTCTATAATTAGTAGAACAAGGGGGAGATCTGGGAGTTTCTAGATGCCCAGTACAAAAGAGCGGAGCCAACTGATGTGCCAGGGGAGGCCCGGGCTGGGGACAAAGAAGTCTCAGTGTGATGACCTTGAGACCAGAGACCAGGGCAAGTGAGAAAAATTTCAGGAATATTTCCCATTGCAACAACCTGAAATTAGCTGAATTCTCAGAGGCTGCAAGCACAGGTATGCAGATAAATGGATTAAGACCAATTGCCGCCGAGACCAGCAGAGAAATATAGGACAGCAGGTAGATCAAAGTTCCATCTCTTTGAGACCGGAACGCAATTAACCCTCCCCTATATCCAAACACCATTTTAGGAAGGACCAGGGAAGGATAGTCTGTCTGCTGAAGGGAAAGAAAGAGCCCGGACGAGGCGTGAGAGCTCTGGAGCAACTTAAAGATGCTCTTATAAACCCTAAGAAACTGAAATATGCTTAACTGTCAAGTTAGCAGAAAAGTAGCGTCCTGGGAATATAATGAAACCAGCTGTAGAAAAATTGTTTTGATTTGTTTCTGCATATAGTGCTAAGAAAAATTGAAATTATGTTTTATATGTAAATTTTATCTTTTCTTAATGTTATAAAAGTCTTTTTCCATTTCATTAAAACTATTTATTTGTCAACATCTATTTTAATAGTTGCCTTTCACACCTCTTGACAAAGCAGTTTCTTCTGCCTCTCTCTAGTCCGAATTTTCACATTAGAATCTTTAAACAATCTCCAGTTTTGTTGCCTTGTTTGAGAAGATCTAACTTTTCTTCCCCAAACAACTGACCAATTGTCCCATCTCTTTCTACTGAATAATTCATCCTTGTCTCACTAATTAATGTTTCTGCTTTATTATGTATTAAATTATACAATAGAATTTATTTTTAGTTAGACTAATTGTGCACACTTTCTGTACTGATTTAATGATTATAGTTTCAGAATATGTTTTCGTATCTGGGAGAGCTAATCTCACTCAACATTGTTCTAGCTGTTTTCCTTTTATTTCATGTAGATGAATTTTGAAATCATCCTGTTAAGATTTAAAAGGAAAATGTCACTGATGTTTTGACTAGGATGGGACTAGATATGTGCATTAATTGTTGTTCCTCATCTGGAATGTGGCATATCTCTGCGTTTATGTATTTTTTTGCATATGTTTGATCAATGTTTTTGTTAGTTTTATTTTTACATACAGGTAACACATGCTTCTTTTTAAGGTAATAGTTATATTCTTAAGGTAAATAGGTATATTTGTTTTCTAATGTGTTTGTCCTAGTCTTAGGAGCCATATTAATTTGTTATATATTTTTCATGTACATGGTTATTTACAGAACTCTTACTAGTTCCAACAATTTTATCAGTGGATTGTTACTGGCTTTTTAGCTGGCTCTTATGTTTTATTTCGGATCACTTCCTGGTTTACACTAGACTTGCCCTATTTCCTTTTTGTCCCTGGACACCTAGATCAATGCTTCTGCTTCTGCTTCTGCCTGCTTTAATGACATGGTGCATTTTTAGCTTGCCATCATAATGCTTTCTTCTGCACCGGCCCAAGAATGACAGTGTGCATTGGAACAAAACAAACAATGCCATAAATATGCATTACTTATAGCATATTGATTAACAATGTCTGTTCTCACAAAAATCATTTAAACAAGACTATATATCATAGCAGCCTCCAAACAGTGTCCTACAACTATAAACTATAATTTGTTGTATACAGCACAAGTGACAAAATGCACGAACAGCCTGTGGCCCTGGTGAAAGACTGTATTGCTCCAACAGATCAGCCATTGCTCATAGTTCACTGAAATGCTGTGTCTCCCATTGAGAGTAAACCCAGGCCCAGGTGCTCTGGGCAGCCTCTGCTGTCTGGAAGATCCGGTCAGTATCTTAATTGGATCTACCTGAGTAGGGTAGGTACTCTGGGAAAACCTAACCCTTTTAAAGGAAACATTCTTCTCTTGACTTCATAATTACCAACAGATATTCTTAACTAGATAAGTACTCTTTCTGCTGGGACACTTGAATGTAAGGGAAAGACCACTTGTAGAAACAAGACCGGGGGTTTGGTATCATTTTCCCTGTGTAGGTGCCTGGAATCAGACACAGGGGTTCTGTCCTATTTAGGTTAGCCCTGTCTCCACCGTGGTAGAGAATCACAGGCCTGGACCTTCAGTGGCTGCCATCCCCAGGACTCTCTTTGTTAACAGAGTCCCCTACAGGCTTGTTGTCAGTTGCACTTCCTTTGTTCCTGCCTTTTATCTCAGAGCCACTGACCTGATGCTGCTTTGGCTGAGATAAAATAATGCTCTCTGTAGATATTCACAGGGGTCTGAGTGGGAGGCTTGACATCACTCACAGTAACACGGAAAAAGATAAAAAGGTGGAGCTAGCAAACAGAAGCGCACACAAGCTGCAACTTTATTTGGAGCTGCTATAGTTGAACAACAAAGGAAACAGGTTGACTCATTTGGTTTCTATTGTACTGGAGTGATGGGGTTATTTTCGCATGTCCTAGCTATTCCTTCTAGAGTGTCAAATAGAAATGGATTGGTCCAAGTGAATACATTTGGCTCATAATATAGTTTGCATTTAAATCAAATTTATAGTTGCCCAAAATAGACTCTCCAACTGCGCACAAGTCATATAAGTAGCAGTCAGAATGAAAAGAGCGCTTTTTGCCTTTCATTCAAAAGCACAAAACTTGCTAAAGATACACTTTTCAATTGTTATCTGTCCTACTGAGACTATTGCAAAGATTCACTTTCTCCTCAATTACACTGAAACGATGCTCTTTCGTCTGCTGCTGTTTTAAACCCCTGTTATCTCTAAATGTGTTTCCCTATCATACTAAAAATTGTCAAGTAAAACACTAGGCTCAAAAGTTGGTTTTTTCTTTTTTCCTCTTTCATTCCTCCTTTTCCTTTTCTTTCTTTTTATGTGTTCACAGAGGTAGTCTAGCTTTATTCTTCCATAGAAATGGTGCTTAACTGGGGCGATTTTGCTCCCAGGGGACATTTAACACTGTTCATAGGCATTTTTGGTTGTCATAACTCTACGAGGGTTGCCACTGGCCACCGTGTTAGCGTCCTACATTGCACAGGACAGCCCCCACAACCAAGATTTATCCAGCCCAAATGTCAATAGGGTTGATATTGAAAAACTTTGTCTAGGAGAAACAAACAAGATTGATCAGGCTTAACTTTTACATGAGTTTTAGGCAAGGTGAATTGATATATTTTCACTGTATGATTCTGAATTTAGATAGGGGCATTAGTGTCCATGCAGGGCTTCTACAGATAGAGGTTTCCATGAAGTCATCAATGAATCATTAAAATTCTTATTTTTTAAATCCATCATTAGGTTTGAGCCATTTATCTCAAGGTCTGTGTCACTTTTTTATTTCATATTCCCCTCTTGTGCACTGCTGATATATCTCATTGAAAGGATTTTCCTATGATAGAAAAACAGAACTAAAATTCTTTGCAGTTTCATTTACCTGGCAAGGGTGATATCTGAAACAATTTTAAGTTTTTGAATGTTCTGAAAAGAATAAATTTTTATGATACTTGGATTCTATTGAGGTAAAGTGAGGAGATTGAAGTGAAACCTAATTATCTAGTTAATTTCATATATTTATACTTTCCCAGTCACCCTTGAGTTTCATTCTTACTTTTAGCATCTTTTACTTTTCATTCTTACTTTTTACAAGGGTTCTGAGAGGATATGTCTGTCTTTGAACTTTTTCCCATAATCAGATTCCCCTAACTACTGTGGACTGAATGTTTGTGTTTCCTTAAAATTCGCATGTTGAAACCCTACTCCCCAGTATGATGGTGTTTGCAAATGAAGCCTTTTGGAGGTAATTAGGCCATGAGGGTGGAGCCCTCATAATAGGATTAGTGCTAATCTAAGAAGAGTAGGAAGAGGGACTGGCCCAGTGGCATAGTGGTTAAGTTTACGCACTCTACTTTGACACCCCAGAGTTCGCAGGTTCGGATCCTGGGCAGGCCTATGCACCGCTCATCAGCCATGCTGTGGCAGCATCTCATATACAAAATAGAGGAAGATGGGCATCAATGTGAGCTCAGGGCCAATCTTTCTCACCGAAAAAAAATTAAATAAAGAAAGAAAATAAATAATAAAAATAAGGAGAGTAAGAAGAATCAGGGAGAGAATTTGCTTGCTCTCTCTCTCTCTCTTTCTGGAAGAGAGTTCCAAGAAGAGTTCCAGGAAGCAGGCTCTCACCAGGAACCAAATCTGTTGGCATCTTAATCTTGAACTTCCAGCCTCCAGAGCTATGAGAAATAAATTTCTGTCGTTTAAGCCACCCAGTCTATAATAGTTTTCTTATAGAATCTCGAACTGAGACATCTATAAAACATGGAAAAGTAGTACACACATTGACAGCTTAAAAAAACACTTGGTCCTGGCACAACGTGATCAAGGCCAAATGATGATATCCTTGTGTGTGGAATGACTGGGCCAGTCATTCCACAGATAAGAGAGGCACTAGAGAAAAATGTCTTGAGATAGCTGTATGCACATCTCGCATGAAGTCCTAGGTAAATAAACACTATACCTACACCTAGAACCTTTTCTCAGGTCTCCAGGATTAGCTTTACACATTAAATGAAAGTAGTTAAAAGTCATTTCTAAACCAGCTCAAACACAGGAAAATATGTGCTTCTTTCAGAGACCCCAACTAGACATCAAATGTTTAATATGATGTATTCCCAAATGTATTAACAGAAAGAAAAAATGTCAATGTTTAAAGCAGTGCTTCTCACGTTGAGATGACTATGCCTCCCAGGCGACGTATGACCACATCTGGGGACGTTTTGGGTTGTCACAGTTGGGACAGAGAGGTCTTGTTACTGGCAGCTAGAGGATAGGTGGCAGAGATACTGCTAAATTCTCAACAATGCACAGGACAGTCCCCACAAAAAGAAGCATCTAGCTTCATATATCAATAGTATTGAATTTGAAAAACCATGATTTTGAGGATGAACAAAAGATGAGTCCAGAAGTGTCCACGGTCTTTAATGCTGTCACCTCCAGAGTAAGAAACCATCAGGGAAACATGGTTCTAAGCTAACAACCTTTCTTTCTTTTTCTTTTTTTACTTTAAGGGAAAGAGGTTTTGGATTTAGTGTCTGAGATAATGAGAGCATATGTTTAGCAACATAGAAAGCATGTAAAAATGTAAAGCAAATTAAAGGCTGTGTTGCAGTTTTCATTCTCCTTTTTCTTCATATTATTAGCACCATCCCACAGTGTACAGGTTCAAAGGCAAAGCAGTCTTTCAGGTACTCGAGAGCACAGACCACTCCAGAAGCAAATCCTAGACAAATCTGATTCATAATTCCTCCAAAAAGATTCTCCTGAGACTGACTCATTCTTAGATTGTACCCAGAGGATGCTTTCAGGCCCTTCAACTGATGTGTCACTTTAAAAAGATGGCAACAAAATCCCAGACTACTAGTCCTACTGGGTGCTCAAGCCATAAAGCTTGATTAAGACATGGTTAAAATAACAAAAATAATTATCTTCTAATTTATCGCGTAAGAAATCCACGGAATTTATAATCCCCTAAGATATAGTACAAAGCAAAAATATGAATAGCTTCAAATAAGGCTTGCCACAATTAAAAGGTATACAAAGAAAATAAAATTAAAGAAAAAACTAGATTATGGTTATGAATGATGGGTTATCAAGAGAAAATAGATATTCAAGCCAGATTCTTGACCTTGATGTTGACAGCAAGGACAATGATCAGCACTTCCAGACTGTTGCTTGATGCATTGTGGTGGCAGGTCAGGAACATTGCTAGACTGAGGGGATCATGGGTCTGAAGGGTGTGGTGAGTTCTATTTCAACTTTAACACATATGAATTGTGAGGATTTTTTTTAATGTCTTAAATCATATAGATGAGTCACTTTCATTGTGCTTAGTTCATAGTAGGTGCACATTAAATATTTTGCTGAGTATGAAAAATATTAGCACAGATAGCTTACTCTAAACAGAACATTTAAGACTGACATTCTATTATTGAGAAAACTAAAACGCAGGGAGTTCAAACCGTTATCCCAAAGGCACACAGATAGAGAGTAAAAGAGACAGGCTCCAAGCACTAGCATGCTAATCAAAATAGCAAAACATAGAATCACCAGGAAATCCGTCATCCAGTATTTTTTACATCTTAATAGGTATCTCAGTTCATTTTATGTATCTATAATTTTTTAAATAAAATCATAGTATTCATATTGTCTTGGAATCTTCTTTTCTCACTTAACAAAGCATCATAGGTATTATTCCAAATCAGCAATCAGTATTTCGCATATGAGTACCTGATTAGTAATCTGTGGAACGCTAAACCACAACATGCTATCAGTGTACCCCCAAAACCAAAACAAAAAGACTGTTTCTTAAATAAGTTTGGGAAATGCTTTGTAAACCCAGTTAAAATGAAAAATGTATTTGCTGCCGGACATATCAGAACACTTAGCGTGCTAATGTACATTATAATTATCCAATGAGAAATACAGATTGCTTCATTTCTCAGAGTTAATTGATGAGAAAATACTCTCTTTTCTTTCATTACATGAGAGCCATCTACCATGAACAGGTGAAGCAACATAAAGCAGTGATCTCCTAACATTTTCAATTGCATACTCCACGAGGGAAAACTATTTGAGCACACACCAACCATATGCATATAATTATTTATTTATAGATTATATGCATATTCTACTATAGCAATGGATTGGGTGTATTATATAATCCAAAAAATAGAAAAATGTGAAGATGAATTAATTAATATATTTTAAGGGCCCTGTAATATTAATGTTTTGCTAATATCACTACCTATTATTTCAAAGTACTTAGGGTAAACATCATCTTTATGGTAGTTGGTGTAAATACATAGTTTAAATAGATCTTGATTTCAATTTTTTTCAACCTACTTCTTGTTAGATCCTGTTAGACTATTTTGTTTTTAACTCGTAATATGCCAGATGAAGAGCTCATACAAGGAAGAGAAGTGTCATATTTGTAACTGAAAACTTCAGTACATAGCAGTAAGCCGAAACATAGAAACATCACTATGTTGTGGCTTTCACTTTTCCCTCAGGATCCATCATTTGACTTAACATGAGACTTTCTGATATATGGACCAAGTAAGGTCCCAATGTTAATGAGAATATGAATATTAATAAAAATGTAATTAGAAATTATAGCATTTTCTTTCCACATCATAGTAGGTCATCTTGAGAATTAAGACCTTAGGAAATAGACTTTTTGTGAAGTGTTATAGGCAGAAGAGATGTTAGCATGGGGTAAAGAGAGAGCAGGAAGAGAGGAAATAGAAACGTTCCAGGTATACTTGGATTTCAAGTGACCTGGTAAAGAAAGGGAGGAAGAAATATTACCTAAAAAGGCATAAATGTCAAGGAACTTTATTTACTTTTTTTTTTGTTCTTAAAATGAGTATGTCTTGAGTATGTCTGGATGTCAAATACACGCTGGTGGGAAAAGAGCCAGTAGACAGAGAGGAGGAAGAATACCAGAGAGGAAGATGATGGATGAGGAAAAGTTGAATGCAGGACCAGAGACTGAGCTATTGCAACACACAAATGAGAGCTTTCTTTCCACAATTAGTAGAGCAGGCGTAAGACATGAAAACACCTCACCTAGAAAAACACAGCCTGACTCATGCTTTCTCGGCGACCAGAAGTAAATGCAAAAATAGACGCGTGGACAACAAAGAATCAGTATAATAATGCAGAATCAGCATGATAAAAGAGATGCTGACCCAGGAGTGAATATCACAGTTATTTCCTTAATCGTTCTAGAACCATTTTGAACTAAGAAACTCAGTGAGGAGGGATTGGTGGTTAAGCCAAAACCATCTCATATATTGATAATGTATTATCAATCAATTTTTAAATTTACATGTATCTACTCAGTGTTTACCATGTTCCAATCAATACACTGGGTGCTGACGGTCCAAAATGAATAGGTGGAATTGCTCCCACAGTTTTTATTTGTCTTTTAATTGCAATTGCTATACATATGATTTATTTAACAAACTAGATGTAGTTTATTTCATAGTATGAGATGTCATTCTCAATTAAATTTTGTGTGTACGTTTTGAATGGAAAAGAAGAAACTTTAGTGTTGAGTAGGGAGAAAGGGGACAATGTGGACCTTGATGATTTCTTTTGCAATCATTATTGGGATGCCTTGAGTGGGCAAAATTGCTCAGAATAGTTCCTAAAATTAGATCATCTCATTGGAATATATCAATAGCTTTCAGGACACAAATACAGCTTCTTGTTTTTTGGAAGTCCTTTTTGTTCCTACAGTACCCCAGTTATTATAAAAAGAAAACATCTGGGTAATTGAAACAGAAACAGGTATAGTCATGCTTGGTATATAAAAGAAAGAGAGGATACACAAAGATAGCTAAGTTATTGACAGTACTATTGAAAGACAGTTTGAAAGTTTTTCCTTTTGTGTCAAGACTGAGTTTTAAGGTTTAACATTTTTGGTCTGGGTACCAAATGATTTCATAGATACTGCAGTCCTAACTTAAAATGCTATGTTGAAATAAAGGTTTGAGGTGTATTATGGTTTCAAACAAATACCAAGGAGGTAACACTGCCTTGCCAGAGTCAACAGATCAATAGTAACTAAGTAGCATAGAGGAAAACAAAAAGAAGGAGCTGAGAAAGACAAAGATAGAAATAGAAGAGGGAGGGAGCCTAGATAGCTGTCAAGAGAAGATGCCCCCTTTCCAACCTCAACAATCTTCCCATCTGTAGCAAGATCTGCATGTGATCTGGATCACATTAAACCTACCGTACTTTGCATATACCCTAATCGAAGAAGTTCTTTAAAGTAAAAGAAATACGAATTGAGCTATGAAACTGATTAACATTCTTGAAATCATCAGGAGACTTTGCTAGGAGTCATCATCGATTTTATATGACCAGAGAGAGGGGAAATAGTAAAGGACCAACAATTTATGGAGCAGGCCTGGTGAGTTAAGTTTGCACAATCCGCTTTGGTGGCCCAGGGTCTCAAGGTTCAGATCCGGGGCACAGACCTAGCACCACTGGTCAAGCCATGCTGTGGCAGCATCCCTCAAAAAATAGAGGAAGATTGGCCCAGATGTTAGCTCAGGGACAATATTCCTCAAGCAAAAAGAGGAAGATTGGCAACAGATGTTTGCTCAGGGCCCATCTTCCTCACAACAACAACAACAAAAAGAATTTGTAGTTAATACTAATAATAGGTGAATAATAACAATTCTTGATTTTTTTCTTTCAATACTTGGGGAATACTTGGGGCAGGGGAGAAGAAAGAACAAGTCATTACACGTTCAGAGAAATTACTTCAATAAATTTATTTTTTTCTTCTTATGGTAACATTGGCAGCCATAGTCGTGTGAGCTCTGAAAATGAGCAAATTCAGTTCAGCAAAATTATACTGATTGAAACAGATATGTAAGAAATATTGAACTACATTTTGTAGGAAGTGTCCCTTTTTGTGATTAGGAATTATGGAGTGGTTTAAATAAATGAGGAGTGTGTAAGGTGTGTATAAAATGTTTACAGCTCTCCTGGGAAGTGCTACCTTGCACAGAAACTCAGCCCAGAGCACACATCCTCTCAATAATTCACAATCTTCAGAATGCAGCTGCCAAGACAAATGAATGCACAGGATTTGGATAAAAACCCAGATTCTCTTTCCAGCTGTGCCTCCCTGACCTATCTGGAAAAGAAGAAAGTGGTCCTTCTTCATAAATCATTTTGCAGCCTGACCCTCCTCTCTCTTTTCCATCTCACCATCAGGCTACCAACACATTGACAACGCCCTTAAGAAGTAAACTACAACCAGTGAGCCCAGAAATAATTAAGATCATGAAAAATTTGAAGCAATGAAGTTGATTTCCTGAAATCACACACAAAAATAATTTCTATTATTACCCGCACGAGCTTCCTCCTTTTTCGTCTAACCTCCTATTACTGACCTCTTTTCCTAGGAATGTGGAGAGCCTGGGCTCAGTGGGGACTGAGATTGAATGGGAATGGGGGAGGGGAAATAAGCTTTTGGCTGAAGAACAAAGGGGGCTTGATGTCCAGGTCCCAAATAAGAGTGTGGGAAGCAAGTAGAGTCGAAACATTAGGTCTAAATGGAGGGTGGAGTCCAGAGGCCAGACATCAAGAAAAGCCTCAGGAATGAAGCACAAGCAAAGCAGTCAAGGCAGGTTTGGGAGGCAAAGCAGACAGATTCCAGACATGCTGGGCTCCGTCGCATTGGAGTTCTCTGTTCTGTACCACAGTTGAACCCACCCACGGGTGAGGTGGGAACCATGAAGCTGAGCTGTTCTTACAGCTCTAAATATTCAATTGCTTCCTTAGATATGAACGTTTTAGAAATACAAGGTAGGAATAGAACAATAGGTTCACAGAATACAGTACTATGAAAAGAAATCTAATTTTCAAACAGAAAAACAAGGAATTTGCAACTTTGGATACTAAAAATAGTCTCTGAGTTAGTCCAAGCTGAATAAATCAAAATGCTATCTTGCCTTAAGAAAATCATTTCTTTCACAGTTTATGGCCATCAAAATGGATTTATCATTTTATTACCTCACAGGGAATCCTGCACTTCTTCTGCAAGTGGAAATAACGCCTGTTATTGTTAGATCCTGTTCGTGATATGGTGGTTTTAATTAATGAGGAGAGACTAGGTTATACTTTTACAAATTATTGTGAAATTATTGTGACAAATTGTCACAAATTAACCCTGAAATATCAGTTCCTGACACAACAAAAGTTTATTTCTGCCTCACACTGCAGGTCCAATGTGAGTCAACAGAACAGCAATTCTGTTTCATACAATCAAGTAAGGTGAGGCTGACAGAATGCGCCATCTAGAGCATAGCTGGTAGTCACAGTAGGAGACAAGACGGATGAGAGAAACTCAGAGGCTTTTCATTGTCTCAGTTGGAAGTTCACTATCAGACCCACACACATGTCATTGGCCAGAGCCAGTTTGCTGGTCCCATTCAACTAAAGGAGGTCAGGAAGTACCATCTCCCCTAAGCAGGGATGGAAAAGAGAATCAGGTATTTGTGAGTACTACTTATGTTAGCCATGTTTGATGTTTTAAAATAATCACGAGATTCTGGAATACTGCCTTCTGGAGAAAAATAGAGGAACATAAGAAGAAAAAAAACAAAACTGGGGACGTGGACATAATCAAGAAAGAACAACTGAAGGATCTTAGCAATTTGACATTAGGGTATTTTAGGTGTTCCATTAATATGCTGTTATGCTCATTTGAGGATTCCTTCAAATACTAAAAAAAAAAATTAGTGGTTGGGCCTAGCAAAGGTTGAATTTTTTTAAAAACAAGATAGGATGGGATTCTGCTTTCTGGAAACTAGTGAGACCAGAGATAATACTGAGAGGCTAACATCTAGATGAAGCACGCTATTGAGGTCTCATGTCCAATAAGGAATTAAGCCTAGGCATGTATTCAGAGCACAATAAAATGCTGAAATAATGAGGCTCAGTGACTTCTAGCAGACAAGTCAAACCAAATCAATATTGAAAGAGAAGAAGGAGGAATTTCAAAGGGCAAAGTGGATCACTTTTAGGTCAGTACAGGACTTCTTGAAGTTCAGAGAAGGGATCTTTGACGATCTTTCTCTTTCAAGTTGCCAGGAAGGAGGAAAGGACCCAGAGGAGTCAAGAGTAATTCTGACAAAACGATAATAGACTCGGGATTCAGAGAAAAAGAGAAGATACACAGAGAAGGCCAGGAAGCCTAATCTGAAAAGAATTAGCAATCCCATGGGGCCAGTGGGAATCCACTGAGGTTGGATTCTGAAGAGCTTGTTCTAGACTCCGGATTTGGCAGGTCTTGCTTTCAGACTGAAACAAAGCAAATAAATCAGGAAGGGGATTCTTAGACTGACTTAGCTCCATTTGCATTTTAATGTAGAGCAGAAAATCTACTATTAGTATTACTTTTAAGAGCTTTTCATCATCCTTATTATTTGGAATTTTTTAAATGCCTTCTATTTCCTTGTGTGTTTGCAGTTAAATCTTTAACAACCCCAAATGGGGCTCTGTGGTTTGCAAAGTACAGCTATGACGGTGTTGACAACCCAGGCTGGGAGGCAGGTGGTAGCAACCAGGAATGAGAGAAAATAATCAACATGCTTTAATCCCACAGAAGCTTAGAAAAGATAAAGGGGTCAGTCTAGGGTGTAGGTTGGGCCTGATAGGAGGCCTTGGCCTTACTTAAAATGATTTATTCAATCTGAGTGGCAAAGGCTAATGTTGTTGGGATTTCCATTTCTTCATATAAAATCATCCACAGCTTCTCTAAGCTATAGCAAGATTGCAAGCTAGAGAGAGCAGTTCAAGAACTGGGTCTATTCCCATGACCAACATTAGTGTCCATCACAGGCATTCTATGCATATTTTCTATTCCAGTATTCAAGCCACTGATTAAAATGGTAACTGGTCCAAGAAGTAACCTCTAAGGAATGCCATTTGTTGTGTCTCCCCAGACTGACACGGAACCATTGATAATATTTGTCAAAATGTGACACTTCACCCAGCTGTCTCTTCTCACAGCACATGCACGCACAGTTGTTGGTGGGGAATTAAGACTGTAACAGCAGGGACATGAAGGATTAGCTTGACAGTTCACTAAGAGGAGCGCATAGTTTAGCTTTGTCCAAGTCAGGCTGCCTTCCTATTTTAAAAAGAGGATGATTTCAGTTAGATTTATTTTGAAAAGAGCTGAGGATAAAGAAATGTGGAAGGCGTTTTGAATGACAAGACAGGAGAGCATTCAGGACTGTTGAACATTGCTTTTCAATCAAAAGGCATGTAACAGAAATAACATTTTTGATGATTAACATAGAATTAGATGGTAGAAAAAATCGTGTTGGTAAAATATAAAGTCAGGTCAGCTTTTTACCAGGGATCAGAAGAATATCTGACAGACACAATGCTTTCACTATATAACTGTATTCCTAGAAAAAGGGATGTTAAGAAGGAAGAAGGCAGATGCCTTCTTTTACAATCACAGTGACATTATGCTTAAAAGGACTGTTGGGATCTTCTACAATAGAATATTTTGTTTTTCCAGCTTCCTAGAAACATGGTACTATGGCTGGAACAGATGCGCTGTTTAGCTCTTTCTCCTGACCTTTACACAAGTCCTGTAATTCCAATCAGGTAGTGAACAGCTGTTAAAATAAATCTGCCTTGAACTTTGGGGAGGAAGATGAGGCCTTAGACACTGCAGCTACTGACTTCATTCCTGGCATCATGGTTTAGTTCAGAGATTATAAACTCAGTAATCCAGAGAATATGAAAAACAAACCCTGATAATGTTGAGAAAAGCCAATCAAATTCCCTTCGTCCCACCAGGGAGGGAGGACCGGGAGCGGGTACTGAGGTTAGATGGTGCAATAAGCACACAATAAGTCTTCAGATTATCTGGGGCCAGCAGATTTGGTGTTTGGGGATTGATCTGCACCTTTTCAGCCCTGAGTGAGACTTACGCACGGTTCCCATCGTGTTATGATGTTTTTGGTGATTTGCATACCCTGATACAACGAAGAAAGGAATCCAAAGTGAAAAGAGATATATGCTCCTGGTTCGGTGGGCAAAGTCTCAACAAGCAGTTGTTGGACCCGAGGAACTTGCTAAGATCTCCAGCAGCTGTGCTGTGGGATAGAGCCCCAGGGTGTGTCTGCGCTGTGGCACTTCCATCCTGGACAGCATGCCAATGCAAAACTGACAGAAAGAGCAGATCAGGACAGCCACTCACTCAATCTGGGAAAGCATCCTCTTTAGAGGCTGATGTGTTTTTAGACCAGGGGTGTGTCCAACCCATGAAGTGTACTTGGTAATCCCCCTCTGGAGTATAAATAGACAATGGAAGTTATCATTTTTCATCTCAGTATTTTAAACTATTTTATGTGCATTTTAAAATGTATTTAATACATTCGAACACTAGATTGCATACAAAATAATAAATATACATATATGAAATATATGCCTATTTGGGATGCTGTAACAACATACCATAAATTAGATGGTTTATAAACAAAAAATATTTACTTCTCACAGTTCTGGAGGCTGGAAGTCCAAGATCAAGGCACCGGCACATTTGGTGTCTGGTGAGGGCTGGCTTCTTAGACAGTCATCTTTTGGTTGTAACCTCACATGGTGGCAGGGGCAGGGGAGCTCTCTGGGGTCTCTTTTATAAGAGCCCTAATCCGGTTCACGAGGGCTCCACCCTCATGACCTAATCACTTCCCAAAGGCCCCACCTCCTAATATCATCACCTTGGGGGTTAGGATTTCAACATGTGCATATAGGGGAACACAAACATCCAGGCCATAATGCATATTTATTTTTTTTTAATTGATAGGGGCACATATTTTGGAGATCTCTGTTCTAGATTATTCCCCTCCCCTGCCCAAATGTTCATAAGAAGAAAACAAGGAAGATTGGGAAGACATTACTGTCATAGTAACTCTCTAAAAGTCTTTCAGAACAAACTTTTTGACTTAGGAAGTGATAAGACTCACGTTACTGTAGGACAGAGGAAGGACAAAGGAGTGAGGGGAGAAATGGGAAATGAAAGCACCTTTGCTTGGGTGACATCTTTCTTCAACAATAAACTTTTAAACCAAAGACCCAGACTGCCCACCTCTTCATCCTACCTCCATGGCATATCCCGCCTACTTAGCTGTGAACCATATAACTCTCCAATGAATAATCTGTTAAACCCAAGGAACAGGATCCAGACCTAAGGGTACAATCTGGGGGAGGAAGCGTCTAGTGAGTGGAGGACGCCAAGTACGGAGAATTAGGAAAATGCAACTGCAAAGTGTGGACATCAGATAGTTTTCCCGCAAGGTGTCAGACAGTGAGCAGAGGACACTGATCTCACAATCGAAGACCAAGAGATCAAGTTCAAGATCCAGTTGTCAACAAGTGGCCCCGTGGCCAAGTCCAGCCTGCAGACATGATTTGTTTGGCCACAGGTCATTTATAAAATGTTGAAATTGTTGTAGACATTTAAAACTTGGGAGATTTCACACCAAAATTATCCACATTTCTGGCTTCACTTGACAAATGAAAGATCTGACAACACTGGGTCCACAGACTGAATAGCCACCTTGGGCTGCAGAGGACGCGTGCTCCTTAAGAGAGAAGGCAGAGCCCCTGCTTTCATTCCTTCTCCACAGGAGCTGCTTCGCACATCGATGCTTATATCCACTGTTCTGGATTCACAGAGAGAGCAATGACACAGACTGCTGAGAGAAGTCAGGAAGGCAAGCCAGAAACCCTGAATGATCAGCCCATTGTCACACCTCTCCCTTTGTCCCACTGCCCACCACAGTAGGCAGCACCGGGCACTGCCCTAGGAATCAGTGACGGGAAGAACCAAAAGCAAACAGAAAAGATGAAGTGTCTGCTCCCATTGAACTTATATTCTAGTTGAGAAAATTGGACAACAAATCAATAAATATCAGCTGGCAGTGATAATAATATCTAAAATATTTTGAATGCTCTCATGGGCCAGTCACTGTTCTTTCTCTAATGTGGTTCATGTTCTTTCACACAGGTTAATTCTCACAGAAATTCCATGGAAAGGAAATAATTACATCCCATTTTTCAAATAGGAAATTGAGTCATGGAGATAAGCAACTCAAATAAGTCCCACGGCTAGTATGTGGTGAAGTAATAACGGGCCCCAGCAGCCTGGCTTCAGAGACAAGGCATTTAACCCCTGCGCCACACAATTAAGTACTAAGCAGAGTGTTAAAATAGGCTGATGTGACAGAGAGGGATTCGAGAGCTACTTTAGATTTGGAGATCAAGAAAAGCCTTCTCAGGAAGTGATATTTAAGCTGAGATCTGAAAGATATAACTATGCAAAAACTGCAGTCGTAGGCAAAGGGAACAACCAGTGTGAGGGGCTAAATTTGGAAAGAGCTTGGCTTATTAGAAAGCTGAAATGAGCTGACCAATGTGGCTGTAGCTTGATGGAAAAGTGAGAATGAGAGAGGGAGAGACGTGCAGAGATGAGGTGGAAGAGGAAAACACAGGCCATCCTCCAGGATATGGGGTGTGGATCTTATTTCAGTTGGGAGCCATTGGAGGCTTATAGATTGAGGGGTGACAATCTGATTTGCATTGCAAAAACATAGCAATACTCACATTTACCTGGGCTCACGTTTACCTGGAACTGAACGCCTGTCTCTAGGTTCTTCTCCCACTATCTCTGTTTCATATATTCTGTGCTCTGACTTCAATCTCCTAGTAGCTAGTGTTGTGCTGGAAAACCGACTCTGTTTGAACAAAGCCCTGATTTGTAGCATTTACCGATTTCTGTGGTGTAAAGACTTCCATCAGAGCTCATTTCAAGTTATCAACAGTTTATCCACCAGCTTACAAAATTCCTGAATATTTAACAACCAGCTCTTGAGAACCGGTTCCAGCTGGCTTCAACACACCTACATCCTAAATATCTTCACCTTCTGAGACTCACCAGGCCCTCACATGCCATGGCTTCCTGTCTTCTGTCCTCTCTGCCAATAAAACTTAACCACTCTAGAGCCGTGGTTAAGAGCAATACCTTTGGCTTCAGAGAGACTTGTATTTAAATCTCAGCTTTGTAAATCAGCCATGTGATCGTGGCAAAAGTTCTTAACTTCTCTAAACCATTTACAACATGCGAGTGATAATAGTCCCTACTCCTCAGGGTATTGTTACAAGAATCAAATGTAATAATGCAACAAAAAGCATTTAGCAGAGTACCTGGAATATTATATTATGCACATCACAAGCAAATTTCTTTTACTCAGCTACTCACCTACCATAGCTAGGATCTGGTGAAAGCTATGAAGTTTGTAGGGTTTGCCTTTCAATAGCTCGTCTTTTGAGAATTAGGTCTTCTGCCTGGTTCTATCTCTACGATGCTTTCCAGAATCCCACAGAAGAATCATTTTCTCTTGTGTGGTTAAAGAATTAATAATACTAAGATATATCTTATATATGGTATAAGAAAAAATAGTGGCTAAAAGTCTTAGTATCTATTTTATGATAGAGTTTCTTGATGACAGGAAAGATTTCAAGATTCTGATAGAAGTTTCTTGCCATTGTATTTTATCTTGAAATTGGAGACTTTGTAAATTTTTCTGTATAGGCAGCCACTTGAGGTAGATAGGAAAGTCTTAGCCTCCATTTGTCAGGTTTTTTTCACCAGAAACCTGTGGACACTTCATTTTAGTGTTTAGTTGTATCAAGACCAAGAACAGCTTTATCCATTGACTATTAAAGATGTAATTTCTGGGGCCAACCCAGTGGCACAGCCGTTAAGTCCACACGTTCCACTTCTCGGCGGCCCAGGTTTCACCAGTTCGGATCCCAGGTGAGGACATGGCACTGCTTGGCAAAAGCCATGCTGTGGTAGGCGTCCCACATATAAAGTAGAGGAGGATGGGCGCGGATGTTAGCTCAGGGCCAGTCTTTCTCAGCAAAAAGAGGAGGATTGGCAGTAGTTAGCTCAGGGCTAATCTTCCTCAAAAAAAAATTTTTAAAAATAATAAAAAAAATAAAGATGTAGTTTCTAGTGACAGCTCTATTGTACCTTTGTGGCCTTGTTTAAGTCCCAAACTTGTGTGGCTTACCACATTAGAATAAATTCAGAGTCTATACCTGCTCTAAAATTCAATGATTCTACATATTTAAATATTTATAAATTCCAAAAGCACCTCCAAAGCCAACAGAAAAAATAAGTTTGGCACCATTCTCATGAAATTAACATAAATAAACTTAGGCCTCTATAGCAAATCAAAGCAGCGTATTGAGTCAGTTGTATGAATAATTCAGAAATGAAATAAAAGAAAGCAAAACAAGAACTTGCGGTTCTAAAGGTATCAGAATGCACTTAATTTATAGTCCTATTCAGAAATCACTAGACCTGCAGTGTGTTCTGTGTTTATATTTAAGAAATCATCAGAGCTGCATTTTACTTTAATTTCAGGTTTTTCAGAGGTCCCATATCAAAATCCTGCTTAAAGGAATGTTCCAGGCCAATATCAAGTCAAATATGTATGTATAAAGCAACACAGGTGCACTTGGTAGTTTTCTAGTCAAATTTTAAAGATATTTAGGAATTTCTAGAATTAAAGAAATCATCCATCACATTAGATGACTCTGTCCTATCATTCTTTTAAATTTATAATGTCCTAATTAATATATTTATGGGCCTAAACCTTAGAAGAGTGCTGCTCTAAAGTATGAATCCAACGTGCTTCAATTTTTTTAGCCCAAAGATTGACATCACTGTGCTCCAAATTATTCTGATATGTTGCCAACACATTTAAGGCAATCATTTTTTCGTTCCTGAAAGCTAATATGCAGACTATAATGTACCTTGAGCAGTGTAACCAACGAAGCCACCACTGTCTGAACTGCTAAAGTGGTTGTGTATCATTCGTTAGCAGTGCAGAGCCTGAGCCCAAAAGAGATTCTGGTTTACTACTAAACACTTTCTATCAGCTAGTGAATAGTCACCCTGAATAATTTCAAAGGAATTTTATCCCTAATATATATTTCGGGTGGCAATAAATAAGCCACCAAAATTGCTTGTTATCTCCAATTCCTAACTCAGAGATCAATTAAAAAGATCTTTTCTGGCATGTTTTACAGCTCTGATCATGGCAAATTTGCATTATGGACCACGTGCTACTTTAATTATAAATCACATTTTTCTTGAATGGACTTTGCACATCTATGATCAGTTTAGGAATAAGAGTTATCAAAATTGAAAGGATGAAAGAAGCCAATCTGAAAAGGCTACATACTATGTGATACCAACTATATGATACTGTGGAAAAGGCAAGACTACGGAGATCATAAAAAGGTCAGTAGTTGTCAGGGGTTAGGAGTGAGGGAGGGATAAATAGACGGAGCATCCAGGGTTTTTAGAGCAGTGAAAATACTCTGCATAATACTGTAATGATGGATATATGACATTACACGTTTGTCCAAACCCATTTAATGTGCAACACCAACAGTGAACCCTACGCAAACTATGGACTTTGAGTGATGATGATATGTCAGTGTAAGTTCATCAATTGTAATAACTGTGCCACTCTCGTGGAGGATGTTGGTAATGGGGGAGGCTGCGCATGTGTAGGGGCAGGAGTAAAAAAGGGAAATCTCTATACCTTCTTCTCAATTTTGCTATGAACCCAAATTGCTCTAAAAAAAATAGTCTTTATTAAAAAAGTCAAAAGGGAATGTTTAAAAAGTTAAGAATTTAACATCCTAAACACTGAAAAATATGTGCCCATAAAACAGGGACAAATGATTTAATTAATCCCTCATCCATGTTCTTTCCTTGCATTATTTTCTTGATGCTGTAAATTCCTATACAACCAAGGTTACCCTTTGGACTTTCTTAAACTTCCTGCCTCTCCCAGGACAGTATCTTCAGAGTCTCTACTGACTCTGATATGATTTTAAAGACGGTAGGTTCATAACTTAAGCACTAGTCTTATCCTAGGTGTGCAGGAATCAGGACGTCACTTACTCTTTTGTAGAAATCCAAATGCATGGGTGCATCTGTAATATATTCCTACCTGGATTCCTGAAAAGGCAGAACTTACTTTAAAAAATTGTTTTTTCCAGTGACACCTTGATGATCTATTGATCAACAAAGGGAGTTAAATAATTCATATTGCTGGAAAAAACTTTGCTAAATATGGCTGGTTGCTTTTCTATCCAGAAAAGTCCACCAGAGGCCAAGAAAGGCTGCCCTTATATATCCAGGCACTTTTCCACAAGAGGGTGAGAAAAACCCACCCATCCCATAAAAGTGCTCAACTTGGCCCTGGAGTGGCCCTGAACCCCAGACGGATTTAACACTGAGACCATAATATCTACCACAAGCCTTTGAAGAGGGCCCAGCTGTGCCTGTTGCCATGGGTGAACCGGAAAGACCACATTACTGAGAGCTTCCGGTGGTTTCACATTCTCTCCTCAGGCTTTACGGGAGAGGTGGCCACAGTGTGACTCAGCTGAGAGCCATGGCTGGGCCTTCCACCGTCCTAAGGGAAGAATTGAAGGGAAAGAACTGAATGTTTGCTAACGCAACTGCCATCTGCCACCGTTAAGTCTGATGGTGACAGAGCACACGTTAATGCCAGATAGACAGAGAACACTCACCATCTGTTCATTGCCCTGAAATAAAATTAACTAGGTCATCTGGATTTGGAAATGTATTTGGAATTGTTGACATCTTTTCCCAACCTTGAGGATGGAAATTTTCCCCCATCTTACATCATTCAAATTACCTAGAAAAATATTTTCACTCTAATCCTTCTAGTGGAACAAGTACAGTTAATAGATAATACATTAATAACAATTTATGTGTTAACAATGATTAAAGGATTTTATAGCCCCTACGTTATTATGTTTGTAAGCAATAATATTACAAATTGCTATCCAACTGACACCTAAAGGGAAAAATATCTAATAAATTTAATTTCGAGAAGAATGTACAAAATCTGTGTGGACTTTAGTCTTTGTTGACCAGCTAATGAGATGCAAATTTCTTTATTTCCAGGCACTCAAACTAGAAAGGGGAAATAGAGAGCTGTAAGATATTTTACTCCTGCTAACTACTTTAAAGATATTTGCAGCATGGCACCAGAATCTAGTATTGGTCTTGGCCGGTATCGGTCTAGCAGTGAATTTCAGCAGGACACATGACACAGCAGAGGAAAACAAGGAAACAGAATAAATGATTATTTTCACTTCCTTATATCAGCCCTGCCCTGAAACATGGTGTTCTTAAAGAAAACTCTTATAAGATTCTATTTCCAAGGGTCAATTTAAATTAACTTAGAGGAAAAGTTACTGCGTTTAAGAGTTTATGGATATCAATAACAGGAAACAGCACAGTTTGGTTTAGACAACCTATAACGTGCTGACCTGAAATAAATCCAGGGGAGCTATCCTTAGATCCCCAGAGATTCAGTTTTAATATGACCTTTCATGAGTTGTATTATTGACCAAGCTCGGTTATTAGCAAAGTCTAAGAGAAGAAATTTCTCTAGCCTTCTCACTTATGCCTTAAGTTTTTAAGAATCTGAACAGAATGTATTTCTAAGCAATTACTAAGGATATAATGAATGATCTCCATATATTCAGAAATGGATATAGGACTCTGGAAAAGGTGAAGAGTATACAATATTATTCCTTGTGTTCATATAAATTAGATAAATGAGGTACAAAGACTATGCATAAAAATATGACAAAAATACCAATTTGTAGGAAATGTGCCAAAGGAAAGGCACCCTGACTCTGCAATCTAAAGTAGACCCCCCCCATTCCCTCACATAGTACCTTATTTATACTTTTTCTTTATAGCTTCAATCCCTGTCAGTATAGTATTTATTTAGAGAGTCACTTAATATCTGTGTCCCCACCCTAGTCCCATACCTATGAGCTCTATGAGGAAGGGGCTATCTGTGATTGTATTCATTGCTTTATCTTCAGTGGCCCAAACAGCGTCTGAAACATAGTAGGTGGTCACTAAGTATTTGTTGAATTAACTTTTGAAATACACTGTATTCATAATCTTGTGAGAGAGAATGAAAAATAAAAAGATCATAGTTACCTTCTTTCCTTCACTGATTAATTTATTCCATGAGTGTTTATTGAGCTGCTACTACAAACTATCCTTAGAGATGTTGCTAGATAAGTGAATAAAATGCACATGATTTTTGATGACATGGAGCGCACAGTGCAGGAGATCATTGTTAGATAATCCCACTGCAGTAGTATATACTTATAGGTAAATACATCATTGTAAATTGTAAGATCATCATGAAGGACAAGTAATAACAGATTTGATTGATCATTCTCAGGGGTCAGGAAATGAAGAAGGAATGCAGGCATGTAAATAAGCAGGAGAATTATGACTTTAGAAATAAGAGAGATCACTGAGGCCAGCTGGGAAGAAATAAAGTTTATTTCACGGAACTTTCATGGAAAAGTTGAACTAATGCTGGGTATTAATTCTTCCTATCCCTGAAGGCATAATTATGTGTACAGTGGCATCTAATGCTGTTTACAGTTAATATGTACGCTATGTTTGAATGATGTACTTCTCAAGATATTTTCTTTTCAAATAATTTGGGCATTGAGTCTTTCAATTTGGAAATTTTAATTGGTTTTATTTGTTGCTTTTCAAATTCAATATGTTCACATTGTGCCGTCTTCATTTTTGCAACTATTCAATATATCACTAAGTAGTATACTTCATTTGTTTAAGAAGCATCATTAAAGTTTCCTTTTTCAAGAAATTAACTTCACATCTCTTAATAAAACGCCAGAAGTGACAACAAGAACAAAATAGACTCAGGGGAAATAAGTACAATTACTTGAACCAAATTGTTTCCAAATGAACTACTTTTAAAAATTTTCCAGAAGAGAATATCACTCTTTAAAAAAATTATCATGTAGATACGGCTAATGGCAGAATCATTATTCCATCAATGACATGTTTCTTTAATATAGATTCGTTAAATATTTGGGGGAGGGGTTAATTTGGAAAATATTTCCATGTAAGAGCTACTAATTTATGGAGTTGCTGTTATAATTTAAAAAGGAAGCATGACATAAATTACCAATACCGCAAAAGAACTGGTTATGTTTATTTTGATGCCAGGCCCACACCCTATCAAAGCCAATAAAATTGGGCAATGATCATAAACTCAGTTTCAAAGCTGAGACACTGAGTGCTTGGGTTGTGGCAGTTATTATTTCCTGAATAAGACTTTATGCCGGATCCAGAATTCACTCTGTCTGACTCTCAGCCAAGAAAGGAAGTTGCGTGGGTGACCAAGTTTAACACTTGCTCTGGGGATTTCTCTCTAGCCAAAGCTAAAAGGAGGCTATAATTGGGCAGCCAGGCCTGTCCTTAGCACATTCTGTATTTAGATGGCTTACCTAAGCCCATTAGACAGCAAAATGACTCTGCCCTATGCCCTTCCAGACTTCCGAATGGGGGCTGGGTGTTGGCTCCGTGAAGGTAAAGTGGGTGATGAGGGAGGGGGAAAGGCGGGGAGGAAGGAAGCTGGGCCCCATCTGTGTCTGTGGATATCGAATAGACTAGAGGTAAAACTCCAGTTCTGCTGGATATTAGTTGTTTCTTGGTGGTTAGTGCCTTCCAGTCGAGCCTGTGTACAGCAGAGCGGAACCCTGCCCGGTCTTTTTACACCATCCTCTCACCTTCCAGCACTATATCAGACACTGCTCTGCTGCTATTCATGGCCAATTTTTTCAAAAGTGGGTGGCCAGATCCTTTTTCCTAGTCTGTCTTAGTCTGGAAGTTCCACTGCAACTTGTCCACTGCGGGTTGACCCTGCTGGTATTTGAAATAACAGTAGCAAAGCTTTCAGCATCACAGCAACATGCAGCCGCCATAGTGTGACAACTGACAGAGGGGTGGTGTGGTTCTCTGACCCAGAAATAACCAGGGCTGCGGCAGTGAGAGTGCCGAATCATAACCATTAGACCACCAGGGCTGGTACTAGTTATTTACGTTGAATTAAATTACATCCCCAAACTGAAACTCAGGTTCTTTCATTGCAGAATATGTGTATGGTAGTAAATACTTCACTGAGTGCTTTTCAGTGGCTGGCAGATAGGAAACACTCAATAAATGTTAGTTTTTATTGCTGCTACTATTACTTCTGTTATGCCGTCTACAGAAGAGGGAACAGGGATAAAATGCTGCATTTTTCTAGGAAACTTTAAAGATATCTTCCTTCTTTCTGCCAAATCTGAACCACCTCTCTTCACCTCACTTAACCCTCCCTAATTTGGATTCTTCAGGTAAGAAGCAAACGAGCTATTCGGCATAGAAAAGATTGAGTAACCTGCCCCCGGACTAATCTTCCCGCCAGGCAATCCCAGAGAAGAACTGTTTCCAATCAGATAGTCGCCAGGCATGCCCAGGACTTTTTTTAAAGCAATTTGAGTAGGTCACCTGGGGGGATGGGGGGAAGGGCAAATTAAAACAACCTTTTTTAACTAAGTCAAGCCTTGCTCTCCAGCTAATTTTAATAGATCTTTATAAAGTGCTCTTGAAACCTCCAACCAGGTAGTTAGAGCAAAGCGCAACTAAAATGTCTCATACCAAAACAGGAAAGTAAAAAACGGAGAGAGAAATAACAATTTCTTAACAGTGCAGCTTGAAAACTGATTGTAACACTACGTAGGAAATAAAAATAACCTGGATACACAATTTCCTTCAAAAGAAAATTTTGGATATTGGACACCAAGTCATATGCTTCTAAGAAATGGAGGAGTTTTATTATTTCCTGTGAAAGTGACAAGACACAAAAAGATATTTGCTTTTTTGGTATCACTGTCCTAAGCTTCCAGGAAAGTTTTCTAAAAAGATATTTTTAAAGCTAAAAACCGTATTCACTTTTTGAAAAAAAATACATTTTCTCTGGCAAGTGATTTCAAAAGTAATATTCCTCCAAAACACCCAAGAACAAAGGAAAATAACTACCTTAGCAGAAGGAATGAAATTCACAAGGAGGAGGGACGGGAGCAAGAGTTTAACTCTTCAAATCATTTTGAATTTGTCAGACAAAAGGGGAAAAAACACTGGGCCTGCCCAGTGGTGTAGTAGTTAAGTTTGCACGTTCTGCTCTGGTGGCCCGGGGTTCGTGGGTTCGGATTCTGGGCAGAGACCTACACACCACTCATCAAGCCATGCTGCAGTAGCATCCCACATGCAAGATAGAGGGAGACTGGCACAGATGTTAGCTCAGCAACAATGTTCCTCAAGCAAAAAGAGGGAGATTGGCTACAGATGTTAGCTCAGGGCCAATTTTCCTCACAAAAAACAAAAAAGCAACCTGAACTGTTAACATCAACTTTTCTGGATTTCCTGTGACTTTTTGAGAAGAACTACTTCCTAGCAGAATGTCTCTTTTCTGCTAATCTTGATTAAGGATTTGTACTGAGAGATTCCTTTTGGGACTCAGATGTCTCCCCAAGTCCAATATCCCTCACACGTTTTCAGATATTGACCAAAGGAGACTAGATGCCTTCTATAATCCTGCTTTACTTGGAATTTTTATCCTATAGTCTTCCCCACTCCACAATACCACGGCCCTATATGGTAGGAACCAACACTATCCTTACATTACTCTTGTCCTTCATGCATAAATTCATTTACTTAACCAGTCTTATGGAGCATCTACTCTGCTCCAGGGGCTGCACATAGAAAGTAGAGGATGCTTGGAGCTATAGAAATAGTAAGAAAACAGTGTGCTTATCATGAAATTTTTCTTTCTTTTTAAAAAGTTGGCACCTAAGCTAATATCTGTTGCCGATCTTCTTTTTTTTTCTCTTCTTCTCCCCAAAGCCCCCCAGTACATATTTGTATATCCTAGTTTTAGGTCCTTCTGGCTGTGTTATGTGGGATGCCACCTCAGCATGGCTTAATGAGACATGCCATATTTGGGCCCAGGACCCGAACTGGCGATACCCTGGGCTGCAAAGCAGAGCAACTGAACTTAACCACTCGGCCACGAGGTGGGCCCGTATCATGAGATATTTTACTCTAGTACCAGCAGAACTAGCTAATGGATTTTATAGGGTGACTAAGAGAAAAGAGAGTCATCAAGAATGACTTCTAGGCTTATTGCATGAAGGGTTCATGGTGGCCTCATTAATTCATATGGGGAATACTAGAAAAGAGTGAGTTTGGAGTATTTGGGGAAATCAAAAGTTCAGTTTTGGACCTGCTAACCTTGGCCTGTTATGTTTGTCCAGCAGGCAGCTGGAGAGATGACTAAGGAGCTCATGGGACAGCTAGGGTCAGAAAGATAAGTCTGAGAGACATTTGCCTATAGATTTAACACTAAAAGCCATGGGATGGCAAGTAGAGAGAGAAGAGAGGAGGATCCAGAACTGAGCCCTGCAACACTCCACATTAAGAGAAAAAGGAGGCAGCGAAGGAAATAAGAGAAGGTTGTGAAGACAATAATCAAGAGAGTCGTGATTCAGAAATCAGTAGAACAAAGTGTATCAAGAAGGTTAACAGTGTCAAGTACTGATTGTTGTGAGGCGAACTAAGAAGTGGGTGCAGATACGGCCATTGAGTATCATTGGATTTGACACGATAGAAATCGCTAGAGAGCTCAAGGAAGGTGTTTTCAGTAGAATGGTGCATACCTCTTAATTAAACTGCTTCTTTATGGTCATCATACAGATTAGATCCTGACTGTACAGAATGTAGAACATGAGTTTTATTCCTAGAGCTTAGAACTGTGTGCAAAATATAATAGATCCTCAATAATACTTGTTGAATGTTGAATATTGGCCTTGATCAGTGCTTTATTTTGTGTTGTCTGCCATAGATGTGCACTTCTAAAAGGTAGAAGTGGTACCTATGCATTTCTCCCTGAACTGTGACTTAAACATCCTAGGATATTTACATAATTAGATGCTTAATGAAACGTTTGTAATGGAGATGAAGAAATTACAGTAGTGAATTAAAGAAAGAATTAGTGTCTCTATGAAGGGACAGTAGAGCAGGAGCAGACTGGTGCAGACTGTAGAGGTTTTAACAAATGGTCATAAATTCTTTGACATTCCTCTTTCAAGAGGTGGAGTCTAATTCTCCTCCCTTTAAATATGGATTGACCTTAGTTATTTGCTTGTAACAAATAGATTGCTGAGGAAGTATTAATGTTTGACCTTCAAGACAAGGTCAAAGAAAATAATACAGCTGCTGCCTGGCTCTCTCTCTCTCAGGACTCATATCCTTGAGCACTGACTTGCCATAGCTACCCTACAGCTGCCATGATGGAGAGACCACATGGAGAGCACCCAAAGAGAGAGAGATGCCTGAGGAACCCCAACTGTTTCCAGCCCAGGTGCCAGATATGCAAGAGAGGAAGCCTTCAAACTGAGTCCAGTCCCAGCTACTGTCTGACTACAACCAAATGGGAGAGTCTGAGTGAGAACCACGAGCCTGGGCCTAGACAACCCCCAGAACTGTGAGTGATAACAATAATTGTTGTTTAATGCCATTAAGACCAGGTTGGTTTGTTACACAACAATGAATGATGGAATAAACAACAGGGTGTTTATTTTGCCAAGAAAGAAATAGGTTCAAATAGCAGACCAGCAAAAGACACTTTCTGATTGGCCTAAAAAATGATCTTGGAAGAGGAAGGATTAGAATGGCTGCTTGAATGACCCCTATTATTTTCAACTGAGAAAACAAATTCCTGACCTCACCAGAAGACCCTGTAATATTTTGAGATAGGCCAGACCTCAAAGGCCAGTTCCAGGTTTGAGGACTGGCATGAATGAATGAGATGAAAATGAACAAATGAATGAAAGAATTATTCCTCCAGTCTGAGATACTATTCATGCCTATAGATAGCATTAAACACATTCCTTTGATCTGAGATGCTATTTATACATCTCAGATTAGAAGAATCGTTCTTTGATCTCATGTTACTCCCACGATTGCAACAAGTAACACAAAGGATATTTGTTGATCAAGGAGACAGGATGGTGTAGTGATTGCAGTTTCTCTTGCCTCTCCTTCTCCTCCTCATGGTACACCTTAAGTTCACTAGTCAAAGCAGCCTTCACATAGTAAGGAGTGTGCTAGGTCACAGAAGCCCAGAACTGTGGGTTTGCTGCTTTTCATTCCCCTCTAATCTGGGAACAGTAAGTGGGGGAAATGTTAGCATTTGAACATCTTCATTAATATCATAATAAAGTTTCACTTAAGCTATGTCACCTGGAACCAAGACCGGATTCCCGATTTGTGGTTTCTTGTTTGCCACTGTTACATAACCCCGTTGCATAACCTTTATAAAACACCTTGTAAAAAAGCTACTTTGGAGCTTTTACTTCTCTCCTCATGGTACCATTGGGCTGATGAGAGAGAGCGCTTAGTGAAGTCACCCTGTCCACAACCTATCACGTCTTTATCTACATCACCAGGCTCCTCCTAGATAAAGCTCCAGCATTTTTATCAACTGGAAAGTAATTCACTCCCTTTTGATAGGTCCTTAATCACATGTGTCTTTGTGAGCCAGAAAGACCTTTCCCTCCTCATGTTCTCCCACAGGCCTTTTCCATCTACGTGGGATTCAAACAGTTCTCGCCTCAGACGACTTGCGCCCTAATATCTAAATTTCATTGTTCCATGTTTTCTAAATGTTTTGAATACACTGAACCACGCCTGAACAGGGCATTCTGCTTTGTCTATTTTCTGTTATTTGATATCTTTTAGATTATAAACTTCTTGATGGCAACGTCAATGTCTATTGAATTAGTTCTTGAAATAGAGCAATACAGCACCATATTAAAATGAGAATTTAATAATTATTTAGAAATAATAATGCATATGTGTCCTTTCTGATTAAAACAATTAAATTACTATATTGAGATCTTCCTCAGACTGTTTTACCATCCTCCTTCTCTTCAATATTTAAATTTCACCAATTAATTTAAAATCCTATAACTCTTCGTCTGCTTCTAAAGAGAAAGGTTTTTCTTTATGAGAAAAAACATAACTCTGCTACACTCTTCCTCCTTTGCCTTTTTCTACAAAATCAATGCAATAATTTAAGAAGAAATAAAACTCCATAGAGAAGCAAGGGAAGAAACTAACCAGTCATACTTAATGATTTAAAGGAAGGGACAAGAAAATCTGGAAAAAACAAGCTAAGTCTTCCCTGCAGGCACACACACATCCTACGTCATACCGGCTGTTGGGAAATGTCACCCACTAGGTTAAAAAATAGTATTATGGGGAATCCATTTTATGCTTTGTGCTGTTGTTGAGTCCACTGCTGCTTCTCATTCCCGGGACTCAGCTGCTGTGCCCACCGGCCTTTGCTAGTGGGACACAGTGACTTTAGTTACAGCCTGCGCATGTTTGTATTCTGATGGCTGGCCATTAGATTGCTTGCTGAATTGTGGCGAGCAAACAGAATTGTTTTCCACCAAGTCTGTTTTCAGCAAAGAATCCTTTTTAATTCTCCTGTCTTGCGCGTTGCCAAAATTCTTAAAATACTGTTCATGGAGATTTTTTTTTTGTTACCCGCCTTGGAGCCCAGATGTAGGAACCAAGCCAGTGCAGCTGGTGTAACTTGGCTGAGTCTCACAGATAACTCAGTGTTTGAACAGTCTTCCTTGTTTTAAATGTTGTTATTATTTTGGAAAATTTTGGAGTGAACGTTTGTGGATGTAAAGGTTGAGGGATACAGCAGCAATATAGGCTGAAGTCTCCTATCACTCTTTCACATGGGGACATCATCAAAGTGGGCAAATACAAGAACTCACAGCTCCTCTTTCCTCAAACCCAAAACAAAATTTGCCCCCAAGCTGAGGAGACAGACTTGTCAGAGGAGGGCAAGACATTCCTTTTGCGTTATCTTTTTTATAAGAGACCTCATGTCATGAATATAAACATATTATACCCAACACCAAAATTTAAAATGAAAGAGCATTTTAGGAGTGAGAATTCTCATTCAGAAGTTCCAACACAAAACCCAGTGATGCTGAGGGCACCGAAAGTTGATTTCACGCTAGACTTTACTTCTGCTAAATGCTGGCACCACATTTGCTACTTATAAAGCAATTGCATTTTATAGCTGACACTGTGTTATACCAATATGGCATGAACATAATATTAATCTCCCTGACCTACATTCCAATTTGCACTCTTCCATGGTATTAATATGGTGATAATAATAATAGCAACTATTGGTTGAGGGTTTACTGAATCATGCATTGTGTGTTACATGGATTAACTCATTTAATTCTCTTGATAAATGCACCAGGAAGGTGCAATTACTATGCCTAGTTTACCAATAAGGAATCTGCCACCTACAGAGTTTAAATGATTTACCCAAGGACTCACAGCTAGAAAGTTTGAGCCTAACCATCTAATTCCAGAGCCTGGATTAGAAACACTACATTCCACCACCTTTCCAAGGAAGGGATAGAATTGTTGCTAAGATGAAGGGAACTGCATGTAATTGTAGTTGTGCACACAGGAGAGTGCTTTGCTTTTGGACATTAGCCATTAACTATGTCACAATGGAAAGAGCTTAAGAACTGACTATTCAGCCATGCTGTGAATGTCTTTCCTCCTTAAGGAAAATTGTCTATGTGCTTTGCTCTTTCTCTGCAGACTGACCAGCTAATCCGATAAAGAAAGATAAGAAAGTGGTATTAATGACTCATAATTACTTGATATGTGTCCCTTCCATGATTCATGTATGTTTATCAGAAATCGTCAGTGCCTTAATCTCAAGGGCTGAGTAACGTGAGAAACTCCCACACCAGGATGAATTACAGAGCTAATGCTCAGTCGGGAGATATTTCACCAGCCTGCAAACCTATGTTTCCCCATTATGACCTCCTCTACCTATGAAACCATTAGCTCACCTTTGAGACATATTACCAAAATTTCCTCGCAATTGCTGATTTTAAAATTCTCTAGCTTTCTTCTTCTGTGTATGTCTTTATAACTTGACCACAGCATTAACATAAAACAAGGGAGAGCCCTTCCCTCACTTGTTCCTAGAATGATGAAACGCTTCCCCCTAACACTCCCCAAATTCTAATAATATGCTATTTGTATGAATGAAGCTGTTTTCAAATTTAAAAAAGGATAAGCTCCACAGAGAAAAAAAGGCAGCAGCATTCTGGGAGCCATGAATGTTCTATTAGGTAGAAAGTCTAGCACTCTCTGAAATTTTCCAGGCCATATGGAAGTGAAAAGAATGGCATATGAGATAATATTGCCAATGTGAAACAGCTTTCCTGATTGGAAAATATAATGATAAACTCCATCCTGAGGGTCTTAAAGGTATTTAAAAATAACACCAGCAAATCTCACCCTTAAATGAATTAGCCATGATCCTGTCAGGAGGCAAGCTGTCTTTGAACCCCATGACTGTAACTTGTGCTAACACAACATAAAACCAAGGGAAGGAAAGGGAGAAATCAGAAATTTTAAAAGGAAAAAAATATAAAACTATGTTCCAAATGTGTAGCCTCATCCAATGTGGACTGTTTTGTACATGTTGTTCTCGCAAAAGACGTTTATGTTATGGGATGTCCTGGAATTTAAGTGTCAGACAATAAATACTCAAGTTGGAACTGGAAACAATGATATAACATCATGAAATCATCATGACGCGACCCTGAAACATTAGTGAACACATCGTAAAATAATCATGAATTGCAACTGAATCTTTCTCTCACTTTGAAAGGAGTTGGCAAAACGTGGCTCTGATACCAGCACTATTTCTCTGGGGGACCTTGGGAAAACTGGAGTGAGCAATACAGAAAGGGTTACAGTATTCATTTAAATGCATGTGCAGTGTCTTTGGATCATAATTAGAATCTCACATTTTTCTGGCTTTCAGTCAGTAACTTTGTGCTCATCTAATATAAAACATCAGTGGAAAAATTTCACCCATGTTCATAAAAAGCAAATATCTTAAGGTACTTGAAGAACTCAAGCACCGTATATTAGTGCAGGCGTGTTTCAAAAATAACCGCTGAGCCAATCCCATTACCGGGAGGACTGCTGCGCTCTATAATTATGTTTGACAGGTTTCTCAGATCTTTCCTCCTCCAAATTATCTGAATTTGAGTGAAAGCCAGAGGGCTATCTTGAAAATTGATGACAAAAAATTATGAATGTGCTTTTCTGAGGTTTCAAACCTGATGTGTCATAAGCACAGGACTCTGGTAGGCATAAAAATAGTGTTAAAAGAAAGATTGCTTGAATATTCAGACACATATGCTATCATATATGCATAATGTCTAATGAATAAATAGCCATTAGTTAATTAGAAAAAGCCTCCCTATTGGGACTGATATTCTCAACTTGTGGTTATTTATTTAACCAATGCCTATTATCTCCAGCAAATATTCATTCAACAAACATTTGGGAAACTGTCATGTGGCAGGGACTATGCAAGGCACTGGGAATGCAAAAGAGCAAAAGATGGAATCTTCTGTCCTTGAGATGGCCCATCTCTTGGAGATGAGCCATATATGCAACTTAATAGAATATAGTGTCTTATCATTCATCAACATTTTTTAAAATTTGGTGAAATTAATGATAAATGCTTATAATTCTCCAAATTATGTATTCGTATATGCTCTTCTTGCATCCCATGAGTCTCTAATGAGTTAAATTTTAATTGCCTTTAGTTTAAGAACATCCTTACCTATTTATCGGCTGATATTTGATAGTTTCTCTGTTTCACATGTGTCCTTGGCTCTTAGAGACTACTATCTCTGTTGTAGAAACAAAAATTTAAAATACTTTAAAATTCCCTTCCCATTACCATGTATTCTTTACATAGGCAGAGACAGTGAGGAATAGGGGGGTCAACACGATACATAGGAAGCAGAGAATAGTGAGAAGGGAATATACAAGAATGTTGCAAACTAGCACATATGCAGTTCACCTCCTAGGCTGTATGTTGGGAACCAAATAGAAATATTCACAGCATCAAGCAATATTACATTCACGAATGAAGTTTACATACGGCAAATGAAAATATACTACATTTCAGGGTCTACATTTCCTATCAGATTGTAATTTCTCTAGATAAATTTTTTAGAGGTTAAAAATATTTTTTAACTGCCCTTGTCCTTTCTTCATATGTCTACAATTTATTATTCCAGCTGTAACAATGCAAAGACTTCTCAATCCTACATTACATGCATTTTGGGTATATTGGATTAGATTTATTTCCTTTAATTTTCCTCAGTTCTTTTTTTTCTGTATATATATTTTTAAACTTAGTTTTGATTTCTATTAACAATATCATTATATTCACATTAGAAAAAAAGATGGTAGATCAAATAATTCCCACGTTTTTCATGTGTTGGGCCAAGTAAAGAAAGGAATATATCCTTGTCAGTTCATAATGATAATTATCATTTATTGAGCACTTATTCCACAATGTTCCTTTCGATGTCTGATGCTTTCTTCCTGTGAAGCTAGCTGAATAAATATAACTTTGGGTCTCTCTCTCTCTCTTTCTCACTCTACACCTGGGAAGAGGGAGTCACTTTTGAGATCGTAAATTTGAGAGGAAGACTGACGTGCCCAGCTCCCCACTCTTTCTCTGGGGTGTGAGTTGCAGGCACAGGGCACAGGAGCACCCTGCTGAGGGCATGTGGGTGCTGCCTGAGGCTGGACAGATAAGTCAGCCTCATTCTGAGTTTGGTTAGAAAGTTTATTTGGCTTTCACATATGCCTTCCAGCCTGGCCCCTATAATTATCATAGGTGCTATTTTGACCTCTATGTTTATTCCTTTTTTATTTACTTGATTTTCTCAGCCAAGACATCAAATGTGAGGTTACTGAGTCCACTGCTAGATAATACTCCTCTTTCTTGGCCGGATTCAAAACAGGTTGAGAATCCCATGCCAGACACTGAGCCAAACGTGTTATATAATTTTCCCCTGGGAATCCTCACAACAGTACTATAAGGAAGATGGCATAATTACTTCCATTTTGGAGAAAGGAACTCAAGTTTAGACAAGTTAACACACTTGCTCAAGGTTGCAGTAAAGGGGTGGGCTTTAAACCCAGATCCAACCCCAAAGTCCTAAGTCTTACCCACTACACTATGTGACTACACTGAAATTTCCACTAGAAGAAAATCAGCTGAAGATACAGGCAGAACCAAGGAATGAAGACATGCCTGTCCATCCTGAGCCAGGCTTCATAGAGTAATAGCTGACATGACTACAGAGGACCCCGTCACAAGGAAGCAGGGATTTCAAGGAGAATGATTGACAACTGCTTGATTATAGTAGTTAACAACTTGTCCTGCCTTTAGGTCAAAAGTCAGAAGTCTGGCTGCTTTCTTGAGATTTAAAACTTAACAAGTTCAAAATGTCACCTATTTTGTAAGCCCTAAAGCACAGCCAAGGTAGAAGGCAGAAATGAAACGATCCACAATGCGTTTCCGCCAGGTGAGTTAACAGTTTTTGAATCTGCCAAACTTTCATCTCTGAGTTCATTTGTGCATTTATTTTTCATAAAATGTTTTCTAATCAAACCAAGAGATCTGACTTCAAACCAGGGTGACTTAATATCCTGACTAGTCTGTTCTCTGTCAGAAAGGCAAAACACTAGCTTAGCTGCTTTACTGTAAGCAAATAAACGCGCTTATTAAAGACTAATGAATTTGAACTACCTCAGTTCTCAAAATAGACCGATGCCATTTTACTTCTTTCTTTTTCACCTGCTTATTTTATCTTCGATACTCTAGAATGTTCTTTCCAAAGGTAACTATCTCTTATTAGAAGGAAAAATCAAGGACTTCTTCCCCCTCCCATGACCATATTTTCTTGATCATTTCTCCATAATTCTGTGGTCATGTTAAGTAAGAACAGAGATAGATGAGAAAAACGTCTCTTTGATGCCGATGAGTCTCAGTTTACCCACAATCACTCTCTAAAATTTTTTTTTTTTTTTTGGCAGATGCATTATAGCTGATCACACTAACTTTGTGAGCCTTAGAAGTAAGGAGGAGCTGAATTGGAACAGATGAAAAAGAATCCGTAAGTGTATGAGATCTGCCATAGGAAATGATGCTAAGGATGATTAAAATAGTCACAAGGAAACTGGAACAGCATTAGATAATATTATTAAAATAACTACATAGTAATATGTAGCTCTTCTTGAGAGCTAAAAATATTTCTGGAATTTTTTTTTTCATTCAGTACCCTTAGATTCCAAACCCTTATAAACATAGTGGGCTATTTATTTATTTATTTATAACGGATCAAGTGCATTGTCAGTTATTTTGACTATTTCATATAGATTAAATAATGTTTCTGCATCTTTTTCAAAAGAAGATTCGGTAAATTTTTAAAAGTCTATCACTGTGAAAAGTAACTAGAATAAAACAGTTTTTCTCTTGAGAAGGTATCAAAGTATTCTAAATAACTTTTATAAGATGTCAACAAAATTGGGGAATATGGGAAAGGGAAAGAGGGGAATAAACTTCCTTATAATGCTCAAGAATGTCTATTATTTATCAATATAGATTACAAAGTCTAGTCTTCCACAAAAGTGTCAAGTCAATCAATACATTGGGTCAAGCAGTTTTTAAGTGTTTCTTTCACATTTAAAACTAATTGTGCATCTCTTTATTTCAAAAGTGATGTCTTAGGTTGGCTTCCCTGGGAAACAAATATTGAGACTCCGAGACAGACATGCATATAGAAGTCACTGCAGAGGACTCAGAAACAATAGCTGTGAGGAAGCAAGGAGAGCAGGATTAAGCAGAGGGAGACGTCGATCTGCCATTTGGTCCTCACACTTCAGAGATGTTTTACAAGGACACAAGGGGGGGGTGGGTCTTTGTAGTCACCCCCCTAGTTTCTATACTGAACAATCGCTGGATGCAGACTGCTCAGGGGCATGGATACCACCTTATGTAAGCCAGTTCCTTTAGGCTGAGGGCAGTTCCCAGAGACAGTCTCAGCTGTGAACTGTCCGTAACCAACATTCCAGGCTGCTGAGAGAATGGATGCCTCACCACTGAAAGGAGATCCAGGCAAAGCTCCATGCTATCTACACCACCCAGCAAAAGAGAATGACTGGATAAAAGAGGTGGGGTAATTTGTTTCATTTTATAAATGGAACACTTCCAACTAAATCTTCACTCTAATGAGGGAGGTAGTATAATACTATGGTTCTCAAGTGGATGTCCATTGTTTACTCAAAAAGTAACATAATAGGTTGATATTTCTTATGGATTTGTCTAAAATAGTGTTCAATGTCATCAGTAGGGGAATTAGTTATGCCATAAGGACCAGAGAATAGCGTTGTGCTACTATTTTACTTAAAGCTTTGTCCATTAATTTCGCCAATGCTGTATTTCAAAGATTTGCATTACTTTTTATGAAGCACTTATTATATGCCAGGAATGGTGCTAGAAATGAGAATTAGAGAGATAAAAGACAGTTCTGTTTCCTGGAGCTCTTGAGTGAGATATGATGAGATCAGGTGCAGATCCAGAGAGAGAAACAGAAAAGAGTTTTTCAATTCCCTGGGGAGAGCACAGCATTCCACACAGGGCCACTCCATCGAAGGATGTGGGTTGGTCACAAAACAAAAGGAGGAAGGAAAGGAAAGGGAGATGCAAAGCAAGCAGGTTTAGGATTGGCTAATTTGAATAACTTCAGAGGGCTCTGGAGCACTGGGGCTGTCCTTGGTTATCTGGTACCAGGTCCTGGGCAATTAGTGTGGTTGTATAGTAACTCAGAGTATGAGAGCCTAATAAGGGAGGTGGTTGGGAATATGGACTTCATCAGCTGCTCAAGAAGGGGAATTAACTGGACCCCCTCCAGGTCCTCAAAACTGGGTCAAGGCAGTATTTTTAGAAAACTGTATTATAGCATGGTTTGAGGCAAGGGAGGTCTCAGAGAACATAATTTCCCACAAAGTTTCATTGTAGCTGAGCTTTAACGAAATGCTAGTGTACATTCTCTTTGTGTGGGATAGTTTACAATATGCATCATCTACTAAGAGACATGATGACAGTAGAAATTAGAGTTAATATTTATCCTATTAGTTATAAAGAAGGATACAGATCTAAGACAATCAGTATTATTATTAGGATAAAATATCTGTTCTTTTCTCTTGAAAGACTTTCGAAACTTTTCTACAAAATTAATTTATGTCGGAGAGAGGATCCAAGATGGCGCCATGAGTAGTCCTCTTTGTCTCTCCCCCTTCAAGTCTACAATTATTTGGACACTCATCGCTTAACAAAGGATATCCAGACAGCATCTCAGGACGTCTGAGAGACCCACGCGACTATACATGGGAAGGCAGACGGACTTCCCTCCGGGAGGATGTGGAGATAGGTGAAAACTCTCCGACCCCGACCGAACAGCCTAGTACCTGCAAGTGGCTTTCTTCCAACGGACGCCCTCAGAAGATCAACACACACCTAGGGCAGGAGCGAGCACACACCAGAGGAGCGACAGTGGAAACAGGTGACCAGAACCCTACCTAAACCCCCCGCAATTACTCCTAAACGCAGAGGGAAACTCTAGAGTTACACACCTGAGCCCACAGGGAGAGTCTCGCCCCGCCATTGGCAGGGAGATCCCGCCTAGTGTTCATGGCGCCCGGAGGGTCCCAGAGAGAATCACTGCCTGCACGGTGGGGAAAGGGATTGCCGGAGATCTCAGAGAGGACTGGGGCTGGGTGAAGCTCCAGAGGCCGGCTCCGTGTCCTGGAGGGGAAGCTCCAGAGTTCCGCCCGGGCAGCAGACAAAACTCTCTGTCTGCCATTAGCGGAGGGGCTATGACCAGCATTCACAACTCCAGGAAAGTCCCGGAGAGAATCCCAGAGGGTGAGGTGACCCTCAGCTGCCGTTGCCCACCCCGTGGGGCTAGGGATTGCCAGAGATCTCAGAGAGGACTGGGGCTGGGGGGAGCTCCAGAGGCCGGCTCTGCGGTGCAGAGGGGAAGCTCCAGAGTTCTGCCTGGGCAGCAGACAAAACTCTCTGTCTGCTATTAGCTGAGGGGCCACACCCAGCATCCACAACACTGCGAGGGTCCCGGAGAGGAGAATATCAGGCAGGGCAGCAGCTGACTAGCTACCACTGAAATCAGGATCTCCGACTATCCCCACGACAGGGCAAAGGGCTCCCCGAGTTCTTGGGGAACAGGACTGGGGCTGGGTGGAGTTCCAGCGACCCAGCTCCATAGCCTAGGGGAAACCCTACAGGCTCACAGCAGCCTCAGGGAAAACCTCAGCACAGCACTAGTAGAGAGCACCCATCCGGCAGCCACAAGGCTGGAAGACCCAGGGACAAAAGTAGCATAGCTAGGTGAGCTAACCACAGACTGTAGAAGATGCCAATAGCTCTGCTGTGACCCATAGTGGACAAGTGAGATTTTGTGGGTGCCGACAGTGACGGAGTGGCAAATATAAGTGATCCTACCCTTGGCCGCTGGAAAAGCCCATAACACCGTTGCAGACCCCAAGGAGGGAGCACGTCTAGGTGGGCTGCAACAGTAGGCACCAGCAGCCTGAAGCCCCCCTGTGATGGCCCCCATGGCAGAAGAGGGAATCCAAAGGACCACTGTGACTATGAGGAGGGGGCCCAGGCCCAGTTAGCAACTGAGGATAGGGTTCCTGGTTGGTGCAGTATAAACAGCTGCTCCCCCACCACACCAGCAGAAACAAGTGGAAGGAGCAACTAAACTCTATCTCTATGCGGAGGCACAAATCAACAACATCAAGCAATATGAAAAAATACATCAAATCTCCAGAACAGAAGGAAAATAACAAATACACAGAAAACAATCCCAAAGAAAATGAGATATATAACCTAAATGACGATGACTTCAAAACAGCCATCATTAAAATACTCAATGAGTTAAGAGAGAATTCAGATAGACAACTCAATGAGTTCAGGAGCTATGTCACAAAAGAGTTTGATACAATAAAGAAGAACCAAACAGGGGCTGGCCCCGTGGCCGAGTGGTTAAGTTCACGCGCTCCGCTGCAGGAGGCCCAGTGTTTCGTTAGTTCGAATCCTGGGCACGGACATGGCACTGCTCATCAGACCACGCTGAGGCAGCGTCCCACATGCCACAACTAGAAGGATCCACAACATAGAATATACAACTATGTACTGGGGGTCTTTGGGGAGAAAAAGGAAAAAATAAAATCTTTAAAAAAAAAAAAAAAAGAAGAACCAAACAGAAATACTGGAAATGAAGAACACAATAGAGGAGATTAAGAAAAATCTAGATGCACTGAACAGTAGGGCAGATAATATGGAGGAAAGAATTAGCAATTTGGAAGATGGGAATATAGAAATGCTGCAGGCAGAGGAGGAGAGAGAAGTAAGACTAAAAAGAAATGAAGAAACTCTCCGAGAATTATCAGACACAATTAGGAGATGCAATGTAAGGATTATAGGTATACCAGAGGGAGAAGAGAAGGAGAAAGGGTCAGAAAGACTATTCAAAGAAATAATGGCCGAGAACTTCCCAAATCTGGTGAGCGAGATGGATCTTCAGGTGACAGAAGCCAATAGATCTCCAAACTTTATCAATGCAAGAAGACCAACCCCACGGCATATAGTAGTGAAGCTAGCAAAAGTCAACGACAAGGAGAAAATACTAAGGACAGCCAGGCAAAAGAAACTAACCTACAAAGGAACCCCCATCAGGCTATCAGCAGATTTCTCAGCAGAAACTTTACAGGCTAGAAGAGAGTGGAATGATATATTCAAAAATCTGAAGGACAAAAACCTACAGCCGAGAATTCTCTACCCAGTGAAAATATCCTTCAAATATGATGGAGAAATAAAAACTTTCCCAGATAAACAAAAATTAAGGGAGTTCATTGCCACAAAACCTCCTCTTCAGGAAATCCTCAGGAAAACCCTCATTCCTGAAAAATCCACAAAAGGAAAGGGACTACAAAACCAAGAGCAGAGGAGATAAGTAGAAGGACAACAACAGAGAGTAGCAGCTCTACAGCAGAACAGATTAAACCATGGGACGAGAAACAAAGGAAACTGAAGAAAACTGGAAAACAAGACATAAAATGGGAGTGGTAGGCCCCCACATCTCAATAATCACTCTAAATGTAAATGGATTCAACTCCCCAGTCAAAAGACACATAGTGGCAGGATGGATCAAAGAACAAGACCCAACAATATGCTGCCTCCAGGAAACACACCTCAGCTCCAAAGACAAACGCAGACTCAGAGTGAAGGGATGGAGAACAATACTCCAAGCTAATAATGAACAAAAGAAAGCAGGCATCGCTATGCTAATATCAGACAAGGTAGACTTCAAAGCAAAACAGATAAAGAAAGACAAAGAGGGACAGTATATAATGATAAAAGGGACTCTCCACCAAGAAGACATAACACTTATAAAAATATACGCACCCAACACTGGAGCACCAAAATTTGTAAAGCAACTCTTAATAGAACTAAAAGAAGACATCAACAACAATACAATAATAGTAGGGGACCTCAACACACCATTAACACCAATGGACAGAACATCCAGACAGAAAATCAACAAGGAAATAATAGAATTAAATGAAAAATTAGACCAGATGAACTTAATAGATATATATATAGAACACTTCATCCAAAAACAGCAGGTTACACATTCTTCTCAAGTGCACATGGAACATTCTCAAGGATTGACCATATTTTGGGAAACAAAGCAAACATCAATAAATACAAGAGAGTTGAAATAATATCAAGCATCTTTTCTGATCATAATGCTATGAAACTAGAAATCAACTACAAGAAAAAAGCAGAGAAAGGTGCAAAAATGTGGAGACTAAACAACACGCTTCTGAACAAACAATGGATCATTAAAGAAATTAAAGAAGAAATCAAATATTATCTGGAGACAAATGAAAATGAGAACACGACATACCAAATCATTTGGGATGCAGCAAAAGCAGTCCTAAGAGGGAAATGCATCGCAATACAGGCTCACCTCACTAAACAAGAAAAAGCTCACATAAGCAACCTCAAACAACACCTAACAGAACTAGAAAAAGAAGAATAAAGCCCAGAGTCAGTAGAAGGAGGGAAATAATAAAAATAAGAGCAGAAATAAACGATATTGAAACAAAAAAGACAATAGAAAGGATCAATGAAACAAAGAGTTGGTTCTTCGAAAAAATTAACAAAATCGACAAACCTTTAGCCAGACTCACCAAGAAAAGAATAGAGAAATCTCAAATAAATAAAATTAGGAATGAGAGAGGAGAAATCACAACAGATACCAATGAAATACAAGGGATCATAAGAGAATACTATGAAAAACTATATGCCAACAAATTGAACAACCTGGAAGAAATGGACAAATTCCTAGACTCCTACAATCTCCCCAAACTGAATCAGGAAGAAATGGAGAATCTGAATAGGCCAATCACAAGTAAGGAAATAGAAACGGTAATCAAAAACCTCCCCAAAAATAAGAGTCCAGGACCAGACGGCTTCTCTGGAGAATTCTACCAAACATTCAAAGAAGACTTAATACCTTTCTTCTCAAACTATTCCAGAAAATTGAGGAAGATGGCGTACTCCCTAACACATTCTATGAAGCCAACATCACTCTGATCCCCAAACCTGATAAGGACAACACAAAGAAGGAGAACTACAGGCCGATATCACTGATGAACATAGATGCAAAAATCCTCAACAAAATTCTGGCAAACCGAATACAGCAATACATCAAAAAGATTATACACCAGGATCAAGTGGGATTTATACCAGGGACACAGGGATGGTTCAACATCCGCAAGTCAATCAACGTGATACACTACATCAACAAAATGAAAAACAAAAACCACATGATCATCTCAATAGATGCAGAGAAAGCATTCGACAAGATCCAACACCCATTTATGATAAAAACCCTCAATAAAATGGGTATAGAAGGAAAGTACCTCAACATAATAAAGGCCTATATGACAGACCCACAGCCAACATCATACTCAATGGACAAAAACTGAAAGCCATCCCTCTGAGGACAGGAACAAGACAAGGGTGCCCACTTTCACCACTCCTATTCAACATAGTACTGGAGGTGTTGGCCAGAGCAATTTGGCAGGAAAAAGAAATAAAAGTAATCCAAATAGGCAATGAAGAATAAAACTCTCGCTGTTTGCAGACGACATGAGCTTATATATAGAAAACCCCAAAGAATTCATAGAAAAACTATTAGAAATAATCAACAATTACAGCAAAGTAGCAGCGTATAAAATCAACATACATAAATCAGTAGCATTTCTATACACTAACAATGAACTAACAGAAAAAGAACTCAAGAACTCAATCCCATTCACAACCGCAATGAAAAGAATAAAATACCTTGGGATAAACTTAACCAAGGAAGTGAAGGATCTATACAATGAAAACTACAAGACTTTCTTGAAAGAAATTGACGACGACATAAAGAGATGGAAAGACATTCCACGCACATGGATTGGAAGAATAAACATAGTTAGAATGTCCATACTACCTAAAGCAATCTACAGATTCAATGCTATCCCAATCAGAATCCCCAGAACATTCTTCACAGAAATTGAACAAAGAATCCTAAAATTCATATGGGGCAACAAAAGACCGTGAATTGCTAAAGCAATCCTGAGCAAGAAAAACAAAGCAGCGGAATCACAATCCCCGATTTCAAAACATACTACAAAGCTACAGTGATCAAAACAGCATGGTACTGGTACAAAAACAGGTCCACAGATCAATGGAACAGAATTGAAAGCCCAGAGATAAAACCACACATCTATGGACAGCTAATCTTCGACAAAGGAGCAGAGGGCCTACAATGGAGAAAAGAAAGTCTCTTCAACAAATGGTGCTGGGAAAACTGGACAGCCACATGCAAAAGATTGAAAATTAATTGACCATTCTTTTTCACCACACACCAAAATAAACTCAAAATGGATCAAAGACCTAAAGATTAGGCCTGAAACAATAAGTCTTCTGGAAGAGAATATAGGCAGTACACTCTTTGACATCAGTTTCAAAAGAATCTTTTCGGACACTATAACCCCTCAGTTGAGGGAAACAATAGAAAGAATAAACAAATGGGACTTCATCAGACTAAAGAGCTTCTTTAAGGCAAGGGAAAACAGGATTGAAACAAAAAAACAGCTCACTAATTGGGAAAAAATATTTACAAGCCACTTATCCGACAAAGGGTTAATCTCCATAATATACAAAGAACTCACACGGCTTAACAACAAAAAAACAAACAACCCGATCAAAAAATGGGCAGAGGACATGAACAGACATTTCTCAAAAGAAGATATGAATATGGCCAATAGACACATGAAAAGATGTTCATCATCGCTAATCATCAGGGAAATGCAAATCAAAACTACACTAAGATATCACCTTACCCCCGTTAGATTGGCAAAAACATCCAAAACCAAGAGTGACAAATTTTGGAGAGGTTGTGGAGAAAAAGGAACCCTCATACACTGTTGGTGGGAATGCAAACTGGTACAGCCACTATAGAAAACAGTATGGAGATTTCTCAAAAAGTTGAAAATAGAAATACCCTATGACCCAGCCATCCCATTACTGGGTATCTATCCTAAGAACCTGAAATCAGAAATCCCAAGAGTCCCTTGCACCCCTATGTTCATCGCAGAATTATTTACAATAGCCAAGATGTGGAACCAACCTACATGCCCAGAAACTGATGATTGGATAAAGAAGATATGGTATATATACACAATGGAATACTACTCAGCCATAAAAAAAAGACAAAATTGGCCCATTCACAGCAACGTGGATGGACCTTGAGGGTATTATGTTAAGCAAAATAAGCCAGTCAGAGAAAGACGAACTCTATATGACTCCACTCATAGGTGGAAGTTAATATACTGACAAGGAGATCTGATCGGTGGTTACCAGGACAAAGGGGCAAGTGGTGTACCCACAACATGACTAACAAAAATGTACAACTGAAATCTCACAAGGTTGTAATCTATCATAACATTAATAAAAAAACAAAAACAAAACAAAACAAACAAACAAAAAAAATTAATTGATGTCATCAGCTATAAAGTTGTACAATAATGATTAATAGAGAACAACTAGAATGTGTTGGTAAGCATTCAGTTTCTGCACTGTTTATTTACCCAGGCAAAGTATACTGCCACAATACCAATTTGAAATCCAAATTGAAGTGAGAGGTTCTTTGCTATCACAGGAATAAAGACCACTAGTGACAAAGCTGTCAAAGGTTAACAAGGTCACCATCTCTTCCTGCTCCAAATATAGCAAAACCCTGGTCCTTATCTTACATTTCCTATTTCCATTGAAAGCATTGTTTCCCTCCAAGATGTTTAATTGTCTCTTTCTCTGGCCTTATCTCTGTCTCTGTCTCTCTTTCTAACCCTCCCTACTCATTTTACTCTTATTGTCACCTAATTATTGATTCAATCTCCATAAAGCCTGTCAAATTAAAACCCTCATCTTGGTTTTGTTCCTCAATCTCTCTAGACTATGCCATCTTCTGAACCTCCTAACCAGGTTCCTGCCTTATTCTGTCTTCCCTAAAATTCATCCTAAACATGGCCTTGATAAACATGGCCTTGATAAACATGTGTTGACTAACAGACTACCACTTACCTGAACTGCCTAAAGCACTAGTCTAACCATATCAGCCCCCTCATCTCAGAAACCTTAGATGACTTTCAGTCTCCTGTTTGAGGCGTCTCCCATAGAAGAGGATGCACAAGACCATTAATTGAGTTCTGAAAGAAACTATTAGAGTGTCTATTTATTCTTGTCTAAAAACACTCAGAAATATTAAACATTACTAATATTAAATTCCATTATTCACAATATCCCAACACTATCCCGAGAGACCATGTGATAGAGTCCATGTGACCTCTGCATGCCTTCACTGACCTCAGCACATGGCAGAGCATATTGGTTTATGTAGCATGAGCCTTTCTTTTTTCAATGACCAACAGTAGAATCTTCAAAACACTTTGTAATGAGACTAAAGGGGCTGTGCTAATTATGCATACTATGTAAAGGTTTGTTGGCTATTTCATGCAGAGTATTTGAAAGTGGTATGAAATTTAAAGAAGATATATCCAGTTTTCTTTTAAAAAAGAAGACTAGTTTCCAAATATACTACTCCATTCTGCAATGATGAGTGGTTTTCAGAAGTATGTTGCCCAGCAGATGTTGAAGGAATACATACATTTAATCCATCCCCCTAAGGTAAAATGATGAACTAACAATGAGTGAGAAAGTTATGGCCGTTCAGAAGAAGAAATGCTATGTTGAAGGCATTTTGAAAATGGATATTTGGAAATATATTTGCTCTTATGTGATGTCATTCCTTAAAAAAGAAAACTCTCCTATTTTCAAACTTTAAAAAGTGGAAAAGGGATTTTCTAAATGTGTTAAAATGCCTTCCAAATTCAAAATTGTGTTAGCTTAGAACTACTTGTTAATAGAATAAGAATACAACTACTCAATTTTACAAAAGCCTCTAAAACATTGATGGATAGGATTTAAAAATGAATATCGTGATTTAATAAGAATTGAAAATGGTACATTTTTTCCGTTTCTATCTTCATTACTTTGTGTGGTGTTATTTTCAGCTTCAGCAGTGGGTTAAAACCAATAAATGCAAATTAAACGGAAAACCAGACTTTTGGGTTGATACGTGGCATAGGGTTAAACTGAGATTTTTTTAACAATGAAGCAAATTCATTCATATTGTTCTCATCCTAAATAATATAGTTAATATTTAATGATGTAATGTAATAATATTTGAGGGAAAGAAAAAATGGATCATATATGACTAATAAGTATAATGAAATAATAAAATTATTTAAAATAATTAATTTAACTTTATATAGTGATATATATATATTTGCATACTTAACATATTTTTGTTTACTGGTGAGGTGCAAAATTTAACAAGTTTGGGTCTTACTTGGATTTCTCATCTTTGACGTTACTGACATTTTGGGGCCTAGTAAGTCTTTATTTTGGGGACGGGGCTTTCCTTTGCTTAGCAGGCTGTTCAGCAGCATCCTTGGCCTCTACCCATTAGATACCAGTAGCATCACACCCACATAGTTATAATGCAAATGTTTTCCAATATTGCCAAATACCCTCTGGGGGGCAAAGTCATCCCCTACTGAAAACCACCCGTCTGTAGCCTAAATTTCAAACTCCCAAGCTCAGTATTACAGATTTCCACTATCTGAACCCAGTCTATATTTTTAATCTTATCCTCTAAAATCTATATTTCTAACTTTATCTTCTACAACTTTGCTCACTAATTATCCTCCATTCCCACCCCTCTGCACACACTCCTTATCAAATAGTTACACCAAGCCTGCCCTCCATTATTGACCTCCTATGTTTTGGCTCATGGCTGAAATGATTTTTTCCTCCCATTTCTTTAATGGCAATATCTTACTCATTCTTCTAGTTCTGTCTCAAATTATGCCTCCTTTCTGTCTTCCTTCAAATTCCCTTGTTAGAATGAGCCCACCCCCCAAGTATAAAATACACCTCTATTTTAGTTTTCAATAACAAGTTTTCCTGTGTTTCTGTCCCTTCAGTATTTTGCTTCTTCTCAAACCCACATCTTGTAAAAATTATCTACAAATTAAAATGAATGCTAATACAATTGTTAGCATGATTATTCATTAATGAGAGACAATGGACTACAATGCAGGCTTTGAGAAGAAAATGGTAGATCTGTATGTATTTACATGGAAAGGCGTTCAAAATATATTGCCAATTGAAAAGTGTAAGTTGTGGAATACTACATATATTATGATACCTTTGAGGAAAAAATCCATAAACATTGTGTTCATGTATGCACACAAATTTTATAGAAATACATGCAAGTAACTGCAACAGTGGTTACTGTAGTGACGTGAGAAATAGTGAAGGAATGGAGGACTTTTCCTTCTAACTCTATATCTTTATGTGCAGTTTGGATTTTTTATCATAAATATGGAATACTTTTATAATTTAAAAAGCAACAAAATTTAGTGTATTTTTCATGGCTTATTTGCGTTTTCTTGTTATAAATCTGCTTCCTTGCAGACTGCAAATTCCTAAAGGGGTGGAGTCAAGCCTCAGCCTGTGGATGGAAATGGCCACTATTTTTCTGACTGTGATCTTTTAACGCCGCCCTTCTCTCAGGCCTGTCATCTTGACTGAGTCTTGTTGGTTTGACAGAAGCTGTTTCTAAATTATTACCGGTTAGTGGTCAATAATAATACAGTTCCTTTTGTGAATATTCCTCTACAGATATCCTGAAAGGTAAAATAAAATTTCTATCACAAAGAATCAAGGATATTTCTTGGAAGCAAGGGTGGAAGTTTAACATTCGAGTTAAGAATGGCAGTTTGCGTTCTGGTTTTACTCATAAGAAGAGAAAAAATTTGGTCAACAAGATAGTTTGTCTTCCCCAAGGTCCTCTTTGTTACCTAAACTAGGTAGCTCAGCAGATCTGCTGGGTTATTAATTTAGCCAAAAGGACATTTAGAGTCCTCTGCTTTAACTTTTTTAAAATAAAAGGCAGAAACTCATGAATGTCTACTGCAGGGACACAGCTAGTCCCCCACTCTTATTTTTCCATGCCATGGCTAATTAAGTCGGTCAGTGTTTCATAGTCTTGGTCACAAAACTGCTCAACTGCCTGCTTCCTGTCCTGGGGGTAGGGGAAGATTACTGAGCTGCCTTTAAGGATTAGTAATGGAAAGGCTGAGTCCCATGGCCCAGAAGAGTCTTAAATGAAAATTCCAAGGAGTATGGAAAAAAGTTTAGGACAACTTTCTTTGTAAGACACGCAGTATGAAAAGCCACTCAAAGATCCCATTTTGAGAGCAAGAACATTTTTGCTGATTTTTACTGCAAATTGCCACAGATAACATAATTATGTATGTTGAAAATAGTCTAATTCTGAGTCACTCAGTAAGGATTAAAGAAAAAATGATGGTGAAAAAAACTATTTGAAAATCTCGTAAAGAAATCCTTTCAAAATAGTATCCAACTTTTCCTAGGAGGGTCCTCCTTTGTTCAGGGTCATTTGATCGAAAAACTGACTTCTCTGAGCTTCTGTTTCATTCCTTAGAGGAATTATGAATTTTTAACTCATTAAAACATCGCAAGCCTAATACAAATAAAGTAGGTTATGAGATATATTATTAAAGGAGCAGAGACATTCAGAGGATATTGTTATACTCTTATAAAGAAATGAAACTGTATATAAGAACATATGAACACAGAAATAAGTGGAGGAATAAACAGAATGTGGAAGACAGTGGTGGGGAAATGGCTGCTGGGAGCCAACAGGAATCGGGCAAGTATAGAATGAGGGAATATCTTCTTGTGGGTGGAAGTAGACCCTGATTCAAAAATCTTTCTTTTTCACTCAGTACTAAGGCAAAAAAAATGTGAGACCTGAGTCCTGCAGCCCATGTTCCTACCAAGATTTATGAGCATTGCTTGGCATTTAGTGCTTGTGGTGTAATCAGTACTTATTGCATTTCAACAAAACAGGCTGATAAAAGCAATGGCCTACTGTTATTGGAAACAGCCTGGTATTCCAGGAATTTCCTGACCTGGTGTGCAGAGGTCTTCCATCTTCTTTTGACTTCCTCTTTTCTTGGCAGCTAACAGGGCATTTCTTCCATAGTGAAGGTGAAAACAAGAAAAGTGACTTTTCTTATCAGCTTCTATCTCTCTCCCATCAGAAAAGAACAATTAAAAAAATTGGAGGTCCTTTCAGTGTTCAGCCATGAATTCCAAGGAAGTGGAATGTTGTACTCAGCAAGAAATCTTGGCTCTCTTTGACCAACTTTGAAGGAATCAGGAAATTACCTGCCTATTTATTTCGATATCCCCACTGGCGTAAACACAATGCAGGGGTGGGGGGCATGGGGCAGGATCCCCGCCTGTCTGTTCACTGTTGTAGTTTCATAGTTTTAGAACATAGACAATAAATATCTGTTTGTGGAACGAATGGATGAGTACTTAGATATTGCAATGATTATAGCAACTCCTGGAATGCTGGTAGCTATGCAGAAAGCAAAATTGTTGTCTTCAACGATAAAACACTGACTCATATTCAAAACAAATACAATCTTATTGTAGATTTTGATTAAACAAATAAGTTTAAGATCTTTAAAACCATGTCAAAAGGTCTAATCTTTTTGAAATGGTAACTCGTTATATAGTCTTTTGGAGTTACTTGAGTTCTTTCAATTTAATTTCAATATATAGGATCAAATAATACCAAAATCTTCAGATTTATTTTGGATCAACAAACATGAATAGAGGACGTAGAATATGCAGGTTACCTATTGCATATCAGTCAAGGTTCAAAAAGAGAATCAGATCCAGTAGGAGATCTATCAAGAGATTTATTGCAAGAAAATGGCTTATGCAGTTGTGTGAGCTGGCAAGGCAAGTCTGAAATCTAAATGGCAGGCTGGGCTTCTTCAGCAGCTGATGAAGCTGCTATCCACAGGTGGAATTTCTTCTTCAGGGAAATCTCTGCTACTCTTACAGCCTTTCAACTGATTGACTCAGGACTACTCATATTATTTAAAATAATCTCCCTTTTCTTACCTAACATCAACTGATTATGGACTTTAATCGCATCTATAAAATACCTTTACAGAAATAAGTCGATTAGTGTTTGATTCAAAATGGTGGATGATAGCCTAGCCACGCTGACACAGAACACCGTCCGTCACACTGTTAATTTGTTTAGGGGAAAGCAAAGACAGTAAAATATGCTTCTTTTTTTCAAGAAGCTTATTAAAAAAATAATAAGATCTTCTTTTATACAAGATAGGATGCAATTACCCCTTCTAGAAAATTTCAGTTGAAGTGCTATAGGGAAATTTAGGAAGAAAAGATGGCTTCCAACTCAGAGGATAAGAGATCTCAAGACCGAGATGGCATCAGGCGGTAGGATCTAGACCTCACAGCTACCTTCACTAATAACTGTGCAACTTCGAAAAATTCATTTAACCTCTTTGAACCTCAAAGTAATTCTTAAGTGAGGATCATATGTATGTCCTGCTTAACTCACAACAGTTTTTACAAGTGAAGTGTGAAAACATTAACTAAATTATTAAATATTTTATAATATTAATGTCATTTGACATTTTCTCCAAATTTCGATCTCTCAATTTTGATATTATGGTAGATTGAATAATGGCTCCCAAAGGCATCCAGGTCCTAATCCCCAGAACCTACGAGTATGTTGTTAGCCTAAATGGCAAAAGGAATTTTGCAAATGTAATTAAAGTTAAGAATCTTGAGATGGGCAGATTATCCTGGATTATCCTTGCGGGCCCAGTAATCATGAGGGTTCTTATAAGAGGGCGGCAGGAGAGACAGAGACAGAGAGAAAGTGATGTGGTAAAGGAAGCAGAGGAAGATAAGGAGAGGTGATGTCAGAAGCAGAGTTCAAAAGGGTGATACGATTGCTGGAGGGATGGGTGCCAGAAGCCAAGGAATGTGGGTGGCCTTTAGAAGCTGGAAAAGGCAAAGAAACAGATTCTATCCTACAGCCTCTGGGGAGAACATGGTCCTGCTAACACCTTGATTTCAGCCCAGTGAAACCCATCTTGGACTTCTGGCCTCGTCAAATTTGGTGAGATGATGGCTGCAAGTAAAGGGATTGGGTAAAGAACATTAAATTCACAAACTCACACTTGGTTTAGGGTTAAAACAAAAATTATAGTGAATGAAAATTGCCATCCAGTGTATGGCTGCCCAAGATCCTGGCCCTATGCTAATATCCAGAGTTAAACAACTGGTAGAATGGTAAACTCTCAACATCAATTTTCCAAGTGTGCGTTTTGAGAAAAATATCCAAATATTTCCCTCAAAACAAGTTGAAGGGGTAAGGAGAGTGTATTCCTATTATTACATATTCTCTTTCAAGATTTTTTTTGAAAAAATTCTCAGATATAAAATCCACTGAGTCAAAAGATAAATAAGGAATGAAGAAAAAGTATGATCTGTGCAAAATTTATAGAAAAAAAAATTTTAAATGACTAAGAACAGAAGGAAAAAATATGACCATACAGATTTTATACATAATCAAGAAATGTCAAACCCTTCAAAGCAAAAAAGAGAGATCATAAAGATGAAACAAAATTGAAGACTAAGAAAATATTCAAGAGCAGAAAATAATGAAATAGAGAATAAAAGAACAATAGAAACGATTAACAAAACTGAAATCTAGTTCTTTGTTAACACTAATACAATAGGCAAAAAGAGGAAATGAATCTATTAAAGAGAAAATGTGACAGAAAAAATGAAGATTTTTAGTTAACATAGACATATATTTTTACATTTTATATGATAACATTGCAGACAACTATAATCTAACACATTTTAAAATTTCAATGGAATAGGTAATAGTACGAAAAAACACAAACTGCCAAATTTGTACAAGAAAAATAGAAAATTCAAATAAATCAATGACCATTCAAAATGGCACTGGTAATCAATATTGTCTCCCTGAAATATTGTGTCACAGATGTTTTTATGAAGCAGTTATTCCAAAACTTTAAGAGACAATCTATGTCTGCAACACATTTCTTCCAGAAAATAAAAAGAGTGAAAGTTGTCTGATTTATTTTAGAAGTTCAGAAAATCATTAATACCATGAAAAAATCAGCACAAGAAAAGAAAAAAAGAAAATTATAGGACCATTTTATTCATAACAGAAATGCAAAATATTTAAATAAAATTTAACTAACTGAATCCAACAATACGCTTTTAAAAAGTACAGTATGATAAAATATAATTCATCCCAGGACAAAAAAGGAGAGTTTAACATTACTACTGCAATAAACTACAGGAGAAAAAGCAGACAATTATCTCACTATATGTAGAAAAATAGTTTATATTCAATTATGATAAAAAATAAAATTGTCAGAATAGAAGGAAATTTTCCTAGCTTCATAAAGGTAGTGTTCTATAAGCATTTAACACTTTTCTTTTTATTATTATTATTACCACTATTACTATTGGTAGAGACATATTAAATGGATTCCTCTTCATAGGGAGAAAAGATCAGAACACTACTATTGTTCAAAAAGGTAATGGGTCTTAGTCAATTCTTTAAGACATGAGTTAAAATAATGGTGATGAGAATGGAGACAAAAGGAGATTAAACTATCATTATTCGCAGATATTGTACTTATTACCTGTGTAGGAAACTCAAAATTATCAACAAATTATCATAACTAAACAATTTAGCATATGTGCAGGACACAAAAATCAACATAAAATTTAGTAGGTTTCTTGTCTACAACAAATAAATACTCTGATATTATATTTGATCTTACAATAAAATAGGGTCCCACTCAAAATAACAAGCACTATAAAGATTTAAGATTTGAACAGATCAAAACTGTATAAGACTTTTATGGCTATAATTTCAAACTTCTATTAAAAGATATAACCCAATGAAGAAATTGAACTGTTAACCACTGACCTCTGTATTTCCAAACAGCTTTACACGTGTGTTCTATCTGTTCCAGGTCAGCTTCCCCAGGAAACAGACTTTGACACGGACATTATCGTGCAGTAATTTATAAAGAAGTTGTCTCAGGATTAAAAGCTGCGGGGGAAGGGAAGAGACAAAATTGGGCATAGGAGAAACTGGGCTATGATACAGTCATAGCAAACTCCCCATGAGGAGTTCTGAAGCTGGGGACAGGAGTCAGGTGTTTATAAATGTGCATCAACCAGTTATGGATGGAGACAGTCTCAACGGATGCATATCATGGACCTCAGAGAGGGAGCATGATGTCGAGAAAGGGCGCTCTCTTCATTCAAGGGCAATTCTCAGAAAATGCTAAAATTGAGGCTGTCAGCCAGCAGCACTCTCAGTAGCAGAGAAAATGGAAGCTTTGATCCTGAAAGAAAGAGCTGGGTGACACAGCATAGTGAGCTCTATAGTCCACACTGTGCGCTGCCTGAGTCCACTCTTTTAACGTCCTCTGGGATTCTGCTGGTCCTCTTTGCTGGGAAAACTTAGAAGAAAAAGTCCTTACCCTTGCAGCTAGTGCCCATCTCCCCTCTGCTATCTGATTCCTCACTCACAGCTAGCACTTCCGCTGGTCTCTGAGGAGTCCATGCCCCTGATCACTGCACGCTTCTCAGGTTGTGGCTGCTGCCACAACCATTTACCCTAAAAATTAGGCAAGAACGTGCCAAGAGATGCCTCAGTATGTTGCCTGGGTGCCACATATATCTCCCCCTGTCCACATTGTGTAACAGCAGTCTTCTTTCTTCTGATTATCAGAGTCAAATCCCCCCACCAGGAGGGTTATTCCTTTGTATCCTCTGACCTCCCTGACCTTGGAGTTCAAAGTGCCTGGACAGGAGGCATAGCTTAAAGTCAATGGAAATCTTTTTCCTTCCCCTAGCGAAAACTGTCTTACTTTGGGAACCAGTACTTTTAAACATGCAAAACCCAGAGTTGTAGGATGGGAAGCACAAACTTTCCCAAATGGGCCCTAGGAATGACAGTACATGAGGTCACTCTTAATTCCCTCCCTGGTTTCCCAAACCCATGCAGCACATGTTGGGAACACAGCATCACAGAATCAGCATTAATATGAAGTGTATGCTGCACCCCACAGCATAACATTCCATCCTCACTAGGTACTTTTTCTGAGCTAGCACCTCAGTTGTACTTTCAACAGGCATTATCAGTCTGGCCATTTCCGGTGGGTGCAGAACATGATAACACCAGTGATAGAATTCAAACACAATAGGATGTACGAATAAATAAAAGAGAAAAAGATAAGCCCTGCCCTTAGATGGCTTATATTCTAGTGGTAGAAGGTAAAAGATTTTTACCAGAAAGCTATAAACAATCTAAACTTGTATCTTCTTAATGATATAGCTATGTATACATTTTGACAGAGCTACAAAGAAAAATTGACAGAATTACCATCATAGTGGGAAATTTCAGTGTACCTCTCTAAGTAATAGATCTAACAATAACAACAAAAAAGTAAGAATATAGAATATTTAACAGCATAAAAAACAGGTTGATATGAAGCCATTATAAAGAACGCCACTGCAAACAGCTGTAGAATATACAATCTTTTCTTGCAAATTTGGAACATTTCTAAATATTGTTGACATACTGGCCCATAGAATTTATGTCAGTAAATGTCAAAACATTGGAATCAAAGAAACTATTCCTTCTGTCTTCAGTGCAATTATGTTAGAAATCAATATTCAAAAGCTGACTAGAAAAATCCCATGTGTTTGGAAATTAAGAAACTTTTCTGAATAATTCATGGGTCAAAGAAGAATTCAATGAAAATTACAAATACATAGAATTGAATAATAAAAATAATACATATCAAAATTATAGCTTGTAGCTAAAACGGTTCTTAGAGGAAATTATATAGCTATAAAATGGCCATATTAAAAAAGAAGAAAAAAATCAAAATTAGGTAAGCTTTTGATTTAAAAAGTGAGATAAAGAAATATAAAATGTAAAAAAAAAAAGACAATTTAAAGTAAGTAATATATATAATAGCTGAAAATAAAAATAAAACAGAGAAGAACAATAAAGCCAAAAAAATTAAGGCTAATAAAATCAACAATATTCTAGTGAGAGTAATCAAGAAAAAAAAGGCTCAAATAAATAATATGAATAAAAAAGGGAGTGATATTTGAAAACTTATATGTAATGGACAATTCCTGAAAAACAATTACATATCAGAACTAAATCAAGAAAAATTAACAACTTGATTTCTTCTACCCATTAAATAAATCCACCAAAATAAAAAAAAAAAAAGATCTATACTACATTACTGTCAGCTTCTTTAAAATATTCAAGGAGCTAATAATTACAGTTTTAAATAAATGAGAGAGAGAGAGAAGGAACACTCCTCCACTCAATTTATGAAGCTAGAAAAATCTTGAAAGTAAAACATGATAAGAATATTATCAGAAAATAAATCCTAGGACAATCTCGCTTATAAACATAAATTCAAAAGTCCTAATATAATATTACAGAATAAATCCAGCAATGTATATAAAAAATAATACAGAAAGATTACATTTGGTTTAGCACAAGAATGCAAAGATTTTTATTATTAGAAAATGAATTAAGATAATTCACCACATTAAGCATTAAAAAATATAATGATCTCAATAGCTGATAAAATTCAACCTCCCTTCATAGTTAAGAGAAAAATGACTCTTAGAAAATTAGAAATAAAAGAGAAATTGTTTACGGCACTCTCTGCCCCACCACCTGAAGAAAAACCCAACAATTGAATACATTCCTTTTATGATCATTTCAAGAAAAGGTTGCTCTGCTTTGCTGCTTCTGTTTAACGTTGTACTAGAAGTCCTAATTAGCACAATAAGGCATCAGGAGTAAATTAAAAGTAAAGTAATTAGAAATAAGGAAACAAAGCAATCACTATTCAAACTTGATATTATTACCTAAATTAAAAAGCAAATGAATGGGGGCTGGCCCTGTGGCCGAGTGGTTGAGTTCACGCGCTCCGCTGCAGGCGGCCCAGTGTTTCCTTGGTTCGAATCCTGGGCGCGGACATGGCACTGCTCATCAAACCACGCTGAGGCAGCGTCCCACATGCCACAACTAGAAGAATCCACAACGAAGAATATACAACTATGCACCGGGGGGCTTTGGGGAGAAAAAGGAAATAATAAAATCTTAAAAAAAAAAAAAGCAAATGAATGTACAGCTGAATTATAAAATACAGTTTAGCAAGTGTTCTAGATATAGAAATTAAATGCAACTTTGTACACTATCAACAAATATTTAGTAAAGGTAATTTTAAAAGGATATTTTCAATAGCATAACAAAGAAAGTACCTAGGAAGGTGCAAAACTTTTATAGGGAAAAATATGTAAAATGTTGTTGAAAAATATAAAACATCCTAAATAAATATTGAAATATCATGTTTACGGGTTGGGAGACTCAATATCACGAAGCTCACTGGGAAAATTGAGATGATATCTGGTAAGAAAAGTGGTTATATCACATCATTTTCACAAATCAACTCCTAATCAGCAAAGATTTCACTGTGACGTGTAAAACTATAAAATTTTAGGAGACAAGGTAGAAGAATATCTTTCCGACATCAGGAAATGGAAAGATATCTTTAACAATATACAAAGAAAGGCAAACCATAAAAAAGAGAGTGGTGAATTATAAACTTAACACAACATAAAGAATTTTTAAAAAAAGACAACTTAGAAGAAGACATTAAAAAATGTTTACAATAGCAGTGAAATGAATGAATGAAAAATATCTGAAACAACATGAATACTTGAACGAAAAAATACTGGGTAGAAAAAGCAAGTCATGTGGAATTATTCAGCATTATTCTATTTATATACAATTTAAGAACATACAAAACCAAAACTTATTTTTAGGAGTGGTTGATTGCAGAAAAGGCCACAAATTCTTCCCATCTGTATTTGCACACACTTTGCAACGTGACTTTGCAGCTGTTCTCTTGGAGAGGTAGAGTCTATTTCTCCACCCTTGGATTTTGACTTGGCCATGTGTCTTACTTTGGCCAATGAGGCATTAGCAAACATGACACAATTGGAGGCTTGAAAATTTCTTGCGCTTTGGCCCTTGTTTTCTTACTGTTCTCGAAAGCTTGCCCCTCACCATGTGAACAAGTCTGGGTTAGCCTGGTGGTTGATAAGAGAAATGTGATCAAGGACCCCAGCTGACATAGAATTCACTGTCAGGTGGGTGATTGAGGCCATCCTGGACAATCCAATCCTAGCTGAGCCACCAAATGATAGCAGGTGAGACGACCCCGCAAAGAAAGGCAGAGCCTTTCCAAAGAACTGCCTAGACAACCCAGAGAATCTCAAGAAATGGTGAACATTTATTATATTGTCACTACATTTTGGTTTATGTTGCTGTTGTTATGCAGCAAAACTAAATAATACATTGTTATTCAAACGTGATAAAATTATAAATAAAACAGGACAATAAACTCAAATGATCTCTATCTCTGAAGGGAATGTGGATATGATGATCTGGAAAATTGATGTAGGGGACATCAAAACCAATGATAATGTTCTATTTCTCAAACTGAGTAGTGTGTACTGGGTATGTTTGCTATTCTTTATCCCTTACACATATTGTATAAATTTTCTCTTTTAAACTAGTTAATATAATAGGTAATAGATGATAAAATCTGTTCTTAAAGGGATTATATGTATTGGCTCTTTCCAAGTCTTCTTACTTTATAAAGTCAATATGTGTTAATAAAATTAGAGAATCAGTATTGAAACACTCCTTAGAGGTTACCTAATAGACTAGGTAAAATTCTGGTGATTAATAGATTTTTTCCTATATAAAATCACCTATTTCACTCAATTACATCAATGTGTTCTTATTCTTTTTTCTTTTTATACAAACCATGTCCCCAGACACTGTCTTCTCCAGCTCAATCTTTGGCTTAAGTAGCATTATCAGAGCACCCATTACTTGCTCATGGGGCTATTTCTCCCTATCAGATTGAAACATTCTTCTATCTAGTCTCTTTTGCTAGTATTTCTAGGAACCTATTTGGATTCCTGACTATGCCCGGTCAATGCATCCTTTGACTTCCAAACACAAAAGAGCAACTCAAACCCAAGTATTTTTAAAAGAACAATATTTTATGCAAAGTATTCATGAAAAAAAATTCCCTCCATGTTGATGACAGAAATCTACTCCTTTAACAATTCTTTGAACAAATATTTGAACTTCCAGGGAAAACAAACTGACCTATGGATTGTATGACAAGGAAATGTCACTGTCATAACTACACAGGTCTTCATGTTCTCTTCCAGGGAAGGGACTCGTGACGCTTCAGAAATGAACGGAAATAGACCAGCTGCATTTTAACTGAACAATTCGATCATTCTTATTCAATAGAAGCAGGGATCGAGTTTACAAGTGAAATGCAAAGGACCAAGGATATGTAAGAACTGAGTGAGGGTGCATGTAAACAAGTCATACTTCATCATGATCAGAAATAAGATATCCATGCTTGTACCGTTGCAATCTCTGAACTATCTCCCAAACCACAACAGGATTCTTCAGGTTGTCTTGACTTATACAGACAGAGACATCATATATTTGACACAGGTGATCTCATTATTAGAGAAAAGGACAAGAGGGAATCTTCAGGAGCAGTCTTTGACTTTATTACTCTGGCTGGCTATTTACCTGTGAGCAAGTGGCTCAAGAACTCTATATTTCACCATGTTATCATAAGCACCAAATATATCATTAACTTACATTGTTCTCGCATTTGTAATTCAACTGGTAATCTTTTTATAAATTTGCATAATAACTGCCAGCTTCAATATGCTAGTAAATTATTTTCAATTGTATAAAATGGGAGAACTCAGTGATGTGGGAAGTTTGTCTTCTGGCCTAATCTATTGAGTGACCTTCTTCTGCGCTTAGCATCCTCATGTGGCCTTTAGAACAGCAGCAGCTCCCTAGATTCTAGAATCTGAGTCATCCAAGGCATACCTCATGCGTTAGATAGTCCCTCCCCACTTTTAAAGAACAAGAGAGAGGATAGATAAAAGGATGGAGAGAGACAAATGGTAGATAGTTAAACAAATAGATGGACACTGATAATGTGAAAAGATAGGGATTAAGAACATTAGAACATTATTTGAGAGCGATCATTTTAAGAGCTAATGTACAAAATCAAAGAAAATTAAATTAGTTTACTCATTCAGCCATTCATTCATTCAAACACATTAATTACCAATTATTATGGTAGAATCTGGGGATATCTAAATACATTTGTATGCCTACAAGCTTATACAGAGATTATATTGGGAATGATAGACTTGTAAATAATTAGAATTTAGTGGGTTACATACTGTAGTAGAAGTATATCCAGGTATAGAGGTAAAACAAAAGAAGGAAAAATCAATTCTTCCTGAGATGAAGAAAGAAAGAAGAAAAAGAAGCAGAAGAGATTTCACAGCCTAGATGAGTGAGCGGAAGCTGGAAGGCAGATGGAACTCAGCAGGGTCAGTTTTCGTGAGTCTCCATTCTTTGACTCAACAAATATTTATCAAGCACAGTGTTTAAGTTGCTAAACACTGCTAGGTACCTAGAACGTAAAGGAAACAAAAACAGCTCCTAAACTCAAGGAGCTTATAATCTGAGTTGGGAAACTGGTCTAGACATAAGTAATTTGAAATTCTAAAATACAGGACAATAATTTTTATACATGTGATTGAAGACAGTACCATAGCCGTACCAAAGAATAATTTTGTCTGCCCAGAGGAAACTGGAAAATGCTTTCCAGAGGAGGTGACATATGAGACTGTGAAATTTCTCATAAAAGCCTTTTGCCTATATTATTTGAATGCACATAATTTGGGGATGTACTTAGTTTTATAGTTTTCACACATTCACCACCTCAGTGTCACCAAAATGTAATTATAATCCTATGTATATTTTCAGAAACAAAAATATCTTCATCTTCATCCGTTTCCTAGACCAGAACAGTTCCTTCCGCTCTACAGAATTTGTTTAAGTAGTTTGTGTGGAGCTGTGATATTTCTTAAAAGTCTATACATCTGCTAAAATCCATTGCTCTTTAATAACAAATGCGTCCTTTCCTCAGCAAAAGATAACTATGGAAAGATTGAAAACAATTTCCTAAAGAACTTTTATGGGTGGTATTCCACTTCTCCAGATATAAATATTGGTAATAGAATTGATAGAAGGGCCTAATATAGGCAGCGATTTAATGAATCTAGACATTGATTATGAAACCTAAATTACGTGTTTGTTTAAATATTGATGACAGGCATGCTTAACTTAAGGATCTAGATACTAACCTTTTTCTTGGCATTTCTACACATAAAGCCAAATACGTTTTAATTTGACAAGTGTTGACTGATCATTCATTGTAATCAAGGCACCATAAGAGAACCATTAACAAGTGTGATGGCTTCTTGAAATGTATAGCACAATATCTAAAATAAAGCAAAAATGTGAATGCATTAAAAAAATTTGAAAAATGCCTACAAACAAGGAAAGAAGAAGAGCTTATGTCCAACATGGACAATGGAAAGCCCTCATAAAGGAGCAGATTTCAGTATCTCCAATAGGGAGATAGTGGGGGTAATGTCTACCAGTTGGAAGGAATCACATAAGAAAAGGCCTTGAGTTAAGAAAGAAAAGAATGAGTTCAGGACAGAGTGAAGAGTTCAATTTGATCAGATTATACATCTGAGTTAGCAAACTTTCCATCTCCCATAACCAATTTTTAGTAGATATCTGAAGTTATAAAAGATTATATGGCTATATCCAGGCTCGATAGGAAAAACTCCCACAAGCAATTAGCCATAGCTTCTGTGAGTGAGGCAAAGAGGAATGCTAGGCTGTGGTCCACATATTTTCTAATTAGGGAATAAGATGTCCAAGCATAGTGAGAGGTTAGGATAGACAGTTAAAACAACTCAGGCTCAGAACTGAAGGGCCTTAAATTTCAAGCCCAGGGGTTTGTGTCTTATTCTCCTTTTAAACTTTAATTATATTTCTGTAATAAAGCTTGTCGTAAAAGATTTTTAAAAACCCAAAAGTACGCATAAGACACTGAAAACCACCTCCCCACTACTGAAGAAGGAGTAAATTGGTATGTATTCTACCACTTTTATACATACATATACAAATGGGTGTAAAATACATACTGGATATAAATTGTTTCAACATAAAAATAGGTTCTCATTATACATATAGTTCACTCTCTTTTTTACGTAGAGATTTTTTCATGAAAGTACAGAGAGATCTATCTCATCTTTTTTAACTGCAACGTAACATTTCATTGTATGGTATATTACTGGCATATCCTTTAGCTAACTGAGAGCCATTGAAACTTTTCAATGAGAAAAGGAAATGATTATACATTTTTAAAAATCTGAAAAAAGTTGAGATGAGAAATCTTTAGAAGAGAAAAAGGAAAAAAAGAAAACACTTAGAAGATTATTACAATGGTCTAAGTAAACTCTAATAAGAAAAGCTTGAATTGAGACTAACTACAAGAGATGTTGCAGATAATATAATAAAAAACAGTTTACAATGATCCTACTTTACCAAGTGGGAACAAGAGAGAATGATGAGAGAAATGGCCCAGTGTGGATCATCAAGGAGATCAGGAAGCTGTCTGTAGACAAAGGGAACAGAGAAAGCAAACATAGTTTATTGGAGGACTCTCCTATCTTTCTCCCTTCCTTTCTAGCTCCCATCTTATCAGTTTCCAAATTACATCAACCTGATCACAATAATATTTCTCAAACCCAACTTATGTGATCTATTTCTGCCATAACTATCCCCATTAACAGCCCTATGATCTCCCTCCCAGCACTGCTCTACCTCTAATTCATCCAATGCTGCAGTCAGATTAATTTTACAAGTCAAAAGTCAGGATGGTTCAGGGGTTAATGCTCACTAACATATACTGCACATATGCTACATGTAGGGTGCTCTGCTTGCCTTTAACATATGTTATGTCACGAATCTTCACAGAAAGCCACTTTTTGGTTTTGTGACTTTGGGGGAAATTATTTAATCTTGCCCTAAGAGTCAGTTTCACCCTCTGTAAAATGGGGATAATAGTATCTGCTTCATGAATCAGTTACATGGAAAGTATTAATGGATGTTAATCACTCAGTATGATGATGCCACATAGTAGGCACAGGAGAGTGAGCTTTTGTTAGAATCAGTTCTCAACTATACGCAAAACTGCCTCTGCAGCCTGCCCAACTTCACAACTTCTTGCCCAGTGTATATTTCTATATATACGCCACGTTTTCGCATCTCACTGCCTTAGCCCACGCTGCTCTCTTTGACTAGAATGCCTTCTCTGCATCTCTATCTCCACACGTGTAAATTCTCCTCACTCTTACAGGTCCCAATCGCATAAAAATATTCCATGATTTTCCTATCTAGTAGTAATCTCTCACCTGCTTCGATTGCCACAGCAATTAATATGTGGCTACCTTATAATACCCTTCTTTATCTTGAATTATATTTTTACGCATATGTTTGTTTACATACCTTTATGTGTGGCTTACATATTTACAGGTGTATACATTTTCCCTTCTAGGATCTGAGCTTCTACAGAATTCGAGAGCACGACCAATTCTTTACCCTTTATGAAATCTAAAATGGTATGTTTTTATATAGTAGACACAACAAAAACATTTGTTCAGGTCTATGCTAGATGATTTCTATTTGTCCCTCTAAACTCCATCCTGCTGACGTATGGACATGATCAGCAGGCAATGGAGGGAAACAGGCAAGAGATCAGAGGAAGGAAGGAGAGAGAAATCAGGTTTTGGCTCTCTCATCTCAGAGCCACCTTGAGCTGGCTGCATCCCTCAACTGAAGGTCACTGCTCCCCTCAAGGAGGCCAAATCTACAGAACCCTCTCCTTTTGAAACCCAGTGACTGCTCCTTCCAGTTGTTCAGTTGGGCGTAGAGATTACTACCCCGAGGTTACTCCACAGCCCCTATATCTGTTAAGAGTCCCTTTAATAATCCTCCATCTTGAATTATCCTACTTTGAGGATGCCATTTTTTTCTTGCTGGGATCATCAGCTAAAAGTTCATGGAGAATTTTTAGATAAAGACAAGAGGATTTAGGAAAGTCACTCCTTAAGGTCTGTCTTACCAATCAAGTAAAAAGAAAAATGTTTACTTAGACTGAAGAAGACAATAGTGTGCTTGGCAGCTGGAGGAAATCGAAAAAGGATTAGAACAACTGCTGCAGAAAATGCTTTAGGAAGTTAGTTAATGGTGAATAAAAGGATAACAGAACAGCACGGAGGGCCTAAGTGCACAGAACTCAATTGGCAAGCTAGCCTGAATTTCTCCAGCAGCGCTTAGTGGAACAAGATCAAGAGAGTTGTTAAAACAAAACAAGGCAAAACAAAACACACGAGTGATAGGGTTTAACTAAATTGGGAATGATGGGAGATTAAGAAGTCATGGGATCCAAAGGTGCTAAGAAGGGCCTAACCAGGGCAGAAACAGAAGTCTGAAGGGAGACAAGTGAAGCCAAAAGGAGGTTAATGGGTAATCTTTCACTTTCAGTCCATTTGGAGGAAACATTGATTAGACAAATTGTGCAACATTCCTCATAGAAAAGGCATAGCAATTGCATTTTTAACTTTTATAACCAGACACAACTCTGCTCACTTGTAATATAATCTATGTGCCCCTAGTTAGGCTGCCTGTAATTTAAACTACCTTTTCAGATAATAGAATTTGAATAATGTTCTTGTTATTATTCAGGAATTCCTCTTTGGAAAATTTGATTTTACAAACACACATTTCACTTTCTAGAAGGTAAGTCTTTAAAACTTTCTTTTCATTTCTCTTTCCACTCCTACTTTGCTCCCAAGAATTTGCACTTCTCTCAAATTAAGAACCACCACCAGATTTTAGACCTTGATGTAAGAGAAGCACAAGGGAAAAGAAAAAAGAAGAAACACAAAATAATCACATTACCGAAACAATCAAGTTCTTGATTGCAGCATGAAAACAGGAGAAACTGCTGCGCTGACTCTCACACTCTACACAAAGGTTGCCAGGGGAACCGCACTTGTACATTTCCTGGTTCTCAAAAATGTACCAATGTAATGTATGTGTCTGTCTCTTTTCTTTTGCTTTCGGAAATCTCAACTGAGAATCTCCTCTAAGCTTGTGAGTTCTTTGTGACTCACTTCGTAAACTCATTCTTCACTGCTCACATCCCAGAATTCACTAAGCGGGCAGCATAGAAAAAGGTATTGATCTTTTTCCTCCAAAAGTTATGAGCGCAGCGTGCAATGAAAATGTCTGCTCTCCCTGGAGCCTCTAAAAATAGGAAAGTGTAAATTGGTTTTGCCTCTAAATATCTTTCATTTTTGTGTACTCTCTTTCTACTTTTAGATTATAAGTTCCTTCAGGGCAGGCACTAGATCTATAATTTTTTATATAATTCCCCACAGATATTAAAACAGGTCTAAAACCAGAGTGAGAAGTAAATAACTCTTTTTTGGCTATTATTACCTATAAGATTAAAGAACGGTTTGAGAAATTGTGAATTGGTTTTTCTTTTCAATTTGTTCAAATGAACTTAGGTCTTAGATATTTACCACCAGTAAATAACCACATCTAAGAAAAAGGCTGCAGAGGGAAAACTGTTTTTATTCCCTATGGCATAATAAGTGATGCTCCCATCCTAGTTTGAAACATTTGGAGGCAGATTGAAAGAGAATGGCCATTTACTCCTCTGGTGCCTATTCCAGCCATTAACTCCTCTGGTGGACGCTGCCCTTCATTTGTGTAACAAAACAAATCAAATAGATTTGTCATGAATAACTTTAAGACTATGATTAGTGATTTACTAAGACTAATGGTAAGTCATTAACTATGACATACACTGTTTATAAAAGTAAGATGCATCGTTAGTAATAAGACTAATATAAATGATTTCACCTGGCAAATATAGATACATTGATTCACTAAATTTTACTGAACATTTATATAAATGCACCATATTTAGTGGGCATATAAAATTAAAGAAAAAGACAATGTTTTTATTTACACCAAGCCTAAAATATATTAATATGTTTTCATGGGGGAAAATAGTTACTCTTTCTATATTATGCTAGTCTCAGCTGGTTTATGAGCAGAATTTCAATTTTAGATACTATTAAAAACAAGACAGGCCCAAAATGGAGCAGCGTATGCTAAGCCCCACAACACCAAACTGAGACTTAATTACAGTTTCTGTTCTCCCAGATATGAAATCTTAAATCAATCAGGACCTGCCTGATCAGCACTAGGTTAGCTAATCTGCCTGATAGACCCCTGCCGCTCCCTAAAGGAAAGTAACTTTCCGGTAGCCAACCCGCTTTTTTGCCTAGTTTATTTTTCTTGTTCCTGCTCCCTTCTGCCTATAAAAGTCTTTTCATTTTGTATAGCTCCTATCTGCTGGATTGGATGCTGCCCAATTCAAATTGATTTTTGCTCAAATAAATTTTTAAAGATTTTACTATGCCTCAGTTTATCTTAGCAGTTCTGTTAGTAACAGTAGGAAGAGGGAACCGAGGGCGACCCCCTCCAAAGGCCCCCAGGAGCTACGAGCAACCAGCCGTGGCGCCTGTGGAGGCCCTGAGCTCCGCTGCAGCTTTCTCGCTGCCTCAGCGGGTCGTGGGTAAGTCCCTCTCGCGTCCTGGCTCCGCAGCTTTTGGGTGATGAGCTTTCAGACTTTGTGATTTCTTATTCAGAACAAAGTCTGGTAAACCTGCTGGAGTTGAACCGGTCCGACTCAAAAACCGGACCGCGCCCAGGAGCAGACTGGTTTCTATTTAAGCTGGACTGGGGCCAGTGTGAGACCTCAGGTGAATAAAATTTTGTTTTAAGGCTGAACAAGCAGGTTAACATTATCAAAGATAATCTTGAATTCCAGAGGCCACAGTGGAGAACTTTTAACCTAGATAAGCATATCCTTTTACAGGGGCCCTAAAGAAAAAGGGGTCTCAGCTAAGCATTCACTCTAAGGGGTTCAGAGGAAATTATTTTTCCTCCTCTAAGGTTTCTCGTGAGCATGATGAGACCCACCGGGACACTTCACTTGCTCCAGAGCCTGTAGAACTCTGGGGAAAATGGCAGAAGCCAGAAAAGGTAGGACTTCTTATCAAAGGCTGCTTTTCTAGGTCAAGAGAGGAACGTAAAATTTCACATTGTCCCTTCCTTACACATTGTAGGCAAAAAACATTTGTAAGAATTAGGTCTTTGGATTGTGACTTGTGAATTTGCTTTTGGGTTCCCATTGGTTGTGAATCTTTCTCTCCTGGGGACAGTTATTGCCTTCTTGTCTATCTCATTTTGTGTCCTGAGAACTTGGCTTGGCTTTCTTCCTGACTGGGGCATGCAGGTTCTTGCATGTGCAGGTAGCTCAAACATCAGGTTGGGGGCCCCAAAAATACGGCCGGAGAGAAATGTGAGTTGCACCCCGTTTGCGGCAAGGGTCCCACTGACTCTTGCCACCTCTCAGGAGAATTGTCCAAGTCTTTCTTTCTTTTGGTTATCTTTGAGAGTGGCTCTGGATCTTGGGCAGGTAGAATCTTTTGTACTCTCTTGGGGATTACCTCTTGTGTCCATGGGGTTGTTCCATACTGCCAGGGCTATTTACTCTTGTCCCTGCTGAAAGCTGACGATTTTTGATATGCTTCAGTTTATCTTTTCACAATATTATTGTTAAAGAAAAAATTTTCTGACACTTGTTAAAATAGTAAGGAAGGTTTTATTGAAGACTATTGCAATAAGGGCGAGAAATCAGGCTCAACTGCAAATATAGCAAAGACAGCTGGGGATTTATAGCCAACAAGCAGAGTGAGGGGCTGGTGGGTGGAAAATTACCAAAAGGTGGCATCCAGGGTAGGGGGATTCTTGCTAACATGACTTATAATCCTAGCCTGCCTTCAGTAAGAATTCTCAGATATCAAGGATGGAGGAATTCTCACCAAACTGATTTAAGTAGGATTTTTGCTACAACTAGACAAGGCTGCCAAAGATAAGGCCCAAGGACGAGGCCTAGTCAAAAAGAGGGCTCAGAGGAACCTGTCTAAAGTTTAGTCAAAAAGAGAGTCTTTGTCACTATGTTGATGCTGCCTTGCTAAATTATTGAGTCAGTATCTTAATCTCAACTTCCCCAATTGTAAAGGCAGTTAGGCCCAATGTACTAGGAAGCTCTCTAATGTGAGGTGAGACCAGTCCTCCTACTTACCTTCTTTATGGCTTGAGTAAGTCACTTTTCTGTTCAGGGCCAGTTTCCTCTTGTGTAAAATAGGAATGCAGGACAACACCTGCATTAATGGACTCTTTGTGTAGCACATAAGACGATATATTGAAAATGCCTTGAAAACTCTAATTTGCCATGCAAATGAAAGGTGCTTTTATTGTCAAGAATGCCTCTATTCCTAATTCCAATGAACTCAAAGCAACCAAGAGCCTGATGCCTTCTGGACCACAGATAGAAACAACCATTACCTCCTACAACTCCCTCTATATTTTGTTAATGCCCCAATTGCATCCTTCATGATTTTGTATTCAAATTATCTAGTTACACAGCTTTTCATTCCTCTGCTCTTTTCTCAAGGCAGGCAGTTTGTGCCATTCTTCTTTGTGTTCCCAGTGCCTGTGGCACATATTTGGGCTTCAATAAGTATTTGCTGAAAAGTATTTGGTTCCAAGAACATCCACTAAGAGTTCTTTGTTCTTCTAGTTTTCCTAAAGCAGCATCCTCCAGCAAACAAAAAAACTCTCTTTTCCTGGCTTTCCTTTTTATTAGTAGCCTAGAGTGAGTCACATATTATGTGGAGTTCAGCTTCAGGAAGAGCATGTGAAACAAAAATCACATGTAGTCAAAGTGTCTTTCAAGAATGCCTTAAGTAGCCCTCAGTTTCTGTTTTGCAACCTTTCTTTCTTTAGGTCAATGAAAGCAAAATGTTACAAATGAGAGGGCATTTCCCACTCAGTCTTTTAGGTGAGCAAAGCAATTTATTTCTGTAAGTTAAATGTGTATATGCTGGTGTTCCCTTGTATTGTTGGGTCCTACCTAATTCCTGTCCTCTGATTTTCTTCTTTCCCTTCAGGTGGAACCTTGCCACTCTTGTTTTAAGGTCAAACGTACCTTGGTTTCTATCAAAGGAGATGCAAGGCAGAAGGACTCAATAAGTTAAGGTTCACCACACGGGCAGCTTGCAGCAAGTTCTTGCCCCAACTAGTTCAGTCTGACCCTAATTCTGGGTCCCAATTATCATTAGTGAATTTCCACTTTCTTCACAAGATCACATTCTTTGCCTCAGGCTCCACGATCTAACTGTATCCCAGCCATTCCCCTGATGCAACTGTCTCTGAGGAATCTGCCTTGTACCCTGTTCCTCTAGGAGCTGGAGGTGGACTTACAATCGCTGACTAGCTTCTCCTCATACTCAGAACTCACGGGAGTTCCAGTGTCTTTCTCCTGCTCTCACACTCTATCTATATTCTTGCTATATTTTCAGATAGCTCTGCCTATCAATACCTCTGCCTGTATTATCTACAAACCCATCAAATACCATTTTCTATTGCAAATAAGATATTCTGCCCGAAGGCCGACAGATAGTTCCAGGTTCTCACTGCCCTGTCTCACTACTGTGAGTCCCATCACCATATCATTGCATCATCACATGTGATTCAATTGAAGCAGCTCAGGTGAAAAAGTGACCAGACTCTTCTCGTCAACCATGACTAATATAGTTTAAACAGAGTTAAACCATTTAACACAAGAATCATATATTGAATATCAATGGATTTCTTCCCATGTCAACTATCTGGTGGATTTTTGTTTCATAAAGGAAATGACTATTCAAAAATTAGTCTCCAAAGCATTAATTTTTTGAGTCATGAAGAGATCATTTAATTAGTGAACAAAATCCAGCATTGGCTTTAATTCATAACCTTGAAATATATACTCAAAGGGTGATTCAGAGTGATCTCTTTATCAGAAGAAAGTGAGGAAGAACAGCATCCAGACAGTGGTCACTATGAGATCTGCTGAAGAAAAGTGATTTATTTCAAAGTCTGACTCAAATACATGAGGCCAGGTGTTCTTCAGTTTGGAAATTTTATATAATGTATCTCTGCTTGTAGAAGAATCCTACTTGTGAAAACAATGATTCATCGAACAGTTTAATTGTCTATTTTCTTGGAGAGTATCCAGCAGTGTGTGATTTAAATATATACATATACATGTATCCTGTTCTGTGTCTTGAATTAGATTTAGAAAGTGTTGGAAGTAGGGTGTAAAATCAGATCCAGGAAGGAGAGAAGGGTGAAGATTTAGGCTTTTCTTATAAGACAAGCCAAGATGAGCATTGGCTCATCTGTGTAGCTTAAGTCTTCAAACACCTTAGCTGAGATCTGAGAAGAAATATGTCTTATTTCACACAGTAACATGGTTTGAGTTAGTTCCTTCCTACTGCTGTTCCTCCTGCAGCCAACTGCAGTACCTTTGACCCAACTGCACAAACATAGCGAACTCATGCGGCTCTTTATAAGTTCTTGTTGTGTAAAGGAACAGCAATAAAAATCAAAGTGAATTTTAAAGTATCATGTGAAAAGCTGGCCACACGTTGAAAGGTACTTGCTTTTTGCAGTTCAAAACCTTCTATTCTAAGGGAAAATTGAGACTCAGAAAACATGATTGGATTTCCATTTATGTCTCATTGTTACGAGGAGTCCTGTGTGGTCTTAACATTTACCGCTTTGTAATATGAGTACATAGAACAATATAAACACTGAGACCCGTAACTCAGGCTCTCATCAACCATACTCCATGCCTTTCCAGTCTGGTCTGTTATCTACATAAAAATTGAAAAACAGGATGCAACAACCACACTTAGTTAATTTATCAAATAGCTTCAAAGGAGGTATAGTGAGAGATATTAGGTAGGCGTTTTTTTCTGTACAGTTTATAAAAGCAGAAAAACTAACACTGCACAGAAAATAAAAAGATTGAACAATGTATTTGCTGGGGTCAATGGTTCAAATGAGCCTGGCTCCGAGGAGGGAAAAAAGATTATTTACAGCATGAGTTTTCCTTGAAGGCCTTTTCAACTTCTTACAAAGCATGACAATACTTTGCTAATCTGCGTTCCTGGCTGTGATCTTAGCTTTTAAGTCATACACTTCAAAAAAAAAAAAAGACCTTCTGTCTACTGTTCTCAGTCTTGAGAAACACTCTGTTGCAACTTGACTAAAGGAATTTGGCAATTTGGCGGAGATCAGCATCTCTTATCTGTAGATAAGACTATATATTCCTCACGAAAGAACAGTGTGAGAACACGGCATGTACAAACTCATATTAAGAAACAATTATCTGAAGAAATCTGGGCTTTCGTGAACATCAAAACAATAGTATAAAAATAATCTAACAGCCAATCAGGCTTACTGAAGAAAATGCCTTCCTTTGTGACCACTATCAGCCCACTAGAATTAACAAAAAATGCTTTTTGCTGTGAATGCTGTTGACAAGGAAAAGAAAGCTTTTTCACTTTGTCTAAGGTTTAGCTTTTTCCTTTTTGTTCTAATTGCCTGGGAATCAACTATCATTTCCTTTCTGGGTTCATGCCACAAATTTATAGCCTAGAAGCACACATGGGGCTTAATTGATAGAGAGCTAAGCTAACCTCCTATATGAGCTCTCAACCTCGTCATTCAAATTCCCCTAGTCATGGGGGAAGTAAAAGGACAATTGTTTTCTCTTCATTTCCATAATTTCATGCCCATAAATCTTCTTCATATTTCTTACATGATTTCATAAATTATAAATACCTTCTAAATTGGTTTATGATTTACCTCGCTCTTGCAAATAAAGCCATTTGCCTAAGTCTCTGAAAATGATGTATGTTGGACTAGTTGGAAAAGAACTTGAGAAGGTCGGGGCATTAGTGGGGCCAGTTCTGGGGTTGTTTTAGGTCACCTGGGCCTTGCCTGGAAGGATAGAAAAAGTAAAACCTAACATGAAACACTAAGAGAGAAACGAGGGAAAGAGAAGAGGTGAGAGACTTTGAGAACTTTTCCTTTTCCTTTCCATGATTGTTTCGCACACACTCCCCCTAGAGAACTCACCCAGACTGCTTACAACTCCTCTCAGTGACACAGTTCCCCCACTGCACCCCTAGAACCCCTTTGCTCCCCACTTATGTTTTGACTCTGAGACATGTCCTGGATTTGAAAATTGTGACTGCTTGATATCCCCCTTATAACTGTTAAGAAATTTTCAAGCTCAGTACTGTTTCCTTTAAGAGCATATCAGCAGTTCCAGGATGTAACTGTATACACGTGACCCCAAATCATCTCTTGATTTATAAAAACAATATTCCTCGATAACTAGAGTTCATATTTCTTAGTCCCCTTCTGTAGTCTTTCCTAATCAGTCTGGATTTTCTGCTCTATTTTAAAAGCAGAAAGATTATTACATAGTTTAAAATAAAAGCAACAGTTTCATATATTAAATTTAACTAAAATCTATAAACTGAATATATTAGCAACTGCTATTAAAATTGCGAAGTTCCCATAGTTCAGCTGACATATGGCTCCCATCGATTATAGCTTATATTATGTCAATAAAGAATGAAATTCATTTAGCAGAAAATCTTCACAATTTATGTCTATAGTAAGAGAGGCTCAATTTTTACACAGTTAATGTAATCCTGGAAATGAATGAAAAAGTTGAGTTTTATTTTTGAGCATAATTTTTATCCTTTCATATACAGGGAGCTGAATTTAATGGTTAATAAATATGAAAAAAAACATGGTCATTCAAGGCTATCCATATAGCTGATTATCTTTACAAGGGTACAGAGCCCCCTAGTTTATTTCGAAGCTATCACAGACAAAATTACTTGAAAGCATGTCTACTGAGTTAACCAAAGTTAACAGTAAATTCCTCCATTATTGAAATGGTAGATAAATTAAGGCTTTGGTGATATAAATTGAGATATTTTAATACAGTGTAATCTGAACAATAACTCATTCGTCTTCAAAGGACTGGGTATAAATCCTAGCTGTGTGTTTTGGGGCAACTTTTCTTGTAATCTTGTTCTTTTTTGTATTTTTCATCTGTCAAGTAATTTATAACCCATAAATTGTCAGCATAAATATAGTAGTAGTATTTTGCAAGTGTTTGTGAAATCTTTGGCCAAACTTATTGTGCAAATTTGAATTCAGATACCTGACAATCTACCATAGGATATTTAAGATAGAAGTGGCATTTAATATGATGTGTTAGATATGAGCTTTGCCTCTGAGGTCAAAAAGGCCTGTGTTTGTAGGACAGAGACTATGGACTGGGTTTTTCAAAATTCACTAATGCCTTTCAGTTGCCTTCTTATACTGCAGAAACTAGAAAGCTAAACATTTCCTGATTCTCTTGTAGCTGGCGCTCCAAATTGGATTTAACTTTTTACATTCAGATACACTAGGGCAAGATTTGAATTGAATTTAGAACTGAGTTATTTGGGACAGAAGGTAAGGCATCCGTTTTTTAGTTACAGATCACAGCAGAGGTAGCATGTCATAGTAACAGTACCAACGGCTGCCAGATGTGGCAGAGGAGCCTCCTGAACTTAGCAATGTCCCAGAAGCCCTGGAGCTAATAGTTGTAGAAGTGGCTTCTTAATTCCACAAGCAGCAACCTGTTCATGGCAGAGTTGCCGCTCCGTTAGTGGTCCAGTTCTGCAGTTTATTGTTTCTACCGTAGAAACTTCCTTCCCAGAGAACACAGGTTTAGGGAGTCTATCCACCCAAGACAGACCTAGAAAATCTGGACAGAACTTACAAAATGACACATGGGAGCTCCAGCCCACTCAAGATAGCCTGCTAAAACAGATGAAGAAACGAAGCTCAGAGAGGTTAAGGAACTGACCCTAGATCACACTGTAAGAAATTCTCATAAGAGAAATTCAAATTCAGTATGTTTCAGGCTGATATTCAGCCAGAAAGCACCAGGACATTGACGCTAGTTGTTAAAATATTGCAATATTTCTGTAATGATTGATAAATAGCTGCTACCGTGAGTCCTCTGTATGACCCTGGCCCTTCCCTTAGGACCCAGAGGACTTTCTCACCAGCTAGAAACCAATAAGTAATGCCTGGTACAGCAGGGGACATCAGTATTTTAGCCATTTCCTTTCTTATTATATGTTTTGTGCCATCTAATTGCTAAATATTTTTATTTTCACCCCTGGGTATGACTCTGCAGACAGGTCCTTTCTACCACACAAGGTTATGTCTTTCCTTAATAAATACTTTATTGAATTCAACAGGATAGTTAGATTTCAAATTGAAGTAACACAATTTTTCTCTCTCCTTAGGACAATAATGCCATTACTGTTTGTGCCGGAGAAAGGCAATTCTAGAAACTCGCAGACCTCTGTCATCAGAGGGAGCTCATCCAAAGATATCAAGTTGTAAAATTTTGGTTTTGACAGGTGGGTAGCGGTCTTATAGCACTGGTGAAATGCTTAACAAACTGAAAAATGAATCTGAGAAGATGAAAGATGTCTATCTCCAGTGCAAATAACAGATACAGAGCATAGTCTTGAATACAGGAAATTTTGTAATTTTCACATTTGTAATTTATAACAGAAATTACTCTTCAGTAAGGAAAGAGAAAATAAGCCAAAGGACCATTAGGCTGCACAACGCTATGCAACTGAGTTATTTTACTTCAGGAAATTCTGGGTGTTATGACAAAATTCTTCACGTTTATACCTCTTGGCATCTGGGTTTGACAGCTGCATTAGCAACAAACATACAGAATAACTCTCTTCTGGTTATGGCTTGTTATCATAAATTACTCCCAAATTCTCAAAATGCAAAATCCCCCATACTTTCTAGACCCTTGATCAATAAGGAGTGAGTCATTACACAAATACTGCTGGGGGGAACCAGCCTTTATCCGAGAAATGGAAAATAGATTTTCTTATCTTTCCTGGCATCTAATTCTGCTGTAAAATAAATGTGTCATAATTTATTTAAAGTTCAGGGAAAGGAGAAAGCCCAAGAGTTTCTGAAATCTAGTGTACTTCCCTCATGGAAAAATTGTAAACGGTCAAATAACTGTTGCTACTGAATTTAAAAAGTACTACTGAACAGAATAGCCTAATAGATGAGAGTAGAAGTTGAAGAAACCACAAGATTCTCAAACCAAAATACCAATGTTCCCATCTTTGGGCCTCACAATCATACTGGGAGAATTCAAAAAAGAGTCAAAACAAAAACGTTTTTAAAAATGTTAAGATAGTTAAAAAATAATGCTTGATATTCAGGTAAGCATGGTAAAAGGAAAACATTTTATTCTACTCTGTCCAAAAACTCCACTAATAGGAATATAAGTAAATATAAAAAAAAATTGTGAAGGTGAGCCACTGCCCACATAATCAAAAAGAATGGGAGAGGAGAAAACAGAAGAAAGATGGTAATAAAAATTTGGAAGATGGAAGTGGTAACTGACCTAGCAGAGTGGCAAATGTTGAAACTAAGTGCTTGCATTTATCAGTCACCAAATATTTACTGAGCAAGTACTCTGTGCTGGGCCCTGTTCTGGAGAGACGCAGTAGAGCAGCAAATGAGAAAGGCAAAAATGGTGCTGTCATGGCACTTGCATAGAGGAAGCCAATGAGAAGAAGGTTGAGTGGTGCCACAAACCCACAAAGAGGCTGAAAATGAATTAAAGGCATAAGGTAGCTCTGTAGCTCTGAAAGTTTAAGTGAGGGAAGATGCTAAAAATAAAAGGAGAGGGTCAGAGTCTTTTTAAGAGGCAATTAGATTACCAGATCCCTTCTCCTACTCAGCAGAACTGGCATCTTGCATCAACCTTCCAATAAGAACTATGGCTTCTGCTTCAATCCCATCTTCCAAACCTTGAGCAAAATGACTCATGCAGCCAGTACTAACCTAGAACCAGATCAGGAGGGGCATTCTGGGAAGTGTAATTCTAGTTTGTCTGCATTGAAACAATACAAAGCCACAAAGAGGAAGATCTGGGATTCAGAAAATAGGGGACCCAAGAAAGGAGTGAGGTAAGAAGACTCTGAGGGTGATAATGAAGGGAAGTTCAAGGAAAAAACAAGTGAGCAAAATGACTAGAAAGAAATCAATCTAGATTGGAGCAAGAGGACAGAGGGCTCCAAGAAATAGGGATTCAGGAAAAATGTGAACTGATAAACAAACTGAGATGCTTGATTATAATAAGAGGTGTTTTTCAGTTCTTGTTGGAAAGCAATTAAAACTACAGAAAAAAATGAATAGATGTACAAGAAATAAATTGTAATCATAATATTCTACGCTGCTCAGTTGATAACAATATTTACATCATTATAATCATCTCTGCACTGAGCGGTGATTCAACAAAAATTAAGAAACATATGGAGAGAGGAGGACAGGTAGTATGAGAAAACTAAAGCAAATTTAATCGTAGTAGGAAGTCAGAATATAACATGTAAGTTTTTTTAATTAATAGACTTTACTATTTAGAACACTTTGATATTGACAGAAAAATTGAGCTTATAGAATACTCAAGTAACCCCTCCCACACACAGTTTCCCATATTATTCATATCTTGCATTATATAGTAAATGTGTTATAACTAATGGACCAGTATTGAAATAAAAGTCTATAGTTTATGTCAAGGTTTACACTTTGTGTTGTACAGTTCTGTGGGTAAAGGAAGAGATTAAAATGTGTAATGTCATGTATCTGCCATTACGATATCATACAGAATAGTTTAATTGCCCTAAAATACCCCTATATTTCACTTATTCATCCCTCCCCCCATCCCCCAAACCTCTGGCAAACACCTCTCTTAATATTGTTTGTATATTTTTGTCTTTTTCAGGATGTCAAATAATTGGAATCCTACAACAGATAGCTTTTTAAGACTGACTTCTTTCACTTAACAATATGCACTTCAGGTTCCTTCATGTCTTTTCATGGCTTAATAGCTCAAATCTTTTTATCACTGAATGACATTCCATTATATGCATGTACCACTTTTTGTTCATCCATTTACCTATTGAATGACATCTTGATTGTTTCTAGTTTTTAGTAATTATGAATAAGGCTGCTGTAAACATTTATGTGCAGATTCTTATGTGACATAAGCTTTCAACTTATTTGGATAAATACCTAGGAGAATGATTGCTGTAGCATATAGTAATTCCTCTTAGCTTTGTAAGAAACTGCCAGACTATCTTCCAAAGTAGCTATACCATTTGCATTCCTACCGACAATGAATGAGACCTGTTGCTCTGCATCCTTACCAGCATTTGCTATTGTCATATTTGGGATTTTAACTATTCTAATATACATGCGTCATATGTAATTGCTGTTTTAATTTGCAATTCCCTTATGAGATATGACGTTGAGCATCTTTTCATATGCTTAGTTGCTATCTTTATATCTTCTTTGGTGAGGTGTCTCTTCAGATCTTTTCCCCATTCTAAAGTTGGATTGTTTGTTTTCTTATTGTTGAGTTTTAAGAGTTCTTTGTGTATTTTAGATGCAAGTCCTTTGTCAAACATGTATTTTGCCAATATTTTTTCCCAGTCTGTTGCTTGTTCTGTAATTTCTTAACAGTGTCTTTTATAGAGAGAAAGTTTTTTTGTTTTTTTTTTAAAGACTGGCACCTGGGCTAACAACTGTTGCCAATCATTTCTTTTTTCTGCTTTATCTCCCCCAACCCCCCCTGTACATAGTTGTATATCTTAGTTGCAGGTCCTTCTAGTTGTGGGATGTGGGACGCCGCCTCAACGTGGCCTGACGAGCGGTGCCATGTCCACACCCAGGATCCGAACCCTGGGCCGCCGGAGCAGAGCGTGCGAACTTAACCACTCGGCCACGGAGCCGGCCCCCAAAAGTTTTTAATTTTAATAAAGTCCAACATCAATCTTTCTCTCATTGATTATGCTTATGGTGCTTTACCTAAAAACTCAAGGTCACCTAGATTTTCTCCTGTTATATTCTAGAAGTTTTATAGCTTATGTTTTCCATATAGATCTATGATCCATTTTGAGTTAATGTTTGTTAAAGATGCAAATTCTATGTCTAGATTCTTTTTTTTTCATGTGGGTGTCCAGTTATTTCAGCACTATTCGTTGGAAAAATTACCCGCTGTTCATTGAATTGCCTGGTTCCTTTGCCAAAGATCAGTTGACTATATTTGTGTGAGTCTATTTCTAGGCTCTCTATTCTTTTTGTTAATCTGTTTGTCCATTCCTTCTTCAATACCATGCTGTCTTCATTACTGTAGCTTCATAGTAAGTCTTCAAATTTAGTGGTGTCATTCCTCTAATTTTGTTCTTCTTTAGTATAGTATTGGCTATTCTGGGTCCTTTGTCATTTTGTACAAATTTTATAATCAGTTTGTTGATATACTCAAAGTAACATGCTGGCATTTTGATTGGGATTGCATTGAATCTATAGATCACATTGAGAACTGACACCTTAATGATGTTCTTATCCATGAACATGGACTATCGCTTCATTTATTTTGATATTCTTTGATTTCTTTCATCAGAGTTTTATAGTTTTGTTCATATAGATCCTGTACATATTTTGTTAGATTTATGCCTATTTCATTTTTGGTGCTAATGTAAAGAGTATTGTGCTTTAAATTTAACATTCCAATAGTTTGTGGCTGGTATATAGGAAAGCAGTTGACTTTTGTATATTAACCTTGTATCCTTCAACCTTGCTATAATAGCTTATTAGTTCCAGGGATGTTCTTTTTGTCAGCTCTGGGATTTTCTACATATATAATCATGGTATCATCAAACAAACACAGTTTTAGGGTTGGCCCCATGGCCTAGTGGTTAAGTTTAGCATGCTCCACTTATGTGGCCCAGGTTTGGTTCCCAGGCATGGACCTATACCACTCATTGGCAGACATGCTATGGCAGCAACCCACACACAAAAATAGAGGAAGATGGGCACAGATGTTAGCTCATGGAGGATCTTCCTTAGCAAATAAATAAATAAAATACAGTTTTATTTTTGCCTTTCCAATCTGTATACCTTTTATTTCCTTTCCTTGTGTTATTGCATTCCAGTAAAATGCTGACTAGAACTGGTGAGAAGGAGTACCCTTGCCTTGTTTCTGATCATAAGGGGAAAGCCATCTTCTTCATAGAAGGAATCAGAATATAATATGTAAAATTTTTAAAGGCAATAAGCAGACTGCTAAGCAAGTTATTTTAAAATATATACCTAAATATCAGGTAAAACTGTTAAAAAGAATTAAAGAGTTTGTCTCTGGAGTGTGGCATGTAGGGGATGAGGAGTGATGAAGGGGCCTTCTATTTATCACTGTATCTTTTCAACTATTTGATTCGTAAAACATACATTACTATGAATAATATTTTAATGATTTTCTTCATAATGATATGATGAGTAATGTTAATGAGGCCTATTTTGAGACTAACTGGGGGCAACTTATGTAAATCAATTCACACAGTTTCTAACACATAGAAAGTAACAGTCGAATGTTGTTCATGTAACTGAAAAGAAAAAGATGATGCTAATTTTAGTAGCAATCACATTAATGTTACTTTCATAGAGAAAACCAACCAGAAAGGAGAAAAAATATTAATAAATTAAGTTGAGATACATGGATTGATTTCAAAGGACTGATGGTAGGTGGTTGCTGGCTGCTTAATAAATCGTTATAGACAAGCTTACAAAGGAATCATTCATTTGACTTGGCCACGGAAACCTCTTCTTATTGGGGTAGGTCGGCATTAGCTTCTGGAAAGTCAGAGAAGAGAAAAGAAAATAGATTATCTTTTTTCCCCCTCTGTTCATTGTCCCAAAAAAGAAGAATGCAGAGAATCTGTGGAGAGTGTCTGAATTCTTTTGGCAGTTCCTCTGGGCAGATCTTTTCAGTTCTCTCCAGTTAGAGTTTGATTAGATGTTATTTCTACAAAGCTAAAAATTTAATTCATGTCCTTCTCCTTCTTTCTTTCAATTTCTCTCTTTGAATATTGGATCAATATAAAGTCAATATATTAACAATATAAAATCAATATAACTTACCATTCTCCTATTTCTCATCTGAAAGCTGCATTCTTCCATCTGAAGTCTTTTCTTCCAACAGAAAGTGGTATGCTTTTTAGAATCTATATATCAACCATAAAACATCTTTTTTCTGATTTCGATGAAAAGAATTTAATTTGAGGACTATTGCTTTAAAACATGAGGCAGACAACATTCTGAAAGACCATCCTTCTATTAGATGGCTAGGTTTGATAAAAACAAAAAATTTAATGCACTTTTAGGTATAGTAAATAACAGAAAATTTCTAAGCACCTCTCAAATTCTCCGTCTGAAACACTACTAGTCCCCCACCCCTTTGAGAGGAAAAAAATTGACATCTGAAACAAGGGCAGGGAGCATTCAAAAGTGAGGCATAAAAGGTAGCCTTTCCCTGAAGGAAAAAGAAACTATCAAGCTGTGTTTCTTTTCTGTGCTGCATAACAAATTACCAAAAACTTAGTGACTTAAAGAAAAATACATTTACTATCTCACAGTTTGTGTGACTCAAGAGTCTTAGTTTAGCTGGGTCCTCTGCAAGCCTGCAATCAAGCTATCAACAAGGTCTGGGTTCTCCTCTGGAAGCTTGACTAGAGAAAGTTTTATTTCCAAGTTTACTAATATTGTTGGAAGAATTCATTTCCTTGAAGTTTTAATACTCATGGCCGCTTTTTTCTCCAAAGTCAGCAAAGAGGGAAAGATTTTTAGAGCAAGTTGGCTAGATGATGGAGTCTTGTACAGTGTAATACAATGATGGGAATGGCATCCAATCACCTTTGCCTTATTCTATTGGGTGAAAGAAAGTTACAGTTCTTGCCCTCCCAAGGAGAGGGAAATATACAAGGCCATGTACTCCAGGAGGCGGGGATCATGGTGGCCATGTTAAAATCTGTCCACTGTAAGACTGATATTGAACAGGATTCTAAGGACAATGGAATGGAAGAGGGTGGAACTCAAGATTCCTTCATTTAGGCAACGTTTCAAAGGGGCATAAAAGGATCACCCACAGTCCATAACACCATCTGGTTTCTTGCAAGGAAACAAGAAAGGAAGTAAGCAAGTTTTTCAGATGTTTAATTATATAAAGTGTCATATTGTTTTCAAAGTGCTTGTAGCAATTTCTATTTTGAATTCATCTCTGGATGACAACATTCTCAATTTAGGTTTCCAGAACTCCTATATAATAAGATCAGTGAAATTTGGGTTTATTATAACAAATGCAAAGAATACACAAGGAAATAAAACAAAATGAATGAGAATCTTAAAAAATAACAAAGAACAGAGTTCTTCTCTCCAGAGCATCTAGACATTGAAATTATCACAAATGGTTTATAAACTATGAATTAAATATTGCAAAAATTTAAAAATAAGATTTTATTTTAAAAACAAGAAAAATGACATACTAAAAAGTAACAAACCATATTTTTTAAATAATCAAATCTTTCAAAATGAAAAATAAAGTTTTTGAAACCAGAGAATCAGTGAAATAGTTAAAAAGCAGATCAGGTACTAATGAAGAGAGAATTAGTAAATTGGAAGATAAATCAAAAGAAGACACACATGTTCCTGCATAAAGAGAAAAGAAGATGAAAAATATGAAAGAATGACTTAAACAATGGAGAAAACAGAATGAGATGGTTTTTGCATATAGTTTATTAGAGTCCCAGGAAGAGAAGATAGACAGTATGAAGGATAAGTTATACTTGAATAGATAATGGCTGTGATTTTTCCAGATCCAGTGAGAAATATCAGTTTACAAATCCAAGAGACAAAATTAATCCAAAATGGAATAAACAAAAATAGATCCATTGTAGTTAACCCTCAGAATACCAAGCTTATTTTAAAATTTATATGGAAAACCAAAGACCTATGAGTAACCAAGACGTTACTCAAGATAAAGAACAAAGAGGGGCTACTTGCTGCCCCAGGTATCAAGTCTCATTATAATGCTATTTTAATTAAAACAGTGTTGTAGTGGCTCAGGAATAAAGTGACCTGTAGAACATGAAAAAAAAGAGAGAGAGCCCCAAAATAGAGCCATACATATACGCAAACTCAGAGTATGATGGAAATAACCTTGCAGACTATGAGGAAAAGTTTAATTTTCCATCACAATTTAATAAGTGATGCATTTGTCCATGTGGATAAAATTAAGTTGGATCTTTAGCACACACCGTACACAAAAATATATACCAAATGGCTATGTTCTTAAATGTAAGAGACAAAACTTTAAAATTTTTGTAGAAATAATATGAGAACAATTTTTGAATTCGGGTTAGGAATGATCTAAAATATTGAACATAAGAGATAAGATTGATAAGTTTAACTGTATTAAAATTAAGAAATTTTATTTATAAAAAGGCACCATGAAGAAAGTGAAAATCAAGCCAACATTGTAGATAGTATTTGTAACATACATAACCAATAATGAAATAGTATCCAAAGAATAAATAACACCTACAATTCAATAAGAAAAATAAAATAACCCAGTGAAAAATAGCAAAAAAAGCAAGAGTAGGTATATCACAAAAGAGAAAGTATGAAGAGCCAATACACATAAAAAATTATATTCATCCTTATGATCATACAAATGCAAATTAAGATCACAGTGCATTATCGTTTTGTGCCTACTAATTTGGCCACAAATTCAGAAGTCTGCCAAGGCCAAAGATCCGCTGGTTGAAGTGTAAATTGATACAAGCACTTTGGAAACAATTTGGTCCCATCTTAGATGACTGAACATTTTAAATTCCCCACAGTCCAGAAATTTTACTGAAGGTGTAAATTTTGGAAACTTCTTACATGTGTGCACCAATAGGTATGCACAAGAATGGGCATAACAGCATCATTCCTAATAGAAAAAAATATGTAGATGAAAAGTAACACAAAAACAACACAAAAATATGTAAATGGAAAAATATGTACATGAAAAACAACACTAATAATAAAGTGAATAAATCATAGTATATTCACTCAATGGAAAATTATGCAACAATATGCAGATGACACTTAGAAGCATAATGCTAAGTTGAAAAGTCAAGCCACAAAAGAGGACATAGACTTTATGATTCCATTTCTGTAAAACTCAAAGCCAAGCAAAGCCAAACAGAATGTCATTTAGTGACGTGTTTGTGGCTAATAACAATGATAATAATGATTGACAGTTAAGAATGGTGCAGTGCTTATGTGAAAGGCCTCTTTCTCCATGCTACGAATGTATTAACCAATATTTTCTTACGAAGTAAAAATGAATTATCCCCAAAATAACAATTTGGAAACTGAGGCAAAAAGAGGTTAAGTAACTTCCCCAATGCAATTGGTCTAGCTCAGAGCCTGCATTCTTAACCATTATGCTATACTACATAGAAATGATAGTTGGGAAGTTTGTGTTAAGCAGGGAGATAGGTTGAAAAGGAGCACATAGTTTGAGGAAAAAGTACTGGTAACAGTCAAGTTTTTAGATCCCATGGTGAGCACAATGTGTGCATTTTAATATTTTCTACCTTAACTTTCATATATATTATGCATATTATTTTGTGCTTTCAAATGTATGTAAATATTTTTGAAAGAATAGAATTTGATAATTAGGTTTCACCTGAATATCTGCTTCCCCTATCTTGCTTAATCAGATCTGCTTTGTCCTACCATTCTACTTAATAGTGGGTCTCCTGTAAGCATCACTAATTGAGTATTTTCCTATATATCAGGCATTGCCACAACCATGTTATATGCTTTCATTCCTTATTATTCACAGTAACCCTGTGATTTAGATTTTTTTTTGAGGAAGAGTTGCCCTGAGCTAACATTTGCCACCAATCCTCCTCTTTTTGCTGAGGAAGATCTTCCCTGAGCTAACATCTGTGCCCATCTTCCTCTATTTTATATGGGGAAGCCTGCCACTGCATGGCTTGATAAGTAGTGCATAGGTCCACACCCGGGATTCGAACCGGTGAACCCTGGGCTGCCGAAGTGGAGTGAACGAACTTAACCACTATGCCACTGGGCCAGCCCAAAAGTATTTTTATTATTCCCATTTTACTGTTGGGAAAAACAAGTAAAGTATAGAAAGAGAATAAGTAACTTGCTCAAGCTCACACAGCTAGACAGTGCCAAAACCAGATTCTTAACCATTCTTCTGTACTGTCTCTCTTTATGGAGCACAGATTAATTTCATCCACTTAAAGCAGAAGAAGATAGATGGTAAATTAACTATAAAATAGACCCTCCTAAAGTTACATACATGATTTTTTGTTAACTATAATCACCTAAGCCAGTGGTTTCTAAGTATTTATATTATTTAAACTTTGTTCAAAGTAATTTTATATAGAAGCCCAATATATAAAATTTATAAAAGCAAAACTTCTCTGGTTGGAACAGAGATGAAAATCTACATAGATTCCCCAGAGGCTCTACTGAACATATTTGGAAAATCTACAACATTTTATGAATAATTAAGATCTGCTGGTGATAGACTGGATTATTGTGACCGTTCTTCTCTCCCTCTCTGTTCTAGAAATATGTATTCATGCTCTTTGCCAAGATACTTAGGCATACCTCTCTCTAAAGTAGGCAGAATGTATTTTCCTTCCCTGTCTATTGCTGTTGAGCTTGGCCATATGACTTGCTTTTGCCCATGGAATAGCAGCAGATGTGACATGAGCAAAGACTTGGAATACCGTTGTGTAATTTGGCTTGGATCGTCCACTCCTGCCATGGCAATGAGAAGAGCGTGCTCTGAGTAGCTCCTTGCTCCACGAGACATGTGGAGTAAATGCCAGCCTGACCTGCAGATGAACCCAGCTGAGCCCAATCGAGCTCAACCAAGACCAGCCAAACTTCAGCTGGCCCATAGACATAGAAACAAGAAAAAAAGTTTGTTATGGTGAGCCACTGGGATGTAGGGATTGTTTGTTATGTAGCATTATCGCAGTCAAAGCTGTCTAATACAATAACTGTATTATAATTCAAAAAATGGTATTAAAAAATCAAAGCATAGAAATCCAAAATCTACCAAGTTCCTCAGAGTTTACAACACTTCCAGGAGAGGCAGTAACCACGTAGTGAAAGGAGCTTGGCCTCTAGTGTCTGGCAGACTTGGTTATAGACTGAAATCACTAAGTCTCTGGTCCTCAGTTTTCACATCTTACGAATGGATAAATGGTTTGGCTAGGTGAGAAATCACATATGTAAAGAGTTTAGAGCTTCTAGGCATTTAACAAGTGGTGGTTTATTGTTCTTATATTATCGTTATACAATACATTAAGCAAGTTAATGGAGACACAAGAACCTCTTTCCAAAAAGTACCTTGAGAGCAGAGATATCTTATATTTACCTCTGTTTTATCCCCATTCTCGTCCCAAGCAAAAGAAAGTGACAGACTATGTCAATGGCACACATTCAAAATTAGGTGTTACGACAAACCCAGAATATGTCCCAATGACGTGGGAGTCTTGTCGCTTTCGTTATTTTTCTGAGAGCAGTGCTGGCACAGGGAAGGACCTTGTTTATTCAATGGTGATCCCACAGTGGCTATTTGACAACAAACATTTAACTTTCTATTTCCTTTTTCTGGAGATGCCTCACATTTCTTGTCAAAAATTTACTCATCTATTATGCACCACTAAATCTGCATGGTGTCCTACATTTGAACTCATCTTCTACAACACACAGAATCTGTTGACAAATGTCTCTTTTTTTCAGCGGCCTTCATGATATGATGACTCATTCCCTTGCGGGTGGTAGGTAACTCTGCCCTTGGTCACTAAGTGAATGATTTGGAAAGCCTCTGTGGCTGAACATATTTGAGCTAAATGATGCAGTGGGAAAGATGGGGTCACAGAGAGAGCACAGCACTGCAGATTGTCAAATGGTGCATGGCAGGCGTCAGGAACATGGTGCAGATGGAGAGGCCGTGAATCTGTTTCAGGTACTGCAGCAATTAGAACAAGCAGAAATCCACACAGGTTCCCCTTGGATATTGGAATATGGTGTCAGTGTTCTCAAAAATACAGATGGTGTTTCAATATACATAATAGACTTAACTCTCACCATCTGGACCCAAAAGAGACTTTGCTTGCTTGGATTCCCTAATCGGTGACCATGTTTTACTGCATGGGTAGCAATTAGAAGTGACATTTCTCTACTTCTTTTTTTTTTTCCAACTGATAACCTTAGCATTCCTATTTTCTTTCTCTAAATTGCTCCCTCTAACCCTGTCGCTTATAGCCTTCTCTGCTTTGAACTGATTAGGGCACCCGATTCCAAGCAATCCTACTCCACCTCTCATTCATCATATGTGAGCACATCTTAGATGGAGAGTTTGAGCAGCACCCATTCTCCGAGGAAAGATCATAAGCTCATAAATAATTTGGTTCTGTCAACAGCAGAAGAAGAAACATCTGACGTGAGCTTTTATGTTGTCTGTGTTGCATGACTTGAGAGGGAGGCACCACTTCTCAGAGCTGCAGTGAAGGCGGTATAAAGCAATCACTCAAGTTCCAATCCCATTGGAGTGGCAGAATAATACTTTGAGATATTGATTTGTGTTTTGCTTTCCTGCTCATTTTAAGAGAGTAGCCAGGCTGCTATGCACACCCTTGCTTCAGAGGAGCTTGATACTATCAGGCTGATAGCAGAGGTCCTACAGACAGTTTTGTTTTCCTACAGCTGAGTTTCTGGAAAAATTACTAGTGAGCAATTTAAAGAGCAACAGGGAGTGAAAGTGTTGTCATTGTATCGTGTCCCCCAGAAAGATATGTTGAAGTTCTAACCGCCGATACCTGTGAATGTGACCGAATTTGGAAATAGGATCTTTGCAATAATCGAGTTAAGATGAGGTCACACTGGATTAGGACAGGCCTTAATTCAGTGACTGGCATCTGTGTAAGAGGGCCATGTGAAGACATAGGGACATAGAGACACACAGGGAGAACACCATATGAAAAAGGAGGCAGAGACTGTAGTGATGCAGCTGCAAGTTGAGGGACACCAGGATTGCTGGCAACCACCAGGAGGAGCTAGGAGAGGGTCATGGAACAGATTCTCCCTCCAGAAGGAACCAACCTTGCCAACACCTTTATTACATAGTTCTAGGCTCCAGAATTGTGAGAGAATACATTTTTGTTTTAAGCTACCCAGTTTGTGGCAGCCCTAGGAAACTAACACAAAAATGAAGTCCCTGTGAGGCAGAAAGAGAGATTCTCTTGAAGCTAAAATGAGGTCATGATTGAAATAGGAGAGAAAATCGAGAGCAGAAACTCTGGATAGCTCCACCACTTACTTAATTCTGTAATAATGGACGTCTTACATAATGTTTCTTAGGTTCAATTTCCTTCTCTGTAAAAGAGAGAAGATAATTTATCTGAGTTAGAACAGTGCTGAATATACGATAGCTCTCATCAATGTCATCATCATCATCAAGACCACTTCCTAAAGTCATGGGGAGAGGGAGCTGATGTCAGGACCAGGGCCCCAGCTAACCAAGGTACTGAGCAAGCTGTGGTCACCTGAAACAGTGAACACAGCTTTAACCAAGCTAAGCTAAGCAATGGTGTCACCTTAGAAAAACACAACGGCCCCAACCCAGCTGAAGTGTGCTCCCCTATTAGGGAAGAGAATATTCCTCAGGCAGCAAGATTGCCTTCCATTCAACGCTATTGAGGTAATAAGTCAAAGTGGCTTTGGGAGTAGAGACTGAAAAGATTTCCTACAGCATATTGTTCTTATGATTGGCTTCATTTTGACCTACATAGAGCAGCAATGATGCACAAAGACAGAATGGAGAAATAAAGAAGATACCTCATACTTTCAACTCTGTGCATTTTCTCAGCACATTTGTTGTATCTTCAATTCACACAGTTGCCCTTCTAGGAGTCTCTAAGACATATCAGTTGATTAGGGCATGGTTTTGGATTTGATTCTCTGGGTGGGCTCCTTATCTTAACAGAGAAGAAGAAGCAGATCCACAATTCGTGACTGGGCCATATGTCTCTCATCAGCCATCTTATAGACATGAGCCACTGCAGGGGGTCTAAGGCCAAACCACCATCTTTGAAAAACTATCCCATAAATCAATATATAGTTTTACTATCTTTGTAGTACGTTCTCTGGTTAATGATCATCCTATACCATAACAGAAGGTAAAGGCATGATTGTATGGAGGCAGTAATGGCTCCTTTCAAAAACTTAACCAAGTCACACATTTGTGTTTCTGTTGTATCTCTGACCCCTTCCTATGACTTTGGCTTTGTTTTTCTTATGATGATGCATTGAAAGGATGTAAGCCAGAGTACAGGTTCTCGTCTTTTCATACAACCTACCAAACCCTCTTTTATAGCTGATGGCCAGAGGAATTTAGTGCATGGAAGGGCAACCTAAATCATCTGCAATTTTTAAAAATTACTTTATCATTTCGTTGTGGCCAGTTACCAAAAACTAATTAGGTCTCTGTAGACATTCTTTAAATATCTTACTGATAGGCTACGGTACATTCCAACATGGAGATCTCTGTCAGCACTTTTACTATGGGAAACAATGGCCAAAAAATATATTTTATAATTATTGTACTTGAAAAAAATTGCTCACTGATTGTTCCTATCTCTATTTTTTTTCTCACCAGTACATTTAAAGGGGTGGGGAGGATGTAGTTCCTTGGCCCTGGAGATACAACCCTCCTGAGCATCACCTTGCAAGTTCACCTTTTTCTTGACCTATACTTTTGCAGTGACTTGTCATTAGACTTTCTAGGATGATGTGCATGTGGTTTTCTCGGAGGGACCCCATGGCCCATGACCAACATGCAATCATTCCACTGAGGGGAGGTGGGAATCTAACAAGACTGCGAGAACTATGGCTAATCTAATCCGTGTCTAGTAAGATTGGCAGGAAGTAGCACAGAAAGGTCATTTGCCTGTGGTCAAGGATAACAAGGACGAGGAGAGACATTGGGGTCTTAAGTTACTGCATAAATGCTAAAATATTACAGGGAGATAACCCACGGTCAGGAGGAGTCTCTATAGAGAACACGTATACTGAAGGAGATATAATTATTGTTAACTCCCTGTATTCTACCTAGTCTCTCTCAACTCTGCATCCCATCCTGCCATTGTGCCTAGTCTGTGAAGAATCTATGATTTGGAGGGTAGCAACTCATTAAGAAGAACTAAGCTAGCTTAATAAATAAGATTTTGGGGAAGAAACGCCATTCAGTTACATAAAAGGGTTTTTCATTTCACCTAAAGTTAACTTCTTGAACCTTTGCAGGTGCGAATGATATTAGATTGTACATTGAGCACTCATTATTGACACAGATGGCTTATTTTTAGCAAAGTAGTTCCCAGAATAATTTATAGCACCTACACACAGAGAGAAATCTACATCTTAAAAAATACAGCAAGGCTGTCAATTTGAACATGCAATTGCATAATAAACTCTATTAAGAACTTATTTCAGGAAGCAGGGCTGTACACTAAGAACTTTCCCCTGGTGCTTTTATATTAGACCATTTTGACAAGATAAATTCTCCCCAAAGATGTCAATGTTAAGATTTATAGCATGAAATATTTCTTAGCATGAAATATTTCTTATCATTTACCTAATATATTTGTTCAATGATTCATGGGAAATTTGATGTTTATAGCATTTTTTTATGGGAGGAGGAGACTGCAACTCTTAGAAATGTTTAGGATGTGCAACTTTATACCCTGACCTCAAGAAATATATAATCTAATCAGGAAAAATGTTAACACAAATGGCAAATAACACTACAAAGTAAAATCAACTGAGTTTGTTTAAAGTTGTATTGGTTTTTCATCTCTTAAGATTTCTTAGATCTATTTGACCACTTTCAAACTGTGCAAATAAATGGGAAATGAGAGCCCAAGAAGCAATGATTTTCTGTGTTTCTTTCCCTTTTTTCAGTATTCCAAACCTCATCTTCATAAACAATGACACCTAGCAAATATTAGGTCCTCTGGACTGGAGTTGTACAGCTTATTCAAAAATACATTCGAAAAATACATATGAAATTGTTACATTGCTTACACTCACTTTTCCCTGATGAAAATTCATTCATGCAGCTAGACAATTGCTTCGGAGGCTGTGAAATAGCCTTCCGGGACAGCCATGTGCCCAAAGAAAGAGAGAAGAGATTGTTAGGAAACAGCTAAGATTTTGCACATTCAGAAGTTATGAACCATAGGGTTCATTTTGTAACTTCTTTTTTTCTTTCACAAAGTTTCCAATTGCAGAGGCCAATTGTTAGTCTTTCTTACTGAGAAAGAGAGATAGCACTCCTATCACATTCTGACTGAATATAACAGAAATCACAGCTCATAAGAAAGTCAGTTATAAATCTTAATACTGTCTTTATTCCTTTTCCATTCTGTGTATCCTAAACCAAACAGAAATATTTCTAGTAGGAGACAATGTATCAACTGCTATAAAATTATTTGACTGGAGAAAGTGAAAGAAATTTCTTGTTCGAAGGCCATCTTTTTATCAGTAGAGCTCAAAGGACTTGCTCTTATTACCTGATGGGCTGTGAGAGTTCTCCTAGCCCAACTGAAAGAATAAAAGGAGGTTTAGTGCTTGTCTGGAGGATCTACAAATATGTTAGGCAGAAGTAGAAAACTTTAGACAAACTTCAAACTTCTAAATATGTGATACAAACAAACCGTTGCACTAAAGTTAAAAGAATGTAAAAATTTTGAATATTTCACAGGAATACAAGATGCTGTCCTGGAGAGAAAGAAGAAAGTAATTTGGGCAGATGGCTAAATATTTTTGGAGGGAGAGAATAAATATCTGTACAAATTCAGTACTGTTTGACCTGGTTAGTTCCACCAAGAACAATGCCAAAAGTTGGCAGAAATTTTCTCAGGTCATCCACCTAAGGATTCTTATTTACTCAACCCTTAAGTTTGAATTTCTAACAGTGTCCATTATCTCATAGATGCCCCCTGTCAACTATGACCCTGGAACTTTAAGTGTAGCCAGGTTTTCCATGCATTGTGGTAGTGAGCACCTAAAATTCAGCAGTTGCATACACTGCATGCCTTTGATGAGGACCAACCTTAAGTTTAATTTCTGGATCCACTACTTCATGCTTGAATTGCTCTTCCTTGGTAATGCTCTCCAGGGTTTATTATCTGCCTCTGACCCTTCTTCTTGGTTTGGCCATTGTAGACTTCATCTCTAGCATATTGCTGCGTGACTTCACAAGGCCCAGGCCTGAAGACATGTCATTTGCCAGACTACTCTCCATCCAACCATCTTTCTTCTGTCCTTCCCTTCAGGAAAATTGGATCCTGGCACTTTAGATTGTGCAATGGCAGAATCAGGGGATGTAAACTTTGGAGGTGTCTCAAGATCCAATAGCAATTAACATTCAATAAACAATTATAGTGCACTTTCTATGAGCATAGCATACTGTCGAGCTGTATGAAGAATATGAAGAAGTGCCATTCTTAGATGCTTAAGGAGCATATAGTCTAACTGGAGAGACAACAGAACTATGAAAAGACCTACAAAGCAAAATAAATATTTACCTGGTGTTCTCCAGAGCAATGGAAATAAATTCTCTGTAACTAAAAACAGTAACCTTCTCTCACAATTGTGAATAACTAAGTCAGAAGTGTATTTGGGGACCCGAATGATTCATAATATGGTCTAAATGTCTTACTTTTGATGCATGAATATATACAGATTTATGATAGAATTAAATTTTCTGAGATGCAATTTAGCATGGTCCTCTTATTCTCTTCAGACACAATATTATTTGCCTTACCTCTTTGTTAGCACTCAGAACTATAAACAAATAGAACATGAAATAGAAAGCTACAAGTACATAGCAGTTCACTGAAGACATTGATTTCTATCCAGTCTTTCTCTAAATTATTACTTTAAATAATATGGGCAACATATTGAGGCAGATGCCTGATTTCCATGAAGTTTGCCATTGGAAGACCTGACTTTAGACATAATCATGAAAATAAATGCTATGCAATATGATAGGCAGTGTGTGCTTCTCTGGACAGTTGCCTTATACTTTCAAGCAAACAAAGAACACTACCTCTGGTGGTGAGTTCAGTATTTTCACTTAGAACATGAGATGCAACCTCATGTGGAAAGAAGAGATTGTATCTGATTCTTCTTTGTACTCCAGAATACAGCATGGTGCATGGTACCTCATAAGTGCTCAAAAAGTGTTTTTTAAGCTGAGCTGGACTCAGAGCAGTTGTGGTAGGCAGAATAATGGCCATCTACCCACACAAGGATATCTATGTCCTAATCTTGGGAATCTATGAATATGTTAAATTACATGATAATGAGTGACCTCAAAATAAAGAGAATATCCTGGATTATCTGGATGGGTGCAATGTAATTGCAAAATCCTTAAATAGAGAAGAGAGAGGCAGAAGAGTCAGAATCAGAGAGAGAGCATTCTGAGAAAGATAATGCCATTGTTGATGGCTATGAAGAAGGGAGAAGGCCATGAGCCAAGGAATGTGGGCAGTCAGAAAAGGTAAGAGAACAGATTCCCCCCTAGAGATTCCGGGAAGAAATGCATCCCTGCTAATACCTTGATTTTAGCCCCGTGAGACCCATTTTGGACTTCTGACCTCCAAGCTATAAGACAATAAATTTGTGTTTCTTTAAGCCATGAAGTTTTTGGTAATTTGTTACAGCAGCAATATGAAACTACATAGTAGAGTGTTAAGGAAATATCCTGTGAAGTTAAATTACCTGCATTTAAGCACTAGGTCAACCATTGTCTAGCTGTGTGACTTGGAAGTTACTCAACTCTCCATGTTTCAGCTTTTTTTTTGGCTGAGGAAGATTGTCTCGGAGCTAACATCTGTTGCCAGTCTTCCTCTGTTTTGTGTGTGGGTTGCTGCCACAGCACGGCTGATGAGTGGTGTAGGTCCACGCCCAGGATCTGAACCTGTGAACCCAGGCCGCAGAAAAGCAGCACACCAAACTTAATCGCTGCACCACGGGGCCAGCCCCTCATCTTTCAGTTTTCTTATGTCTAAAATAGGATAATAGTCCTTAACTCATAGGACTTTTACAAGAACTAAATAAAGAACTTAAAACAGTACGTGGTACAACCCAGTTTTTAAAGCATTTGCGCTTTTTATTATTGTTTTGTGGTTATTATAAAGTCACTTAGTAAGGCCAGCTATTTCACCCTCTCCCGCCTCCTCTCTCCAGCTTTGTTCCACAAAGAATTTGAGAAGACATTCAGACTACATAGGAGGGATTAAAAGAAGACAAAAACTAAGACCTAGTAAAATACAAATGATAATGTAAGCACCAGGAGCAAAGAAGAAAACTCTTGTACTGAATGATCCCACCCAGTTGTTGTGGTTGGGTTTGTATCTCATAGACAGACGTGGACTTAAGTAACCAGAATGCACAAAAAATGATATGAGTCATTGAAGGCTTGAACAATGTCCTATGAGAACTATGAAAACTATCAGCTAGATAGGTCATGGGAAAGTTTGAGAGAAGTAGATGTAATTAAAGTGGGCCTTAGGAAATTATCATGACATAAATAAGTGGAAAATGGAAAAGAAGGATATTTATCACAAAGAAACAGGCATAAACAAGAGGCCTCACTATAAAATCCATCAACTGAGTGCCTCCTCGATGTAGAACTCAACCAGCTCACCCTTTTCTAAACAAAACTACCCACATCACACTTCATCCAACCTCTTACATATCTTCTCAAATGTATGTTTAGTCATTCAGACTGACTCTCATCTAAATTCCCTTTCTCTCTTCCCAGCTGTATATAAATATTTCCTCAGCTACAAGGCTTCCTGTTGAGTCCTTAGGCAGGCTTGCCTGAAAGATTGAATACTTGCCCACCTAGAGAAATCAATCAACTTTGCTGTATCCCTCAGCTCACTAAAGCGGACTGCCCCAAGCCTTGTGGTAAGTCCCTTCAACCATAATTCTTACAAAGGAACTGGCCACATCTTCCCAGACTTAGCAGTTGTGATAAAATATACCCCTCTTCAAAGTACTAAGAACCTTCTTTTAGAATGTGAAAGACTGGGATTCTGAACGCAGAAATCTTGATCCTTTAAGCTTTTAAAAATTAACTGTAATAAACTTTGAACTGTGAGACACCTGGATTATGGGATATGAATTATCTACCTTCCAAAATATTAGGCTTTCTTCCTGGTAGTTGAGTTAAGTGTAGCCTAGTTTTCAGATAATTTCAGAGTAGACACTCTGAGGTCCTGTAACACTTATAATAAGAACAAGTGAAACATTTAAACTTAGCCCCCAAATGAGCTGGAAATGGTAGGTCTTAATATTTGTTTTACTCTTGCCAAGGAGAAAGGAACACACACACACACAGAAGAGAGAGTAATTTCAGATAATCCTGCCTGAAGCTTCACAATCAATTTATGCATTCAGCAAATATTTCTTGAGCACTTACTTCAATGGAATTAGAATTTTAAAAATTAGAAAAATAGAAAACCATTTATCCTTACTAAAAAAGACAAATATCATGAGCTCTCAATCTAGTAGGGAGATAGAACCGCAAAGAATTACAGCCGACAGATGCAAGATCAGAGCTAGGAACAAATTGTGACAAGTAGGGATGAATATGAACATTGGAGCAAGGTACCTTTGAGGTGGTAGAGAACCAAACATTTTTTTCAGAAGTGGTAATAACTGATTATTTTTGTGGAATAGGGATTTTTGGCCCTTTGTATTTTCCCCTCTGCCCACAGGGAGGAAAGAACTTTATGCCCAAGCTTCTATCTTTCTCTAGCCATGTCTTGGCACCCTTTTAAGCAAGGAACTGTTAACCTTATTAGGCAAATCCCAGAACATGCACCAGAACCTGCTTTCTAGTGGGGCAGTTCCCCAGTTGGAAAAGGCATAAGGCCATGTTCATAGCCTACTCTTCCATTTCCTTCCTTTCACTTCCTGCACCTATGAGATAAGCATAGGGACATAGCCACGCTCATCCAAACAACTACTCTGATGCTTCAGATATCTTAGATTTCAGAAAAGGAGTAGGAAGCCCATTTTATTCTAGACCTAAATCATAGGCTATACCACAGGTCACCAGAGACAATGCACAACAGAACAATAGAAGGTACTTACCCAGCAATCAAAATAATCATATTTCCTCATTTGGCTATAATTCCTTGTTCCCTCACTTTCTAATAGAGAACTTCAAGGAGGAGGACAAGTGGGTGTTTGGATTCAGGGACCAAAACCACCCAAAACTCTATTGTCAAAAACAGCTTGAGCTGAGTCTTAAATGATAAGTAGGATTTTCTAAGCAAGGGGTAGGAGGTGGGGGTGGGAGGTAGCTGGAACAGGCAGCATAAGGAGAGCATTTGAGAGCACAGCAAACAGCATCAGCAAAACTGTGATACAAATGTAGCTTAGACAGAGTACGTGGAGGAGAATAAAAGATGGTAGAGCTGGGTAGGCCTGGGTCCAGGTCAAGAGAAGCCTGGTTGTTATGCTAATATGTTTGAATTTTATTCTGCAGGCTAAAGTAAGCATCTGAAGGAATTTAAGCCAAAGAATAACATAATAAACTAGTGTCTTGGAAAGGTGTCTTTGACAGTAGTACGGAAAATCAATAGCAGAAAAATGAGAGCAGCTAGAAGATAATTGTGATAATCTAGGTAAAAGAGAACAGTGGCGCTGTGTTCTGGATGTTTGCGTCCTCCCAAAATTCACGTGTTGAATTATTAATACCTTAGGTGATGATATTTGGAAGTGTGGTCTTTGGGGGCTAAAGTCATGAGGACAGAGCCTTCATGAATGGAATTAGTGCTTTTATAAGAAGAGAAGTGAAAGAAATGTTCTCTTTCTCTCTGCCATGAGGATACAGCAAGAAGGTACCTGTCTGCAAGCAAGGAACAGAGTTCTCACCAGGAACTGAGTCAGCTGGCACCTTGATCTTGAACTTCCAGCCTCCAGAGCTATGAGAAATAAATTTCTGTTGTTTGTCACCCAGTCTGTGGTATTTGTTATAGCAGCCCAAGCTGACTAAGGCAAGTGGCAAGGGAGGGAAGAACCTGATGTGTGACAGAGACCAGTGAAGTGGGCACTTCGTACCCATTCACTTTTTATTCCTCAAAATAACCCTGTGAGGATAGAATTACTGTCTCATTTACTATAAAATAAAAGTCAGGATGAGAATCCACGTCTCTTTCATGTCAACTCTTATTGTCTTTTCATGCTGAACTATCTTTCATGCCAGAGGGAATGAAGAAAATAATATAGACAAAAGAGAAACTAGGAGGCCAAAATAATGAAAAAACTAACTAGATGGAGTGGAGAGAGGAAGACGAGGGAGGAGCCATTTAGTTTGTGATTGAGACGATAAAGGGAATGCAGATTCTCATGAACAACCAAGTGGAGATGCCCAGCGTGGTTGGATGTTCGTACAGAGACCAGCAGAGTGGCCTGTGCTAGAGTGTCCACAGCGCATAGGTTAATATCACCCAAGGAAAAGCAGACAGAATGAGAAGAAAATAAGAGTAAGGATGATGTATCTCCCAAGGTCCACTCAGGAGACAGAAACCACACGAGTGGTTTTGTTGTTTTGCTGCTGTTGTTTGTTTTGTTATTGTTGATGATGATGATGATGTTGTTTTTAAACATAGAGAAGTCCATACAAATATTCCTAAATTAGTATTGAAGCACTGAAAATGTCAGAATGGAACCCTATGATATTATGGTAACATGGAGGAAGCAACAGCACAAAGCAGCCACTCTCCCCAGGGCTGGGAGAACAGGAAGATAGGTGGAGATTCTTAAAATTCAGAAGCTTGCAGAAGGGGTCCTACAGAGCCGCTTCTCAGACCTCTGGGGAGAGACATGTTGGGCATCCTGAAGACTGCTCTCACCCTTGATGATTCACCAGAAGGATTCACGGGGCTCAAAAAAGCTGCTATCCTCAGGGTGAGGGTTTGTTAAAGAAAAATGATACAGATGAAAACTGGCACAGGGAAAAGGTGCGTGGGGAGAAACCAGGCACAAGTTGCCAGGTGTCCTCTCTGAGTGGTGTCACATAGATGCACTTATTTCTCCCAGCAATGACATGTGACAACATCTGTGAAGTGTTGACAACCACAGAAGCTACCCAAGCCTTGAGGTTATTGGTTATTGGGTTTTTGTTGTGGGTCTTCAGCGGGTTGAATAATTCCCCCCAAAGAGCTACCTCCAAGTCCTGACCCTTGGTGCTTGTGAGTGTGACCTTACCTGGAAACAGGGGCTTTGCAGGTGTAATTAAGTTAAGGCTCCCAAGATAATATCATATTAGATTTAGGATAGACCCTAAATCCAATGACTTGTGTCATTTTAAGGAGCGGAGAGGGCACAAAGACACAGGGAAGAAAGCCATTGGAAGATAGAGGCAGAGATTGCAGTTAGGCTGCACTAAACAAGGAATGCTAGGAAGAATTCTTCTCTAAAGCCTTTGGAGGGAGTGTGGCCCTGCCAACACCTTGATTTCAGACCTCTGGCCTCCAGAACTGTGAGAGAATCAGTTTCTGTTGTTTTAAGGCACCCAGTGTGCAATGATGTTTTTCAATAGCCTCAGGAAACTAATACAGATTTTGGCATCCAGAAATGGGGAGCTGCTGTAACAAATACCTAAAAGTGTGGAAATGGCTTTGGATTATGGTAATGGGTAAAAACTGGAAGAATTTTGAGGTGCATGATTTAAAAAGCCTCCATTGCTTTGAAGAGAAAGTTGGTGAAAATACATGTATTAAAGATGATTCTGGTGAGAGCTCAGAAAGAAGTGAGGAGCATATAAGGCTTTTATCATGTTAAAGAAAACATATATGGTCATGAACAGAAGGTTGCTAGAAATATGAACATTAAAGGTTTTTCTGGTGAGATCTCAGAAGAAAATGAGGAACATGGTATTAGAAACTGAAGGAAAGGTTATCCTTGTTACAAAGTGGCAGAACATGTAGCTGAATTTTGTTCTGCCGTTGTGCGCAAAGCACAACTGATAAGTGATGAACTTGGGTAGTTAGCTGAGTAAAATTCCAAGAAAAGTGTTGAAGGCACAGTCTGATTCCTCCTTGCTGCTGATAGTGAAATGCAAGAGGAAAAAGACAAATTGAGGAAGGAACTGTTAAGCAGAAAGGAAACTAGAACTTGATAATTTGGAAAATTCTCAGCCTGTCCAGATTGCAAAAGATGCTAAAGTGTGCTCTGGAGACAGGACCAAGGGTGTGGCTGGACGTACTTCTGCTGAAGAGAGATTGAGTGTGTGACTCATGGATCCAATCAACCAACAGCAGAAGCCAGGAATAGAGATGGGGTTAGCCAGGAAAGATCTAGGGAGGAACCTCTTGTCTAACAGGCATGGGTCCCCTGACTCACGTGGGAGAGCCACAAGGTTTTTGAGAATGCTAGCCTACCAAAAACACTTTCAGACACAGATGAGGTGAAAAGAAGGAAAGCTATCAGTTTTCTGGAATTTTACGGGCAGGAAACAGGCTGATAATCCTCTTCACCTGCAAGCATGTGTTACCTTCAAGAAAACAGGAGAATGACTCAAAGGGCAGGGCCGCTGTTGGTCAGGGGGGACTGCCACAGGCCCAGAGGGCAGAGTTAACCCTTTCCTGTACAAGGGGACATTGATTGGTTTTGCTGGTATCTTGAACTCAAAGAAGAGTTCCAGACCCATGAGGAGAGAGCAACAATCAGTTGGTCCCGGAATTCCAAAGTGCTGTGGTAGGCTAGTATATTAGTTTTCTGTTACTGTGTAACTTAGCAGCTCATACCAGCACCCATTTATTAGCTTACAGTCCTATAGCTCTGAAGAATCTGTTCAGAAGGCTGATGTTGAGGTGTTGGCCAGAGCTGCGCTCTCATCTGAGGCTCAGGATTCATTGGTTGTTGGCAGAATTCAGTTTCTTGCAGCCATAGGATGGCAGTCCCTGTTTCTTTGTTGGCTGTCAACTGGGAGCTACGCCCAGCTCCTAGGGACTGCTTCTGTTCTTTGCCATATAGCCCCTTTCATCTTCAAAACCATCAACAGAGAATCACTATTGCATTGAATCCTTCTTAAGTTTCTAATCTCTCTTGCCAGGAAGGACCATCCTTCTTTTTTTAAAGGCTCACCTGATTAAGCCAGGCCCACCAAGGTTAATCTCTCTATTTTAAGGGGGACTTATTTGGGATCTTAATTACATTTGCAAAGTCTCTTCACAACAACTCCTAGATTAATGTTTATTTGAAAAATTAGGAGAAAGTGCCTTCATGTCAGGGACTGGGAATTTAGGAGCCAACCTATAATTCTGCCTACCATGCTGAAAGGGTTAGAATAACTGCAAACTGCTGCCCTGGAAGGAGCCACCACTGCTAAGTGAAGAAGGTGCATTGCTGGGAGACCTTGGGAAGAACAAGAAAACAGGAAGCAAACAGCAGCAGGAAGTAAGCAGGCAGAGGAATCAGACAGAAGGAAGCAAGTCCTTTCCCCTCCTCCAGTCTCCCCAGCGCCCCCTACTGGCAGAGCCTCCCATGGGTCCCCTGACACAGCAGAAATGTGGCTTGCTAAGTGCTGACGCCAGTAGGGGATAGTAGGTGGGTTTGGAGCTGAGAAGCAATAGTTTAACAGCTTAGTAACTGTCCCAGATGGTACTCCGGGGGGCGTTAGCGTTATTAGTCAGGTTGGAGACGGGATGCAGGACAGAGAGGGCAGGATGTGAAGGGAAACTTCGCCCAGTGTCAAAGGAACGTCCAGAGAGCTGGAACAACAACCCAGATGACCTCTGAAATCACTACTCCCCAAACATCGGGATGTGTTACTTTATATATTTATATATAAAATATTATATATATTTATTTATAGTAGAAAACTATTTTTCTTTTGCTATAATGATCCAAAGTTACCCTAATTATCATATAAAAGTGAAAATAATTCGAAATGCTTTCCTTAGATTTCCCACACGACTTCAAGGCAGAAGAATAATGTGTTTGTCTATGTTTCTGTGTGAGAGACTTAGATGAGATGGATGTCCTCTGAGTGATCTGTGCAAAACTAAAGGGAAATATAAAAAGTTGTGACGAAGATTAAAAGCCACTAGAAGCAGAAAGAAATGTTCATTCCCAAATTCATTAAGAGGTAATGGAGCACGCTTTTGGGGAAGATGACAAATTGCCTTTAATTTTGTTATTTTATCTAACAGTTTAAGGCAATTGTTTTTGAAGTTCAGACAAATTGTGATTTACAGAGGTTAATATACATCCCCAAACAATCCAAGCTGACAGAGAAGATGCGAAAAGGAAATTGAGAGACATGGGGTAGTACCTCAGGAGGAGCAACACCTTTTCACATATCTGCTTATTCAATTTTTTAATTATATGCTTAAACAACCTGTAATAAAAGTGCAAAACTAAGAAAAAGATTTGCAGAGCCTACTTTTTCATTTCCTTTTTTTTTTTTTTTTTTGGTGAGGAAGACTGGCCCTGAACCAACATCTACCATCAATCCTCCTCTTTTTTGCTTGAGGAAGATTGTCCCTGAGCTAACATCTGTGCCAATCTTCCTCTATTTTGTATGTGGAACACCGCCACAGCATGGCTTGATGAGCAGGGTGTAGGTGGTCCACACCCGGGATCTGAACCTGTGAACCCCGGGCCACCAAAGCAGAACACCCAAAGTTAACCACAACACCACTGGGCCAGCCCCTGTGGAGCCTACTTTTAATTCTAGGAATTAAATTTTAAAATGTGCATATAATTATGGTATCACATTTACCTGGAGCTTCATGAATTCCTATTCTCAAGAACTTTCAGACACATGCAAGTAGAAACTCATAAATTTATATTCATTTAATCGTTTTTTTAAATTGAAGAAGAGATGACATTTTTAAGATAGCAATGTGATCTGTGATTATTTAATCTGCTTCACCAGGGACAAGTGCTGTAGGGATTAAAATCCACCATTCGATGATTGATTGGAAGGAAAACCATTAGAAGAAAAGTTAACAATAAAATCAGCAACAGATTAATCAATAATGTGAATAACATCTTAGATTTCTATTGTAGATTGTTAGAAATTAAAAATTATCATACTGCTTCTCTGATCAGGCTCCCACCCCTGCATCACTGCCTGCTCCTCTTCCCATTAGGAATTAATCCCAGCCACAGTAGCTTCCCTACTCTTTCCAAATACACCTAGTTGGTGCCTGCCTCAGGGCCTTTGCATCTGCTGTTAAGATGCCTGGAATATTCCCTAAAATCAGAGCTCTATGTAAATGTCACTTCTATACATAGTGCTTGTTTGATAATCCTATGTAAAATAGTCACCCCACTTCTATGCCCATCCTATCCATCTTTATTGCCTCATCTGCTGTATTTTTCTTCATATGAGTATTCACTGCATAGGTTTGTTTATTCATTTGTCTTTCTACTTACTTTAAAATGAAAGTTCTGAGAGGGGAGAAACTTTTCTGTTTAGTTCATTGTTATATCCTTAGAACCTAAAACAGTGCTTGACTCTGAGAAATCTCTCAATAAATATTCATTGGAAATTGTCCGCCTGATCTTATCATTATTATTTCGCTCTGTTTCAGTCTTTGTATCTCCCCAGGAACAAATCTAATGCCTTGATGATTAGAACATATTGCTCACACTTCCTAAGGTCTTGCTGTGGACAAAGCACCCAGTGAAGCACTTTGCAAACACCTCACTCCCTACAAGCCTGTGAAGGGGTATTACTAGCCCCATTGTATGGATAAGGAAACACAGCCGGAGAGAGATGGATTCCCTTGCCCAAGGTCACTCCAACTTGTTCACAACCACGCCAGAATCTCAACCTCGCTCTGGCTGGCTCTCACTCCTTACTCCGGGCACTCTTGCAGCTGAATTGAATTCTGTAATAAACATATGCAAATTCAACCATTTCCGGCTTTATCTGAGGCTGTGTCCTACCCTGCAGGTCTAAATGGTGCTCCCTAACCATCTCTCCTTCCCTGGGGGCTTTCGCTAGTCCAAATGGCACCTTTGTGTGATTTGAAAGCAGCATCCTCTAGGTGGACCAATTAAAAAAAAGTTGCCTCCACTGGGCAGCCCAGGCCGAGGAGCAGAAAAGACCTTTGTGCAAAGGACCCAGCCCCTCTCCAGGAAATGAGGCTTGGATAATAAATATGGCTCGGTTAGTGGCACGTGGGTTGGACTTCTGCACTTGCCTCTAGAACTGATGTCTGTTTGCACGGCAGGGATGCACAACCTCCCATCATCATCTTCTACTGGTCCCCATTGCTTACTGACTGTACCTACATTTACCCATCTCTTTCTCCTTGAACACTCCAAGCATGCTCCCACCTTAGGCCCTGTGCATTGCTGTTCCCTTTGCTCAGGAAATCTCTTCCCCAGATATTCTCATAACTCATTTGGGCTCTGTGCAAATGCCACTTCTCAAAGAAGCCTCCAACCATCTGCATAAAAATGACACACCATAATTATTTTTTGCCTTACGCTGCTACGCTTCATATCAATCGCCACTGTTGACTTGATATTGAATGTTAGGTGTTTATTTGGTTCTTTCGTGGGAGGCATCCCCATATTGCTTTATGTGTGAGGACTCAGTTCTGCTAGCACATTTTTCTTTCTGAACTGAAGTCAACTTCTCTATACAGTTGTGTATGAAGAGATCTGGGCTTTAGTTACTGCAAATGCATTATCTGTGTTTTAAGTTGACCTCAATTCTTTATTCGTTAACCCAAGACAGTTGAAATAAAGCAAATAATGGCCTTGTGGTCATAAACACAATGTATTTGAATGTAAGATTTAAATGGTTTAAAATTATGGGGGAAAATATCAATATACTGTAGAATATGCTTATATTAATTTTTAATATCGATATGGAAACAAAAGTTTAAAGTGCTCATCAATGACTTTTGGAACCTCTCCCTTTAATCTCTCAAGAAAAATATATCAGATCACATTTTGAAAAATATTAGTTTTTAGAGTTTTCATGAAGAATAACTGAGAAAACAAATGACTGGAGTACAGTAATTGAACAATAAACATGAGTCCTTGACTTTGTTTCCTATAGACCCGCACACCCAAACACACACACACACATCATAATATATACTTACATTTCATTTAGCATAGATTATATTTCAGGAAAGGCTGGCTATTTTGCCTCAGTGATTATAAGCCTGTGATTAAAATAAATGAATAAAACCAGAAATGTTGTCAGAAAGCTCATATTTTTCTTATTATGTACTCTAAAGTTACCAATTCTATAATTCTCAATTAGTCAACTGCTAACATCTTTAATTCATAGCTTTTAGGTTTGTCCAGTGAAAACCCAAAAATACATCATTTAGAATAGCATAAAATCCATTCTTTATTTCTTACATAATTGTGGAAGGAATTTAAATGTAGTTCAAAATAATTTAAACGAAAGCCAGAAAAATAATCTGACAAATAATTTGCTGCATAGCATGTATTTGTTCCAGTGCACTTAAAAAGATAAAAATTCCCATTTTCACAATTTTGTAACCATAAAAATGTGACCAGAATCTTTTTTTTCTTTTTAGATATAATGTAGTCCCTTCCATGGTTTAAAATTATGGTAGAAAAATATACAGAATAAAGAACATTTGAGAAAATTTCTAGAAAAATAACAAATATTCTTCGAGAGCTCAAAAGTGTTTTGCAGCTGGTGATGGACATTTAAATACTATTTCTCATATGTTTTCTGCAATCAAAATCTCTTTGATTACCCGATTCTGAAATAAATGCCAATTAGTCAATACTTTCATGATCTTTTAGTTATTTGGAACTGAGTTTATGACCTGTCATGTATCCGGTATAGATTTTGTAATATTCTATAGTTTTTGCTGTAATTCTAACGCATTAAAAAACTACAGACATGAATTATACAGAGGTAACTTAAGGCGAAAAGAGATAAATGGGAAGAAGCATGGTTCACAGTAGAATATAATTACCAAATCTTCATTTACTTCCTAAATTAAAATTTATTCTCCTAGCGTCAGTTATTACAACGAATCATGCAACTTTTCCTTTTCCACATAAAGTGGATTTCCATATTACAATATATTTCATTATCATGAATAATAAAGCCAAACTTACAAATTCTTAGTAGACCAGAGTTGAAATCTATTATAGCAAATATTGTACAGGAACTGAGACAAATAACTAGAGATGAAAATAGAGGGTCTTGAACTCTGTGCCTCAGATATAAATCAAACCAGAAATTTCTCTATCTCTTCCGTAGTAAGAATAATACAACATTTTTGTTTCTGGATGAAAAGATAAAGAAAATCTGCATTCCATTCCACACAGCCAATAAACAAAATTTTATTTTAATGATTGAAACCTATACATGTATTATATTTAATATATAATATTTAATAAACTCCTATTCCATATGTATTATACATTTACATATCTGTGTTATATAGTTACATTGATATACTAAACTTCTGTAACATAAGATATCCAAAAACACAGTGACTTAAACACAATGGATATTTATCTTTCTCACACATGGTAGTCTAGAGACGTGCACAGCTGACAGTAGCTTAGTTCCAGTTCCGCGAGGTTATTCAGGGGCACAGCCCCTCTGTCTTGTGGCTCCACCATCCTATGGACATTGTCTTTACTTGCAAAGTGGAAGCTGACCACTTCCACATTCCCATTCTACCCTTTCGAGAGGGAAAAGAGAGGGTCCAGGAGAAAAGCCCCATCTTTTGTAAGCAGATTCATAGGGAGTCATAGGCATCACTTAATCATGCACATACTAAAGGCGGTCACAAGCCTCACCTAGCTGCAAAGCAGACTAGGAAATGACTGTAGCTGGGTGGCCACGGGTCTGTTATAACTTGAAGGATTCTGTTATCAAAAGGAGAGAGAAAATGAAAACTCTTGATCTATATACTATATATATATATATATATATATATATATATATATATATACTGTCTACTATAGTATATATACAACACACAAACATATACACGTACATATAGTCATATATGGACATATACATTCCATACATGGAAAACTCCATATATATACATACACACATACGTGTGTGTATATATATTTCAAATCAAACTCAAGAATTAGCCAGTGAGATGCAACAAGAGCTTCAACTACCTAGAAAAACAAAACCAGTTTTGAATAAAAAGCCATACATTTTATACTAAATCCAGAAAGTATAGATTTCATTCCAAAAAGCATATCTTATAGTCTTAAATTGAAAGTAGGAAGAGAAAGGTTAAAAGCTAGGACCTAAAATCCTTGTGAGACCAAACATGTTCTACACCTTTTGTTCCAACTGTCTTTCGTTGAGCAGCACGGCAGAGTGGAGAGAGCTTTATCTACTTCTCTGAAACGCAGAACACCCACACTGTGGGATTTTGTGAGAGTTAGCTAAAATTGATTTACAAGCCACATGACTATATATATAGTATGTGTTTATTCAACACAATGCCTGCCACATCCTAGGTATCTTACAATGATAAAGACCATCATTTGTGTTACTTTAGATAAACATTTACTTATTGATACAGCTTATTAGTATTTAGTGATGACACACAGACAAAATAGACATCCCAGTACTCCAGGAGCACTCAGAGCCCACAGATAAAGCTAATCAGGAAAGTAAACAATTTTAATAATATGTAAAATAATTGCAGTAATTTAAGCTCATGATGCTATGTGGTCTCAAAGGAAAGTTACCCACTCAACAAAATTGTGTGTGTGTGTGTAAATTCCACCAGCTCTATTAGTACCATACTTTTTAAATACTTCTTTGAATTTTTTTATTTTTATATTTATGAGAAAGTCAAAGTATTGATATTAGTGATAACGCAACTGAGTCAAAGATTAAAATGATCAAGTATGTTAACTCACCAAACGTTAGCATTAATCAGACACTCTTTGGGCTATATTAGTTTACTCTGTGCTAACTATAAAGGAAAATAACAAATTGAAAAGCATATATAAAATGCTGGATATACAGCATCAAAAAGAGGGACTAAAACATGAGCTCTCACGGTAGGGGACAAATAGATGTTGCCTAGAAATTAAAGGGTCACAATGAAGAAGATGCGAAGATAGCTAAGTTTTATAGAGATCACCATTAAAATAGTCCTATTATACCAAGTAAAAAGAAAGAAGTCAGGTTCATAGAAATGTAACAGAAGTATGGCATATCACTGATTCTCCACATCAAGAAATAAACGCTTATATTCAACATTCCCTGTCCAGTTTTCCAGAAAAGTTAATAAACCACTCCTGATTTGTCATCGAATTAATCTGATCTCCTGCAAAAGTTCCTTCTAAATTCTTTGCAAAATCGCCATCAGTAAGTCCTACTGCCTGACATTAAAATCGGTTTCTTCCGTCTACTATGAAAGCTAAGAGAACTAAACTTAGCTTTAAGAAAGTTTTTAAGAAAACTAAGAGAACTAACAGGTAAAAAGTTGCTTTTGACAATCAATTTCATTGCATATATTCACTACTTTAATAATTATTTTATATTAATAATTAATTTACTGTATTACAATAAAATCTAAATTGTATAATAGTACTTATACACCATGATCACAATAACTAGCTATTTTATCATGTATTTTAGCTGTTAGGGAATGAAAGTATTCTTACTGCTCAACTTCTGTAGATTTTACTTTCACAGATATTTTTTACATTAAAAAAGTAAATACATTGCATGAATGTACATAAGTGCCTCTGTGTTTTTAATGAATAATTAATGAGCTCTTAGCTAGCATCTGACACTATAGTGGGCCCTGGGGATATATGGGTGAATGTTATAAACTTAATTCCAGCTTTCATGGAATTAATACCAAAGGATGGTATGAGATAATCAAGAAATAATAAAATCTAGAATAAATAGAACCAACACCTACTTGGTCGAGGAGCCCAGCTTCAGGCCAAAATGCTATGCGTGTCTTCCAGGCCCAACCATCGGCGATTTCAAATACTTTACCCTGCAGGCTCCATGGGGGACAGCTGCCCTCCCAGCACCAGACTTGCCCTGAAATCTAGAGAGGGAGTTTCAGCCAAGGATTCAGCCTCCCCTGGCAGCCATGCTTTTGTGTATCTTTGCATTCCTGGTCCAGGAGCCTCCATTCCAATGCCTACTTATTGAAGGATGCTCAGCCACAGCCTTTCTCAGGCGTCTCTGCTGAGATCACCTTATCTGGGGGCTTTGAAAACACTTTTCTCCACTCTAATTCAGTATTCATTACATTCTCACTCCTAGCCCTTCTCTCTCTGCCCTCGCCAGCCAGCCCCCGGGACCATAAAATGGCAGAGCCTTATATTCAGGGCATCCTCCACAGTGAGATGATCCCCTCCCACCCGCCTCTATCTGTTCTGGTCTATCTTACCCTCGCTCCATCTGACACTGTTCCATGAGGAAAAATGGAACAGAGAGAAACTGGCAATTTTAGTCTTTTGCTTATACTATTACAATTAAGTGATTCAAGTTTTGATTATGATTCTGGCTTGTCTTCATCAATCACTAACTTAGACACCTGGCAGCTCAGCTTTCTCCAGGTCAGCTCTTGATAACATAAGGATTTTGGCAACAGACCCTTTGCATATATTAAGGAACCTCATCTTTACAACCACCACAGAGAAGTAAAATAGGCACAGAGATGTTAAGTGGCTCCCCCAAGATTGCCTGGCTAATAAGAGATTGAGACAGGATACAAAGCCAAACAGTTGGGCTCAAGGGCCCACACTCTTAATGGCTAAGCTCCATGGATGTACAGCCATTCAGAGGGAATCAGGAAGAAAATATAGCAAGAAAAAGTGAGCGACATTACAGACAGTAGCCAAGGAATGGCTCTCTGAGGTTGTGACTTTTAGCTAAGACTTGAATAATATGAAGGAACTGAGGCTGAAAAGAAATGGGAGAAGAATGTTCTAGGCTGAGGGAAGTACAAAAGGCCTTAAAGCCAAGACAATCCTGGTGTGCTTTGGGTGCAGAAGGCAGGCAAGGGTGGCTGGACCATGGGAACATGCAGTAGGGGTAGGAGACAAGTTTGGAGAGATGGGAGGTCACCAATTACCAAGGGCCTAGAAGGTCATGGTAGAGTTTGATTTTATTCCAAGTGTAATGGGAAGTCATTGATGAGTTCAAACAGGGAGTGCCATGATACAGTATTTATTTTTACAAAGATTACACTGACTGCTGTGAGGAAATGGATCTAGTAGAGAAAAATCGGAAGTAGAGACATCAATGAGATTAGTCAGGAGGGGGAGAAAGGAAGATACAGAAGAAATGCAATAATGCAAAGGCAAAAAGCTGAGAAAAAGCAGAGGAAACTGAAGAAGTTACAAGTCTTAAATAATGGCTAAATTATGGAGTGCAAGTTGGTGAGAAATTCATCAGCGTGCATCCAAACATTGCCCAGGCTTCTGTGAGGAGTCTGGACGAAGATCAATGGAGGCACATTGATATTTAAAAGAAAAGTAATAGTTTCTTATTCACCAAATCAAATCTACATCTTAAAAAGGGACAGAGAAAATGACAATACATAGGCAAAGGGAGGATGATATCCCTAAATCCCTGGAGCCATCCTGCAGGCAACTACTTTTAAACCAGCTATTACCATCTCTTGGCCAGAACATCTGAAGGCACCCAAGACAGTAGACTGGCAGGTCTGCTCCACCCAAGAAACCACTTAATCCTGCCTTAGGCTGGCAGGGTATTAAGACTAAGTGGGGTGTGTCGTGTACCAGGCTGCCGGTAAACTGAGAGCCTGGCTTTCCTGTGACAAACTTCCCACCCATTTGCCTATGGAGTTTCAGGTTCGTTCCTAATCCCTGCCATGTTTGTGCAGGCCCTATGTGTGTGCAGGTCTTGATTTCCCAATTACGTTTGCTTCTTCTACTAGGATGGAAGTCTTGTTGCAAACTCCAGACAGCAAGGGAAAACTCTGGCCCTTGACCTCCCGTTCAGAAGGCTAGATTCTGCAGATGAAAGTCCCTATTTTTGTTGGAAGCCCTGTTTCAAAAACCACTGTGAAGTCACAATGCTATCCTTGATTGCGTGTATCTGTTCACCGTACAGTTACCTGACCTCTTCCACCCCAAATCTGTCTCTTTACCCAGCCTTCTATACCTGTAAGCTTCCCTACCATTCCCTTTTTCTCCATGACCTGCCTGTGAGCCCTAGCATTTCAAACAGCAGTACTTCTCAATCCATCTCATTAACCTGATAGCTTTGGGGAGCAAAGGTCAGATCTCTTTCTCTTTACCAAAAACCCATTTTATTTCCTGGACATTTTGTGACTGTTAGGTATCACAGACTTTGTTATTGCTGACTATTTTATGTTTACCTACTTTAAAATGATCAACATCGCCATCTGACCATAAGAAAAAAAACATCAGACAAATCCCAGTTGAGAGATATTTTTAAAAATATCGGACCAGTACTCCTCAAGACTGTCAAGATGATCAAAACTAAGGGAAATCTCAGAAAGGGGTCACAACCAAGGAGTCGAAGGAGACATGATGACTAAATGTCATGTGGTATCCCAAATGGGATTCTGGAACAGAAAAAGGACGTTAGGGAAAAACTAAGGAAATGGCAATAAAGGATGAACTTTCATTACTGATAATTATCAATATTGGTTCATTAACTGTGACAGATGTACTATACTGACATAAAATGTTAATAATAGGGAAACTGGACATGGGGTATATAGGAACAATCTGTACCAGCTTTACAATAGTTCTATAAATCTAAGACTGTTTTGGAATTAAAAGTTATTTTTAAAAAAGCAACATAATATGACAATGATCATATATTTTGCTTGATTCCAGAAATTACACTCCTTGCCAAAATTTTTCCAAACTTCCTGTATCATTTTTTCACTACATTCAACTCACTCGTTTCTTTTACAGTTATATAAAGATCTTCCCTTTTCCCTGAGTAGATTGATGAGGTTATTTAAGGTCAGGTTATCTATAAATACTAAGACTGGCTTCATCTGGAGTTGAAAGGAGAATGCATAAAATCATTTTTAGTTAATTATTTATTCCTGAAATTTCTGATTCTTCCTTTTGTATATTGATTTCCATGAGCACAAGCAAACATCTTGAACGCTTTATAAAGCTTTCATTATGCTTCCCTTCTCTATCTTCAAAATGCATCTTCTCAATTGACCCATTTCCATCATCTAAGCACCTGTAGAAAGAAGATAATGTCCTCACTCTCAGCAATGATGATAATGGAGCATATGGCCGACTTAGGAAGAATAGAAGCTCCAGCACTTAGTAGCTTTTTGACCTTGAGCAAGCTCTGCAACTGTTTCCTCCGTCTCTAAAATGGAAATAATACTAGTAACAAACTCTGATATGGTAAGGATGAAATGAGATAGTGCCTTTAAAATACTTAGCATAGGGCCTATTGCATAATGAGTTCTCAATAAGCGGTAGAAATAGTTTTCAGAGCTGTGGTCTCCTATGAATTCAAGTGTGACAGAGAAGGCAAACTTCCCGTAGTGAAGTGGTGATACATAGGGCACCACCAAGGTCCGAGTTCTCCTAAGACTGGAAGTCAGAACCAAAGAAGAAAATAGAGAAAAGGTTAGACAGGGAGAGGGCAGTGATGGTGAAAGTCAAGGAAGAGGATGGAAGGGTAGAGCAGCCTGGCTTTTCCCACGGCTTTATAACGTCTATGTAATGCACAGTGACTACCACTAGGTCATTACCTCTTCAGATGTGTGAAGAGGTCACCAAAGTTGTGGTTTCAAATTTAGGAGGACTTAATTACTATCAAGACCCACTTGACCTCTGAGGTAGACAAAACGAAGGGAAAAAGAAAACATCATTATCTTCCCAGCAGTCATCTCTGGAGACCACACAAAAAAATAATTATTATGTGATATTATTGAGTAAATAAGTATTTGTTGAATAAATTTATCCTCATGAGGCAGCCAAGAGCTGTTTTTTATTGCACATTGTATATATGACATGCATTCTACATAGCTCCTGTTGTTTATTACTCACTACAAACCAATCAGATCGATTTGCAAGACCCTCATTTTAGAGCGATAAATTAAAACAAGAGATTCTGTAGCATGTGCAAGCCACTCAGCTAGCAAGAGTGATTGGATGCCAGGTCTGTCTAACTCCAGATAAATATTGGAATACATATTCTTTGTGCAGGCACTAGAGGCCCAATAGGGCACAAGATATAACCCCTGCCCTCGAGGAGCTGACAGTCCAGTGGGGAAGACAGATAGAGTGAGTGAAGCGCAAGTACTGTGGGAACACACAGGCAGAGGCTCTAACCTGAGGGCAAATATTCAGCATTTATGGTTCATATCACCGAGCAAAGTGCGTTTCCCACTTGGTTCAGCTATACGACGTCCTTAACAGCGGTGATTGTATCTTATCCTTCAGTTATGTTGCAGTATAGTTATTAGTTTAGCACACCTACTTTAGAGAAAGAGTATGTGAGGTATACCTGAGCAGTTACTTCATGCCATGTGGTTTGGGGTATGCTGTGGCTTGGTTTTCTCATCTCTTAAAAGAGGATGCTAATAATCACACCATCTCATAGAAAGGTATCATTAGGAAGCATTTAGAATAGTACCTGTCACATAAGTACTCAAATATATGTTTGACTCCTTCCTCTTTGTGGCTAGCGCTATACCCGGTAACAGTAGGCACTCAGTCAATGTTTTTAAGTCAGTGTAGACATTGTGAAAATTTTGAATATATTTTAGACAACCCTGTAAATAAACCCAGCCCAATGAGGTAAAAAGTCAATTTGGCATAAATGATCAAAAACAGCAAACCAATAAATAAATAAATACTCTCTTCTACCAGGGTCATGGGTGTGTACAAAAATCCATACAATTGCCAGAGGCATATGTGTGGCCAGTTTTTATCATGATGCTGTCAAACATCTTCTTTCAATTTATTTATCTGTACTTCTATCCATTCTGCTGCCTCTATCACCCCCTCTCACCTTCTCCTCAGCTTCTGGAATTATCTAGAAAATTCCCTGTTTGGTGAGTAAGGATGGTGCGAGTGGTAGTTGGTGGTCTTCACTGAGTTAGAGTATTGCCTTAGATATAGGCAAAAAGTTCCAGACATGTTGGCACATGATTTAAGTTTCCATGAATATTTATCTATGGCTAATTGTCTTAACTTCTCAGTGGAATAGATCTTTTTATTCTGACTGATTTTATTCTCTTGATATGCACTACAATAGAAGGAATCAAGAGAAGCAAACCATGGTATGGAAAATAGAATTGAGATAAAATCTATCTGAATTTTGTAGTTTCCTTAGAATAGCTAGTGACAGAAGACTAAGAAATTACTTATAAGATTAATTCTAAACCTCCTTATTCTAATACCTTCCAAGCAAAAGAACTAGAAAGCACGTTAAGACCATCACTGTGATAACAATCCAGAATTTTCTAAATGAACTTAGAGATAATAACAACAGCAGAAATGAATAAATATTATTTTTCAAGGAAAAAAATGTTTCCTTTTCTAGAACGACCCAAACTCTAATTTCATGTCTGGGGTTCGTAAAACTAATCATAATGAATTCATTTATCATTATTATGGGATGCAGTTCAGCTCTTCAGATGGAATTTTGTTCTATTGCAATTTTGCTCCAGAGCACTGTATCATTAAAGTGAAATATTAATGATATTTTTACTACAATTGTCAAGAAAATTATGGACAGGATTCCAAAAACATAGAAGCTTGGAATTGTTTTAGAAACCTACATTTTTAAAATGTACTATTCAAAGACTTTCAACTTCTTAAGAAACTAATGTATGACGACTCATTTATCACTGGTATTTATTATTTCGAAATTACATAAATGCTTAGCTGAACTAAAGAACAGCGGTAAAAGAATTTATATGAAAGATTAATTAGAATAGAATATTTCTCCTTTAGAACAGTTCTAAAGGAAACTAGTGTGTTGGTGTGCATTTTAATTAGAATTTTCACTTCGTTAAAAAAAGTAATACTTTTTTTCACAACTGTATCTGCCCTGAGAAAAAGATACTTTAAAATCACAGTTCTTTTGGGGATCTTAGAGTAGTGTTTTTGGCTCCCAAAATGACTATGTGTAACCTAAACCACGAAAATGTGTCTTGTTTTAAATTCCCATGGATAAAATTAGTATGAGTCTTGAACCACTGTTTCCTGTGGAAAGTACTAGCCCACTACTGGGAATAAATTTTCCCCTAAAATTTGCTTGTATTATAGAACACTTTTGACAACAGCAATGCTAGTAGCAAAGAGGGTTTGGGGTTTTGTTTGTTTGTTTGTTATTATCTACCACTATGAAGTTCAATAAACTTTTATCGTCTTAGATTTTGAAAGAAATTTATTTGACTGTATTTCAATAAGAATAGATTAAGGAAAGTTTGCGGCAAATATTTCTTTTCTAACTTTTTTCTTGTATTTCTTTGTTTTTCTTTCTAAGAGTATAACTAACAGATTAATGCAGTAGGTAGATCCAGTAGACAGTCTTTAATAATTGAAGAAGCTTCTCCGTGGGAGAGAAAGTTCATGTAGAACCTAGAAGAAAAACATATACTTGTCAGTAAAGTCAAACTTTGTTAATTTAAATATCCTTGACTTATCCAGAGTTCTTTTATATGACAGCACAAAAGTCCAGAATATAGTTAGAATTGGTAAGAGAAAGAACTCAGTATCTTAGTTGTCACAAAATTCTTTTATTATTTTATATGTTCCATTCACAGGAGATCATTTGAGGACGTTGACCATGATGTTCTTTACTCTATTTTCAAACTCAGGTCAAATTGTCTTTGTTGTCATGTTACCCAGGCTATAGAGAATTGGTGACAGTGTTCCTGTTGTCCACGGTAGTAAAAAAGAAAAAACATAAAAAAAAGAATTCAAAACTAAAAAAAAGCAATAGATGACCCAATTATTGTAGACATTCTCAATTCATGAGAATATCAATCTTCTGTTAAATTGTTTAATATGGTATCAGAAAGTTGTCAGAAATCTTGCTCAATATTTCAGTTGAAGAACACATGAGTTGGTCTCCTGAGATGGCTGAATAAGCTCCTTTGTTACTTGGTCCTACTGAAGGTAACACTTCAAACCTGAGACAAAATATTTTCAAAAATATAACCTGAAAGGACTAAGAGGATTACAAAACAGGCAGATTCTAGAGGGAATCTCAAACTTGCAAGAATGGATCACAAGAAGTGAGTTGCCTATTTTTATGGTATTTAGCATTTAAATACCAATGGAAAACCTCCAATCTTTCTGGTCTGAAGTTTCAGAGACCAGAGTATGGAACCAAAATATATTTTGAAAATAAGGAGGAAATTCCATAGAGGAGAGCACTAGACAGGTAGATTTAAAAATTTTGTTTAGGAATTTACCTAATTATTTGACTGACCGATGAACCATGCACACATAAGACAGATTCAAAGCAGTCCAAGTAAAGATTTATTTTTTTAAATTTTTTTTTTTGTGAGGAAGTTTAGCCCTGGGCTAATGTCTGTTGTCAATCTTCCTCTTTTTGCTTGAGGAAGATTGGCCCTGAGCTAATATCTGTGACAATCTTCCTCTACTTTGTATATGGGTCACCACCACAACATGGCTTGGTGAGTGTGTGTCTGCACCCAGGATCTGAACCCACAAACCCAGACCACCAAAGCAGAGCCTGCTGAACATAACCACTATGCCACTGGGCCAGCCTCTCAAGTAAAGATTTTTTTAAATGATCTGAGATTTGAGCTGTCATCTACAAAATAAAGTTTATAGTTTGAGACCCAACAAGTTAATTGCCCACTAAGATAAAATACTCAATACTCTGTGGAAGAATATACAACAAAATTCAAGTCCTCATAATATAATAGTCACACTGTCTATGTTATAATCTAGAATTATTTGACATCAGATAATCTAGGAAATGTGATCCATTCTCAAAAGGAAGCACAATCAAGACAGACCCTGAGATAACCCAGATTTTAGAATTATAAGGCAAAGTATATTAAGTAGCTCTTATAACTATGCTCAGTGAGGTAAAGGATAATATGCTTGTAATGAAGAAATCTCTGTGGAGAAATAGAAACGATATTAAAAGTGGAAATTCTGGAACTGAAAAACAATGTCTGAAATAAAATATTAACTGGATGGAATTAATAGCAGAGTACAAAAGACAAAGGGAAGAGTTAGTGAATATGAAAATTAATCAATAGAATTTGTTCAACCTGAAAAATACAAACAGGAACACTTAAAAGAAGAAAATTAGGGAAACTCATTGACTTTAAAACAATAACAGAAGATCTAACATATGTGTAATTGGAGTGACAGAAGGAAAAAAGAATATGACAAACGAATATTTGAAGATAGAATACTAAAGTTTTCCAAATTTGAGGGAAAACATACATTTACAGATTTAAAAATTCAACAAATCACAAGCAGGACAAATACAAAGAAAACCATGACCCAGCTTAAGGTTATCAACCTGCTGAAAACTAAAGATGAAGAGCACATCTTGAAAGCAACCACAGAAAAATAAGACCCTATATACAGAGAAGCAACTATGAAAAATTTCTGACTTCTTATGAAAAACTGTGGCAGAGAGAAAAAAGTGAAATAAATATCTTTAAAGGGATAAATGGGGAAAAAATGGCAATCCGAATTTTTTTGTCCTTTTTTTTAAATTGAAGTCACTGTGATTTATGACATTATGTAAATTTCAGGTGTACGTCATTGTATTTTCACTTCTGTATAGACTGCATCGTGTTCACCACCAAAAGTCTAGTTTCCATTCATCACCTTACACATGTTCCCCTTTACCCCTTTCGCCCTTCCCCAAATTCTTTATCCAGTGATAACATTCTTTAAGAATGATAAAGACACCATATGAAAGAAAGCAAAGAAAATCTGTCACCAACCGACTTATACTATAGAAAATGTTAAAGAAAGATTTCAAGCTGAAAGAAAATGATCCCAGATGGAAATTTGGATCATCAGGAAGGAATGAAGAACCTCAGAAGTGTTAAATGTCTGAAAAATGAAAGACTATTTTTCTTTTAACTTCTTTAAAATATATAGAGCTATTTAAAGTAAAATTATAAAATTATTTTAGGGGTTCATATTGTATGAAGGATAACTATAACATAAACAAGAGTGAGAGAAAAAGGACTTTTAAAACTGTGAGTTTTCTACATTTCTTCCTGAAGTGTTATAATATCAAGTCTAAGCAGATTGTAAAAACTGTGTATTGCAACTCTTCAGAGCAGCCACTAAGACAAATAATGGGACTAGTTATAGCTAAACAAGCCAATAGGTATATTAAAATAGAATTCTAAAAAAATAGCAATTCAAAAAAAAGCAGCAAAGGTACAGATGGAATTAAAACTGAACCTAAATCAAATCATATCAATAATTGCACTAAAAGATGATAGAATAAACACCCTAATTGAAAGGCAGATATCATTGGAATAGATCAAAATAGCAAGAGCCAAATAAATACTGTCAGTAAGAAACACACTTTAAATATAAAGACAAGATGAAAGTAAATAGTTGGCAAAAGATATACCATGAAAACAATAAGCATAAGATGGCTGTTTTGGCTGAATATAAGCTTCAAGATAAAAAGTACTACCTGAGGGAGAAAAGGCCACATCATAAGGATAAAATGGTCAGTTCATCAAAAAAATAACAATCACAAATGTGTAAATAACAGAGCTTCAAAATGTGCAAAGATAAAAGTGACAGAATGAAAAGGAGAAATAATTCAACATAGTATGAGATTTTAACAACTCTCTCAGCAATTGATAAAACAACAAAAATCAGTAAACACATGGAGGATCTGAACAAAGCCATTAATCAGGTTGATCTAATTGTTATTTATAAAACACTACAACCCAGAATTGCAGGATATACCTTCTTTTAAAGCGCACACGGTACATTCATTGAGTTGGAAACATATGCTAGATCATAAAGCAAGTCTCAATAAATTCAAAAGAACTGAATTTGTAGAGGATATGTTTTTTTGACAATAGAATAGCAAAATTAGTAACTTAAACTTGAAATAGTCCAAATATTTTGAAATAAGAAAACGAAACACTTCTAACTTTGGGGTTGGACCCAGGTATGAGAATCTTCTAAAAGCCCCTCACACAATTCTGATGTGTAACCAGGTCTAAGACCTGGCTGAGGAGCTAGTGGTGACCAGGGAGCTTGAGAGGATTAAGAGAAGGAAGAGGAGGGAAGGATGGCCTGTGGAACCTAGACCTCGTGATATGAGTGAAGTTGACAGTGATGGAAGTCATGTAACGAGGAGATATTCTTAACCATCTCTTCATTCAAGCTCTATGTACATATAGGTTTTAAGGCAAAATAGTCATTCATAGATATTCAAGACCCTTTCCTTTAGAAGTTTCCATTTTTAAATAAAGGAAAATCCAACAATGGTGTCATCTCTGATAAATATTTTTCTTCAAAATCTCTTATATTGTGGATAGTTAATTTGATATCTTTACTCATTTTTTATTTTTTTAAAAACCAACAGTAACATTTTATCCTATTAGGCTAAAGAAAATATATATGATTCATTTAAATTAGATTTCATTTCCTTAATGTAAGTGAAATATCTATTAAAAAAATCTTGTTTTGCAAATAAAATGCCCTGTAATAAATAAATATATAAATAACCTCCTGCTTACTAGCAGGCTTGTTAGAGAGACTTTCCTTGTCGCCTGATGAAGTCAGCTGCCATGTTGGGGACAGCTACATGTCAAGGAACTGTAGATGACCTCTAGGAACTGCAGGTGGCCTCTAGGAGCTGAGTGAGAAAACTAAATCTCTCAGTCCTACAACAACAAAGAACTGACGGCTTCCAACAGTCATGTGAGTTTGGAAGGGGACGCTGAACCTCCAGTAAGAGATCAGCCCTGAGCCAGCCCCAGGAGCCTAGTGGTTAAGCTCAGCATGTTCCACTTCAGAGGCCCAGGTTTGGTTCCTGGACATGGAACACACCACTCGTCTGTCGTAGCCATGCTGTGGTGGCAGCTCACATAGAAGAACCAGAAGAACATACAACTATATAAACTATGTGATGGGGCTTTGGTGGGGGGGGCAAGGAGGAAGATTGGCAACAGATGTTAGCGTAGGGTGAATCTTCCCCTGCAAAAAAAAAAAAGAAAAAACAGGAAATCAGCCCTGATCCACACCTTGATTGCAGCTTTGTGAGACCCTACCAAAACGACCCAGTTAAGCTATCCCCAGACCCCAAGCCCACAGAAACATTGAGAAAGTAAACGTGTTGTTTCAAGTTGCTAAAAAAATTAATTAAAAATAAAGACACTTCTAAATAATCCATAGGTCAAAGAAGTAATCAAAAGGAAAATTATAAAATATTTTGAATATAAGGATAGCAACAAAAATATAACATCAAAAATTGAAGAATGCAGCTAACATATAGATTAGAGGGAAATTTATAACTGTGAATACTTTTATTAGTAAACAAGATAGATCTAAAATCAATTCTCTAAGATTCCACCTTAAGAAGCTAGCAGAAAAGATCAAAGTAAGCAAAAAGAAAGGCATAATAAAGATAAGAAATCAGTGAACAATAGAAAAAAATAACAAATCCAAAATTTGATCATTTGAAAAGATCAGCAAAATTGATAAACTCCTACCTACACTGATGACAGAAAATAAGTTACCATATAAAGAATGAAACAGGGACAATCACTAGCAAGCCTACAGAAATTAAAAGAAAAATAAGAGTAGTATAAATACCTTTATGCCAATAAATTTGGCAACTTAGATGAAACAGCAAATTCTCTAAAAAATACAACTTACTTGGGGCCAGCCCAATGGTATAGTGGTTAAGTTCAGCACACACTGATTTGGCGGCCTGGGGTTCATGGGCTGTGATCCCAGGTGGACCTACACATCTCTCACTAAGCCATGCTGTGGTGGCATCCCACATACAAAATAGAGGAAGCTTGGCAAAGATGGTAGCTCAGGGCCAATCTGCCTCACCAAAAGAAAAAGTTACAACTTACCAAACTGACAAAATATGAAACAGAAGATCTGAACATCCCTATACTTACTAAAGAGATTGAAGTTTTATCAAAAATCCTCTTACAAAGAAAATTCCAGGCTTGGGTGATTTTAATGTTGAGTTCTATCAAACATTTGAGAAAGAAATATCACCAATTTAAGCAAACACTATCAGAAAATAGAAAAGGTTATACTTCTTAACAAATATTATAAAAAAGAAAGTTCTGGGGCCATCCTGGTGGCATAGTGGTTAAATTCATGCACTCCATTTCGCTGCCCTGGAGTTCACAGGTTTGGATCTCTGGTGCACACCTACACACCACTTGTCAGGTCATGCTGTGGTGGCATCCCACATACAAGATAGAGGTAGATTGGCACAGTTATTAGCTCAGGGACAATCTTCCTCAAGCAAAAAAAAAAAATAAAGAAGTTCTTTAACCAACATCTGTCACGAATAGATGCAAAAATGCTTAGCAAAATAGTCGTAAATTGAACCTAGCAACATATAATGACCAAGTAGAATTTATTCCAGGAATGCATGGTTGGTTTAACATTTAACCAATTTATTTACCATGTTACTATATTAAAAAGAAAATTAAACATGATTATCTCAATAATGCAGAAAAAGTATTTGACAAAATTCACCATGCATTCATAATAAAAACTCTCAGCAAGCAAGATATGGCAAAGGATTCACTTAAACTGATTAAAAAAAAAGCTTACAGCTAACCTCATACTTAATGGTAAAAGAATAAATGCTCTCTTCTTCATTTTGGTAGCAATGCAGAAATGCTTGCCCTCATCACTTATATTTGACATTGTACTGAAAGTCCTAATAATTGCAATATGGTAATAAAATTAAAGTCATAAAGATTATAAATTTTTTAAACACCACCATATAAAGTTTTGGGTAATTATAAAACATATGGTATATATTCTTTCCTGTAGGCTTCTGAGATTCAGCATGTTTTGAGATTGATTCACGTAGATGTATATACCTCAGTAATTTGTTCCCTTTTATTATTGAGGAGTATTCCTTCGAATGAATACCTGCAATTAGCTTTCCATTATGCTGTCAATGGACACGTTGACTATTTCTAGACTTATGCCTATCATGAATAAAGTTGATGTGAACCCTTTTGGACACATCTTTTTGTGAACATATATTTTCATTTCACTTTTTTTTTGAGCGGACTTGCTGGGTCATAGGTTATATGTGCTTAGTTTTATATGAAACCTTTTTCTAAAACTTGTACCATTTTACAGCAAAGTTGTATGAGATTTCTAACTGCTCCAAAATCTCACCAACCTTTGGAGTTGCCAGACCTTTTAATTTTAGCCATTTTCGGGGATATATGAGAGTATTTCATTGTAGTTTTAATTTCTTTTTCCCCAATGAATAATAATGTAGAGCACTTTTGCGTGTACTTGTTGATTATTTGTTTTCTTTGGTGAAGTCTCAGCAGGATTTTCTGCAGAAATTAACGAACTGATTGTACAACACAAATGCTAAAATAGTAAATGTAAATAACACATGTAATAATGTAACGTAGTATACATAACAATAAATGTAAGTAATATATAGTGGAGAAAATTTAGAAAATTTGCCTCTGGGTGGGTGAGAGTAGAGAATAAGTAGGAACAGACATGAAGGAGCTTTCATACTAATGATAATATTCTATAACTCAATATGGGTTCAAATTACATAGGCGTATACATTAGTCAAAACTCAGCAAACATATGCTTGAGATTTGTGCATTTATTGTACAAAAATTTTAGCACAAAAGAAAAATAAGCTACACAGTAGGTAATGATATCTATGTATGCTGATGTGTTTGATAGAAAGAATACTGATGTCTGCAATTTACTTTGACATGAACCAAAAAGAAGATATCTTAATGGTTGGGTGGAAGGAGGTGTAGGTGGATCAATATATGTTACAGCTCCTATCATAAAATATGAATTATAGGATCTTTGTGGTGGGTGTAGGGGTGGGTACTGAATTCTTATAAAATTCTTTCAACATTGCTGTAGATTTCAAATTTTTCATAACAAAATTTTGGAAAACAAAGAGGACGTGAAATAGAATAATACAATTTTGAAATATTTCAAGTAAAAATAGAAGTAAAATATTAATTTTGGCACTAAAGCAGCCATTTTATGTCTCTGAAAAGTCAACAATGTAGAATAACTCATTTTCCTTATTTGCTGGATGAAGAAAGCTGTTCTTTATCCAAAGGAGAATCTTTTCAAGGAAATCTTTCTTATTTTCTTACTTTCTCCTCATTGAAGCATTTTCTTAAATAGATTTTATTCCAAAGTGACTTTCAATGCAAAGTGGCAAAAACACATGTGATCTGTTGTCCTACTATGTGCACATTAAAGCGTTTTCTGATTATCTTTGTATATGCCTATAGAATCTGTAGTGTTCCCTTTTTTTGTATGTGTGATGAAGATTTGCCCTGAGCTAACATCCCTTGTCAATCCTCCTCAGTTTTTGCTTGAGGAAGGTTAGCTCTGAGCTAACATCTGTGCCAATCTTCTTCTACTTTGTATGTGGGATGCCGCCACAGGATGGCTGATGAGTGGAATATGTCCACGCCCAGGATCTGCACCTGCAAACCTGGGCTGCTGAAGCCAGGCATGCAGAACTTTAACTACTCAGCCACGGGGCAGCCCAGAGAATCTGTAGTGTTCGTTTTTTATAACTGATCATGGTTATCTGTGCCTACTTTTTAAGTCTTGTTTGGGTTTTGCAATTTTATGAATCTTTTCAATGAATCAAATATTTTCTTTTTTGTACTCTCTAACATACGTTTGCTTTTTATTTTATTGGTTTATACTTCTATCTTTATTATTTTCTTTCTTTTGTTTTTCATGAGGAGGGAAATTATTTTTTTGTTCTTTTCCTGATTTGCTAAACGATGCCTACATAATTTGTTTGGGCTTTTCTTTTCCTCTTATATCCGCATTCAGAGCTATAAGTTTTCCTCTAAGCTGTATCCCTCATGTTCTGATGTCATATTTTCATTTCCCCAGCTCAAAATATTCCACTGTGATTTCCTCTTTGCCCAATGGGTTATTTAAAAGTGTACTACTTGATTCCAAAATCTTCCACTGTGGTTAGAGAAAATACTTTATTTCCTTTTAGAACTTTGAAAATTGTTGAGACTCACATATTACCATTTGGCCTTTTTTTTTAAACCATGGGTATTTAATTCAACAAAGTCAAAAGTCAAATAGTATTTTGAGCCCTGTGCTACACAATGTAAAGGTCTTAGAATACTTTAAAGCTAATCAATTCCCTATATATTTACAAGATATTGTTTTCATCACTGTAGGTTTTTGTTTTTGTTTTTGTTTTAATCTTACAAACTAGAGATTATTCATGTTTTATATAGCAATGTTTGTTAAGGTTAAATACATATTACCCATTTTATTTGCTCATCATTTATTCTTGCATTTCTAGCTGTCATTCTGGGCTTGTTTTTCAATCTTTCTGAATTTATATTCTTTAAATTTCTTTAAGAAAGTCGTTGGTAGTGAAGCCTCTCTGTTTTTATTCATCTGAAGATTTAATATCTGCATTTTGGAGCCAACAAACATTTCTTACACAGAACACAAGAAGCACTTGCCATAAATGATAAGATTGAGAAATTTGATTTCATTATAATTAGAAACCTTATCAAAAGACACCACTGGATAAAAACACAAACAACAAAGTGTGTGAGAAAACATTTGCAATACATGTAACCAACAGCAAACTGATATCCAAAGTATGATTTTAAAAGAAGGAAACACCTAGAAATCAGGAAGACGCTTTCACAAAAGTGCTTTCCAGAATAATAAACACAGGAAAAGTTACTCCATCTCATTTGGCATCAAGGAAATGTAAGTTAAGAGTACAAAGAAATACTACTAAACTCCACAAAAATGTGAAAATTTAATAGACTGACAATACTAATGGTTGGCAATGATTTGGAGCAATTAAAAAACTCATTCAGGGGCCGGCCCAGTGGTATAATGGTTAAGTTTGTGCCCTCTGTTTCAACAGCCTGGGGTCCGCAGGTTCAGATCCCAGGTGCGGACTTTGGCACCACTCGAGCCACGATGTGGTGGCATCCCACATAAAATAGAGGAAGATTGGCACAGATGTTAGCTCAGGGACAATCTTCCTCACAAAAAAACAAAACAAAACATTCAATGTTATGATTTGTGTAATTTTCTGTATGTGGATTTTACTCTGATATAATTCATTATTTGAAACTGCATGATAACATTTTGACATAGCTACTAAAAGATAGAAATATTATGTATACACGCACACACTCATTTGGGAGGGTAAGGGTTAGATAGAGTCATGAAGTTGGAACCTTAGTCTAATGGGATTAGTGCCTGTGTGTGTGTGTGTGTGTGTGTATTCTGACCTCTTAGGGAGAGGAATGTAATGACAATAAAAAAAAAGTAATCAACTAGATAATGTTTGGGGGGAAAAAGATGAATTTAGATCCATATTTCATCCCAAACACTAAAATTAATTTCAAATGGATTTGAATTACAAAAGTTGGGAAAAAAAGAGACAAAACATACAAGTTCCTGAAGAAGAAGATAAGCCATTTCTTCTATAACCCAAGATTAGAGAAAATCTTCCTAACAATAATTCAAACCTAGAAGCAAAAACAGATGCATGAAAAAATCTACAAGTTATTTTTATTGCCCTTGAAGAGGAAAAAAATACTATAAACAAAGCAAAACCAAAATAATTACTTGATGAAGAGCTATCCATAACTTGTGTCACAAAGTGTGACCCATATAAAAAATCTCCTAAAAGTGAAGAGGAAAGAAATGAATAACCTGATAGAAATACGGGAAAAAGATATGGGAGTTCAAAGAAAAAGTGAAAATGACTCAAACATCTGAAAAGGTGGTCAACTCATGACAGAAAAATACAAATTAAACTGTGTCTGAGTTCCATTTGTAACCATCAGATTGGCAAAAAACTATGTTTCACAACATCTGGGTTGGCCATGGGAAAACAGTCACTGTCATCTATTTCTGATATGAATGTAAAATGGTAGAACCCCTGTGAAGGAGAATTTGATAATATAGTTGGTAATATTTCACCATGCCCTTTCATTCAACAATCCTTACAAAAAAAGAAAGCAAGAAAGAAAAACCTTTATACACACAATTATTGATTGTGGCATTATTTATAATAGCAGAATATTGAAAACAACCCAAACGTCTATCAATAGAGAACTGGCTGTATAAACTATAGTACATCTGCTATAAAAAGCAATGTAGACATTCTTTATTTCCTGATAGGACACGATCTTCACAGTGTATTATCAAGTGATAAAAGCAAAAATCCAGATGCAGAACAGTATATATAGTATGCTACCTTTTTTGCAAGAAAATGAGGGGATAGGGTTTTCTCTGGGCATGCGTTTGTGTGTTTGCTTATATTTGCATGAGGATTTCGTACTAGGAAAACCCCAAACTAAAACAGCTACATCTAAGGGCAAGAGGGAATAAAGGTGAGAAATCACAAAGGAGAGAAAACTTCTCTTAATGTACTTTGCTGTATAATCCTATTTTAGAACGACAAAAATGTTGACATCTTCCAAAAATAATATAAACGAAAAAGAACAAAAGCAAACCCTGAAAACTAAAAACAAATGGAAATAAGTAACTTAACTATCTAACAAGTGCATGTCATAACCACATAGAGAGAAGAACTATTTTTTGACTTGTGAACACAGTATTTTAACTGAAAATCCTTGATAGAATCAATTCTATGGACAAATAGAACTGTAAAGAAATCTTGAACTTCACTAGTTTTGATACAGCTTTATATGCAAAGGATGAAGTTAGTAAGTAATTATGCTAATGTTAAGAATGTTGTTAAGAACAAAAATTTTCAGAATATTGGAAAAATTCAAATGTCTATCAGTAGAGAACTAGATGAATAAATAAATATTTATAATTAGTTAATTATAATTATACATAAAATAAAGATGAATCTTAGAAATGTAATATTGAATGAAGAAAACCTCAAGCATCAGGGCCAGCCTGGTGGTGCAGCGGTTAAGTGCACACGTTCTACTTCAACTGCCCGGGGTTCACCGGTTCGGATCCCAGGTGCAGACCCACACATCACTTGTCAAGCCATGCTGTGGCAGGCACCCCACATATAAAGTAGAGGAAGATGGGCACGGATTTTAGCTCAGGGCCAGTCTTCCTCAGCAAAAGAGGGAGGAGGGGCAGCAGATGTTAGCTCAGGGCTAATCTTCCTCAAAAAATGAAGAAAACTCAAATCTCAAAAGATGTATACAGTAAAATAACATTTTTATAAAACTCAAAAATAATGAAAACCAAACAATATGTGTAGGCAGGCTCTGAGATGGCTTCCAGTGGTCTTCACCTCTGGTATTCAAGCGCCTGTCGTCCCCTCCCCTAAGTGTGGGCTGAATCTACCATCCTGAGTCTAGTAAATACAATGCAGCTGAGGTGATAGGATTTCGGTCCTGACACTAGGTTACATGAAGACTGTGGCTTCCGTCTTGGGTGCACTCCTTCATTTTCTCACCTGCTTGCTGTGATGGGATGAATTATGTTCCCTGCAAAAAAACTGAAGTCCTAACCCCCAATTTCTCAAAATGTGACCTTATTTAGAAATAGGGTCATTGCAGATATAATTAGTTAAGCTGAGGTTATGCTGGAATAAGTTGTGCTGTACTCTACTCCAATATGACTGGTGTCCTTATAAAAAGATGGTCGTGTGAAGGCAGAGACCTATGGGGAGAATGCCATGTGATGATGGAGACAGAGCCTAGAGTTACGCAGCTGCAAGCCGAGGAATGCTGGAGATGGTCAGCAAACCACCAGAATCCAGGAGGAAACGAGGAAGGATTCCTCTCTAGGCTTTAGAGGAACGTTGGCCCTGCTGACACCTTGATCTTGAGCTCCTAGCCTCCAGAAGTGTGAGAGAATAAATCCCTGTTGTTTTAACACACTCAGTTTGTGGTATTTTGTTACGGCAGCCCTAGGGAGCAAATACACTTGCTCCGATTCCTGACCCACAGATACAGAGATAATAAAGGGTTGTCATTTTAAGCTGCTGAGTTTCAAGGATATTTGTTATGCCACAATGATACCTAGTACACATGTTGCTTTGGACTATATAAACATGTGACAATTCTAAGAAGATTAGACTTGGATATGGGTGGGACCTGAGCAGTTCTGGGAGACAAGGCAGCAGGAAAAACGTAAAATGTCACATAGTAAGAGTAGTCTGGCCTGTACATTGCCACTGAGATGAGTATACGTCAAACACTTTTTGTGTCCCTGTATCCCTGCTTGGCATTCACAATCCTGGAAAAAAGCTTCCAGTTGGGCAAGGTTAAATCATTTTCCCATCGCTGGCTGTATCAGGGAATCAGAGAAAAAATCTTGGCCTTTGGATTTCCAAGGGGATTAAGTGGGTTGTATCTGGATTTACCATTCTATAAAAGTTATTCAAGTCGAGGGTGGGTAATTACCCCCCAAAAAACTGAGGTATATTGGGATGGGGCAAAGATGCTGGAGACCCTCAATCTAACAGATAAACGTCCTCCAGAAGAAAGAGTGAGGGAATAACAAAAATGTCTTGGTATCGCAGATCAAGAAATCAAAACTGTCAAAATAAAACAAGAAAGTAGTTCTTCATGAATGGACAACCTACGTAAGATGGGCCTGCTTTGAATTCTTCCTTAAATTCCTCTCATTGGAATTCCAGGTGTGGCCTTCAGCAATTCAACTCTAAAAGAAGAGGAATGGTGAAAAAAAGCTTACCTCAAACCATCCTATGCATTCTTTTTTTTTAAAATAGTCTTAAAATGTATTGGTTTGGCTACCAGAAAATTTCATAGAACCCCACTTTTAGTCACAAACACACAGGCAGAATTGATTGCACATACAGAACGGAGAAAAAAGTAATCAGACTAGTAACACACCATTCCCCTAGTGATGAACAGTGCACTCAAGTACATTATAGTCATTTGCGTTCATTCTATTTTGCAGAGTGAAAACAGTACACGTCAGGATTGTGCTCACCTCATTACAGGAGAGTGAATCTTTTCCTGTCTTTAATAATTACCACTTCAAAATTTGGGATTTTTTTCCAATTCAGTGTGTGTGTACGTGCACGTGTGCTTTTTATAAGAATTAAAGAGCTCAGCAATTAAGCAGCTAAATAAATAATAGAAAAGGAGGCAAGCATTGTTTAAGCTATTCTCCTAAAGCTTATTATTGGTTACTTTTCTGAAGTTAAATCACATTCAAGTACCGCAAGCCACACGCTTATAAATTCCTGATGTATCACAGACAATGGCTTTCTAATGAAACTTCAGGCACCCCACGTTGGTATGTTCCAGAGGCAGCTGCTGGCTTGCAATTCCATAACTGCTGATGTTAATATCCTAAGCCAGTGTTTAAAGGTTTCTTCAGTTGCCTGTCAGCTGCCCACCTTGGGGAATGTGCAGCTTCCAGCACCCTGGCAGCACGAGTGGGTTTGTGAGCTCCAGCAAGCATCGCGTTCCTCATTCTCTGCCGCAGTCTGTGCACACACATTGTTCTTTCTGAGTGTTTTGCTCTGGGTCTTTGATCCCTTGAAGGCTACCATGCTTCCAATCATTCCCAGACAAAGTACTGAGGGAAGGAACACAGGCTTCGGGAAATACAGGTATCTAGCAGAATTAATACACCCAAGAGAACTGTTCATTGAGATGATGTGAGACGATATCCAAAGGCTGAGTAGTTAGCTGAAAAGTGGTATTAGTCCTGACCTTTATTCACTGAGCTTCTCATTTTTATTCTGCACTACTAAAATATAAATGTTAAAAAATAGTAAAATATTCACTGCCTCGTCTATTTTAGGGGTTTATCATCTGTAAGATGTTTCAAGAAGAAATTCCAAAAACTCTATGAAGCAATCCAAAGCAGAGAATGCATGGGGGAAATATATTCAAAGAATATATATAGTTCAGGGGCAAAAACCTCACTTAAATCTTTCGAACTTTTAGAAATTGGATGAATAACTACTCAGCTTAGCAGAACAGAGAACCTGTTGTTCAGTGTCTTTGAAGCAGACAGAGTAATACCCATTGTTGTTGGCTCATCTCAAATACAGCAATCTCTTTAAAACCAACATACCCCAAAACATACAAACAAACATTTCTTCCATGTTACCCCAAACGTGTTGGTCATATTAGTTTGCTATCTCAGTTATGAAATCCCCATCTCTTCAGTCATCCAAACTGGAAACCTCAAATCTAGAAAGTCAGCAAGAAAAAATTATCCTCCATCTTTCTATCACAATGGTCATCAGTTTGGTCAATTCTACCCGCTTTGGGTTCTTCCTTCTCTCTCTGTCTGTCCTGGTCAGGGCTTTAATTCAGGCCCTACTTGTGTTTCCTGGTTTGTAATAACACCCCCACCCAAAAAAAACTATGACCTTGCCTCCAGTCTCTGCTCTCTACAATAATTCATCCTCCATGCTGGTTTCAGTTACTTTTTCTAAAACACAGACGCAAACCTGTCATTCCCAGCCTGAATTCTTATTCACACCTCTACATTCTCCAGCCCAAGACGACCTACTCAGGAGCTTGTCCTGCTTTTCCACCCACCAACTGCACTTCACTAGGACTGCTCTGTTCACTTTCCTAATGTGATGGATCTTCTGAAGCCTGTCTGCTTTTGCCTTGTATCAGGAAAGGTCCCATCAAGAAAGACAAATTTGAACAGGGGAAGTTTAATCTAAAGAATTATTAACTATAAGGGGGGATTTGAGGGACGAAGGATGAGCTGGAAAGAAGTAAAGTGAACTCAAAAGAATATAGGAATAGCAGCTACAAGGTGCTTCCTCCCAAGACTGATCTAGACCTCACTGGAGAGGGCATGACCATGGTTCATTGATGGCAGAGAAGTCAACATAGTGCCACACTGGAGGAATTTGCTGGAAATTCACTCTCTGGAACTTGCCAGGGGAGCTGTTCCTGGGGAGGTGTCTCGCCAGAGGCACTTTGCTATGAATTTACCCAAGGAAGTTGCTGGGGGCAGCTGCTGGTTATTGAGTGCTGTGGCTTCTGAGGGGCTGCTGGCTGCTGTGCATTGCAAGAACCGGGTGCTGGAGAAGCTGCCTGCACTACAGAAGCCAAAAGCTGGGGAAGCCGTGAGAGCACCTGTTCAGCAAGCACCCTGGAACTAGGATGCAAAGTCCTTTTCCTCATGCAATGTGTCTCCAACACCCACTGCTGACAAAGCTTAGTGTTCCTCCATCTGGCAAAGAAGTTATGAATTTCCATTGTTGTAGGCAATCAAGGGTAAGTTTGGACCCACAAGGCAAAGCTTGATAACTGGAGCATGCCCTTACCATTTTCTCAGTATGGAAAACCCCTCTTCTATGGTCCAGTTCAAACACTACCTCCTTTCTAAAGCCTTTTCCCACCATCACATCCCGATCTCAAGCAAAATTAAACAAGTCTTTAGACTGTTGTCCATATCATTGTAGCAGACATCTTTCCGTATCATGATTTATGTCCATGACTCTCTTATACAATTTATTTCTTTCTGTGATATTTTCAAGGACAGGCACCATGATTTATGCATCTTGGTATTACAGCTCCTAAAACGAGACCTGAAATTGGAGCAAGCACTCAACAAATGGTGAATTTCAGGGTATAAAAGAAAGTAGAGAAACTAGAAATTGCCAGAGAATGAAAATGCTTTTGGTTGCTATCCATTACTTTCTTCGAGTTTGATAGCCCCGTAGATCTCACACAGTTTTGTCCTTTGTCAGCCAAGGCCTAGAGACATCATGTAACTTATCAAGCATTATGTAACTCGTTGGTGGCAAAGCAAAGACTGCAACCCAGTTGACATGTATGACTTCAATTCCAGTTCTTTCTCCACATGCTGATTCCTACCTAGGAAAAATAGTTCACCACTATTTTATATTTAAATTTTTACTTTTTCGTAATTTGTAGTTTGTCACCAGATTTTTATCAATAGCATATTCATCTTTTTGGTATTCAAAAAGGGATCATTAAAATAGGAAAACATGGGGATCCTGTCTCCACATGTCCTATGTTCTCTTCTACAGCTTGACTCATCATTTTCTCCTGCTTGTAATTCCTTCCCCACCTATTCATCTGTCTTCATTAAGGTTCTCTATAGTTGTAATAAGAAAAACACATTAACTAGAGATTAATTAAAGGAAATAAAGTGGGGGTCTCACAAGGCATTGGAAATGGAATTGGAGAATCATAAAAAACCATAAAAGTCAGTCTCTCTCTCTCTCTCTCTTTTTCTCTCCCTCACTCTCTCCCTTTCTTTTCTTTCAATCTCTACCTCTCATGTATTCTTCAGTTGTCTTTTCTACACCCAGGCCAGGCTTTCCTGCCCCTCTATGAACGTGGCAAAATAGTAATATAGTCATCTTAAACTCTCAGTTAACGTGCCCTAACAGGGCCACACCTGCCACTAACTGCCAGGAAGTTTGAAGTCTCAAGTACAAATCTCAGGGAGAGAGAAATTTATTGACCATCTTGGATCAGGATATCAACTCAAATCCAATCAACTGTGGTTGGTGGGCTGAAGCAGACACCTGGTTTATTTTGTTTTCCCCTAACCAAGGTCTTGCCTGGCAGAATAGAGAGGAAATCAGTTTAACAGAAGGAGGCTGTGATCTAAGACAGAAACTTCTATGTTTGCCATGTTCTACTACTGAAATCCTATATGGCTCTCAGATCCAGTTTAAATGTACCCCCACTGGCCAGTCTTTGCCTGGATCTATGAACCAAAGTTAGTTACTTCTTCCGGATATTGTGCCTCTGTCATAAAACTCACTGCATTATGCCAATTTTATACACTTTTGCCTATATATCTTTCTTTTCCAATCATGTGATTCATCTTCGTGTTCCCAATAGCTCTTAGAATATTACCATTAGATAGTTGTGTGGCACAGTATGTATGGCACACTAAAAGTTTTAACGAGGAAAATCATCTTTCTTTCTTTGTCTTAATTTCTTGGGTCTCTGAACATCTGTGATGCACTCATTCATTACTTCAACAATTCTTTTTTGAGCACATACTATGTTCTAGGCACCATGGTAGACACCATATACATAAGGATGAATAAAACAGACTGCCATTACAAAGCTCTCTCTCTATTATAAAATTTATATAGTCAAGCAAGTAAATATAAAGTTATAAAATATGGTTAGTGCTGGGGCTGGCCCCGTGGCCGAGTGGTTAAGTTCGCACGCTCCGCTGCAGGCGGCCCAGTGTTTCGTTAGTTCGAATCCTGGGCGCGGACATGGCACTGCTCATCAGACCACGCTGAGGCAGCGTCCCACATGCCACAACTAGAAGAACCCACAACGAAGAATACACAACTATGTACCGGGGGGCTTTGGGGAGAAAAAGGAAAAAATAAAAAAATCTTTAAAAAAAAAAAAAATATGGTTAGTGCTATCAAGAAAATATAGGGTGCCATGCCAGTATAATGAGGGGACCTAATTTAGACTAGACAGTCAGAGGAGTCCTCCCTGAGTAAGTGACCTGTCATTTGTGATGTAAAGGATGACCAGAAATCTGCCAGGTAAATCGTGGTGGTGTGAGAGAGGAAGGAGAAAACAGGGGGAGACTTTTCCAGGAAAAGGACAGTATGTGTAAAGGCCCCAAGATGGGAAGGCATTTGGTGTGTCCCGAGAATGACAAAAGCTCAGTATGTCTACAAAGTAGTCAGCAATCAGATGAAAGGAGCAAAGTTTGGCTGTAGAGGGATGCCAAAATCAGCTTATTCAGGACACTGTTTTGTATTTGATCCTGAGAGAAATATGAGTGGTATTGGAGTGCTTTAAACAGGGCAGTCTCATGTTCAAATTTGAATTCTTAAAAGAACACTCTAAATTCAGACCGGAAAAGGGATTAGAAAGGGGAGACAGTACAAAACCAGAAGGAAAATGTAAGAAGTTCTATAAGAGAGATGGCACATACATTTTGACTCTCTGAAGAGATCTTTGTCTACTTATACTGCTAAATTTCTTGTTCTACCTTCACCTTCAAGACTATTTCTCTCAATGACTCCTCTTTATTTCCCCTTGTGGCTGAACCATGGATTCCTCTTCTTGACATTCATGTCTCCCTCTTTCATCTTCTCCTAAGCCAATCCTCTGAATTCTTAAGTGACAATTCCTGTATTTCTCTTTGGCTGAGGAATTTCGGTCAACCTTGATTTAGTCAAAAACTTTGTTATTGATTCATATACTTTTATGAATTGTGACAGATCTCAAGTATGGCTTGTCATTGGAATCATTTAGAAACTTTTTCAAAATATAGATTTCTTAGCTCTACTTCTAGAAATCCCCAATCAGCAGTGCTTATGTTGGTCTTAGACATTTATATTTTTGAATAGTTTCCCTGAATAAAACTGATGATTATCTATCTTTGAGAACCTTTGTTATTTGACTATTATCAAATTCATATCATAATAATTTGGTTCTAAAAATTTCTAACATCTCAGATTTCTAAAGGCCACTTAAAAGGCACATTGCAGATTCAGCTTTGGAAATCAGAATCCAATCATTTGCCAATGATTTGTCCAAGGCTGGCAACATCCTTTCCTGCAGTAATGATAGCTCACCAGTTATACACCTGTCCTCAGTGAAAGAGAAATATCTTTTCAGTCTAAAATTACATTGTGGATGTTTCTAGATTCTGCAGCTACATTTTGGTAACAAGCAAGTACCAGCTGCACATAATCCTAATAGTAACAATAAGCATTTTGATGCTGTGTCATAGTAGGAAAAACACTTGCCTGATTTCTTATTACTCACTCACTTATAAGGTTAAAGACATGAGTTCATATGAGACAAATGAAGGCTATAGGCTTATGTGATCTGCCTACAAGCAAAAAACAAGATCAAATTAAAAAACTCTGAGCTCCCAAATTTCCAGTCTTCTGTTTCTCGCCCAGAGCCATACTACCTCCCACACTGCACATGTTGTAAACTTTATGTGGCCCATCTGTTAAGGAGTTTGTTTTCCAAATTTGCAGGGGCTTCACACTTCTGGACTGAGTACCAGAACTAAATGTGACACAGATTTTTACCTTTTTAATAATTTTGAATTGCAAGGATGCTGGTGCTGGAAAGGGTCCAGGGAACAGAGGAAGTAACCCTTAAATACAGAAGCAGGACAGCGAGGGTTAAGCATCATGGCCTGAACAAACGTATACTTAACACCCGCCATGATGACAGCAGTAGCAACACTAAGAGTATATTGAGTTTTAAGGTTCCGTTGTGGGCTGAATGTGGGCACAGCTTGGCATTTGAAATTAGGCAGATTCAGACCATGATGTTTTCTCACAGTTAATGCAGAGACCATAGATAATAATTATGTTGCTGAGTCTACAGAGAATCTTTACAACTGATCCTCTATTAAACTGGCAAAACAAGAGGATAATGTCTCCAGCACTAACAAGTTGGCAGGGAAGTAGCTGGCAACTCCTCCCACTAATGTTCCATCTGTGCGAACCTTCAGTATGATCCAGGAGATTGTTTCCCCACACAGGTTGTGCCTGCAGTATAATCAAGAGACAGCGAGACCGAGCGGAGATATCTTTATTGTTTTTGAAAGTCACTGTCATTGGAGGGTGAGTGGTGCGAAGATTGAGCATGAACACTGTTATGTCGTTCTAAGAAGTATCCATGCAGTGATGTCGACAGGAAAATAACCATCTCTAAGTGCCCACTTGTGGTCCAAGTGACATAAAAGTCGTAGAACAAGAAAAACAGTTTCTAACCAGGATTCATTTTAGAAAAGCCTTTTGTTTCTTTTCAGGGAAGCTTGGAAAACTGCTTTTGTTTAAAAATATCTTTTCTGTTGATTGCTAACACAGTCCACGGTACTTTCCCAGCCTTGACTCTCCTCCAGCATCCTGGGTCGGCTGGCTCAGATTTTGCTCTAAAAGCACAGGGGGAGGGGGAGGAAGAAAGGCTTATGAATGCAGAGGGAGTGAGCAAACCAGCTGAGGCAGATCCCGACTCGATTCCCTGAAGTGATGTCTGTCACTGTCCACTTCCGATGCCACCCAGGAAGTATTCCCTGGATGTTCCAGCCAGAACTAATGTCTGCCTCCACTAAACTCCCAAGCATCTATTTGATATTAAAATTTACTGCATTGCTTTGGAATTATTGTACTGCCTGGCTTTTTTTTTTTTCCCACATGATTCACAGTGGAGAATAGGGCCTTATTTAACATACTTTGTATCAGGACTGAAAGAATTCATTCTAAGTCATCCCCACAGAAGGCCCACTGAAGGCCATGGACAGGGAACCATCATCAGGTTACTCGCCAAGGAGGTACGTTATCAATACCTCACCTCATCCTCAGGGGTGGACACTTTATGGAATAACAGGTAATAATAGCTAATACTTTGATGCTTTTACGTGCCGAGCTGGTTCTAAGCACTTGATATGTTTAAGCCGCTTAATTCTTACAGCAGGAAGTAGCTGTTGTTATTATTTCCATTTTACAGATGAGGAGACTTAAGGCCAAAATAGTTTAACATTTTTAGGCTCTTACAACTAGGAAGTTGGGATGTGAACGTGGGTGATCCATCTTCAGAGTCCAAGTTCTTAAGAAGTACACACACTGCCTCTGGATGGGAGTCCTAAATGTCTATAAGGGATTCAAATCTTCTTGTACCACATCTGCAGCATCTTTAAGACCTTGTGTATGACAGAAGTATAGACAAAGCAAAGCTTTTGATTATCTGCTTCCTTGTGTGTTCTCCATCGTGGTATTCACGTTGAATACATATTAGCGGTTCTAAGAAGCCCAGGAAGTTCCTTCCTTCTATCTTTTCTTCATTAATTCATACCGATTCCCACCTTACATTTGTTCACTCCCTTCCTCCTCCTCCTCCAAAAAAGGCAGAAGCAAAGAAATACAAAGTGTTCATGCTACAGGAGACATTAGCAGAGATCTATGCAATTCTTCCCTCTCTGGAAGGTTCTATCATTACCTAATTCACCTAACAACTCCTGTTCATCCAAACAAGCGGAGTGTTTCCTTACCTGTAGGCGGCTTAGGTGCCTCCCACAGTCCTTTGTTCATAGCTAGGTTATAGGGATCATCTTTTTAAAAGACTGTTATTTGCTTTCATTTTAATCTCCCCTCCTAGGCTGTAAATTCCTTGAGAACAAAGACCAAAGTCTTTTATTTATTTGATATTCCTACTTCTGTGCCTTACAGTGGGCACTTAAAATGGATGTTCTGGATGAATTAATGAATCTAATACAAAGCCCTCATTTTATAGAGGAGGAAACTGCAGCGGAGGTGGAAACGTGAAGTGGCTGCTCACGATCGCATAACTACTCAGTGGAAAAGCTGACCTCACGTCGCTGCACTTTGCATTAGGAACGCCAAATTGTCCTCCCCAGCCTACATCAAACCTGACCTCCTGAACACCTGGAAACAATAGCCCAGCGCTAATAGCTGCTCCTTCGAATCTCATAATGCTTATAATCTATAACACTCATTTAGCTCTTACATTACTGCCCTGTGTTCTATCCTAGGTGTGCATGTGTGTGTTTTACTTCTCCCTGCCCAGCTTATAATTATTTTAAAGTTAGGAATGTGCCTATTTTTTTCTCTTCCTTTCACAGTGCTTTGATTGTTTCGGTGTTCAAGCTTGGGAAAATGAGGAATTGACCATCTTATCCTCTTTCACCACTCCCGTCATCACCTCTAAATCCACCCCAAGCACATACTCAAGCACCAGACTTCTATTTCCAACTGTGTGCACAGACCCACATCTCTAGGTCTCCCCTAGAATCATCTAAACACTCCTCTGGATGGCTATCAACTGTCACAAAACTAAAATGAGACCATTCTGAGATTGGGCTAAGTGGGCTTATTGTTTTCCCTTAGAAGGTCTCTGTGGAACTGCAGGGGATAATTATCCTGGGTAAAGATGTTTTTTGTCATGCAAGTTGCAGAGACTCCTCAGAATATCCAAGTGGGGCTGTCTGGAAGTGCAGGCAGGTCTTAGAAGGGCCTGGAGCCAGATCGGGAAAGCTGTCAGAAAGCAGAGCAGTTACTTTGTCAGTTTCTCATTCTCTCTCTCTCCTCCCAGCCCTTTCTCAATCTACCTCTATCTCTCTCCCCCTCTCCATCTCCAGGACCATATGATCTTTCTTCTGCATGGCTGCTTTACCATTCTCTCTCTCTCCAGATCTGTTGTCTTCACTTTTCTACAGGACGGTGATTGCCCTATACCTCTCAAGTATACTCATTCAAATATTGGACATCTCTAAGTCCCAATTCCAAGATCCTGAAAGGGCCAATATGACTGCACTCTGAAAGGACCAATAAGTTTGCACCAACTTGGCTTAGGTACTCCGCCACGGCCCATTCAGCTATGGCCCAGGAGCCATGATCATGTAGAATAGACATGAGTTTGGACCATCTGACACGACCTTTACTAGACACAATGGAGAAATAAAAAGATGAAAAAAGTGGAAACCTTACTTTCAAAAACTTAATAATAAGTTGCAGAGCAAGATTAAAGCTATTGTTTATGGTCTCTATTATTTTTCCTGCAATCAAGGAAGACAGGAAATATCGTCATTATTTAGTCAGAAAAATAGAGGAACGGCTGTCATTATTTTCCTTAATATTTCACAATTACCCACACCTCAAATTTTCCTTCAATGCCCTGCCTTTTATCCAAAGCTAACTTCCTCACTTAGGATGGAGAAAATAGGGAAAAGATGTAGGGCTTCTTCAAGTTCCTTATAATACTTAGGCTGTGGCCACCTAGGATGTGGCCACCAGCTTGTAGGGTTCAACATGTTTACTGGACCCCCAAGCATCCCACCAGCATTCCAAGGAAACAGGTGAATGAAGAGAGTAAGAAAGAAATGCTTCTTCTCTTTTAAGGATACTTACCAGAGGTTCCCTGCAACAATTCTTCTCTATTTCATTGGTCAGAACTAGCCACATGACCACACTGAGTTCTCTCTCTCCTTCCAACTTCCAGGAACATATTTTAGACCACTTGCTGATCATTTTTAATTGGCTATCCCATAAATTAAAAACTCAACATCTCCAAAAATCTAATGAAGTCTAAGAAAAGAATTTGTATTCAAAGTGCAATTCAGAGAAATCTCAACAGGGAAACTCTCTGACTCCCCATATCAGGTAAGGTCACTCATTGCTCACCTTCATTTTACCCTGAAGTCCTTCAGAGGATTTACCATTGTAGAAGTTTTACTTGTTTTAATTGCACGATGATTTGTTCAATGTTTGTGTTTCCTACTAGTATTCTAGGTCTTGAGGACAAGAAGGATATCTGTCTTATCATTGCACTATATTTCCAATAATTCACACAGCATCTGCCACACAGCAGTCACGCAGAATAACAAATGGACAAGCAAATAAATCAATAAAAACATCATTTAGATGCCTTCCCAAAGTTCTCATAGAGTGACATTATCTTTGTCCTCAGTGTATTCCCTGATTTTTTTAAACAGAATAAGATTGAGTTTCTGCTACCAGGTGGAATCATCTCTCACATTCACAAGGTCAATGTCTATACACCAAATAATTTTCCAAGACAGATACAAACACTGTAGTATATAGAAGAGTTGCTAGCCAGTCTAGGGCTGGAAGACCTACATGAGAAGCCACATTAGATTCATAAAGTTGCTTTGTGACCACAGAATCAGAACGAGGGGCCATAGTCAGATGATTCAATATTTAGTGTATCCAGGCCCAGATGCGCTAACATGTCCATCTTCATACAGGTAATTTTGATCATGGGGCCATAATACTTGAAATATGTTGACTAATACTTCCTCTTCCTTGCACAGTAATTAAGAGTAAGAGATTTGGGTTTGAAAAAAAAAAAATGGATATCTTTACCTACTTTTGGAGACTGTTGTAAGGATTAATTAGATAATTATATAAAATATTTAGCACAATTCCTCACATTTGGTAAGTGCTCAGTAATTGAAGGTTATTGGTCCCCCCTCCAGGCTTCCACAGATGATCAATCTCTTTTTTTAATTAACCTCTTTCCTTAGATATGTGAAGTTACGTCTCAGTTCTATTGGTCCGGGAATCCATTTTTTATATCTCTATTCTGATACATTGTGTTGATTTAATAGTTGAATTTTCAGAAGCTCTTGTGATCTACATCTCAGATGTCTCCAGGCCTCATCAACCTAAAGTACAAAAAAAGTCACATTAATAACAATACTATGTTATTTCTCCATTTCTCTTTTCTTATTCCTCCATTTCTCTTTTCCAAGTAAAATCCTCAAAAAGCCCACATGCTTATCAAGGCATACCCATGGCCCTCAGAGGGGCAGAGAGTAGAGTCCCTGGCCCTGTAGTCCCAATTCCTGCTTAGATTCAGCCTGAACGTCCTGCTGAGTTATTTCTATTATTTTTAAGTTGTTGTGTCCTATAGCAATGTAGTTCCTATCTTCCCATAATTTCTTCTCCAATAACTCCTCATTCTGCAGTCTACGTTTCTGGTAATGGTACCAGGCTCAAAGCTCTCAGACTAGTCTCATGTCCTCTGTTTTGCTTCTCACAGTCAGTTCCAATTACTGCAGATTTTTCTTCCATAATCTCTTTTGTTTCTATCTCCTTCTTTCTCAGATTTCCCAGCTGCCAACCAGGGAGAGTCAATTACTCTTCCCTGGATTGCTGAAAAGTCCTCCTAATTTGCCTCTTTGCCTCTCCCCTCACCTTCCATCTACACAACAGTTTTCTGATCTACAAAGTTTGAGCCCTGGACTAAACCTCATGCAGCTCTTTAAGAGCCATTGAGACCATGAAAATCAAGTTGAACTGGCCGGATATTTGCCTACAAATTTACATTACTGTTTCCTTCCATTTTAGGTAAATCTGATGAAGTAGGTCATTTTTTTCCAGTTCAGGTTGGAAACAAGTTGCTAGAAGCCAAGCTAGACACCTTTTTGAAAACCAGAAGTATATGTCCTAGATTTCTAATGTAGAAGTTGCAGAGATGTACACCAATCAAAGGGGCTGCTACAAGACTGCTTTTATCTTAAACAGAAAAAAGTTAAGTCTGAGAAATAGTTAGAATTCTCCATAGGCGATTATGGGTAGCTGCCATAGTGTAGGAGCAAAAGTAATATTCATGGCATACTCCTCCAAACTATAAGGTTCGTGAGAGTAGGGTGGTGTTATAGACATAGGGCCTGATACATAATTGACACCAGATAATTGTTTATTGAACAGATAAGTGAATGGATGTCTTTCTAAAGTACAATTCCAATACTCTATATTACTTATAAATAGAAAGCTTCTTGAAAGCAGAGGCAGTATCCCGCCTATCTTTCTCCATCCTGTAGGGCTCTGTACAGCACTTTGCACAGATGAGGCAGTCAAAAGGACGGAAATGCTTGATTTTTTTAGTTTATATGTGCATTCGTGTATATCACCAAAGGAAGTAATACTCTCAGCATGGCGATGCACATCAGAATCCGCAAATGGAAGAAGCAGCAGTAGAAGAGGTTGGAAAGCCTTGGAGGTAAAAACATTGCAGTAAATTCCTTCACAACCTGGCCAGAAAATTTTAAAATGTATGAAGTCACTTGGGGAGAGGCAAACAAACCCGCTCCAAAGGAATTCTCATTCAGAAGAGAGGTAGTGACAACTCCTTCCAAGCTTTGTCCACACCATTTTCAAACTTCACCTCTATTATTAGACTTTGGGACAAAGAAAAGACAGCTCTTCCTTCTCTCAAAGACAATAGGAAGATTATTGGTGAAAAGATATTTGCCAGAGTTAGAGCCAGATGACAAGGTGCTCACTAGCTGAGTGCCTTGGGGAAGTTCATATATACCTCAGAGCTCAAATGTCACATCTATCAAATGGACTAATGAAACCAGCCCTGTCTGCCAAACACCATTGTTCAGGGAATAAAAGAACATCATGTATGTTAAAGTGCTTTTTAAAACATGAAATGAGATGCATGTTAGGTATTACTATTGCTGCTGCTGGCTTTTGTTATTGTTTGATATCTTGAGGACCCTGGTTTGAATTATGAGGATAGTTGAATATCAATAACCACCTGAATACACTTCCCTAAGGTGTGTTTCTCAATACGGTTACAAAGAATGCTGTGATAAATTCTCTAAATAAATATTCAGTTTGGGACACACTACATCCACATAATTCCAGGTGCAACTTCAAAAGCATCTCAAGGTGGGCAGGCCTGGTGGTGCAGCGGTTAAGTTTGCACGTTCTGCTCCAGTGGCCCAGGGTTCACCGGTTCTGATCCCAGGTATGGACCTATGCACTGCTTGTCAACCCATGCTGTGGCAGGTGTCCCACAGATAAAGTAGAGGAAGATGGGCATGGATGTTAGCTCAGGGCCAGTCATCCTCAGCAAAAAGAAAAGAGGAAGATTGGCGGCAGATGTTAACTCAGGGCTAATCTTCCTCAAAAAGAAAAAAAAGCATCTCAAGGGAGCAGAGCTAATTAAAACTATTTTATTGAAGCAATATATACACATATATATCAAAAAATGACCATTGGTATTGCATAAAGGGGAAAAATGACAAGGGAAATTAGTTGCACACAGAGGATGGTGGATATCCCCAATTATATTAAATTTTAAAAAATTCTAACCTTTCCTCATTTTCCTGAATAAATAATATGACATTCTGATTTTATTATTTAAAAAAAAGAAACCCAAACCCCTACTCCAAGACTAATCTCTTAGTTCATCCATTTCCTTTCATCTGCCATTCTTTCTTCTTCTCTATTGGTATTTTCCCTCTGTCTTTTTTTTTTTTAAAAGATTTTTTTTTTATTTTTTTTTCCTTTTTCTCCCCAAAGCCCCCCAGTACATAATTGTATATTCTTCGTTGTGGGTCCTTCTAGTTGTGGCATGTGGAACGCTGCCTCAGCATGGTTTGATGAGCAGTGCCATGTCCGCGCCCAGGATTTGAACCAACGAAACACTGGGCCGCCGGCAGCGGAGCGCGCGAACTTAACCACTAGGCCACGGGGCCAGCCCCCCTCTGTCTTTTTATTTTTGGTGATTTTACAATTTCACAAGTAGTTCAAAGTTTTATTGTTTTCTATTTCTTGGTTTTGCAAAACTCTTTTCTTCTTCACTCTGTCTTATCTTTGTATCACTTTTTTCGTTTTCTCTTATTAGCTGTCGTTTTTAATTCCCACTGCTTTTAGTCTTCTCTTCACTTCCCTCCATCTCATTAACACAACTGTTCTGGTGCATCTGCCTTACATTGAGGTTTCCTCTTTGTCCTCCCCTCTTGCCCCTACTTGCTCAATCCTACCCATCTGTCTTCCTCTTTACTGCTATTATTATTTTTTAAAATACGGGTGGGTGGCCTTAAAATATTGCAGGAACAATTTGTTACTAGGATATTTGGGGGCAAATAAAGCCGTAGCAAACATTTATTCTAATGAGTGTTTCTGTGAGTGTATGGGGGCAGATGGTTGACTCAAATCACTAGGTGGCAGTAGTCCAGATCTGATTCTAATCGGATGGCTGTGCCCCTCCCCCTTCTTCCTTAGTGTTTATGTCCTATATAGGGATTTTTATTCAAACATTCATTTGGTCCTCTGCAGCATCTGCTTTTGAAATCTGGGACATGTCACATCAGTTCTCAAAAATAACATAACTTAACACTTTAGGGTTTATGACTGCTGATTTGGGCCTGAACTGGGGAGGAAATGATTTGTTTGATTTGCTTTTTTTGCATTAAAAATATTGAATTTGAAGGACTTTATATATAAATGTGTTAATGCATAAATTTCAAATACCAATCTAAACATCCAGTTTGTGAAGTAGAATGTATTAACGAGCATTTCATATGCACATGCCTTTCAAGATCTCCAAATCTTGATTATAAGATCATTTGAATAATCCATAATATATTCTGTTGAATATGTAGTGCACATCTGCTACTTTTTGCCTACTCTGTATGCTTTTCTTTTGAGACTTGACCCTGCTCTACCATTTATCAGCTAGGAGACATCATGCAACCTCACCGTACCTTAGTTTTTCCTATCTGTAAAATGGGAATATTAATGGTACATACCTCATGGAGTTATCGTAAAGTTTAAATGATTTCATATGTGTAAAACGTTTAGAACAGTATGTGGCATACAGTTGATTCTAAATGATGTCTATTGTTTGTTCAAGATTTCCTTAGACCACCTACTATTTTTAAGCATTAGATTGGGAAATGAAGATGAAATAGGAACTGTTTCCCTGTAACTTATAAAGGTGCAGATAAGTAATCAGATAATTACAAGGCAGTATGGAAAGTCTGATGGGGGAGGACGAGCACGGAATTCTATAGAATGAAATAGGATCAACCTTTCCAGATAAAGTTACATCTCAGTTGAAACTTAAGGATGAGAAGGTTTGACTGGATGAACTGGGAGGAGAGAAGGTTGGGAAAAGGTTTCCGGGAAAGGAATGAGTATAGGCTCTTCCTTCAGGTATGACTAAGAAGGTAACATTGGCTTTATTCAAGAATTAGGCCATTTCTTCTTAATGCTCACAAGTATTTGTGAATAATTCATTCTGATTCTCTATAAAGCAGAAGCAAAGGAGTCATTTCAAGGGCCAAGCAGAAGCTATTATAGCCTGGCCTACTGAAGTGTGACTGTGAAATAATGAAACAGATTTTTAAACAAAATGTGGCAGGAATCTTTTCTCAGATAATATGCTGATCTCCTCCCTATAAACTGCTGCTAAATTTGAATAAGGAATGCATTCATGAATTATATTTTCCAGGAGTGGTGATGGGTTTGTACTGAGTCATCAATTATTCTCTCCTTTGGGCCAATTGTGCGAATTTGCAAATTAGCCTGATGTGGGATGAGAAAAGGGCACAATCTGGAGCCAGTCACAAAATGAAGCCACTGAATACAAGAGCAATAAAAGCCTGGATTAAGATTTTTTTTTACAATCAAATGACCTTAGGTTTTACTCACTGGAAGGCGATCACCAAGGGTAGGAGTTGGAGGGAATTACTTCCCCATAACTTATAATCCCATAAAGGTGTACTCTTGATTTGCAAAACAGATAAAACAAACTTCCTATAGCACACAAAACTGGATCTAGCCTTGCCCCTTTTTAAAAGCAAACAGGAGAAATGTGGAACAATGAGCTTAACTGTCCAGAAATTGAGTCAGAAAACCACCTACAGATCCTTGTAGGAAACATATATTTCTGTAAGGCAGAGAATTACATTGTGTGATGAAATATGTAAGAGAAGCCCCATGGGTCTGTGTGTGGATGCAAAGTGATTAAATTGAGCACTTACTGTAATTGCTCTCTATCATTTAGTCAAGTAGTGACTCTGGGTGACAGAAGGGTCAGGTATTTTCCTAGCCCCGGGTTTGTCCTTCCAGTCTTCAACTCCTCTTTTTATGCTCCTCCCTTTGTGTATTAAACTACTTGACTTAAAGGTATCAAAATTCCTGCCTGTCTCCTTCTCTCTAACCCTCAGGACCCAGATTTAGGGACTAAGGATAATCAGGGATCCTATGTAACTCCTCCCTGATCTGGAGCAGTAAAGGGCTCCAAGTACAGTGTGAGTGGGTTGAGATGAATCTGAGAGTAGTATTTCCCCCAGGCCCTGCCTGCCAGCAGGTATATGATTCCCACAAAGCACTTCACATCCTGAAGGTTGGCTATTGGCAACCACTTAAAAGTTTTCCCTATAAAAAATTTACCAACCAACGGTTCCACCCTTAAGGACAGCCTCCTCTTTCAGTGATCTTAATTCTGTAATTACTCCCACACTTCCTCTTCCTCCTCCTCCTTGGATTATGGAAAATTCTTTCACCTCTTTGAGCAATTTGTGCCCCCTGATTTTTCAGGAATTTCCTGGAACAGAGAATAAGTAGCTAGTCATGGTACTTTTTTTCAGATTTCCCCATCATACAATGTGAAGTCATAAACCTCCGGTACAATTAGCACAGAGGTCTTCTCTTATTTCATAAACCTGATCATAGTATCTTTACTTCAAAAAGAAACTTACCAAAAACCATCATTATTCCCTTCTGATTGTTTTTCTTTTTTACTTCCAGTTGGTTACAATACCACATGCTTTCAGTATAATATCCCGTAAAGCTCACATAGCATTAAATATTCGACAATGCCCACCTGCAGCACACTGATATGTATAACATATTATTTCATTCATTTTCCCACCCTTATCCATTCTACCGTTACTATTTAATTATACCTTTGCTACTTAAATCCATTCACCTATTCCTGGTCTTCTTCCCACTCAGGTTACTGATCTTGAGATGCTTGGATGTGGTTCCTTTTCTTACAAGTTTCTACTCGGCTTGGCTTTCAACTTATTTTTTCCTTTTTCTCCAAATCTGTTTTATACCCACCCCCCAATCTCCTACCTTCCTAGGCTGAAGGGATAGCTCCGTCAATGCTCTCCCCTCCTCTTTTGCATCCCCTCTGTCCAGACCCTTAGTATCTAAAGCACTTTAGCGTTTTCCCATCCACTGGAGCTCCACACCAAAGCCTTTGAAAAACTTGTCCACTTTGGAGAGCAATCAAGGGAAATGCTAAACTACTAGAGTATGCTAAAAGAAAAATTTTAAATATGTATTGAGTGAGGACATTATATTATGATGTAATCGAAACATTTCTAAAACATAAGATATTGGAGTTGGGAAGTGGTGATTCAAAGACAAATGGCTAAGGAGAATGTGCCTTGGCCATGTGTGTGTATATTATGCTGTATATAGGATACTAAAGGCTAGCCCATCTGTGCCTAATATGTTGGAGAAGTTTTTCAAGAGTAGACACTCCACCGTCTACAACTTACTCCTCTGCCTGGGAAAATCAATGTTCATTCTCCAGCAATCTGCTGACCTGCTAAGAGCAGCTCCACTCCAAAAGAGGCTTGAACTTACATACTTGATCTTTTTGTCTCGCTCTACATTATCAGAAATGGCACATTTTGTGACCATGATTTTCACTTTGATCCCCTTTCCTCACGCCGCATAAGAACCTGACACTTTTAGTATGACTCATTGAAGAGCAAATATAGCGTCTTAGTGAACGGCAGTTTTTCTTAATCAGAACACAGAGCTGCTCTGTAACATCAGTGTGAGATAGGGCAAAGACAATTAAAATCGCCATTGTATCACCCTGGGCTCTGAAGGATAGATGTTCAATGTACTTATTGAGAATCACACGAACACTTCTTTCACATTTTCAGTATTATCAGGTAAATCATAACTCTTCAATTTTTATCCCAGATCCTAAGCGAACTGAGATAAAATAGTGTCTTTAATTCCAAACTACTAGAGTCTGTTCCAAGTAGAAACTTCAGGACAGATATTATTCTTCAAATGATCTCCATATTTCCAGGTAGAAAAACGTACTCAAGAAGCATAACCAAGCATGAAATGTGAAAAGGGTTCCAGGAGGTCAGCAAAGTTCGAGAGAAGACCTAAACTGGGAGGCTATTCTGAGATTGAGTTCCAAGAGCCATTCCCATCACCTTCCTCTTTGCCCAGCCTCCTCCTTGCCTTCTCAATCAGCCTCAAGGATTCTAAAACCTGACCAAGCAGTTCCTGTCAGAACTAGCTGAGCCTCTGGCTACGGGAAGAGAAACAAGCTTCTCTGGGCCCTCACCCTGTGGCATTTGCCTGGTAGCAGGATTTCCAAGAATAGCTGTTTTCTGTGGTTTTCTCAATCCCTACTCCCTAGGGAAAGCAGGGAGCGTAAACTTTTTTGGTCCTAAGGTTCAAGCATCAGCAAAACGTTTGCCTTGAGTTTTAGCCAGCACGTTATTTCATCCAAATGAATTCCCAAATCTAAATTTGTACAAACCAAAATGCCCACCAGACAGATCAGTAAGTTTCTATTTTGTAACATTAATGGAAACAGAAATAATTAAAAGGAGGCTAACTGACCTCCAGAAAGAACATTCAGGTGAGTGGCAGGTAGGGCAAGTTAAAACTGAAAACCAGTGCCTCAGTCCAGGATTAAAGTCTTACTTTGAGTCACAATTGATGTTAATTGCTAGCCAAGGGAGCTCTTTCAACAGGCTCCTTTGACTAACTTACAGAGAAATTTAAGAAGGAAAACAGAGTATCTCTGAAAATTCATTTGTAATGGAAAATGAAAGGCAGGGCAGGACACTAAAGAAAAAATTCATAGCGTCATTCGACCTCCAACACATAAATAATCTTTTTGAGGGAATTGTTTTTGCCACTTGAGTCAAAATTAGAATTACAAATGGAACACTTGTGAATGTCTCCATAAACTTGGAGTGTAAATAAGCCATATAATCTTTAGTTCCTGATTCACCAACCCAAGCTTTCACCTGTTGTACTGACAGGAAGCTCACCAGAGAGCCAGCATAGCATGGCATGAAAGACCCCAGACTCTGGGGCCAAGTTGGTTCCATATCTCCTCACTTTCCGTTTGTATGATTGGGGGAAGCATAGAGAGATTAGGTAATTTTTCCAAGATCATACAATTACAGTCAAGACAAGATGGCCCAACTTCCACACCCAAGCAGTCAGAGCAAGGGGTTTGATTGATTTACTTCTTTTTTTGTCACACAGTATAGCTACGGACAAGTACCTGTATAAACTGGATAGATAAGGCTATGGACAAGTAGTCCTAGCAGTCTGATAGATAGGGCAAATCCCTGCAGATTCAGGTCCCTAATCAGGCCTCCATGGATACCCCAGGAGAATGACGCCCTCCCTCCAAGCTGCCCCTTCAATAGAAATGCTGTATTAGTTTCCTGTGGCTGCTGTAACAAATTACCAACAACTCAGGGGCTTAAAACAATAGAACCTTATTCTCTCATGGCTCTGGAGGCCAGAAATCAGAAATCTGTTTCACTGGACTGAAATCAAGGTGTCTGTGGGCAGGATCGTGCTGCCTGCAGAGGCTCTAAGAGAAAATTTATCCCCTTGCTATTTCCAGCTTCTGGTGGCTGCCAGCATTTGGCTTGCAGTGGCTTCACTCTCAATATCTGCCTCTGTGGTCACATTGCTTCTTCCTGTTCCGTATGTGTGTGTCAAATCTCTCATTCTCTCTTAGAAGGATATGTATGATGGCATTTAGAGCCTAGTCGAATGATCCAGGAAAATCTCCCCATCTCAAGATCCCCTAAAAAAACACAGAAAGTGTAAAATCATTATTCACTTTTCCAACAATAGATCTGCCTTCCTGTCCTACTAATTGTAGACACAATATTTACATTCCAGGAAAATCTACATCCCCTGCACTTCTATCTTGGGAAAATAGGAAAAGTTTCCACTGCCTCAAAAATTATTAACCCATCTAAGGACGTCCAAGGCGATTCTCCAGTTTTTCTCTCACTAAAGCAAAGTAAGTGAAAAGCAACTTTGTCCATGAGAAACCAAAACAAATAAATAAATAAGTTCCAATCTGTGCTGTGAGGTAGTGTGGAAATCAGAGAGCGGACTAAGGAGATTGCTCTTCTTTTCACTCTAACATATTTTAAGACAATATCCCTCTTGTTCCCCATTGCAATCTGCAGAAGCTTAGTCCTCTAACTTCATGGTCATTATTCTCTTTCTTAAATGCTTGTCCATTCAGTTTATACTATGGTCGGCATGTATGGTTGTTAAAAATGTGCACTCAGAGCCTGAAGAGTAGGGTTCAAAGCCCTGCTCAACCATTTCCTAGCTGTGTGGTCATGGACAAGTTACTAAATCTCCTTTCTATACTTTTTCCTGATCTGTAAAATATAAGTACCTGCTCATTGTCTATTATGAAGGTTAAATAAATTAATAAAGGGCTTAGAATAGTGTCTGACATATACTAAGCACAATGTAGACATTAGCTGCTGCTGTCCTCTTTGCCTTCCTAGTTCTTTCCATGTAGAGAACCACTCATTCATTCCCCCTCATTCACTGAAGGCACGTGGTCCCCGGCTGCCTTTCTACTTCAAGGACTGGAAACATGATAGATGATTTTGTCATCTTCAATGACACTTATTTCCAAGCTTTTAATCCCTACGGGTGAATTTGCCTTGAAGCTGATAAAGCCAAAGCTTTAGAGTTCCCTCTCATTTGCATAGGCCCTGTCCAAGGCTGTAGGAGCTACTTTATCATTTGCATTCTGTTTTTCAAAGAGGATCCTGCACCAATGGGGTAAGCTTCAGGCCCCACAAGACCTGAATCCACCCCTTTCCCTTCCAGTGTTTTTCTGTACTTCAACCACATGCTCTAGTGGCCACTCTGGAAATTGGCAGCACCTAAATGGCCCCAGTATTGAATTCCCCGTACCCCAAACACAACACCCAAGGTTTTCAGTTTTCCTTTTAGAGATCCTAAAAGATCAGGTTTTTGACCCATAATCATTTTGACGTCCAAAAATTAGTAGTTAACTTTTTATAGAAATTACAGAAATTATGTGATTTTGTAGATTTTAATACATAGATAATCTAAAAACTCAATTATTATCATACGTGAGGTTCCTAAAATATTTTGATCATGAAAAAAGAGCCCTTTTGTTCAACAAATTGGGAAAACTTGAGTCAGAGTTCGTAGTTAAGTCAAGGTACAAACCAAGCTGTCATTTTGAACCGTAGACTATCACCTTCCAATGTCCCTATTTATGTGTCAGGACTTCACCATGTTGGTGTTCATGCAGACATGTGCACAATGAAATGATGTTCAATGGCCTCTCTAATCACAAAGACACACCCAATGTCACCTTTCCCTAAGAACTTTGCCTCAGAAAGTTGAAAAGGTGGCATGCGTTTTTATCTATGTTCTTATCTGAGGTCCAAACCTAATATTTCAGTATCCTAACCCTCAAAAATCTAAATTCAAATGTTAATGAGGGAAATCAAAGGTGACTAATATTTAATGAGCATCAAAGATTTGCCTGCGTTTCTTTGATTGTTCTAGAATAACGTAATAATGAGGAGGTAGTGTATTCACACTGCTGGATTTTAATTCCTAACCTGCCAATCACCAGCTGTGAGACCATAGTCAAATTAATCCGTCTCTGCTTGCTTCAGCTTTCTCATTTGTAAAGTAAGAATATTACAGTAACTACATAATGGAGATATTTTGATGATTAAATAAGTTAAAATGTGGAATAATCCCTGACTCATAAGAAGCACTCCCTAAATGTTAGCTATTTTCATCACCAAATGTCATTTCAAATAAGCAGGCCATTTGTCAGAGTATAGAAATATTTCTAATTATATTAAAATTTTGTGTAGGTTTCTATTAGGATCACATTTTTATCTAAGATTTTGTCTTTAATGTAGAATAGGATTTTCTCCTGAAGTGAAAATATTATGTGGGGAGAGGCTTATGATCTTGAGGTCTAAATGTTTAGTAATATAACTGAACGAATACAATTTCTGATGAATTGGCTTTAAAATATTATTTCACACTGGGATATAAGCCAGAAATTTCAAAGACTAAGCATACATCCAAGACTGTGTGTCTTTCCCCAGAAGAGTATTTTTAGGAGGAGTATTCCCTCATCAAATGTTTATTGCAGATGGCACAGTGATAATAATTAGGATAAAAATATTAATAAAAAATGTACGCCTTCATGAGCCTATATTCTGGTAAGAGATAAAGACAACTAAACATACCTGTATTAAAAAAACATACTTTTATAACACTGTGAAAAGTGTGATGATCGATGGGGTTTTAGAGTATTTAAGCTTAACATTTCTCCTAATTACAAATAAGCCATATTACCCACATTGTACAGTCTGGCCATTTGTTTTCATGATTGTCTTCATTTTAGCCTCTTTGTTTATGAATGAATTTATCTTTCAGCCATCACTACCTGAAGCTACATGAATGTGTTCTGTTCTAGTCACTTGATGAAGTTTTAGTGCCAAAAAATGTGCATATACTGGCTAATTTGCTCCTTTAAATAAATTAAATAGAGAACAATTCGATATTACTGAATATAGGTACATAACCCAGAGTCTCCTTTAACAGGACATAATTAAGCTCACTTGTCCTCCTTATGAAATCAGTACCCAGGAAGGGAAGAAATCCAAGAGAGGATTGGTGTGAATTTAAATCAGATATACAGCAAATTCTATACCCAACAGAGGGTTTACCTTTCAACCAGTCAAAGTATAGTGCCTTCCATTTTGACACCAAAAGCCAAAAGTCAGAGAACTACAGTTAGGCCTTTGAAGGTTGCTGATAAAGTGGAAGTGTCTCACCTGAGTCATTGCACTCTGGTGTGTCAAGCAACTGGGAACTTTTCCCAAGGTGCTACAGGATGTGGCAGTCATTCTCCCACCCACTAGGTGTGGGTGCGATGCCTATATGACTGATGCATCAGGGGAGTGGCTGGATCATGATGCAGTGTAAGCAAAGTCCCAGCAATGCCATTGGTTAGAATGGACCAAATTCAACACCACTTCAGGATCCCAGCATGCGGTGGTGGCTCTCTCTCCTCCTCAAGAGCAGAAATCAAAGAGACGGGTAGAATGCAGGAGTTGGGGGTGGGAGTGCGGGGGACGGAAATAACGTTCTCCCCTTTACATTCAAGGAGGGGTCTACAAGAGAAATGTATGTGAAATGAATTATACATCTCAGTCTCCTCACTCTCATCTAGTGTGAATAGACTGCTTGTCATACAGCTGCCCAGGGCTAAGCCTCCACACTCCCACAGTCTTCACAGTCTACTGCCTGAGTACCTTTGAAGCCAGGATTTAAAACCCTAATAATAGAAGCAGGATTACTGGTTGCAGACTGCTGAAAAACTTTAAATGCTTCCTGGAAAGAGGGTGGAAAGGATGTACAGTGGCATGAGGAGGGATGAATGGGGAGGGGCAATGTCAATTTTTAAGAGAAATAGCAAACTCCAATTTAGCACAGTATTTCAATAAATCTGACTTCTCTTTTCCTGACTGTCAGAAATTTTGTGGATTTCACAGTTAGAAATTATATCCAGTCAATTTGGATCTTTATTTATAAAATGTCCTATTCTCTTCCACCATACGAAATTCATCTCTTTCATAATCTGTTTGCTAAAGCTGACTCAAGATATCCATCTACCAATTCTGCTGGCTCATTTCTTCCTGGGTTTTCCGGTTGCAGCCGCACTCTGTCACACTTTCACGATTGCACTATAAATAGGCGTCATCAGTGCCCTGAAGACATAGTCCGGCAAGATGCCACATGCTAGTTGAATAGGCAAGCCTTATGAACACTTACAAATCCAGGCCTTCTAGATTAGCACAACGTAAGGACTAAGAAATATATTTTAATAATTACATTTGCTATTAGATTTGGAAGTGACAGTGAGTGAGACTCTTATGGGTACCTGAGGTCTTGGGGCTATTTACAAAAATGTATTTCCACACTCGTGTCAGTTACTATTAGGATGGCACTGTCCCATCCTAATAAAATCAAGTTTGGCCATGGGATCTTCTTTGGCCAGTGAGTAGACGTTGTGAATGTCATTTCTAAGCAGAAATTTTGAGACACTGTGCACATCACCACGTGCTCTTTTGCCTCTCCCACAGTAAACGGCAATGTTCCAGAGGAGAGACTGAATCACCAAGAGAGCACAACAATGTTGCGAGAACAGACACCAGTCAGTGGATAGCAATAAACATTTGTTTTATAAGTGAGTGATATTTGAAGGTTGTTTGTCACTGCAGCATAACCTAGCCTATCCCAACTAATATATACCATAAAATGCTTCTGGGTTCACTAAGTTATTGAATATCATTGTCTTGCACTTTTAAATACATCTCTTAAGGAGGCTTATTTTCACTGAATGTCTTCAAAGTAATTTTACACTTCTTAAAAGCAATCAAGGGAAATGAAAGTTAAGTCTAAACCTAATGAAATCCTGGCAGAATAAGAACAGAACAGAGCCCCACCTATCCTCTAGTTTCTATTATATGAGTATTTTCATAGGAAAAATGTTTTGTGGATGAAATTAAGCACATTCTTCCCTTCCATTTTTCACTAGGGCAAAAGCAAATTCATTACCACCGAGTGTTGGACAATACAGTTTATTCTTAGTTCACCAACAGTAGCCTAAAGAATATTATTAAACTGAGATAAACACAAATGTTTTTAAAAGCAGAAAAGGTAAATACATAGAGATTTCCAGCTCCACTTCAATGAGATTATACCACAAATAATTCAGCACTCCAAGGCTTTCTAACACAACATCTTATTAATAGACAAGACTTTTCTTTTAATTCCAGAGGGATTATTACTCTAATCATCTCCCTCATTGCTATTTGAAACATTTTTATCCCTTTACAATTTTTCTCCTGGGTCTATTTTATTTTAAAATTCATTGTATTGCCATTTCCTTCTCAAAGTTTTAATAAAGTAAAACAAAGTGTCATCTATGCATTTGCCAGGTATGAATTAGAGCTGAGGTTGGTAAATGACAAATGTGTGTCTCTCCAAAAACAAAAGATTAAGTCCAAAAGCCCCTTAAAAGTTGCATGACTGAACCCCACAGCATTTGGACTTCATTTACGTTAGCGAGTTAGGAATAACAACTCTACCTAATCATGCTCTCCCTAGCAATAGGGCCAAGAATGATAGATATTGTCTTCAACATAGAAGAACTTTCTACCTATTGCTTCGGGTAGAGATTCTCTTAGAAATGCACAGAGAAAGGCAAAGACTGGACTCCTTAGTGACACAGACTAGAGCCAGCTATTTTGTAATAGCAAAAATAGAATTTGAGTGTGTGTCACTCCGCATGTCTCCGGCACACCAGTTCCCTAGTCTCTGCGGAGTATATTAGTCAAACATTTTTACAGTAATAGGGACTTCTCTGTTTGTGGTCCAAAGGCAGCTAGCAAGATCTTCCACTCATTATTTTTTCCAGCTAAGACTGCTACCAAAAAAAAAAAAAAATGATGCAACCACAGTTCTTAGCATTTTACAACTTATTTCCACATGTTTCAAGTAGTTGATGCATGTCTCCTATGTGATAGGCATTGTAATAATCTTCAAGAATCTAATGGTGAGCAGAATCTGCATTGACCCTGTCTTGGGGGAACAGTGTAGTGATAAAGACAGATAATCAAATCAGCAACAATATAAAGGGTCGTCATAGAGGGTATTCAGAGTGACAACAACATGCAGCATAAAGACCTACTCTAGTCCAAGAGTGATAGCAGAGGGGGATGCAAGAAGATTTCTAATATATCACTGCAAGAAATGAAATTAGCCATACAAAAACATGCAAGTACATCTCAGGGTCTTGGAAGGTACAGAAAGTACCTCTGAACACGAGATTCTGACCAGAAGCTTTAGAAAACGAAAGCACGTTTACACTGTGCAGAAATGGAAAGGCCTGTCACATTTTTGGCTCCACAGCTCTAAAAGCAAAGGAAATGAAGCCAAGGAATGGAGTGAAGGAAGCAGGTGACCATCAAGTCAGAAAGGAAAGGATCAGAAAGACTTGTGGAAGCAGTACAAAAGGACACCAACCTAGAAGTCAGGTGAGCTGGGCACTAGGTGCTATAACCGTAAACTGGAACACTGCCTATGTACCAGTCATGTGGTTAGCCCTCTAGATGAATTATGTCATTCAACTATTACTATAAAGCTGTAAGGTAGATGTCTTATTACCCCATCTTAAAGATGACTAACATGAGGCTTAGATTGGATATGTAAGTGAAATATTTCTGCCTTCCAATCCTAAGCGCTCAACCCCTAGGCTACTGCCCATTAGAATCACATACAAAGATGTTTTTTAAATCCTAATGTCCAGGCCCACCCCAGACCAATTAAATTAATTCTCTGGGATAAGGCTCAGATATAAGCATTTTTTTAAGCTTTCCAAACAACTCTATTGTGTAGCCAAAATTGAGAGCTACGCTGCTACTAAACCACTAGATAACTTTAAATATATATATGATTTTTCCACTCAGGCTGTTATCAATAAATCAAAGAACTAAAACTAGAATATTCCTGAGGTCCTTTCCTAGTCAAATATTCTTCAGTCCTAAAGAAAGAAATTTCTGTTAAAATGAATATTTCCAAAGGATTCAAAAATGGGTAAGGGAATTTATGGCCTAAGCATCATTAATTATGGAGATTTTATCTTGTCAATAGTTAGAATCTTGATGTATATTAATGAATAATCAAAATCCAAAATCTTCCAATATTATGATAAGTTCACTATTGGAATCCAGTAAGTGCATGAGCTAATCACTCCAGCGCTACCTTATGTAATGAATTAGAGAAGATGGGAAGAACTTAAAGTCAATTCCAGTCAGTGATCTTAGATAATACATAAGCCATTGCAGTAAAAATTTTGTAAAATTGTGATGCTTATTATTACTAGAATTAGTATGTAGCCTATATACTTTTTTCCTTCCCGAAGATTCCTGTAACATAGGGTTTCAGAGAGCAGTTAAATTGATGCAGCTATGAAATGGAGTTGGATATTTAAGGAGAGAGAAGTAAAAGCTGGGACCTGGTAATAACAAAGGTTCTGCTAAGACCAATACAACATTTTCTATATTTAGTGGAGCATCCAAAGAAGAGAATGGAAAAAGAGAGCAGATAAGCTAGAGATAAGTGAGACAGAAATCCACGTGAATTTATAATTAGAAATACAATAAATTAATGCCTTCAGGGGAACTGATTGAGCCCATGGGAGAGAGAAAGAGAAAACAAAAATTCTGGCTTTAAGAACTGAAGAAGAGACCAGACAAGGTGAGAGGAGCGCAGCACTTGCACAATTGTTATATTTTCAAATTTACTGCAGGCTTGAGGGCCATGCCATGGCACCATATTCAACTCCATAATGATGAGATAGAATTGTTCATAAAAAAACTCAGGCTCTTTTAGTTCCAATAAAACAATAATTGGGCTTTTAGGCATAATCAAATATAATCTCACTAGTTAAAAAATAGCCACAACCGTCCATGGGGCCTATTCATACAAAATGAGTCTGAAGGCGACCTGGACTTTGGAATGTTTATACCTTAGTCACAGGCATTAATGCTGAATCACTAATAAAAAGCATCTGGTGTTTTGAATGTTTCCCATGAATGTCACCTTCTCAGCCAGGAATTAAACGTCGAAGGCATTAAGGAGTCAACCATGTTCCTCATCACTTCGGCCCAGGGTGGTAAGCCATTATACCCCTTGCTTCATAAGCAACACTATACATATACAAAATGGGTGAACCTGGCATAAAGCATAGCTTAGCCCACCTCATAGCCACTTTATAACTTGCTACTGTGAGATCTGTCTGCAGACATTTTCACTAACCCCTCAGGATAACAAGCAAATAGAAGAGGCATAGGAAAGAAAATGCATAAAAATCATTAAAGCAAAAGGGCAGAAAATGGAAAAGGAAGATAGAGAGAGGAGAAGAGGAAGGAAAGGGAGAAGTAGAAAGGCCATAGAAGGAAAAGGAAGGAGGTGATAAAGAGTGATGAGAAATGGTTAGCCCAGAACCACAGTTGGTAAGAATCTAGTTCAATTCAACAAATATTTATTGAGTACTAACCAAGTATCAGGCACTGTTCGAAGACCTAGAGATAACAATATATAAGATCTAGTTCATTCTTTAAGGAGCTTATAGCCCCTTGCATTAGGTAGACACATATATACGCATTCAATATTCAGTTGACAAACTGTTTTTTGAGTAGGTACTCTTTGCCAGGCATCATCCTTGGGGCTTAGCGTGCAAAAATCAATGTAATGTCCTAAGTGCTGTGCTAGCAGTAAGAATAAAATGCCACGGGAACATAGAGAAGAGCGTGATGATTTCCACGATGAAGTCATAGAAGGCTTCAGAAAGTGTTAACGTCACAGGCCTGGGGGCCAGCACTGGTTCTTACACTTACCAGCTGTGTGACTTTGGGCAGTTTTCAAAATAACCATTACCCACTACAATACTGTTAGAAGACACAGATGTTTTTTATCCTACAACAATTCTAATAATAGTGCCTGCCTATCCAGATTCACAGATTAATACTATTGGCAGAAGGTTCTCTCACTCCACTACCCGCAAGAGTGACAATCAGATTTTCCAGATTTAAGACAGTCTATGCTGATCACATTTCTGGATATCCAGGGTTGAAAGCCAAAGGAACATGGAAAGAAACTTGAATACCTGCCCTCTGCCAATCAACTACAGTGATGACAGGCCAAGGGACATAATTATGGTGGACACGGTACCTTAATGGGCACCCTCATAGCTATCTACTCCCACGTTGTTTATGACACATTGAAAGGAGCGGATTCAAAATTCATCATTTTGTGCAAGCATAGATTGCTGAGCCTGCTTAAATATTATCTAACCTAACTCTCTCTGTCAACAGACAAGAAAACCAAGGGAAGAAAGAGGTTGAATAATTTTCCCACATTCTAGAACTAGTGGACAAAGCATCTAAAATAAGTAACTATTCAGCTCAGGCAAAAGAATGATCAGTTTTTGACAGAAGTGAGAAATTAGTGATGTTTTATGGGTCTGCCTATGTTTCTGTTCCAGGGAAAATGGTGCAGTGACACTGGAGTGAGGGGGAGAGGGAGAGCGTTCCTTAGGAAAAAGTAGGAGATGATGAGAAAACTAATTAGAGACACACACACATACATGATGTTTTCAGCATCACTAACCCACCTGTTCTTTGACTATGTTAAAGGAAATACTCAATCCAAGAGAAATAACTCTCATACCTATGTCTTTAAATTTAACAGAATTTGCTTTTCTATCTTAACAGGAAAGCAACACAATTTCTTCTATGTTCCTGACATGTTACTAGTTCATGACAAAATAACTAATAAATAGCTGAAGACAGGTAAACCTCAAGGGGCCTCCAAGGTACAGCTTGGATGTTTGTGTTAATAAGCCTAGTCTCAAAGTAGAACTGGCAATCTCAAAAGGAAATTGTTCTGAGCAATTCACATCTCCACCTATTGCAGGAGGCCCTCTTCACAAGTAGTTTGCTAATCCTAATGACCACCTTATAAAGCAAAATGGGATTTGGGTATGTCCATCCATATTTGTTGTATGTTTAAAAGAACGGCTAAACACGGCTCAGAATGCTGTATTTTACCTACAAGAGTTCAGTCTAATCATTGCCTCTAATCACACCAGCTCTTTAACAAAACTAATATTGGAAAAATTCTTTATTAGTGTTCCTTCCCTCCTGTTTTGCTACATATTGGCAACTCCTCAGCAGAAGACCCTAGCTTATTCTCTACGTGATGGCAGAAGGGAGAAGCAAAGGGAAATTGAAGAATCTGTAATTCCCATTGGAATTCAACGTAAGGTTGCAATAACTCACCTGTTGGTTCATATGGTTGTTCCTTTCATCACGTGACATTCAAATATGATGTGTGTGTGTACATGCATGTGCACATGTTGGGAACTGAAGGTGAGAGTGAGATAACAAGTGATCACCGTAGAACTTAGACGTAGTATTTTGAAAGGTGTGTCTCAAGCCATAAAAGTGATGAAAACTTGGCCACTTATTACCCATTCGTAAATGAGTTGACTGAACTCTAGAAACCTCAGTGACTTTCTCAGCACAAATGGACAAATGAACTGGCGAGATTCAATGCTTATTACCTCCCAGATTATCAAACCCCTTCATATCTAATACTTATCAATTTGCACTTAACCAGTTACTTTGGAAATGTTCTCAATTTACGTTTGCAAATGTTTTATTATCCCAACTAAATTATAAGCTCCTCCACATCGTAGCCTGTGTCTGTTCTGCTTTTGCTGCTCCTTCTATGTTTCTTGTTACCACTTTGTCTCTTTGCCCTCTCCACCACCACCAGGCATGGTTGGAGCCCCTGGAACATGGGAAAACTCAATAAATATTCATGACCTGAACCCAAGTTGTAGCATCTTTTCTGGAGTACCACATATATAAGGCAAAGCATGATAAACTTTTGCGACTACAACCTGCTCCCTAATTTTATTATTCACATTTTCCTGACTTCATGTCTTACATTCTCAGAGCTTTTTATCCAAATTCCACTTTCTCAACAAATAACTGTTCTGACTGGCTCCTATCTTATCAGAATATGCTATCAGAAAATTCTTCACCTTTCATTTCTAACTAAATTGTAAAAAAAAATTTCTTTTCCTTTTTTCCTCAGCTGTAGAGAATTTTTATTATTGAGAATTTGGTGAAAATACTTTGGACTTGGAGTGGGAAGATGTCAATAATGTCTTGCTTCTATCTATCCTTCATGCTGTAGCAATCTCAGCAAGCATGTCCCATATTCATGGACTGATGGCTGAATTGGTAACTGAGTGAATGAATGTCACAATTTATTAATCTACCCCTGACAGATCAGATAGTCTTTTGGAAACTTGATTCCTTCATCTGTATAACAGAAGTGTTGTAATCTATAATCTTAAAATTAAGAGAAATAATCCAAAGGAAAGAAACAATTATCTTAAAGAGATACCTATACTCCCATGTTCGTCTCAGCATTATTCACAATAGCAGAGATATGGAAACAACCTAAGTGTTAGTCGACAGATGAATGGAAAAAAGAATGTGGTATGTATACACAATGGAATATTATTCAGCTTTAAGAAAGCAGGAAATTCTACCATTTGCAACAATATGGATGAAACAGGAGGGCATTATGTTAAGTGAAATAAACCAGACAGAAAGATAAATACTGTATGGTATAGCTTATATGTAGAGTCTAGAGAAAAAAAAGTTGAACTTCTGGAAACAGAGAGTGGAAAAGTGATTAGAGGTGGGGGAAAGAGAGAGAGGCTGGTAAAAGGATACAGACTTTCAGTTATAAGATGAATAAGATCTGAGGATCTAATATATAACATGGTGACTACAGTTGATGACACTGTATAGTATAACTGAAATTTCTAAGAGAGTAGAACTGAAATGTTCTTACCAAAAAAAAAAATATGTTAAGTACCTCCATGGGGGAGAATCTTTTCAGAATGCATATGCGTATGAAATCATCATGTGGTACGCTGTAAATATCTTACAGTTTTATTTGTCAGTTATACCTCAATAAAAAAAGAACACGTAAAAAAAATTAACAGAAATATTGGGTACTAATACTGTACTAGGTATTTTAAAATAGATATAGAGCTGCAAATATACAGATAATGATATAGATAGAATTTAGTCATTACAACAACCCCCATTAACCCCATTTTACATGGGAAGAAAACCGACATTCACTAAAACTATATAACTGGCCCAAGGCGGCACAGTGAGAAAGTGGCAGACCTAATTTCCCATCTCAGGTCTGTCTGTCTCCAGCATCAATGCTATGCCTCTTCTGTCACACTACTTCTCTTTATCCTTCTAGTTCTTTATCTCTGTATGAACTCCGTGTTGACAACCTGCACTTGATTGAGGTATAGAATGCTCTAAATCTTAGTAGCTTCAAATGACTTTCAGCGTCTTTAAAGAAAGCATGCCATTCAGAAAAGGTAGGGGCTGTTTCCTATAATTAACCGGCCAAAGGAATGGTTGTGTTACAGAGGACACAGACAGGTATCTCAATTTTTTAAAAAATGCATTCCATCTCAGTGTTCGCGCATGATGGACACTTTGGGGTCCCTTGCTGAATGGCATTTAAAGCTCTGTATAGAGTTATGCACCATGCTTCAAGAAGTGCAAACAAAACCTTTCCTTTTTTTCTCCCAGATTCACTGGAGGTTTAATTATTCTAATAGTCTGACATATATCTGGATTTCCAAGCAATCTCTTAAGAATGCCCTGCGTCCATTTTGCTGTTCCCTGAAGCTACCATTTCTGTCCAATAAAAGAGCACAGTTCAGCAGCATTGTTTATTTTAATGCTTCTTTCAACCTACAAAGCAAAGGTTAGTGCCAAGAGGGTAGCTCAGACTGCAGATTCCTTAATCTTTTCTGCCGGCACCCAACAAAATGTGGCTTTAAAAAACGGGGGTATTTTCTACTTTTCGGAAAATGCTCTATATGCCCCAGATGCGACATTAAGATGATTTCATCATCATTTTCTGGACTCTTTTCACCTAGTTTAAATGTGTTTTCCTTTTATCAAAGTTAGTTTAGTAACAGAAGTATCCTACTTTTTTAAAGAGGTGATCTCATGCGAAACTATGACAAATTCTTTAGGGTTTTCTATTAAAATCTAGATTAAAGGATAACAGGGTATGTTGTTGAAAGCCTTGTGGCCAGTTATCAAGAAATTGCCCTGAAGTATAATCCTAATTAAATAAAACTACACTGTTCTCTGTCCATGCCATCCCTTCCCATTTGCCTCAACCCTCGCCCTCAGCAACTAGTCTGGCTTTCCTTCCACATTTATGCTACTATCTTTTGATTACTGATATCTGGAATGATGATCCAAGGACACTGTAAGATCAGAATTGTCAAGAAAGCTCAAGCAGCATTTAATAAACGTACTTCCAATGACAAGAAAGCTAACACATTTTAGAACGCCCCTTCAATAACAAGGGTTGAAACAAAATACAATCATTGAACTTGCTCTTAACCAGAGATCTAACTCAACAGAACAACCCTTTTACCAAGAAGTCCGGTTGATCACATATTCTTGTGCATTTCATACTTGAATTCACAAGGGCAGGAATAGCCTGCTGTCCCCAAAGTTAATTTTGGGTTGATTCATGTATAAACAGGTATTACAGGGAAACCAGGCCAGCTGTGCCTGCAGAAAGTCGGTGGATCTTTAGGGTTGTTCTGCCCACATGGTGGGAGGCAGGAGGGAATGGAGGATAAAAAGAGGCATAGAGGCCTCTGGGGTGAAATGCCAAGTTCTATCAAGGTTCAGTTCACACTGCTCCACTTATTCAACCTGACTGCATCACAGCAGAGAGCACGACGCCACGAGCCCGATGTAAGTATTCCCTCTTGGTGCCATCAGACATTTTTGGTGGTTCACCAGCCTGACCTTCAAAATCATGTTCATGACATTTATCTCAAGCCCAAAAGTTCTATGCCAGAGAATTTAAACTGTGTAAGCATAGAAATAGCAAGCTCTTACATCAAAGTTCAGATCTCTATTTAAAAAAAAAAAAACTTAGTCCCACCACTTAATTTTTAAATCTTTAGGGGGAAAAAGACCAGAAAATGTTACTTTGTTTTGTTTCCTTATATCATCGCATCAAAATATAAGAACCAAAATTGAAAATTAAAGCTAAGTCACTAAATATCTTTTTTCCATATAAATGAATTTTCAAGAAAAATCATACAAGATTTAGTTTTTCAACATTGACAATTCCACATGAGGCAGGAGTGTTTTTCCTCTATGTGTTTTCTATTTATTTTGTGTTCTTAAAAGCATCTGAAAACTCAGTCATAAAAGTAAAGTATATAGTGGAATTTTTTCTTAATACTTCAAGTGTTTTTATAGCCAAAGCTGTCTACTGTCTTTCCTTTGTAGAACCATGAACCCAAGTTACCTTTTAAATAAGACAGACAGCTCTCTCTCTTCAGTGGCGCCATCCTGGAATAACAGGCTACATTTTGTAAAAGTAAGCACTATAATACATTTGCAAAAAAAACAAAAGAAAAGAGAGACTGGGGCCGGTCTGGTGACATAGTGGTTAAGTTTGTGCACTCCGTTTCGGGGACCTGGGGTTCACAGGTTTGGATCCTGGGTGCAGATCTACACATCGCTCATCAAGCCATACTGTGAAGCATCCCACATATAAAATAGAGGAAGACTGACACAGATGTTAGCTCAGTGACAATCTTCCTCACCAAAAAAAATAGAAAGAAAAAGACAAATCTACCTATACTTCAAGTAATCAAGGCTAACCCTCCTAGGGATTTCTCGAACAATTTTGACCTTCTCCAACTCTGATTTTTCCTTCTCTAGCTCTGATTACACTTCCAACAGGTCGACAGTAAACATGTAAACACTTTCTGATGGTTCATAGGAACCCATCTCCCTAAGCAGCCACATCTTGAGGAAGAAATCTTGTCTTTCTCTTCCTTTATATCCTCCACAGTGCTTGGCCAGTAAATATTTAAGTACTTGCTGAGTTATTGGTTCTTCAAAACCACAAAGTTACACACACACACACACACACACGCAATTGTTCTACAAAGAAAGAAGGGGGATTTTTTTATCATATGACATAGATGATCTATCTTTCAAGGGCTGAAAGTGAATCTAAGATGTACTTCTCCAGGCAATGAAAAACTGTCACCGTGCTCTCTGTAGAGTTGAAAACAATGAGGTCCTTACTGACACTCGCACTTCACACCTGCTGCCCCACCCCGCTAAGTGGGCCAGCAGAGTAAGGCAATTATCCAGGTGACTCATGGAAACAAGCCATTTTTAGCTGAAATATCTAAGCAGTTCAAGCTAAAGTAGGTTGTTACCTGGGTCATTCGGGCAAAAGCAGGTTGTTTTGCTTAAATGTCCTGGTGGTTGGGGGAAGGGTGGAGGCCAGCTGAACAGCAGGTCAGCCAGAAGCTCTCCCAAACCCTGGCATTGCCGCTGATGATGGCAGGCGGGTTTCACGAGCTCTGGAGGAGGGAAAGGAACCAACACTTTTGTTATATCCTGTTCTACTGCATACATACACGGACGTAGTCTTAATTTGAAACTAAGAGCTTTTGGTCTTAAGAAATTACCTCTTACCCTCAGTGATTGGTGGGAAGAGGAGCACTTGATTACAGAGATCCTGGCTGTTCAAGCATCGAGAGGCCCTTCACAGATATCAGTTCATTGAACAATAGAACCTAACATCAAAACCGTTTTAAAGTTCCTGGTCCTTGTAGAAACAACTTTTAAGCTCTGTCTTGTTCATGTTGAATTCAGTGCCACTTCCTGGCTAGGACATCTGATGCACATGAGCCCTTGACGCACTCTACCAAAGGGATGATTGATGACTGCCCCTGGGAGAGATGGCTGCGAGTGCAGTGCTTCCCCATCTCATGTCTGCCCAAGAGCCTTGTCGAAAAGCTGCTTTCCTCCGTGTCCAGGGCCAGGAACCATTTTACGTTGTTGGCTCTCTGAGCAGCATTGCTTAGACTTGTGTCTCAGGAGGATGTTGCATGTTTTATTTGCATACTCAGCTCACTAAGCTCTAGGACCACAGGCCCTGCCAAAGACACTATAGTAAGCCATTGTGTTTTTTCAAACCAAAGCAAGCTCAGCTTCAGTGAAAGGGGACAGAGGGTGAAGAAATAGGGTAGAATAGAATAGATAAGATGCCTCAAGGAGTCAGGACACTCATGCAACCTCCAGGGACATTTCTTGGCCGTAGATTATTCACCTTGATAGCTAGTGGTTCACCGAATAGACTCTGGAGTCAGGCTAGACGGGCATAGAATTTTGGTTCTTCCATTTACTAATGGAATGACTTTACAAATGTTGCTTTAACTTCTCTAAAGCCTCAGTTTCTTCATCTCCTATATAAGACTAGATATTAATAAATCCTTACACATTTGTTGGGAAGATTAAATCAGACAATGTGTGTAGAACACTTAGCACAGGGATGGTACAAAATAGGCTTTCTAAAACGGTAGCTGTTAGATCACTCTCATCACCATTTTCTCCTAGTGCTTTGGGGGTTGTCCAGCCTATTGCACCTCAGGAGTGACATTTCTTCCCTGGCTCATCACAAAATGAAACATAGCTTAATGTGTTTCTCCTCTTCTTTTGCAGCCCAAATTAGGTTCATGGCATGATTGATATTTTCTAAGACATTTAACCTGTAGTAATATTAAGAAAACTAGGACTGAAATGCCTTCAACCTGTGAGCTGGTTTTCATCTTTTTTATATTTTTGATCTCTTAAACACAATCTTAGGCATTTATGAATTTGTATAGATGGACTTAGAAGGATTAAAAGACTAAAAAGAGTCATCTTCGAAGAGAGAAAAAAAAATAAAGGTAAGTTGTATGGGACATTTAATTCATGAATTGGGTTTCCAAGGATTAGAGTTCAGGTTTTCAGGATGAGACAGAAGAAGAGAGGAGATTCTAGCTCGTGATGGCAGAGACAAAAGAAGAATTCCTGATGCCACTAGACATAATGGCCATATTTCTTCAAACAAGAGTGAGTCCTGTGATTGTCTAAAAAGCATCAGTGTACCTAACATTCAAAAGAATATTTGTAACAAAAATGCCCTAGAAAATCTGGACTTTGGGGTTACTACCAGCTGGAAAGCCCTTCATCTATATTCAAGTTTGGACTGCCTATGTCTGATCTAGTATGGAGCCCCTTTCTGTGGGACCTCCCTGTCTCAGGGCATTGACTCCTCATCTCTATTGAACTGAACAAGGTGCTCAGATAGCATTATCTCCTTTGGAAATTTCACTTCTGTAGAACTGAAAAATTTGTAATACGTGCTTTTTGGGTTTTTTAGGTTTTTGCAGGCACATTATGATATTCACCTCAGTTTAATCACAGCTGCATATCACTTTCTTTCTTTCTTTCTTTTTTGTGCTGAGGAAGATTGTCCCTGAGCTAACAGCCATGCCAATCTTCCTCTCTTGTATGGGGGATGCCGCCACAGCATGGCTTGATGAGCAGTGTGTAGGTTTGTGGCACCAGGGATCCAAACCCGCAAACCCCAGGCTGTCAAAGTGGGGAATGCAAATCTAACTACTACACCACTGGGTCAGCCCCTATATCACTTCTTTTTTTTTTTTCTTGAGGAAGATTAGCCCTGAACTAACATCCACCACCAATCCTCTTTTTTCTGAGGAAGATTGGCCCTGAGCTAACATCTGTGCCCATCTTCCTCTATTTTGTATGTGAGGTGCCTGCCACAGCATGCCTTGATAAGCAGTGCTAGATCCACACCCAGGATCCAAACTGGCAAATGCCCTACTGCTGAAGCGGAGCACATGCACTCAACCTCTACGCCACCAGGCTGGCCTCATCACTTTTTTAATTAAACATTTCTCTGTTTCCATTTCTGGTATTTGGTATTTGGTCACTGGTAAAAGATCTGCCACTTCTAAACTCCAATATGACAGATAACTAAATCCAGCAGAAAATTTGCTTTTTATAAATTCTTACCCATCACAATGACTTCAAGCTAAGAAGAATGTGCTCCTTCAATTAAATACAAATTATCTCCTTGACTTTGCAAAACAAATGAATAAAAATTAAATTGAAAAAGTATGTCTTCACTAGAAAACAAGAGCTCTAAAGGAAAATTACTTCCATAATCAACATTAGTATACCTTATTAAAATTCCATTAAGTTACACTGTTTATCATGTCATTCCCCTGCTTAAAGCTTCTCAAACACTCCCCTTTCCTTTCTATCAAGTCCATGATCCCCAGCATGATTTAGCCCCTTCCTATCCCTCCAAAATTACTTTGTGCCACTCTCCTCCTGTCTTCCTTTCTCTAGCCACACAAGGTCTTATTCAGTCTTCCAAAGAGCTAAATCCCTTCCTACCCCAGGCCCTTTGCATATACAGACATCTTTACTTGGGTGCTCTTATTTCTCACCCTCCTTCCCCTACTGTTCCTTTACCCTGTTGCACATGCTCTTACCTCTATGTACTTATTCTTTATAGTTTTTGTTCATAATCGTCATTGATTCATCATTGGAGCGCTATCTCTCTCCCTGCTAGATTCAGATTTCCATGAATAGGTACTTTATTCCTATTCATAGCTCTATCCTCTGCTCCTAACAAGGAAGCACACAGTAGGTGCTTATTAAATATTGATTGGCTCATGAAATAAACACTACAGATTTTAGTGAAACCTATAAAGTTATTGTATTACAACTTCTTCCTTGCCTAACTAATAATATTATAGTTCTTCTGAGAGGTTGGCACTCTTTTGTAGGTACTCCAAGAAGTTAATGTCAACAGTCATTTTTTAAGGCCCAAAGGAAATGATTACTGCAGCAGTTTCTAGTGGGCAGAACTGCTTTGACTCGTATTTGCCTAAGATGAAAGTATCTAGACTTTTTGTTAAAATTCCTTGCTTTTCTGTCTGTCAATTTCAACCAGAATTCTCTCCTCCCCACCTAACCAAGCCTGTGAAAGATAAAATACTTTCTTTCGAAAGTTGAATGTTGTATCTTTATCTTTAAAAAGGAAACCCTAACAACTGAAAAACTGGTTCAGTATCAAATTCTTATCCATTTTCCCTCTTTCATTCTTTTTAAGTAGTTGTGATGTCACAAATGCAACTCCAGTGTTCCACCAAATGATGTAGACTAAGAACTGAAACTGCTCTGCAATTGCCCAAATTATAGTGAATATCAGATAAAAGGTTTGCTATCTCCTGCTCTCTATTTTCAGGAGCCATAAATAACCCAGCACAAGCAGAGCTACCCCCTGCAAGCAACACGATGCCTTCTGGAAGTCTGAATAGGGGAAGAACAGTCTTGCCATCTCAGTAATGTAAGTGGAAATCAAACAAATTATCTTCTTAGTGATCAAAGTTGATCAGAGCCTCATGACCAGCCAAATGTCCTCTTCTGTTCTTTATTTTCCCCAAAAAATGTCTACCATACAATGCTGTTATTATTTGCTGTCCATGTGTGGTTAGCACTAAAACAGAGAGGTGAACCAATCATTTCTGTGTTTCTGAGACATTTTAATGATTCACATAATAACCAGAAAATACTCAAACTGGCCTGTCCTGAGATTTAAAACAAAGACCCGTTCAAATAAAGAAAATGGAAAAGCTATTTTTGACTGCCCAAAGAGAGGTATGTTGATACTGGTTTCCTTCGAGCTGTCTTGTGATCAAATCGAGTCAATAGCACAAGTGTCCTCCTGGCCTTGGAGAGGGTTAGCTCACAGAGCAGCACAGTTTACACAGGATCATTTGCCAAAATGTGAACTTGGACTTGGCTGTACTTCCCTTCTGAAAGTAAAGAATGGAAAGTCTTGTCACACTGGAGATTCAGTTAAACTTGATTCAAATATTTAGGCTATGACTACCCAGGATGAAGTGGAGTTGAAATACAGTGAATTTTACTAATGTGCTCCCGCTTGTCCCAGGACCTCAGCTCCCCTCCTCCCTTACACACACACCCTCTTCAAGCTTGAACATCCCCTCCTTTGCAGTCCTCTTAGACCCATCTCATGCCCCCAACTCTGGTTAGAGTCCCCTCCTCTGTGTTCCCATAGTACCCCGTGCTTACCTCTATCATATGACTTACACTTTATTTTTAATTACCCATTTGTTTGCCTTTTACCCTAATAAGATCCAAAAGGTCTTATTACGTAAAGAATCTTATTTTATTCCTCCTTATATCCCCAGCATGCAGTTCTGTTCCTGGTCAATCATTATTTCATAAAAGAATGAATTAAAGAACTATACTAAAAAAGTCCCTGTGGAGTGACAAAATGCCTCAAGTAACTTTCTTAGAATTGAGAATAATATATCTTCTTAACGTTATCCTGAAATCTGCAGTCTAAAAGTACCAACTCTGAGATTTCCAAGACTGCCCTCAGAGACAGCACAATGCCTGAGGAGCGCTGCAGTTGGCTATGAGCAGTGGCGACTTAGAAATTAAGGGGGCAATCTTTTGTCCAGAATACTGGCTCCAGTTCAACTCAGTTTGCAGATTCTATCACTTCCCTCTAATCCTCCCAGGGCGGGGTCCTGCTGCACTGTATCCACTTGCCTCTAAAGTCAGAGAGGCAGAGCGCGCAATCTCCTTCTTCCCCACAGCTGTTTCCATGCCTTGTTCTGTCACCTTTATTGCTTCCTTGAAACCCTCCATCCACTGAGATTACTCTCTTAGCCACTCCATCCACCATCTACTAATATCCAGTGCACTCCCAGCATTCTTTGAGGATATTAAAACGTGCTTCATGGTTTTTCTCTTCCTGTAGTCGCCAACCATCATCTTAGGCAAATCCACTACCCACATTGAAAAATCATTTAAGCCTCTAATTCCTTGACCTCCTCTGATTCAGTGTCTTATCTCCAAGCACCAGCCTCTTCATTGATTTTTCCCTTTACTTGCTCCTTCCTGGCTGTTTCTCTCCTGTTTGGGGCTACTGATTAGGAAAGAGGGGAGGACAGATGGAGGCAGAAGTTTGACTTAGACTAGAAACCCTGGACAAAAGAGATAATGACTATGAGCCACGTAACAAAGAGAAACTGGTGACTCAATGTGGACAAGGAAAAACAAGAAAGTAAAACGAGGTCCCAAATATCAAGTATAATGAAGGAAGGTAAACTTAATCTGACAGATAGAACTCTAGAAAATATGTTAATATGGAAGTAGTCACCATCTTCAGAGCCTTTCAGCTGCTTCAAAGGACCCTGTAGTTATGAGGTCAACTTCCCCCTTCTGACTCTCATCTCCGCCTTTGGAAACAAGCCTGACTCTGTCAGATCTGTTCCTAAACTTGTCTGATACAGAATGAAAGAAAAGGTTAGTGATCTAAGAGAAGGAAAGGAATGAATTGACTCAATCAAGAGCTGGGAGAAAGTAGGAGGAGGAATATGAATAGGACAGCTCCCCTTGAGAGCTGGAGTGACAGAGGGAGGAGTGGAAGTTGAAAATAGGAGGCTCCCTCAGGATATAGGAGAATTGCAAAGGAAAGAAAATACAACAGTTGGATCCCATTTATGCCTTGGAATCTCCAAGGAATACAAATGGAGTTCCTCACTGTGTGCATGCTTGTGAATGTGTATATCTGTGTGTGTGTATCCGTGCTTTACTCTGGGCCTGAATCACATAGGTCACAGCCTCATCTGAATTACCTTGGAATTCAAATGTGGAGGCTGGGTATCACACAGAGGACCGAGTGAGGACATTTAGGATACAGAATATTCCACAGAGTGCTAGAGACCAGCCCCTGAATGAGCCGAAAGCTGCGGAGGCACAGAACCAAGATGGGCAGCCTTGATCTCCCACTACTGCTAGTTCGCAGAGTGCCAGTCCCTAACCTGGATCAACCCAACCATCTGTTTCTGTGGGCTTTCTCCCAAGCTACCAAAAGCAGTTGGAGAAAATTGGCTCTAAAGCAAATTTATGATATTCAAGCTCAGCTGGACCATCAGTGCTGCTCAGCAATTCTTTTCCTTACCCATGATTGGGTCCCTTTCCTATTCCCAACAGCAGCTGTGCCAATATTTTATCCTTCTTTTTCAGAGCTCCAACTCACTCTCTCCATTCATGCATGCATTCAACAATCATTTATTGAGCACTTACTATACACATTTCAAACACTTTTGTAGGGGCTTCTGTAAGATAAAAAATAGTCACAAATTGTTTGAAGCTCCTCTCATCAAAAAGATGGAATCTATTTCCCTGCCCCCTGATTCTGGTCAGACTATCTGATTTGCTTTGGTGAATAGAATGCAGCAGAAATAATGTTGCACTACTTTCTAGCAATGTCTCAAGAGTTCTTACAGCTTCCTGTCAACCTCTTGGAACCTCAAGACCATCATGCTGGGAAAACCCCTAGTCTAGTCTCCTTGAGGATGAAAGACAACAAGGATAGAGACACCTAGTCAATTTAGCCATCACAGCTGGGCCCAGCCACCAGCCAACCTGCCAACTGATAGCAGCCACCTGAGGAAGCCCCTCTGGGTATTCTCCATTTCCTTCTATCTCTGCTTGAAAATCAGCCAATTCTTGCTTTATCTCATCTCTTTCATGTAATACTCAGGGCAGCTAATAGCAGCCAATGCATACTCTCACTACCCTTTCCAGCAACTTCCCTGGCAACAAAGTCAAGGTCCTTCAAAGTCTGGCTCCAACATGCTTTTCTGTGCCAATTGACTCCAACACTCATCACATTCATCCATCCTACATGTATGGTCCAGGCCTCTGGACTGCTCGCCATTTCCCAGACATGCCATGCATATTCACACCCTGCCTTTGCCTTTGCTCATCACTGATGATTAAAACACCTGATATATCCTTCAAGATTCTGCTTAAGTATATTTTTTTGTGAAGTTATCCACAACTTTATCCCATCCAATATCTTAGGTCAAAATTAGTTTCTTCCTCCTCTGTTGTCCCAGAGCAATTTGTCTTTAATCCTAGTAGAATATAACACTGTGTTATAGTCTGTATATTTCTCTTAAACCCTAATCTGACCTTTGGTTGCTAGAAAATGGGGATTTGGGGTCACAGATCTCTGTGCCCCGGGTGTGGAGTATGGACCACAATGGAAGCTCAGTTAGCATTTATTAAAATTAAATATATGCATACAAAGCCAACCGTATTCTAGCCAATTGAATAATTCTGTCCGCCCACATCTTACCAACCATCATAGCCAAGTATACGACAGTCTACCCTGATATTTAACTCAGCCAAAGTGACCAAGCCAGCCATGGGATAATCAGATCATTTTACACTGAGAGAACCATTCTAATTTTTCCAGAGCATTAAAAGAAAGAAGTTCCTAACGATACACAGATGGCCTAGAAGGGCTAATGCACTACATGTCCAAAGAGGAGGCACTTCATTTCCTTCTTGCCTCCAAGACAAGACTCATTATCTAATTTTGTGCATCTGTCTTAAAGTTATTTATAAATATAGACCATTACTTTAAAAGGACAATTTTTGGTCGCTGTTTAGAACTACCTCATTTAAATGCATTGAATCCTGGAAATGAAATGCATTTTCAATGCGTGAAATCATTGAAAAATGCAGAGAAGCACAGAAAAATGGATATCTTTAGAAGATTCTAGTTCACATTGGTTTGTGTTTCTGCTCACAGCACAAAGCTCTTGAAGAACGTATAATCTTATTCTGTGAAAGTTACAGATGTGTATGTAAAATATTCTATTATGCATCTTTTATTTTCCGCTCATATTTATTTTGATGATATCTTGAATTGTAAGCATTTCACGTGTGCTTTCTGGTTGTGTTTTTGTATGTTTTTTCTTAGACCTACAACTTGTTAGAGCTACAAGGAACCTAAAGATCGTGCAGCCCAATCCCTTTATTTTACTGAGATTCAGAAAGGTCAAGCAACTTGCCCAGGTTTGCAGGATAAGAAAATAGTAAGATTAGCAAGGTTTTATGAGTTCGCTAAGAATGGAAGTAGCATAATAAAACTAACATTTACCAAAGAAGGATTAGGATCTCTGAGTTCCATTCTCAGCCCAGATCAATTAAACATGTTTTCATTTGTAAGAAATTGGGGAGGAAATATAATCCTGCTTTACTACACTGGCAGAGTACTACATAAAATGCTTATCTACCATAATTCTACCAAAGAATCTGTGACTTTAAAAATTCCTATTCTTAATCAAAGTAGAGATTTGTTTTATATTTCAACTCTGTTTGCTTACACACACACACATACAAACACAGATATCCAGTAGTCTAGGTTAACTGGAAAATGCCTCCTTAACTACTGTGTATGCCTAACTAACAATAATGAAAATCTTACTCTGCCTGAATCCCTCAGATACATCAGTCATTTTCTTCTTGGCGATTTAATCGCTTCCTTCCATTTAATTACTTTGAGGATTAACTGTGGGCAAATGTATTCCAATAAGAGGCCAATCTACAAAGAACAGGAAGCTTTCCTCGTGGTCCCAAGGGAAATTTAGCACTTCTGAGTGTAACTGCATTACAGCTCTCCTGTTTCTTTTAGCCCTTAAGCCATGTGTGTCACCTTAGTTGTTTGGGTGTAAAAAAATGTCGGGGGATGCACTGTTTACATGCTAGCATTTGTACTCAATTTCTGGCAGGGGTAAAGATAACTCTTCTTAATCCGGGCCATACAGGAAGCTATTTGTTTCCAAATCAAGTCATTAATGCTTAAACAAGCAAACAGTGCAGCCAAGACAAAAATCAATTTGCAAAAAGGGGAGGCCTTTTTCCAAACACTCCAACAGTCACTGGGGAAGGATGCTTTCACAAATCTAATGCTTGAGAGTATTACAGCATTAGGTTAGGTTGATCCTATTTTTCTAGTTGGATTTACTTTGTTTGAGAGTCAAGGTGATTAATGGTATTGAATACTATCAGCAATGTTTTCACTACCAAAAGAAATACTTTTTCCTCTAAATAACAAGCACAGAAATCTGACTAGTGACCTTCATGTGACCTCTCGGCCACATGTGTCTAGGTATCTTACAACAGCTAAATGCTCCCTGACAGTGGTTCTCGAACTTTGCTGTACAGTAGAACCACCTGGAGAGCTTTTTAAAACCCCACTGCCCAGGTTGAACCCATCCCAATCAAATAGAATATCTGGTGAGTGGGAGCCAAGCATCAATATTTTTTAATGATTCCCCGGGTGATTGCAATGAGCAGCAAAGTTTGGGAACCACTGTTCCATGACATCTCTGACTCATGTGGCTTTCCAGTACATAAATTCTAAGAATGAAGGACAAGCAGGGAATTTCCTTCTCTGTTCTGACTTCTACACTTGTAAAATCAAGAAATCTTAAAGACGTATGTATTTGGGGGATATATTTGATTAAACAAAGGGAAACTAATATTTATATCATGAACCATGAAACAGTTTATACCCTTAGATATACCTATTTTAATTTATAAATCTGTTTTAAACAGATAAATATGCAAAGATACATGTACAAAAATGTCCATAGCAGAGTTAATTATAATTTTAAAATATTTAAACATTGTCCTACCAAGATGTCATAACTTAATGAATTATGAAACAACTATATGAAGAACATTATGTTTTCATTACATAGGAAAATTCTCTCAATATGTTAAATATAAAAATACAACACAGACATATGTATCCATATATAAAAATATCCTATATATGTCAAATATATCTACACATACAAGTGTATATATGCATGTGTATATATGTGTGCATATACGTATATATGTATATGTATATATTGCAAATATATAGATATATAAAATATTTGAAAGTATATGCGTGAACAAATACACCTAAATGCAAAAACACATGTCTGGAAGGTTCCTTTAAATCAGAAACAGTGTTTACTTTGAACAGGGAGGTAGGGCTGGGCAAAGTGAAGAGGAACTTTCTCTTTGTATTGGATTTGTTTTTATATTGTTTATGTTTTTAAATGTTGTTATCTATATTATTAACAATTTTAAATAAACAGAATTAAACCAGAAAAGAAAACACTCATATATATGGAGAAAAAACTCACCAAAATGTAAATATCTCTGATTTATTGGGCCAAATGTGTATTTTTTTTGTATTTTCTTTGTTATACGTTTTTGGGTATTTTCCCAGTTTTTCACTAAGCCTCTATTATAATCAAAAAAATAAAACATGTTGAACCTAAGACTAGATTATTTGATACACATATTCTCAAATTTGAAAAGATTAAGCCATGTTGCAAAGGGGCGCCTGCCTCACCAGACAGGCTGGGAATGATATTTGTGTCTCATTCAGTTTTGCCCATTAGTTACTTTAAAAGCTGTTTAGAAAGCACTATTAGTTCTTGCTAAATCCACTATCATGCTGTCTTTAACCTGTTTCCAAGGTGCCTTTTACTAAGCAGGTAGCCTATATGCTTTGCAATTTAAAAAAGAGGAGGGAAAGTCCAAACAAAGAGACAGAGAACATTTCAGACCTTCTAAATCTTCCCATAGTCAGAGCCTGGAGGTTCCGCACACGGGGAAAATCACAACTGAGATGAACGCCCACCAAAAAAGTGATGTGCAAGTTCTACCACAGCTGTCTGGTGAGGAAACCAAACGGGAAGCAATCCCCAAATGATTTAAGAAGGAAAACGGAGGAGAGCAGCAGACAAGAAGGGGCACATGGGAGAAGACAGGCAGAAAAGGCCTAGAAACTTTAAAACAAAAGAATTCAATGGGAGCTTTTTGGCATAACTTCTATCAAGAATACTCGATTCTGAAGATTCTCTTTTTTTTAAATTTATTTTACTGAGGTCACATCAGTTTATAATATTATATATATATTTCAGTTGCACATCACTATCTTTCGATTTCTGTATAGACCGCATCATGTTCCCACCAAAAGCGTAGTTGCCACCCCTCACCATACACGTGTGCCCCTTTACCCCTTTCCCCTTTCCCTGACCCTCTGCTCCTCTGGTAACCACTGTTCTGTTCTCTATATATGTGTGTGTGTTTATCTTTCACATATAAATGAATTCATATGGTAATTGTCTTTCTCTATCTGAGTTGTTTCACTTAACATAATACCCTCGAGGTCCATCCATGTTGCAAATGGCACGATTTCATCTCTTTTTTCTGGTTGAGTCCATTGTGTATATATACACTACATTTTCTTTATCCATTCATCCATTGATGGGCACTTAGGTTTTCAATAAGGGTTAGTTTAAGGAGGTAAAAGTCCTTTGGTTGGTTTGTGAATTTACATAAAACTTGAAAATGAGAAACTGATAAAATTAGCCTAGAAGTCAAACCCACCAGTCTTTAGCAGAGGTTTGGAAATCTGTGTGGGTTACTAAGGACAAAGATAAGGTTTAGTGAGAAAAATGTAAACAAACAAGGTTGTTGGAGAAAGGAATGTTATGTAAAAAGGCAGCTCCACTTTTTAGGGACTAAAGTGGCTCCACTTTTGGAGCCATGCCATCATGCTCAACTGGAAAACCCAAGAAAATTGATCACCTAATCCTATGGTTCCAAGTAATCTTTATTTTTCCTGACGATTTGAATGCAAAGAGAAATAACTAAATCTGGAAGTCACACTGTGTTACTGAACCAAAAGTGAGTTCACCTCCTAGCGAGTTAAAATCAGACTCTCGACTGGAAGTAGTTTTCACACAAAGTAGCATTTATTTGCAGCAAATAGGAGGCCATGTGGAATTGTTTCCAAAGTCATGGCAGTCCCCGAACACAGGGAAGCAGGCACCTCTTATTTCAGGTGGGGAATGAATATTCAAAAGGGAGATATGGGCATCCACTTGCACAGGCTCAGGTGGCAACTCTCAGTTCATCTGCAATGGTGCTGCTCTTGCAGCGGGGTTCCGTCTGGTTCAGGGTGTTTGTTGGTTGCATCTCTTAACAAAAAAAACAATTTGGAAAAACAGTTAAATGCTTCTGAAAGCTCCCTTGAATTCCTTGGGGTAATTAGTCAGTGACAACACAAATGATACAAAGGCTGCTATAATAAACAGTCCAGAAAATTTTAGTAGTTTAACACCATAGAAATGATCTCCTTGCTCATGAATAGTTCAATGCAGGAGTTAGAGAGGTGGCTTTCCATGCAGTGATTCATGGCCCCAGGCTCCTACCATCTCATGGCCACACCATCTTCTGAGGCCTGGAAATCTCTTGCTTTCAGCAATAGATGGTGAAAGAGAAGGTGGAGAAGAGAAAGATGTCACTTCTGCCTGCCTTCCATTAGTGGGAAGCAGACACAAGGCTTCACCTAGTTGTAGCTCCTGACTAGGCAGGTGCATCCTACCGACAATGCCGTATTAAAGAAGGGAAGCGTGAATCTTTGAAGGACAGTGAGCCAACTTGGCCATAAATGTCATTTCAAATATCAGTGACAGTCTTCTTAGAGGTTCACTTCTTAGTGGCCTAACCTAAATATAATTCCAATTGGACCTATTTGCACTGGCTTAGTGTTCTATAGAGAGAACATGCATGCATGCTTTTAGTTCCCACTTGGACTGTCAGAGTAGAGAAAATCTTTTCTCAAATTTTTATAAAATGCCTTCTTACACAGAGTTCTAATAGAACAACAATTTGCTCAACTAATGTTGACTCTGGATAAACTCTTCATTTTCCACCCTCACCTCAGTCTGAGAGACATGGAACAGCTTCTATTTCATCTTATCTTTACCCATAGACTCTGAATGAATGACTGAGGTACTTCAACTTTGTAAAAAACAAAAAAAAAACCAAATGGCTCCTAAGTAATAAATCAACCAAGTTTTAAGGTAGACAAATATCAACTTTAATTTAGATTCTCCCAATTGCCATTTATGTCTTATCCTCTTCATGTCATCTCTTTTTATTTTTTTGACTCAACACTTGCTCCTTTTAGCACTTTGCTCCCCCTTTCCACTAATGTTGTGGAAGACTTTATTCTTTTTTCTCTCTATTATGGCAGACTCATATGTCACCTGGGCTAGTTGTTACACTTAACTAATAACTTTGCAACTGATAATATATTTGCAATCCATAATAATATATCAGATAAGCCATTTACTTAGTTTCCAAAGTTCTGCAATGGCAACCCCATATTTCTTTATGGAATTATTATCCTAGTAACGATCACTCTCATTGCCTGTATATTAATAAAGGTATGATCTGTATTTAAGATTCTCCTCGATTTCAATAATCTCACCAGTCATTCCATACCTGTTAAAATAGGCCTTGTAACTGCTCCTTCCCTCCCCAAGTACTGTCTGTAAGTCAGACGCTGCCTGTCACAAATGCCCAGTGAACATGAGCACACCACCAGGGACTGCTGCTAGACAAGAGAGTAGAAATGGATCCGGGCAGATCAATTACTGCCACTGTAGAAGCACATACTCTCTTGAGGGTGAGTCACATATTAAGACCAGTCTATTTTTACGTCCTGACTTTCATAGCCCAGATGAATCTGGTGTGACCTTATTATAATAATTTGAACTCTGTTGTCTAAGTCCATTATCATACAATGTTGTTAAGATAGAAGTGCTTTGGTGATATGGAAAACATCTAAAAATATTGTCATTGAATGGTGACCAAAAAATATATCAAATCGTTTTCTATTTCTGTAAGACAGCCAACTGCTCTCTATTATGATGCCTCGTTCCATATCAGTGGCTAAGAAAATATAATACCTAGATGTGTCTCTGATCTGCATTTGCCTTATGTCTTTTTGCCAGAGCTGCAAGCGTTTCTCAACTGTGTTTGAAAGAGAAAAAGAGAGAGAACCTGGGATCTGCAAATATACTCTTTTTATTTTTTTTTTAAATTCTTTTTTTTTTTTAAGATTTTATTTTTTCCTTTTTCTCCCCAAAGCCCCCCGGTACATAGCTGTGTATTCTTCGTTGTGGGTTCCTCTAGTTGTGGCATGTGGGACGCTGCCTCAGCGTGGTCTGACGAGCAGTGCCATGTCCGCGCCCAGGATTCAAACCGACGAAACACTGGGCCGCCTGCAGCGGAGCGCGCGAACTTAACCACTCGGCCACGGGGCCAGCCCCTGCAAATATACTCTTAAGTGGCACAACCAAAGCTTGGCTACTGTTTTATTTAAGTTTATCACAGAATTCAGTAACAGATCTGTTATATCTATTATTATGCCCTTATCTGAGGTCACGTTATGGTCATCATTTCCTAAAATATTCTTAAAAATTCACCCTCATTAACAAATAAATAATAGTCACCTCTGGCATGTAAGGCATTGTGTTAGGAAACAGGGTGGCAATGGGTGTGGGGAGACTCCCACAAAGAAAAGTAAAAGCTCCATTATTTAGCAACCTGAATTTTAGGGTTAACTGTGAGTGTGTAACCTAAGCGTTGTCCTCTTCGTTAATATAACTGCACCTGCAAGAAATCTTGATTCTCCAAGTTCAAATGTTACTGTCTATTGCCTCCTTATTACCGGCCACCTATCTTGGTGTCCTTGATTGATTGCCTAGTCTCAGTGTTTTGGGTTGAAATTCTCACTAACTTGAACCACCTGAATAAGACTTCGCAGTCATACCAAACTTTCCTTATTTTGGCCTCAAATCGTATCTAACTTCATCGATCAATCTTGCTCAAGCTGCCCTAGGCATTCTCTCTTTTCTGTGGTTTCCCATTTCAGAATATACCATATACCGTGGGGAGTTTGAGTCTGGCTAAGCTATCTTAGTGTAGAAATACTATCATTTTTGCCGACATATTTGTGTAGACTGCAACAAGACTGTGATAGAAGTCTCTATTATTATCAGCATTAGAGTATTACCTGCTCATAATAAAACTAATAAATATTTTTTTAAATAGCAAATCAGTTCTATTCTCATACAATTAGAGCCATCACTTTATAGATTAATGTGCCGGGTAGAACATTTCTAGGGACTGCTGTTTGTTGCTGGTAAATATAGCTTGCTTACTTGAGCTCTTTACCTTTTTCTAACCATGCTGAGAGATCTTCTGAAGCAAGCTTTAGAATCACGTAGGCAGGTAATGTGCTGAAAGCATTGGACAACCCCTTATTGGAGGCACCATGATCAGATAATAAAGCAACCACTGTGACTCAAGGTCAAATATCTGTAATCTGAACACAATCTCTAAATGACATAAGAAGGGCTTTAATCTTAACATTCACTCCATTTGAGATCCTATTCCATCTCTTTGCTGAGTAAAGTCAATAATATGAGAATCATAAACTGAGCAGGATTGCAAATCCTCTTATCCTACCTGCTGGAAATCAGTAAGTGGAGGACAGCATGGTTTCAAAATTTCACTAATGCAAAGAAATGAGAAAATAGTTCATAGGGTGATCGTTCAATATAAGCAGTGGTCAAATAATGTTATTGGATGGGAATTTTTTCTCTGCTTGCTTCCTGAATCCTCCATTTAACATTCTAAGAAAACATTCTGATGGAAAAAGTCAAAGATATGCAAAAATAAAATTAGGCTTATTAATCATATTTTATAATTAGAAAGCTTGAGCATTTTTATTCAAAGAGAAGCTTCCTAACTTTACCCTATACCTTAATTAACTACACCTTAATTACTTAGTTACTAAAAAAGAAATTAAGTTTAACAATTGACATTTCCGTACTGAGTTTTATGCCTCAGAATACTTTATATTCATACTTATTCCTACAACTAAAGGGAGGAAGCAGTCATTTGGATAATTTAAGAAAAAAATGGAATTGAATTTAATTTGTTAGAGACAAAAGATTTGTAGAGTAATGATTCTCAAACTTTAATATGCACGTAAATCACCTGGAGATTTTGTTAAAATGCAGGTTCTGATTCAGCCAATTTATGGTGGGAACTGAGATCCTTCATTTCTAAGAAGCAACCAGGAGATGCCAACTCTACAGGTCCAGGGCTCAGGTTTTGAGTGGTAAGATCATACAGTATTGTATTCCTGCGTGGTTTTTAAAGAGAGGGTACTGGAAGTGTGAAAATGGATTTTCTGTATTTTCCGATTCTTTGCTTCATTTGCATGCATAGTTATGTCTAACATATTTTAAAAAGTAACCAGAGAGTACATTGTTTATCCTTTTGAAAACGTAGAACACAATGAAAATACAAAATGAGCACAATTATTATTTATCCTAAGCTCTGTATCAACATCTACTGCACTTTTAATTAATTCATGGACTAGTAATTTAATCTTCTTACTGGGATCAGTTAACAAGCAAACTGCTCTCAAATTGTTGAGGAAATACAAATTTAAACATAACCAATCAAAATATTTGGTTGGATTCCACTGACTAGTTTAAAGTAATAGAGTAAAAAGATTGTTTTAAATTGGAAATGCGCTAAAAGTAGCATTTTCCTTTGTTGAACTCAGAAATTAACGTATTTACTTAAAATGCTAACTCAGCCCTTGGAGAGGCCCATTGACCTCACTGAGGAGTTCAAACTATGTTACACCTTTTAATAAAACTCTGGGGGAAATTTCCACTGCCATACAATGAAATTCCATTACGTATGACTTATTTTTGGCTCCATGATTGATAATAAAACCTATCAAATGGCATTTCCCTTTATTTTTTTCCTGAGGCTTGGTTATTGTACTACTATTTATGTATTCTTCAAGTGTTTTTACTTAAAGGTATTTTTAATTTTGTTCTTCAAGAAGTACTAAAATATGTAAATTTCGTTATTATAATGATGTCATAGTATATTTAAAATTACGTATTAGCAATTATCCTGCTTAATGATTCCCATAAATATTCCGCCATTTATAGCGTTAAAATGCCAAGGAATAACTTTATGGCAGAAAAATGTATTTTCCCAAGTCCTGCACATAGTTAGCATCCATAAATATGTACTTGTGAACTGTGGCCTGATCCTTTGATGGTTGATTAAGGACTGCTGCAATGGATGTAGAACTATCGATTTTAAAGGAAGAAACAAGGTACATTTAAGAAAAAAAAAGGGGGCTCAATATTTTTATTCATATCAAGTACCTACCACAGAGCGAACCCTTAATAAATGTTTGATGATCATGGTATTGATTATAAAATTACAGTTTGTAGAAAGTTTTACAGTTAACAAAATAAATTCTCTTGAAGATCCCTATTAAATTGGTGAGGAACACACAAAGATCTCCCTTCAAGGAATCACTTTTTCGCTGCTGCTCAGAGTGCTGTCAGTAGACATTCTTCAGCCCCTTCAGGGGTCACTTGGTCACACCCGTCCCAAAGTTTCTCACATCCAATGATGCATGAAGGCAAGAGTATTGCTATAGATGGAATGTTTGTGTCCCCCAAAATTCATATGTTGAAAACTAATCCCCAGTATGATCATATTCGGCAGTGGGGCCTTTGCGAGGTGCTCAGGTCATGATGGCGGAGCCCACATGAACGGGATTTGTGCCCTAAAAAAGAAGCATCACAGAGATCCCTTGCCCCTTCTGCCATGTGAGCACACAGCCAGAAGACAGCTATCTTAGAACCAAGAAATGGGCCTTCATCAGACATTGAATTGGCAGGTGCCTTGATCTTGGACTTCCTAGCCTCCAGAACTGTAAGAAATAAATCTTTGTTTTTTAAGTCACCCAGTCTATGGTATTTTTGTGGTAGCAGCCCAAGCTGACTAAGACAGGTATAAAGATTCAGGCATTTCAGATCAGTGCAGAATAACTCCAGCTTGACTTTACTCTCTGCCCAATTCTGATTTCATCCCCCTTATCTTCATAGGAGTTGATCCCAAGGATCTCCCTTAATGCTCCTGCACACTGACTTCCTCTAGGAGTCTGTTTGCCAGAGACCTAACCTGACACAATAGACACTGACATCCTCGTCTTAGAGATAAGGAAACAAAGGCTCAGAGATGATAAGTGACTCATCCAAGGTTAGGCAGCTTGGCCAAATTATGGGTTGAGTCTTACCCATTGCAAATCCCAGTTCCTCTACCATGGGACCCTCATCTCTATGGTCTGTCAGATCCTTGAAATGGATTTTATCTGTATTTTGGGAGATGCACTCAAATAAAGCAGCTTAAGATTCCCTTAATTATTTTCTAAATATTTGATGCCAGTTATTCTCCACCTTCACCCCAGGAAATGCAAAGGAAACTGGTAAACACTTAACATTGATTGTCTTCAGGCATGCTGCTCTAAAACTTACATCAAATTCAGAATGCCATTGTTCCTAGGACCCTTGGCTGCAAGGAGAGCGCAGATATTGAGATTGAAGAGTCTGGGGCAGGGCCAATGGCAGGCACAAACCAAGGATTTATTTAAGTCCAGGATTCACAACAAAGGTCAGAGATCGGGTAAAAGCAAACAAAATGTCTGTGAGTGGAGCAAAAGTAGAGAGAGATAGGGCAGAGGCAGGAGCAAACTCCAGAGACAGAGACAAAAGAAGGCAGAGATAGAGACCCTCCTTCCTGTTCTCTATCTGTGAGCCCTCAGACCTCACAGCTGTTGGCCATGCTTCAGAAAAGATCTGCTGTTACTACTGCTGGGCCAGTTTTCACTTCTCCAGCTATGCTGCTTCAGCCCTTGGGGATAAGAAAGTCTTTAGGGGCCAGCCCTGTGGCTAAGTGGTTAAGTTTGCGTGCTGTGCTGCTGCAGCCCAGGGTTTCGCTGGTTCAAATCCTGGGTGCAGGCATGGCACTGCTCGTCGGGCCACACTGAGGCGGTGTCCCACATGCCTCAACTAGAAGGACCCACAACTAAAAGTATGCAACTATGTACCGGGGGGATATAGGGAGAAAAAGGAAAAATAAAATCTTTAAAAAAACAAAAAAAAGGAAGAAAGTCTTTAAAAGCCCCATATGGAGCATGTTCTGTAGATGTGAATAGCTTTGAGTGTATTGTGTTGTATTGAGTCAAACCAAACACCAGCCACAACTCAAATATACTATGAGTCTCCATTACAAGAATCATTATAGATGAAGGAATTTTATAAGCCCAATCTATAGGCCCACTTTTTTTAAGTATTATTTGACAGTACACATACCCAATAGAACAAGAAAAAAAATGAGAATTCTTCCTTTGCATTTGTTGTAATGAGATTTGATCAATTTTTCTAAAGAGAAGGATGTGTTCACTGGGATACTTGTCAATTTGTTCTAGAGGATTTTAAATTGAAAAGAGTGAAAGACAAAAAAAAAGAAGGGGAATGCCCAGGTAAAACTCTAAGTATGAAACCAGTGTTGAATGTACCTAGTAATTCACAGGAGAAAATACTTCGGGAGGCAGTAAGACATAGCACTTAGGTTCCTAGTTCTGTGACTACCAATATACCAAGCATATAATTTGATGTTCATACAAGAAACCAACACCTCTCATAGACGATATTGCATCTTGGCAAAATAAGATTCACAAGTGGCAACTCTTATGAAATGCACTCTTGTGCAAAGGGAGTAGGACCCTGTGTCAAGAAGATATATACCTTTCAGAAAACCGCAAAATTAGGGATGGGTAGAGATAAAAGGAAAGAGTATCAAAATGATATCAATATTGGAGGGGATAAGGTGGGTTTGATGGCTGCTAAAACAGCCACTCCAGGCAGAAAGAAAGAGTAGATCACATGCTGACGTGGATCACAAATCTAGCGCAGAAACAGAGGCAAGACACAGAGCAATGAAGGATATCTTATCTAGATATCTCCAGGAAGTCAGTCTGCTAACAGTAAAGGATTGAATGCACCTTACTGACAACTTCATCTTTTAGAAGGCAGAAAAAGTGAGGAAGGGAATTACTGTTTAGGACATGATACTGGCAAATAAGGAAAATACTAGTTGGCAAAGCGGAAATGATAGAATCCTCAAGAAAGAGGGAAAACCAGTAAGAGCATTTTACAGTCTGTGATAGCCAAAGCTTTGGACCTTGGGCAAAGCTAGATATTTGCCTAAACTAAAAGAAGACAGGTTTCCCAAGTTTCAGAGAGAAGATGCAGTCAGAGTCTCATGGCCAGAGACCGGGAACACAAAGAAGGACTCTATGCTTGTAAACACACGGTTCTGAGAATCTAATCATGAACGTGAGTGAGAGGCAGCTCAGGAAACCATTTGGCAGCTCAATCAGCTCTCAGATAAACAGAGACATTTCAAAGGTGTCCTTTATAAAGAATGGAAGTTCCAACATGGAACCACAAACAAACGAAAACTAATACCAAGGGAATAAAGCAAAGCTTGTGAAAATTGCCAAGGAAGATGAAAATAGGTTTTCTAAAGGTATGAAAGGAGCAATAGACAGATTTAGGGACAATACTGAGAAGTCAGCAGAAGAGAGGCAGGAAGCAAAACTTCTCAAGTCTTTTTTCTGCTGTAGCAGACCTCTGTTTCTTTGTCCCACATCACCTGAGGTTGTAATGTGCCTGGAAGCCACAGTGCCCAGCCTGCCCTGGCCATGGCCATGAACACATGATCAAGTAGATCCAGTCAGATCCTCCGTATGAGATTTGATACATGGATTCTGAGAAAGAAAGCATTTCTCTTCCGTTTGGATTTGTACCAAACCCAGTAGCTATCTTTTTTACCATGTGGAGAGTCCATCCACAAAAAGAATCAGAGCTCAGATATGGCAAGAAATCTAGGCTCTTGATGACTTCCTCTGAATCCCTTAATCCAGTCATGACTGAGGCAAGCCTTTCCTCTGAATCCCTCAGCTATGTGAGCCAACGTATTCCTTTTTATCATAAGAAAGTTTAAATTGGGTTTATTGTATTGTAATGAAGAGAGTCCTGACTAATACATTGGTTGAGAAGGTTAACTGTCAGATTACAAAGGAGAAAGCAAATATTAGGAGGCAGAATTAAATTCCAAGCTAGGTAAGTAGGTTGAAGAAAATATACCTTCAAAGGATTTTGGTTCCATTCCATAAAACCAAAAGAAGGCTCAGATGATATCAGTGAACTGTAAATAGTCATCTTTGAAGAGGTAAGGGGAACAGAAGTCTTGCTGGCAGATGGGAAAAGGGCAAATAAATGTTTCCATTTTCAAAAAGGTGAAAGAAGTTAAATTCTTTAAACTATATGCCAAAGAGATTAGAAAGATCCTAAGCAAAATGTTAAAGTATAAAAGGTGGGTAAATACTTCGGAAGCAAAGAGGTGATCATTAGGGACCAGTACAGATTCATGAAGTTCAACTCGTGCTGGGATTATATCATTTCCTTTTAGAAATACATTTACCAGAGAAGCTGACGGGGACTATTCATTATGCCAGGTACTGTGTGAGGCACTACTCTGGATATAGTAGAGTGTTATGTGTGATGGTCGTAGTTATAATTGGTTTACCTTGTTAATTATAATAATATCTACTGTGTATTGACAATCTAATATGTTCCAGAATATATACACATGTACATGCATACGTGCACTGAAAAATACACACGTATACACATACGTACACATACATATAATATACATAAACATGTGCACACATATACATACATGCATGCATACATATACACATAAACACGTGCATATGCACACAACACACCTACAGACATAATATACACAGGCATACACAAATGCATGTAAACATGTCACACATATGCACACATACACTCAAAAACACGTTTACACAAATAAATACATAGACACAGCATACACATGCATATATGTATACACACTTATATATATATACATGCACACACCAGAACAAAAATCTAATGTGGGCAATGAAGATCCCTATGATACAGAGATAATTGCAGTGAGGCAGTTTGTCCAAGGTCACATTTTTGTAACAGCAAAACATGGATTTGAACCTAGGATTATCTGATTCTTAAATTAATATTCTTTGTCAACAAAGGGTATCTATGTACACTGTAAAATACAAAAAAATGCTAACTAAAAGAGGAGTGGCAAGCTGAGGAGAGATCTAAAATTTTATCTTTGGTCTCTTCCACTTTCAAAAATTTTAATGAGAATAGAGAGCATTACAATCAAATTTGAAAACAATTCAGAAATATATGTAATACATTGTTGAAAAAATAGGAATCTGTGCTGAAAATAAGAAGAAGAAATATAATAGGGATAAAATGAGTTCTCAGACACAGGCTATGCAACAACATAAATACCTCAAGGGGAATTTTACTGGACTGTGAGCTCCAGGAATTAACAGTGGGAAGTTGCTGCTGAAAGAATGAACTCATCCCTGGGCTGCATTAGCAGTGGTATGACGTTCAGGAGTAGGGAGGGAATTTTCATTTTTAACCCTATGTGGACTAAATTAACACACTGACACATGCCCAGAGGAGATTGACCATGACCATGAAGAATTTAATCCTATCATAGCCAGATTAGAGAAAGATGACCACTATGTTTGACGAGAGAAGTAAACTTACATCGTGGATGTGTGAGGAGAATTTATTACATATTCCTTGTCTCATCCGGAAGGCTTTAAAAGGCAAAACAGGAATTAATGGAAAGAAATTACTGAGTCAGATTTCAACACAATGTGAATATAAGAGTTCCTGTTAAGATATAAATGAAATGCAGTGCCATGAAAAGCAGTGATTAAACATTTTAGCAAGATGATACTTTCCTGACAGAAAGGAAGTCAGAATACCTCGGAAGACATCTTTTTGCTCCTGAAAATAATGACTTGAGTAATCTCCCATATGTAAATGTTGGTAAAGCGGTCATCCATTGCCCAATTGCCCTAACAGTTCCCCCAGTGAAACCCACCAACAATCCATATAAGGAAACAGATCTACCAGCACAGGAAGTCCAAGGTTCTCTGGGAAGAAGGAACTTAGATCCTGGCTTGCAAGTCCCAAGATTTGAATCTGAATTTAGCTCTCACCTATAAGTGAAAGCTGAGGTGACTTTGACCCCAAAGGGAGAATTCATCAAGAAGACAGGAGACAACCATTTATTGCATTAAGCTCAGCTCATAGGATGTTTTTGAGGAAGAGCTAGTTGCAGCATGATGTGTGGCTGAGGCTGAAAGCCACCTAGGCTGTAGTTTATTGGAGGATGTGTTTAAAGAATAATTAGTGAACATATGTGCAGCCACCTTGGCATCCAAGCATGGCATACCAATTTGACCTGTACAGGGACATGGACCAACAGAGGCATAACCAAGATGAAGTGAACATAGTTCATCTGTGTGCATGAGTCTTGGCAGGACACCATATGGCAGACAGCAGCAAAGGCAGGAAGGAACTGATCCTCCTCTCCATGCTTTGTCATCCTTACCTTCAGAAGCACAACTGACTACCTCACTTTCTTTGCACTGACTAGTCTCTGGGATTCCTGTACAACTAGAGTGGGGTGATTGTCAAAGGGGAAATACTGCGCTTCTGTTACTAAGGATAGGTGGATGCGTGTCTGCTCAACATTAGAGGAGCCTTCCCTCTATAACAATATGAACTTTGATTTTTCTAATTACAAATAAATGGAAATTATATGACTAAAGCAACAGAAATGGCTAAATGCTTTCACACACATTTCTTATTAATGCAATGCTCAATTATACTTAATATTACTCTCACTGCTTTGAGAGCTGTGCTTGAAATTGGAACATTTTAATTGTTCTAGAAGTCCCGAGTCTTAAACCGTGTTTCTTGCTTTTTTGGGAGCAGATGAACAGGACAGGATGTCTGCTGCTGAATTAGTTTCCCATTGCTGCTGTAACAAGTTACCACAAACGTGGTGGCTTAAAATAACACAAATTTATCATCTTATAGTTCTGGAGGTCAGAAGTCGGCAATGGGTCTCATGAGGCTAAAGCCAAGGTGTCAGTAGAGTCACATTCCTTCTGGAGGCTCTAGGGGAGAATTAATTTCCTTTCCTTTTCCAGCTTTTAGAGGCTGCCTACATTCCTTGGCTTGTGGCCACCTTGAAACAATCTCATCACCCCGACCTCTGCTTCCCTTGTCACATTTACTCTCACTCTCCTGTCTCCCTCTTTCTCTCATAAGAACCCTTCTGATTATATTGGGTACACCAGGATAATCTCCCCATATCAAGATCTTTATCTTAGTCACATCTGCAAAATCTTTCTGCCATATAACATAGTCACAGCTCCAAGGGATTAGGACATAGACACCTACACGGGCCATGATTCTGCCTACACAGCAGCCTATGGCTAAACCCTGGCAGGAATTCTGGGCTTTCACTACAGCAACTGGAAAGAGTATAGTGTTCCCCTCTTTTTTAACCTTTATCAAAGCTAAGAGGACAGAAGTTTTTGCTTATAGATGACATATCCACAGAGCTTAATCCATTAGACCTTGCAGAAATGAAAATTTCAGAGAAATCCTTAAACGAAGACACAGATCTTCCAAACTAGATGAAGTTTTGAAAGGGGTACAGAGAGCCAACAGGATTGGTTAAAAAAATTCCTCCCCCTCAGTGTGGTTGTTCAAACATCCTGTAGGAAGATGACAATAATTTCAGCTTACTTTGTTTTCGAAACAGTCTTAATTTTAATATTTTCTAGCCCCATAAGAAATTAAAGTTCTTTGGCAGAGCATCATAAGATTCCAGCCCTCGTGGGAGAATTTCCCCGAATTCTCCCATACCAGTGCTCAAGAAGTTAATTGGAGAAATAAAGAGGAAGTGGCCTTACTTGAAACTTAACTTGATGAAGCGGTCACAAAGGCCACATTAAAAAAAAACCCTTTAACTTAGTATAGTTTCTTAAAGCACCTGTCTCTTTGACATATTTCTCACTTCTGTTTCTGCCAACTTTGGACAGTAGCTGATCCCAGACTTCTTTCACCTTACGATCATGCGAAAGACTAGTCAATAGTGCCTATTCCTGTCTATGGCCCAACTTGCTTATTCGAAATCATAGTTACTATATCACATGTTCAGACAAACTCAAGTCTGAGAGTTGAAGGACAATTTGCCTGGCAGCCATGGAAACTATAAAACATATAAGGTTTTTACGTTATGGTTAATAGTATGTGAGGAAAAATTTCTACATGTCGCCCAACCAGTGAATGTCCATTATTAAGCCCTTGTATACAGTCAACCCTGGTAACTCAGTATCATTAGCCACAGAAAACAAATGCCTCACAAGGTCAAAATGTATAGCTGGAAATGCCCCATCTACAAATAAAACATAGTGTTCTTCTTATTACTATACTATCTACAAAGAAAGTACAGCATTTTTATTATTACTATCTTATTCCAATAAAACTAATTATTTCTTCTTGTTTCAGCAGCAAAAAGTTGAGATTAACTTTTGATTGTAGCAATCATAAAATGGGGAAGTCACCCCACATGACCCAAGAGAAAGGAGTAAATCTGTCAAATGGAAACATAGCAAATTGTCACACATAGAATTAATCGTGAAGGAATGATTTCTATGACATTTTAGAATACTTTTATAATCTGTATGTCTACAAGACTTTCTCATGGAAGGATCTAGAAGATTGCATGATGTCAGTATAGATTTTTCTTCTTCAGCAGACATAGAATAGTTAACTTGAGTATATTTTTGTTTAAGAATAATTTATGAAAGTATAAGGAACAGGATGTGATACCAAAGTTAAATTAAACCTGTACGACCTCTACCTTCAATGATTGAGTCACCCCATAGCACTGCTATGACTGTATCTATCTATACTCCCTCCTGGAGTGTAGACAAGTGAGTAAAGCCTTGGTCATCATTTCAGTGGAAGGAGGGCTGATCAGAACAGGTTCCTCAGATGCATACTCCCCTCGTCTTTGAGTGCTGAGTCCCATGAGTGGCTACTAAGCTGCAGGAAGGGTCATTATCCATTACTCATTTAACAAACATTTAATAACTGATGATGCTGGTATGGGTCTGAACGACTCAGAAAATGCAAGACTTTTTAAAATTATTTTTAAATGTATTTTTTGTGTATTATATACAGTAAAATTCACTCTTTGTGGTGTACAATTCTGGAGTTTTGACAAATGAACAGTAACGTATCTACTACCAAAATCATGATATAGAATAGTTCCATCAACTCAAAAAATTTACTCATGCTTTTCCTTTGTAGTGAACTCTTCCCCTCACCCTGAACTCCCAGCAACTACTGGTCTATTCCCAAATTTCTATTATAGCTGTACCTTTTCCAGAATGTCACGTAAGAGGAATCATTTAGTCTATAGGCTTTTGATTTGGCTTCTTCCAGCTAGCAAAATACATTTGTGATTGACCCATGTTGTTGCGTGTGTCAAAAAAAATTTTTTTCAGTTTCATGCATGAATGTTCTACAGTTTGCTTGTTTTTAATTTTGTTTTATTGTGGTAAGAATACTTAACATGAGATTTACACTCCTAATTAATTTTTAAGTGGACACTATGGTATTGTTGACTATAAACACAATATTGCACAGCAGATCTCTAGAATTTATTCATCTTGCTTAACTGAAACCTTTGGCCCTTGATTAGTAACTCGCATTTCTTCCTCCAGTCCCTGACAACCACCATTGTACTCCTTGAGTCCATGAATTTGGCTATTTTAGATACCTCATAAAAGTGGAATCAGTCAGCATTTGTCTTCTTGTGACAAGATCATTTCACTTAGCATATTGTCCTCAATTATAAGATGTCCTCAATTATAGAATCATAATCCTTTTTAACATAAAATATACTTATAAAAATCGTAACGATTTTTAGCAATTTGAGGAATTTTTTCAGTAATAGCATTCTTTTTATTCCCATCTTCCCTGTTTATAAATAAAGAACATGTACCATTGTACTTCTATTTTTTTAAATTAAAAAGAGATAAGCATACACAAACTACACTATTTGCTATATCTACTACAGTCATGTACCACATAACAGTTCAGTCAATGATGGACCCCATATATGATGGTGATCCTGTAAGATTAGTACCATGTAGCCTAAGTGTGTAGTAGGCTATACCATCTAGGTTTGTGTAAGTATACTCTGTGATATCCGCACTGTGATGATATCGCCTAACAATGCATTTCTCAGGTTGTATTTCTATCATTTAGCAACACAATGCTGTACTATTATATTATCTTAGGTAAACTACTTAACTTCATTAAGGCTCAGTTTCCCAATGTATAATATAGGGAAATAATACTTCTTAGGATACTTTTTTTTTTTTTGCTTGGAAAGATTTGCCCTGATCCAACATCTGTTGCCAATCTTCCTCTCTCTTTTTTTCTCCCCTCACCAAAGCCCCAGTATATCATCATTTATTCCACTTGTAAGTCCTTCTAGTTCTTCTATGTGAGCCACCACCACAGCATGGCTACTGACAGATGAGTGGTGTAGCTCCACGCCCAGGAACCAAACATGGGCCACCGAAGCAGAGCATGCTGAACTTTAACCACTAGGCCATCAGGGTTGGCTCTTTACAATACTTTTTAGATGTCTCCAGACATTGCTAAATGCTTTCTGGGAGGCAAAATCTCCCTAGGATGAGAACCATGATTTAGGCAAATTGCTAGTTGTGACTATTAAAAAGGTCCATGTGGCCCAAAAGTTTCTTGGTATTTATTTCTTCTATGCCACTTGCTAATTTATAAGACATTCTGATATCTTGCTTGAATAGATAGATTACAGGAGTTTTACTATCCGGCTTTTTTGGATGAAGCCTCTAAGAGGGAAAAGTCTAACTATACTGAGTGTTTCTTTAGCTCTCACTTTTCAGTTTGTAAAAAGCGATGGTAAATTACTATAGCAATTTTGTCTTTTTACCAAAAAAATTCACAGATCACACACATGCATGTACCCACACACACACATACACACACAAGATTCAAGCTAAAACATTTTCAGGTTTAGAGTTCTTTAAATACTATGATTAATTTAATTTTATTCTCTGTCTCATTCCATAAAGAATGTCATGCAATAATACATGTCTTTCCAAAATTATTTCTCATTAATATCCTCTCCAAAAGTTAACTTATAGAAAAAATAATTTATAAAAGTGCTTGTCATTTTTAGGTCTTGGGTACTTGACTTTGAAGTAGACAGCAACATTGCTGTGTAAGATGATGTTGTACACGTTATACATCTTGCCTTGGAATAATGTCAGCCACACTAAGTTATTTTGCAATGTCTCCATCTACAAATAAAGTGTTATTCCTATGAGACTACTTAGCATGAGCAATCAATGAATCTGTTTGTCCATCTAGTACACTAGCTTAGTAAATAAATATTAGGTTCTCCATTGTTTGCAGAATAAAATCAAAGCTCACAATCCACCATTCAAAAGATTGGTTAGGTCTATATTTATCGATCTGAAATAATGTCCAAGAGATATTATTAAGTGAAAAAAGCAAGTGCCTGTGTATTTGTTTGTTTAGAAAAAGAAAAAAAAAGTGTATGCATGTGTGTGTAAAATGAACATGAATGTGGAAGAATACAAACTAAAACTGAACTTAGGAAAGGAGCTTGAAGTAAGAGAGAAAACAAAATAATTTGGTGAAGGTGAAAATTTGTTCAAAATGAGTATGCATAGTTGTTTCTTATGTGTTTGCTATTTATATGTAAATAATTTACAGCTAATTATTCCTTCTCTTCCATTTTTGTTGTAAGGAAATCTGCAACAATCCAAATGGTCAAAAACTGTTGGATTAGGTTAACATAGTTGGTTATAATAACACTTAAAATGTGGTTCCTATGTATAGATTAATAGCATGTATATTTTAATAAGGATATTAGAAAAATATTCTGAAAAACACTCATAATGGATATCTCTGGCTGAATCATGAGTGTGCTCTACATTATTCTGCTTGTCTACATTTTATTTTTCTAACCAATGTGTATTGCTTTTATAATGAGGGGCTAAAAGTAAAGCAAAAGGATCTGAGGAGTGGGAAGGGGGATGAAGGAGCAGTTGACTTACCAGAACACTGGAAAGTATGTCAGAAAATGCTGCGTGAATAGGGGTCTTAAAAAGTGTAAGATCAGTTTTGAAATTTGTCCCAAAGATACTCATCAAGAGCTCCTGGAGGAACTGAGTCATGCTTTCACAGGAATCTCTTAAGAAAGGAGGAGAATGAATTCCAGGAGATAAAAACAGGTTGGTGGAAAATGGCTCCTGGGGATTTGTTCTCTTTTGGTAATGAGTTTTATTTCAGTTCAAGATTTTTTTATTCTATGTGGGTATGAGAATATGCCCTCATGTGATTGGAAAGATAATTTTTATGGGATTCAATTCAAGAATTCATTTTCCATTTGAATGAACTTCCTAAGACTTAGTGCCCCTCTGTCCTTCACATGTATAGACCATATTTGGAAAACAATCGGTGTCCTAGGGATGTAAACAAAGCCCTTCAAATTGTGTTGTCAGGGTTAGAGTTGGTGTTTCCTGGCTTGTTGATTCTCTTGGAGCACAGGCTGCAGTGGTCATTCCCTTCATTGTCTTTAGTTCCCTCTCTTCCTTTTCTTTCCACCTCCTCAGAGCTAGCAAGCTACTCAAAAAACTTTTTAAGATTGTATATGATATGCAAGCCCTCAAGTCCTTGAAAGGAGGTTTGAAAATGCAGTTAATAAACATATAACACCTGCTTACTCTGTATTATTATTTCCAGGTTTTTTTTTATCGTTTCTTCTGAACACCCTTAGTTACAAGAATACTGAAAGATGAAGCAACTTGCTCAAGGAAGTATAGAGGGGCATAAGGATGCGAACAAAATTTAATTTGATCTTAGGCTGCATTTAAAGAAGCACAAGTAAGAGGTTAAACTGGCAGTTTCAACTGCGGCAATCCCATAGGAAAGATGTTAGATTCCTAAGTGAGCTGTTGGACCACTGAGTGGGAGTTTCTAACTTAGTGACATAGGACAGGTTGGAAGGCTCTAAACTCCTTAAGAGAGATGTAAAAAGATATAGGAGTAGTAACTAAGAGTAGATTTGTGAAGGGATATTTTGGAGAGAGCTGCTTCAGCACTATGAGTCTCCCAGTCCCAGACTCACAGCAGGGGTGGGACACTTACTTCTCCCTTAGCCTCAAGGCAAGAGAGCAAGACTTCAGTGGGACCTGCAGAGAGCTTCATGTGCATCCCATGGAGTTGGGACCACACTGTGTTGTGCCAGAGAGCCTGGGGATCTTTAAGTGAGAGGTCTGAGAGCAGTCAGGAGAGAAATGCAGCTGCACTGGGATTTGCCTGTACTCCTTGAGTTTGGTAAAGGTAAAGAATAAGTGAGTGTTTCCTGGGGACCAAATGTGCACCATTTAAAATCTGAGTTTACCCGAGGGCTTCACTCAGAAGATAAGAGCCTTCCATCAAGTGTCTGTATGAAATGAGGTCAGCGTCTGAAGAAGCAGCTGAAAAAAGTGGTTGTATCACTTTCTGATGGACCAGCAAAGAGATCTCTGAAGAATCCACCAACTTGCCCAGGATGGAAAAATAAAGCTCCACCATCTTCCAGACCTAGAGAGCATCCAGCCATTTTATAGGCATAACGGTCAAATGAGAAATATACTGTCATCTTACCTCTTTATCTCCTCCCACCATCCCTCCCCCCATCAGTAGACCCTAAAGAGATCAGACGCAGTGGCTGGTGGGTTGGTAGAGATGGGGGTGAGCTGGAGGCAAACAACCAACCACATCACTCTCCAGAAGGCAGGCTTTGAATGAAGATCTAAAGCTTGATATTTTAATTACCAAATTAAGATGGTATTTGGTGAATTACAGTCGCCAGAGAACTCTATATTACCTAAGGGTGAGTAGAAAACTCAGGAGCCTGACAGATTTTTCATCCAGAGGGGACGAAAGAACTTTCACTACTGAAATATTTTAAAGGGACATTGGGAGATTAAAAAAATAAAACCTCGCATTTTGATTATCCCACAAGGTTTGCTTGGTCAAAATATCAGGGACAATAAATTTTCAGAGTGAAGGTCATGATCATGTTCTTCTTAGCAGCATTCAGACCAGGATTATGTTCTATTCTGTATCATGTTCCTCAAGAGAGATATTGGTAGAGCAACCGAGATGGAGAAGAGATGCAAAAGTCAAATCACAGAAAGGAAAACTCAAGGAACTCCAGCTGTTCAGGCAGGGGAAAATTTAGGCAAGACACAATAGCTCATTTAACCTTTATTAATAGGCTTGCATATGGGGTACAGACCAGAAAAATTCTGTGTTCTTCAGGGCTGCATAAGAACCAGTGGACAAATTTTAGTGCAAAATGAGGAGACGTATATAATGCAAGTATTTGAAAACATATGTTTTGGATTGTCTTGTATTGCAATGTATTTCTCATTACTGGTTGTTCAAGTGGAGGCTGGATGACACTTGTCATGGTTCTTACATTGAGGATCCATTTATCATTTGATTTTAGGTCAAATTGCCAAGGATCAATTTGTTTTAAACCAGTTTGCCAAAGGACCAATCCACCAAATGGCCATTTCACTGAAAACCAAGTCACCCAACACCAATTTGCCACATCTACTTGTTGCCTTTAACAATTTCATTTCAGTTGACTCGATCCCATTTGGCCATATTGGAGAGCACGTTCAGGAATATCTAATTGATTGCTGCCCTAGTTCTCTGAGGGCTGAAAGAGGGGCAACTGAGGAGCAGAGAGATAATGCATTTTTGAAAATGTTCTTAAATATAATCGTGACCATAATGATTTATTACAATTGCATTCTTCTTTAAAGATACTACTGTTCCTCTCCCAGACTCTCATTCTCTCTTCCTCTCTTTCCCTCTTTCTGCTCCCTAGTCTCCAGCTGCAACACCTTGGCACTGGGATGGAAACAAATGGAGCATTTATTGAGTGTAAGAGTTAAAAACAACACCCCTCTTTTTCCTCCATTTTGGAACCAATTGAGAGAGAGGTGGAGGTGCCAGTCAAGTGGAAATCAAAATATTCCCTTTATTCTTGGTAAGCTCTATTGGAGGATATGGCCCAAAGCTGGCCAAACGGCCCCAAACTGTAACCACAGGCTTTCCCGCCAGAAGCAAGATTTCTACAGCACTGTTCCCACATCCACAAAACAACAGACATGCCAATCCCCAGCCTCTAGAGCATTAACACAGGCAAAAGCATGATTCTAGAACCCAGAACCCAAGAAATTCAGTGATACCTGAGAGAAAGGGAATACACGGGGGAAAATGTTTTGTTTTATCTTCATAGAATATCATCAGCTCAGGCTAGTGGTTTGGAGCTCAAGACTTGTGATTTTAAAGGGGAACCTCTCATTAAGCTAAGTGGTTAATTCTGACCTTACATGCAATCTTGCAGTGGCTGCCCATTTCCCTCAGCATAGAAGCCAAAGTCTTGTGGGAAAGCCAGCAGAGCTCCCTCGTGTGAACACTTCTCTGACTTTATCTCCTCCAGCTCTCCCCCTAACTTGGAGACTCTGCTTCAGCCACACTGACTTCCTTTCTGCCCTCAAACATACCTTGCCTTCACCCATCTGAAGCCTTTACCCCAGATACAATTACAGTACCCTCAGTTAGTCAGTACACCCATGACTCTTTGTGTATGTGTGTGCACGTGTATGTAATACATGTATACACACCATACATTGGCATACACGTATTACACGATACTATATGTGTATGTATTTATTAGTATTTATCTCATTTAACTGACATTATTAGGTTACATACATACTTCCTTGTTAAATTATAAACTCCTAAAGGTAGAAACCACATTTTCAGACCATCGATTGCCTTAGTGTCATATGTGATGCAAAGTTAAGATAAATGAGTTAATAAATAAATGAATGAATAAATGACTAGAACGTTTTTGTACTCCTGTTTGCAAACACCATCAGCAAAGTTCCCAATGGAAGCTTTAATTCTCCTCTGAACAATAAAAAATATAGTGTCCAGAAACTCTGAATCCTCACCTAAAATCAAACTGGTCTAAGTCGTTCATCGTTTAGAGTCAGTCTTAACCTGGATGCCTGGTCAACCATGACAACTTTGGCCCACCATATTGCCATCTGGAACTACCATCCTTCCAGTATCACTAATCTATCTCAAGTTCTTTTATTCTTGCTATTGTGAAACTTAAAATACGATCATATTTTATAGTTTGTAAAGTGTACTCTACACATTTAGGTCATTCTTCATATTGCTTATGCTGCAACTGGCAGTCAGCAGACCCAGTGACTACCTGGTCTGGTCATTCTCTTCTTGCTCCAGAACAAAGAGTAAGGTATCACAAGCTCTTCTCAGCTGCTAACCTAAGGATCTACAATTCACCGTTCTCTTCTGCTAGAGAGGCCATAATCATCTGAATCACAGAGATTCCCCCTAGTAAGACTTGGTTCTTGCCATGTAAGATGGCACACCTCAATAAGTCCAGGACAGTGGAAAGCAAATTAGCATAATTAGCATAACCATACCTTAGCACCAAATCCCATGCCCAATCTCTGATGACATCTGTAGATTTGTTTGAAGAAGCCAGTTATCATCTACCATGGGTAATTCAACTGCAGGTGACGGGAGACAAAGGAGTCTTTGATTACCTCCCCTTATTTTTCATGGTCACAGTGTGTGTACACATTAAAGAGACTGTATTTATATATTGATGTGTATGCATATATATTACAAATGTATTATGTGTATGTATGTATACACACACACATATACACACATAGATATACATACATGCATGCATATATGCATACCTTCTACTCAAAGTAAAAGACAACAGCTTCCTAGATGGTATTTTTAATCGTACTTCTCTCACCAAATTTGTACCCTACATCTTTTCTTCCTTTAGAATTTTTTTTAACATTTTATATTTTATCTAGATCATGCAAATGCTTTTCTCCAAGTCTAAATTTTGTTTTTAATGACTCTTTCATTCTTCTATTCATCCATTTGAAACTAATTTATTTTCTCTTTATTTTCTCTCTCTACCCTTTCCTGAATTAAGTCATCCAAAACTGTCAGAGATATTGTTAAAAAATAACAAAATAAAATTAAAAGCAGAAGCCAATAGTTGTAACTTCTACTACTTTCATAGATCTATTTAATAGGAAAGGACAGTATATGCTGATAAGTAACATCTGCATTTTCAGTTGTCTGTGTGTTCACAGAATCATAGAATGTTAACACTGGCTTCTTACAGAGGCTGGAAATCCATCCTTCATTTCACATAGAAGCCAATGAGGTCCAGAGAAGTTTTATGAGTTCCCTCAAGGTCACGCAGGAAAAATAGATAAAGCCAAAACTGGAAGCCAGGTATACTAAAGACTCAATGGTCTTTCTAGTCCAAAATGTTGCCTTCTTTCATAAAGACAAAAATATAATTTCTAAGGTGGAAATTCTACCAAGACAGCTCCTTCTCAGAGCTACATTACAGGAAGAGCATATTATTGGGCTTTTTGGGGGGTACAGGTGAGGCTTTAGGACATATGTGACACAACAGTAATATTTGGGGAAAAATTCAAAGGTCTCAAGGTATTGTTGCTACATTATACTTAAAATGAAAAATGATTTGGTTGAGCTAAATACTATAAAATATAATTATAGTCCTTGGGAACAACTCAGCAGAACTGGAGCTATATTTTTCTGTCTTAGCTCACCAAAGCCCTGGAAGATAGTCAAGAAGAGCTTGTATAACAAGTGGCATACATCATTTCCTTTAGATTCCAGCTATCAGTGATCAGAAAACGTGACCGTTTTGAACTTATTAATAATGAGTGTGGATTGCTAAAGTTTAATTGATCGTGGATCAACGTGTGTTGAGTAAGTCTGAGCACTAGTTATTTCTCACCATATATATATATATATATATAATAAATACTTAGGGTTTTCTGGCTGTAGCCTATGTATTTCTGTCTTAGGGAGATGAAACTACTGCTCTGAACCACCAGCCTTTCCCATTTAATCTGAATCTGACTTTTTGTCATCTTTATTTTAATTTATAAACTGCTCAAGAAGGGCTTTTTTCCTCCCTGATTCCTGGCTGAAGTTGAAACTGAGATTATGGAAATACCTTGAGTAGTTATTTCTATCCACACTAAAAGGAGAAATTTAGGGATGTTTAGCTGAACATTCAAATGTTTCAGCTTTTACCCTTCACTATTAATAATACCGTCATCTATCTTTCACATAGAAAAATCTTTCTTTAACTTCACACTTGAATTTTGTTTCTTTTTCATTTTATTTCCTTATAGCGTCTTCCTGGAGTGAGTCATAATGTATTGAGGTCATTTCTGTTGCATTGTGTTACATAGGAGTATGTTTTATACCAAAAGGTACCACCAGATCCATTAACATGTGTATCGATCTTGCAATGGGGCTATTTGTGCTAAAGATCCCAACTGAAGGATGACTGGGCTCAGGGTCTTTTCCAAAATGCTGTTAAAACTTAAGACAAAATCATACAAAAGCAGGTGAAGAAATTCCTTGTAAACCTTAGCTTTGGTCCCTATCTCTATTTTTTATAAGAGTTCACTTAATTTCACAATGGTAGATGGTGGTCATAGAAAAGTGCTCTAAGTCTCCAAAGTTAGCTTTTAAAAGCTTTCAGCTTTTAATCTCAAATGGCTTTTCATTCATTTTAACCAGCTTAAATTAGGATATGAGCAGCTTTAAAAAAGGAATTATAAATTACACAGCCAATATGGGATTACTAGCATTCTGCCAAATTATTCACTATCCACCCCTAAAGTGAGGTGGTGTCATTTCTTGTGTGGGTGTAGCTGAGTAAGGGAGGGGTTTCACAGTTTCAGTTTCATCCTCTATTTAATCTCTTTCCACTATGATGGACATGTCCATATTCTGCTGTCCTCATAAATCTCATGTAGACTCCTGAACATAAAAATTATCTTACTATAGGAAACAACCAAAGAGTTGCCAAGATTTCTGTATTTTCTAGTAGAATTCTGATTAAAATACCGGGTTTTTCTGAAGCTTAGCAATGTATTTTGGTTTATGTAGACATCTCTGTTGGGATAAATGCATTCAGTTGAAAGTCTCATATCTTCTATGTAAATTCACAGACCACCTTGACCTTTCCCCTCCCCTCTTTCCTGCTTTACTACTTCCTGTAATCGTCACAGACTCACATAATTTCTAGGCTGTAATAAACCTTAGAGATTGGTCCAAATCTTCACTTCACAGAAAAGGAAAGCTGAAGCCCAAAGAATTTAAGAGATGTTCTCAACATGATCCAACTAGCTAATGGTAGATTTGGGATAGAACCCAAAATTCTGGACTTCTATTCTTCTTACTCACTTCTCCATTCATTTCCCCGTTGCTCTGGCTTTTACTTTGCTCTCTCTCTTGCCAACATTCTTAGTTCTCTCTTCATTGCCTTGTCCTTTTGTAGTACTCACCTAGGAAAGCACCAGTCACGGTGAATCCAATGCCCAATCTGCTGAGTATGGTTGGAGAAAATCACCCAACTGGGAAAATTGCTGCCACTTTAATTTCAGTGCATCTCCCTCACTTGGCATATTGATGCCACCCAGAGGTTGTTGCGTAGTTCCAGAGGTCCATAAGTGCTGTACTTGTATAGTTATAGTTCATGCTCAGCACAATAGCAGTTCCAAACACACTCGACTCTTCTCAAATCTCTGATTTGTTGGGCAACCTTGCATCTTATGTTCCAGAGAAAATACAGGTAATCAAACTTCTTGCCATCAAACCTCCAAACTTACTCATCTGCTGTCTTTTCTTTCTTTGCACTTCCTATTGAAATGAATGTGGTGTTTCCTATTTAATCCTAATCCCTGCATTCATGTTTTGGATGACATCTCCTCCAGGACTCCCAAAACATTTGTTCTATTGTATTCCCTCTTTCCCAAATTGTCACCACTCCCACTCCTACGGTCTTCTTCCAATAAGCATTTAAACATACTCAAGAATCTTCATTTGTCTAACAGCTCCTTATTAGTTCCTTTTTTGGCTCCTCTGTCTTTGGCAAGCTCTTAAATCTCAACATTCCCAGGAACATATCCTGAGTAATTCATTTTACCCATTTCTCTAAACCATCCCCTTGAATCCCATCGTTTTTACTTCACATTTTCATACTGTTGACTCCCAAGTCTATATTCCCAACCCCGCTCATTATCTCTCTTTCTCTCTCTCTCTTTCCAGGCATTCCACATATAGGCCCCAGAGACATCTCAAAATCAACATATCTAGAACCAAATGCATGATCTTCTCTCACAAGCTTGTTCCTTCCTCTTTGTGCCTCATCCTGTCAAATGACACCACCATCCAGCTAAGCATTATCTTTACTTCTTAGTCACCAGTGGTATATTATAAAATATTCAGCACAGAAGTTCAAAGAACAGTGTCAGTCCTGGCTCTGCAATTTATTGCTGCATGATCTTGAGCAAACTGCTTAAGATTTCTGAGCTTCAGTGTCACCTTTCTTGAAAATAGAGATATAAATAGTGACTATTGAGAATGAAATGAAATTGTGCAAATATGACACCCAACACATAGTAAGTATTCAGCAATTTTTATGTGTTACTGGAAATAGTATGATTATTATTATTATTATTATTATTATTATCAGTGCATATCTCAAATCAAAGTCCACTTCTCTATATGCCTACTGCCATAAGCCTAGCCCAGGTCACAATTTCCTCTGTCACAATTCTAGAGGGCAGAAGACCGAAATCAAGGTGCTGGCAGCACCACGCTCCCTCCAAAGTCTCTAAGAGAGAATCCTTTCTTGCCTCCTTCAGTTTCCGGTAGTTCCTGGTGTTCCTTGCCTTGTGGCAGCATTACTCTAATCTCTGCCTCCATCTTCTCATGGCCTTCTTCTTTGTGTCTCTCTGTGTCTCTTTCCCTACTTATAAGGACATCTTAAACCTAGGATGATTTCATCTCGAGATCCTTAACTAACTATATCTGCAAAGACACTATTTCTATTTGGAAGGTTGGCACGTAGCATGCACTTAAGAAATAATTATGGAATGAATACTTACTTTCCTTCTTCTCAATTTTTACCACGCTTTTCTACCACACTATCATCCCATCCAACAACCTCAGTGCTCACTTCCACTTAGTACTTTAAAATTGATTCATGCTTCAGCCTGAAACTAAATAAGGAATATTAAATTACTCACTTGGAAGAAATTCCTTCTTACATTAGCATTTGCATAACTCTTCACCTGATTCTTTGGTAAGAAATTTATAACTTCCTAGCTTTCATCATATTTGAGGATTTCTTTTACAATTTCTTTAAGAGCAAGGAGTATATCTTTTTATCTTTATATTCCCCTAAAAGACAATCACAAAAGTCAACATAGATTTTCACTAAATATTCATTTAATATGCAAATCTGGATCATATACTGATACATAAGTTTAGCTCTATAATAAGTTAGGTTGATTCAAAGGCAATCAGAAAAAGTCAGTTTTATTCAAATTCAAAAAAGTTAGGTTTATTCTTTTTGACTTCAGAAAAGCAAAAAGAAAACTTCCTCACTCAAAGTCCTCAGAGGTTTTTCTATTCTTTGATTTAAAATTTTCTAAAACCTGTAAATGCCAAAGTCTTCGAGTTTAAATTCCCTACAAGTACTTTTTCTAAGTTTGCTTGTTTCCCTTGTTCCATTGAGCCTGTCTTCACACTCAGGTAAATTCAGTGATGGCATCCTCATAGATATACTCAAAGTTTGTTATCACTGATGTTCTCAAAACCTTTATTAATTTTTAAGTAGGCATGATTCCTTCAAGGTAACTGAACCTATCTTCCATATTTATGTCATTATCGGAGTTTCATCTGGAAAAGAGAAAGTATTCTAGGTATTTTAGGCAAGAATAAATTTAACAAGAATTTGGTGCTTACAAAACTGTTGGAAGGGGAAAGGCCAGAAAAGGCTACCACTAGCTCAGGTTTACCACTGGATTCAAACAATCAGAAAACTGCTACTGTAACCCAGATGAGGAATTCCACTTAACTGCCCCCAGTAGTCACAGACGTCTACAACACTGAGACAGGTGATGATAAGCAGAAGGACATCCAGAGATCACTGCAAAACCTCACTTCTATCAATGCCCAGTTCTCTGTCTGCCAATACTAGTAAATTAATAACATGGTTTCTACCCAGTGGTGTGCTAGAAATATCTAACAGTTGGCTCACTGGAGAGGAATAAAGTGCTGATTTGTAGTATTTGCCAACTTCTGTGGTGTAAATACTCCTTCCATGGCTGATTTAAAGCTACTGAATGCGGAGCTGGGAAGAGATGTGCACAATTGGTATCTTTGAGTTTGTATGAGCCACGTCAACACACCTCTGCCTTTCTTCTGCCTTCCAAATCTTACAAAATGTATCTCATTGATGGACCTTAATACAAATTCAGAATCCTGCTGACAAAGGAGACTGGGAAATGTATAACTCTCAGATTTCCAGCTCCAGTAAAGAAAGAGGTATCAAATGTGCCAAGGGTCAACACAGATAGTATCTAGCTCACGTAATGGACAGGCTAATGTTAGACGTCATTTTCCCATTCCAAGCAAACAACACGAACAAATCCTTGATGATTTCATCTGCATCGTGGCTCAGTTCCCAAATGGTGTTCAAGCTCTGTGTGGCTCATTTGAAAATTAGTGTTTAAGTAGACACAACAACACAAATACTAGCTAGCATTCATTGAGCCATTAGAATGTGCTAGAGATTGTTTTAGGCTTTACATGCATTCTTCCATTTAGTCTCCCCAACAATTTCATGTGATAGGTTTACTATTATCCTAATTTTATAGGTGATGAAACTAAAAATTTGTATGCTTAAGTAAATACTCCAGATCACAGCTATTGAATAGCAGCGTGTTTCAAACTCAAGTTGTCTCCAAACTCAAGTTGTCTCCAAACTCAAGCTGACTCCAAAGCTGCTGCACTTACCCACTAAAATATTCTACCTTAAAAACATGCAATATTTTATGAATTGTTTCCACTTTTGAACACCATGCTTTGTATCAGATGTCTGATAGCATGAAATGTACCATAGAATCAACATGCTGAATTATTTTTAGGACTACATTGCATCTTAGCAATCCTCTGGTACCATTTGGAAATACTGTAATAAGCATCTGTCTAAAAGGAAAAAAAAGTGTAATTTACAGTTCACAATAATTTGTCCATGAAGTGTCTCCCTTTCCTCTGTTTCCATCATTTCTGCCTAAAGGTTTGGTCCCTTTTGTTCTTCTGGTTTAGATGAATACCCCCTTTGGTTAATAGTGTCACTGAGCTTAAAGAACACGAAAGAATAAATAAACGATCTCTATAATTTTCAAAAGGGAACCAATATAAGGAGAAACAAGACCTAATCTTCTTTGTAGTAAACATAAATTTGCTAGATTAAAGACATTTTATGTTTCCAGGTATGAGGGCTGGTTTTCATGTATAAGTTGTATATTTATACATTGCTTGGAATCATCTAATTTTTCCAGTGCTTCGTCTCGCTTAATCCAGCAAAATATCTGTCTATGCTTTCATGTCACATTCACATACCTTGCATTCCCTTTTCTAGATTCTATTTTGAAAATAAACAAGCATCTCTTTTTATTATAAACCATTAAATGATAATTTAGTCAGTGTGCCTTTTACCTATGTAATTTCAACTTAATAGCATAGCTGTGTATTTGCCCAAACCAAAGTAATTGTGCTTTCTTTTTTCTTTCATCGATCTTTATTTTAAAACTGAATAAATAAAGGGACATATTTGTGGGGGAGGGGCTGTCCTTTGAAGAGTCGTGGGCCTGATTTCAGGGGCAGGTGTCCGTGGGGGACACCATATCAATCGTGGCCATGCTTTTGCCAAGGCGTGCTGTATTTATGCTAACTCATTGCTTCGGATGCTTTCAGTGTACATCAAATACAAGAATGTAAGATGTTTCTCAGCTATGTGATATCTGATTGAGGCTAGTTCAGAGTGCCAGATGCACCAAAACATAGCAAGATATTGAGAACTCTCATGTTTGCCTTTCTTCCACCAACTTCAACTTGATGATCAACCCAATTGTCCAGTGACAGGGTAAGAAAAACATTGAGTGGTCATTACATTTTTCAAAAAAAGGAGAAAAAGAACACTGCGCTGCTTAATTGACCTATTTGCCAAGAGACACTCAGAATTTTAAAAATCAGAGACACTTTTCTCCTTGAGCACTAGAATAAACAAGCTGTTTTCCTCTTCTAAAGGTTTTCTTCTAAGTATTGCTGGGTTTCTCTGATATCTGTCATATCAGCTATAAAATGTTTCTCAGCTATGTGATATCTGGCCATGACCAGTTGGTGTTAAACCAGATTAGTTCAACTTAATTTGACACTCAGGTTGTAAACCATTGCTGAAGGTTGAAGAAAGCAAGTGTGGACCATTGAGCAGGAAAGCCACTAAGAACAAAAAGCTTGTTTCCAAGGCTAGCAAAAGTTAACCATCCCTAGTGCAGTTGACACCAACATTAACCCTGGCTGATATTAATAAGCACACAAAACATGCAATAGGCTTAATGACTGTAAATGTAGTCTCCCATCTCAGCACAAACTGCTGTGTCTGGGAATAAATGAGTATTTATCATTTCCTGAATTCTGCTCTGGCCAGTGGCCAATGGAGAATGTACATCAAAATTAGAAGAGATGGGAGGCGGGACCTGGTTCCAAATTGATCTGAATAAGGAGAGCAAGCTTAAAATCTGTCTCCCTGCTTTAAAGGTTTGCTGTTGTCTGTTTTCAAAAGTAAAAGAAAACATTCAAGAAAATAACAGGAAGCCAGTCTACAGCTAAGAGAGAATCTTGCTTGATTTGATTCCTTTACAGCATTGCATTATCATCTACATGAAAGCAGAGCTCACCCCTGCCAAACCCTGAAATGCATAAAATGGAAATGAGAAGGGAAAATGCCTTTGCCACTCATCTGTTTCTGTCTTAGGAAATGTCTCCAGTGCATCTGCTTGCTGTCTCACCCAGAGGCTTTATGTGACCACATTAAATAGGGCAGATGCCATGGAGGGACAAACTTGGATGTGTGCTGGCTTGACCCATCTCTTAGCAAACCCCAGATGCATTTCATCTTAATAAGACACCCACACAAAGGGAATCTCTGGTCTTTCAAGCCCAGAAGTCATTTGCTCCCTAATCATGTTAAGTCTTGCTGAGAATTTTGAGGCAGCTTCCTGCAAAATGTCATCAGGTTTACCATTGACAGAGTCAGGAGAATGCATAGGTTAAGAAAATCTATCCTGGGTCATTGTCTTAGAAGCAATATAATGAATTACATTTTTATCCAAAGAGGATAGATTCCAAAAACTACCTTGAACAAGGAGATATCATCTTAGTATATGAGTCGAATATTTATTTATTTATCTAATAATTTCACTTTTTTAAACAAAAGTTAAATGAGATGGGGGCTGGCCCCGTGGCCGAGCGGTTAAGTTCGCGCGCTCCGCTGCAGGCGGCCCAGTGTTTCGTTGGTTCGAATCCTGGGCGCGGACATGACACTGCTCATCAAACCACGGTGAGGCAGCTTCCCACATGTCACAACTAGAAGGACCCACAACAAAGAATATACAACTATGTACCGGGGGGCTTTGGGGAGAAAAAGGAAAAAATAAAAAAATCTTTAAAAAAAAAAAGTTATATGAGATGGCAGAAATTTGAAATTGGTGATAAATTCTCTCATGTGCACAGTCACACATACACATACATGTTACACACAGGCACACACTCAAATTTAGAGACATTGGATTAATTTCCTAAAACTACAATAACAAGTTACCACACACTATGTGGCTTAAACAACAGAAATTTATCCTCTCATAGATATAAGAAGTTAAAAGTGTGAAATCAAAGTATCCTAGAGTCATGATCCCTCTGAAGACTTTAGGAAATAATCCTTCTTTGACTCTTCCCACCTTCCGGCAGTTGACTACAATCTTTGGCATTCCTTGGCTTGTAGATGCATCACTGCAATCTCCACCTCTATCTTCAATGGTGGTCCTTCCTCTGTGTCTTTATGTCTCTCTGTCCTCTCCTCTTCTTATAAGGACACCAGTCATGTTGGATTTAGGGCCCATCTTAATCCAGAATGAGCTTACTTTAACTTGATTACATCTGCAAAGGCCCTATTGCCAAATTAAGTTAACAGGTTACCAATAGACATGAATTTTTGAGGGACACTATTCAATCTAGTACAGTCTGCCTCTGACCTCCCAAAATTTATGTCTTTCCTGTGTTCAAAATATTTTCAGCCTATCTCAACATCCACAAAGGTCTTAATTAGTCCATTCTCACATTACCTCTAAATCCAAAAATCTCATCTAAATGCCACCTATTCAAAAAGGTTCCAAATCTCGTCATCTAAATCAGGTATGGGTGAGACTCTGGGTATGGTCTATCCTGAGACAAAATCTTCCTCTGCCCGCAGACCCATGAAACAAGAAAACAATTATCTGCTTCCAAAACACAATGATAGAACAGACACAGAATAGACATTCTCTTTCTAAAAGTGAAAAACTGGGAGGAATAAAGGTCCAAAACAAGTTCACAACACAGCAGGGCAAATTCCACTAGGTTTTAAAATCCTAGGAATGATCCTCTGTGGCTCTGAGTTCTGTCCTTTGGGCCCTCAAGGATGGCTGTCCCACTCTCTGTGGCCTCTGCATCCAGGCTTCTGGCTTCAGAGTCATTCTTCATTTTGTTCCATCTTTGTCCCTTTCAGTCCAGCTTGGCAGGGTTTAAGCTGGTATAAAATTCTCAAAAACCCTCTCAGTCTTCAGCAGACGTCATGAGGATTCTCATAGAGCCTTCCCAGATAACTGCATCTCTATTCCTGGCTTCTGCTGAGATGGTTGATTATATCCATGAGTTACACACCTGATCTCTTCATGGAAAATTTGTCTAGCCCTACTCTTTGTTCTGTTTCAAGAACACACTATCTGGATAAGCTGAGAATCTTTCTAATCATCAATTTTCAATTCCTTCTTGCTTAACAGCTTCTTCCTCAATTTATGTCTTTCCTTTTGAATTTTACTATAAGCAGCAAGGAGAAACCAAGCCACGCCCTCCACGCTTTGTTTGGAAGTCTCCACAGCTAAATATCCAGGTTCATCAGTTATAGATTCTGCTTGCCACCCAACAACAGAGCATAATTGAGTCACGTTTCTACCACTTCATGAAAAGGATCACCTTTCTTCCAGTTTCCAAGAACATGTTCATAATTTCTTTCTAAAGTCTTATCAGAACCTTTAACATTCAGCTCTAGCAACACTCTGTTCATGACAACGTATACATTCTCTAAGGTGATAAAAGCTTTCTCTATTGCCCCCTTCACTTCCTTCTGAATACTCAACAGAATCTCCTTTAAGGTCTATATTTCTACCACTCATCTCTTCAAGTCAATCTAGGCATTTTCTATCATGAACCTCAAAATCCTCTAGCCTCTACTCATTATTGAATTCCAAAGCCACTTCCACATTTTTTGGGATTTGTTGCAGTAGCATCCAGCTTCCTGGTACCAAAATCTGTATTAGTTTTTTAGGGATACTATAACAAATTGCCACACACTGGAAGACTTAAAACAATAGAAATTGATTGTCACACAGTACTAGAGTCTAGAAATCCAAAACCAAAGTGTCAGCAGAGCCGGGTCTCATTGAAGGCTCTGTGGGTGGATCCTTCTTTGCCCCTGCCCAGTTTCTGGTGGTTGTCAGCAATCCTTGCCATTCCTTGCAATTTACAGACACATCGCTTCAATCTCTGCCTCCATTCTCACATAGAGTTCTCTTTGGATGTATGTTTCTACATCCAAATTTCCCTCTTTTCATAAGGACTCTAGTCATTGGATTAGGGCTCACTCTAATCCAGCATGACTTCATCTTAACTTGATTACACTTCAAAGACCCTATTTCCAAATAAAGTCACAGGCATCAAAGGTTAAGACTTTAACATATCTTTTGGGGTAACACAATTTAACTCACAACAGACACACACAAAGTAGTGATATAAAATGCAGCCAAAGAAAAATTATTGTGAAAATATACGCCAAATTTTCATTACACTCTTTTAAGCAGGCAATAAACTTAAATGATCGACATAAAAGGAAATCTGATCCTTTACACAATCCATAGTGTCCATGAGATTTAAAGAACTAAGCGATACAGAAAAGCACAAGTATTGCTGATACCAAGACCAAAAAGGAGTAAGTTTCTAATTTAAGAATATGTGTAAAATTATTTCCTTGGAGGCAAAAATCTCACTACACACAAAATAAAGCATCATTTTACTAGTTGTGTATACATCCTTCACTTTAAATTTAGAAATACAAACAGAATGATAAACAGAAGGAAAATATGTTTTATAAGTCACTTAAGTCCAAAGGTCTTATTTAAATATTAGCTGTAGATGATAATCAAAGAAGCTGCAAATACACAGTTCAGTGACTCCCCTGTCAAGAGGATACTCCTACAATTCAGGGGAAATTGTAGATGCGTAGAGTAAGAGAAGACTGCGGCGTTTGGAACGCTAGCATCTAAACGGATACAACGCTAAGGGAATAGGCGAGGCTGTAAACCTTTTCGAAAAAAGTTTCAGTTCAGATGACAGAGATTTTCCACAGATGTGTAGTTCCAATTACATAGTAGAAATCAGTAGCAAAATAGGATTTGATTTCTAGGGATTCGCTTTAGAGTTAAATGTGTTGGAAAAATTTGGAAAGTAAGTAATACTGCATTTTTTAAAGATACCATCTTTATTCCAAATCCCCTTCTCGCTTTTCCAAATGCTGATGCTTTACTTCAGGTGCTCATCTTTTGGGTTTTCTTTTCCCTAAGTCTGGCAACCGGATCTCCTGTTCCCATACACACTCTTTCCTCAGACCACTTCAAAGCAAAGTCAAAATTGTTTCTGAAATCTTACTTGTTAGGCTTTAGTTTTTATAAAAGTTTCTTACAAGATGTCTTAGTCCATTCACGCTGCTGTAATAAAATATCTCAGACTCGGTGGCTTACAAACAACAGAAATTTGTGTCTCACAGTTCTGCAGGTCTTCCGGGTCGCAGACTTCTCGTTGTCTCCCCACACGGGGCAAGGGGCAAGGGATCTCTGTGGGGTCTCTTTTGCAAGAAGACTAATCCCATTTATGACCGCTCCACATTCATGACTTAAGCACTTCTCAAAGTCCCTATCTCCTAATACTATCGCTATAGGCATTAGGATTTCAACGTATGAATTTTGAGGGAACACAAGCATTCTGACAACAGCACCAAATTTAGACAGGTATGGTTGGCGGAAAAAATAGTTCCTCAAATATATATTCACTTCCTGATCCCTGGGACCTGTTAATATCACCTTGCATGGCAATGGATGTGATTAAATTAGGATCTTGAGAGGAGGGGTTTATCCTGGGTTAGCCCTAAATGCAACCACGTGGACCCCTATAAGAGAGAGGCAGATGAAAATTAAACACAGATGCATACCGGAGAAGGTGATGTGAAGATGGAGCAGAGAGAGATGTGGCCACAAGCCGAGGAATGCTGACAGCTGCTTGACACTGGAAGAATTTAGGAATAGATTCCACCCCTAGAGCCTCTGAAGGGGGGGCCGACATCTTGGTTTCAGACTTCTGGCCTCCAGAACTGTGAGAGAATAAATTCGATTTTTTTAAGCTACCAAATTTGTGATCATTTCTTACAGCAGTCACAGAAACCTATACAATGGGTGAAAACAAAGGAAACAAAAATACAATAGAAAAACAGTCCCCTCCAAAATGAATATATCTCTTTCTGCTGATCCCTACCATTTACCAAGCACCCACCAGAAGGTGCCCGAGAAGGAGTTACATGCTTTACGCACATCATCCTAACACTTCCAAAAACCCAGCAATGTAAGTGTGATTGTCTCCAATGTGCAGATGAGGAAACTGACCCACTCAATGTCACACGAAGCAAGCAAACAGAAGTCCCAGGATTTAAACTCAGATGCATTCAACTCCAAATTTTCCGCTGTTTTTGCAATACTGTGTTGTATCCCATACTTCTCGCTCTAGTATCCCCATCCAATGCAGAGCACCCTTGAAACCATGTTTCTTTTACTCTTAATCAGCTGCAACATTTCCTTCTGTACATATGTCCAGAGGCTGATGAATTGTGTTCCTGACTTTTGTAGGAAATGAACATAAAAATAACCCATAAGGCAATATACATTAAGTACCATCGTTTGTAATATTTTTAATCTCCTGAATTCCTACATCCTGGCCCCAGTTTATTTAAACAGGTTAGTTTCTCCCCTACATCAAATGGAGCCTGATTTACTTCAGATTATACAAATTGTCAGCAGTTCCCTGGTTTCCAGAGCTGCAACCTTGTCTGGGTAAAAAGTGAATCTGAGATTACCAGCCATGTCATATCCATCCTGCCGAGCTCTCTCTTTCTCCAGGCCTCTGAATCTCCTCCCCCTGCATCCTTACCACTGGTCCATCCAGCCTAAGCTGCAGTGTGTTTCCTGAGGCCAGGGAATCCCTAACTTTGAGACTTGGATAAGTATACACACGCACCCCCACCCCCCAACTTTAACCACAACTTTATTTCTTGAGGCACAAAAACACAGCTGTGCAGAAACAGAAACTTCTTTATTTCTTACAGTTAAAAATAACCTGGGCCTTAAGCCCACTTTTCTGCTCATTATGGGAAACATATTCTTCTATTTTCTTTCTTTCTTTCTTTCTTCCTTTCTTTCCTTCTATTTGTTTGTTTGTTTTTGGTCTTATACTACAGCTCAAAGAGATTCTTCATTTTCAATTGAGTCTCTTAGCAATTGTTCCTCTCTCTAACCCCCGCCACCCCCAGTTCTTCTTGTCTCTCCTAGGAGCGATGAACGTTCTCAGGGCTCGTGCAACATCCTGGTTTAAAGGCAGGGGCTTCTGGTCTGAGAGACCTCCTCTGTCCTAGTCTGCATACCTCATCTTCCTGTCTTGGGTGTTAGCCTGTTTCTGCCACATCCAGATCTAGTGTTTCCTGACAGTCATGGGCCTCTGTCTCCAGGTCAAGTGTCTGTCAAGCTCTGCTCAGGGAGCTCCACTGTCTCGCTGTCTCCTCAGCACTTGCTGGAACTGTTCATTCTCTGAGAGTCCCTCGACTGAGCCTCCACTATAGGGTCCACCCTCTCAGCACCCTGCTGACGCCAGGTAGAAAGAGGGCTCACAGTTCTCCACTCCATTTCATATTCTCTCAGGCACAGACAATGTTTCAGATTTCCTTGATGCATCCAGGGAGGAAGGCATTTGAGGGTAAGGTGGGGGAAGGGGGTGAGTCAGACCGCTCTCTGAAGCATCGCACCACCACTTCCATTTACCAAGGCAGTCCCACACACATATAGAGCCCGGGAAGTGTCTCCTTCCAGAATTCCAGACAGGAAGCAAGACATCATCAGTCCCTTCTTCTTTCAGAAACTTTAGCCCATCTAGGGGTCCTAGTTTCCCACTCCAGACTTTAATTGCAGGCGGACAAGGAGCAGGACCCTCTCCAGCATCCACACTCAAGTTCTCCTTTGAAAATCCTCCTCAGCTCTTCCTTTAATTAAGCCTGACAAAGATTCAAAGTTCTTTGATTTCCCTGCAGGAAGGAAAGCTGACCCTAAGGCAGTGTGAGTCCTCCGTAGTCTCTGATTCCGGGTATAAACTCAGCATTTCCCTTTGCCAGGCTTTGCTCTTGATTTACCAAGTCAAATTTTTGAATTTCAATGAAATCTCTTTCTTTCCCAAGTGGCTCATAAAAATATTGTGGCTTTTAGAGTATTGCGTCTGCTGTAGACTTCAAAAAGGAGATGAAATTTGGAGCCAAATGAGGACAACTTTGTCCCCAGTAGTTGCGTCTGCCCTCCTTCCGAAGCAGCGAATGCCACTATTTCAATGAGTAGGGAGCCTTGACATGCAATGAGGAATTACTGGAAATGAAAAAGGCATTTTTGCAACATGATAGAAATGCTGTAACCTAGGTTTGTGATATGGTTTACAACTTTATATAATACCGTTATTTTAATGGTGATATTTGGACATTTCTTTGAAAAGATAGTGCTTAAATTTCTTTATTTTGTTTAGTTTTGAAATCAAAACTTTTGTTTATTTTGATTTTTAAGTAAAACAAAGCAGTTTATGCATTTGGAGTCTGATGTAATGTGGAATATCAAAACTAATAATTCTGTTCAAAACTGGCATGTATATTTTTCAGATTATTTTTACACTTTGTCACATTTCTTGTTGAAATATTATAATAGAAACACTGGAGAAAAAATTTTGGAGTCACTCAGCTTCACATCCTATGTGGCTAAGGGGACATGCTGTAAATTACTAAACTAATTCCATATTGTTGGATATTAACTTTATTTCTTCTAATTATGCACACTTATACATGAAGACATAAGAAATAACTTTGCATACACATATGTTTTCTTTGTCGGATTACTTACTTCTGATCAAATACCAAGATTTTGATTATTGAGTCAAAGGGTAGAGTTGGCTCCAATCAATGTGTCTTTACAAGGCACAAAGGTTACTCCAATGTCTTCCCCGGTTAAACTCAGTGCCCTGTAATTCTGCCTGTGAGTTTTTTAATGAAGTTAAGATAACTGCAATAAAAAAAAAAGTTTTTATGAAGGAAGGCATTACTTATTTTTTACAAGAAAGTGACCTTCTACTTCTTTTTTCTGTTTATACAATATATCATAAAGCAGCCTCAAAAGTTGAATTGGTCTAAACTCAGTAACCTATAATGCTATCTACAATCATTTTTTTTCCCAACAGATTCAGGATTCAAGTAAATTTATTGACAGATAGTTTGAGTCAAAGTGCAATGTGAGACAAGTTATACATGTGGCCACACATTTAGGTAAAACACTAAACGAGAATAAGTATACCTTAAAATAGGGAGTAAAATCATAAAATGAGATTACTCCTATAATTTATTCTATTTAACTTGCATCATTGTAGTAAATATATAGACCTAAATAAACAAGGAAAGTAACGATAAGCTCTGTGTGTATATGTCTTCAAATAGAAAGACTTCTCAGAAATTTGAAACATATTTTTTATGTCTACACTAGGCTTTTCTGAAATTTCTCAAGATGAATTTAATCTTAACTGCGTTATGCAAAACTATATATCTCTAAATCCATTAACAGGAAATAAAGACCAATGTCACAATGTCATTGACACTGTTGTTTGAGAAATGTATTTATTGATTCCCAGTGGTTTTATGAAAAACAAAATAAGTCAAAATAGAAAGCTACAAAATTACTACAATTACTGCAGATACTATACGTTTGCATAACTGAGACACCCAGTTAAATTAAACCATGTGAAGAAGGTGTCTTATCTTATGCCCAGTAGAATGAGTTCTAGGAAACTGAGCTCTACAAAATTGAGTTAACATGAGTTCTCCTGCTGAAGATAAGACCCTTGCCTCTCTCTGGGTTTTGGTTTGGACATCTACAATATAAGGGAAAGGGGTGTACAAGATGACTTATAAGATCTTTCCAAGACTTGTAATGCTATCATTCTACGGAAAGGGCATCAATATCAGCCCAACTCCAGCATGGAAGGATTCAATGACAATAACCAATATAAGAAGTTGTAATTATAAAAGCCAAATGGGCAATATACACAGACTTCCCTTCATCTCTCTCTTAGAGTGTGATCAGTGTCAAGTGTAGCTGAATATTCACAGTATTAAAATCTGTATCACGTTTCTATACTTAGTGATCTGCAAAATAGTGGATGCTATTACTACATAGAACAATCGATAATTTATCAGCCTCTAAGATTCTTTTTTAAATGAAACCATTCCTAGGAATGGAGCTTTATAGACAAAAAAAATAAAGAAAGAAAATTAAAAGTTGATTGCAAAATCAGAAGATCACATCGTTTGCTTTGCTTACCCTTTCTATTCCATTTCTGGTTCTACCTTCTTTGTGAAGCCTTTTCTGATGTTTTCAACTCAGAAGTGATCTATCTCTCTCACTCTTTCATTCTTTCTCTCTATTTTTTCTCTCTCTTCTAGAGTTTTACCTTCTTCATGGACCTTATCACACCTTCAAACCAAATAGCTCTCCTCTTTTTGATTGGCGTTGGGTAAGTACTTGTCCTAATACCTCCTACTCGATTTTAAATCCTTTTTGAGGTTAGGATTTTCTTTTTTCATCTGCATGTTGCTCGTAATACTTAATATCCTGGCAGTAATATTATGTTACTTGTTGACTTGAATCAATAATAATTTAATTAATTAGCTCAATATTTTATTTCCTGTAAGAGTATTTATATGAGTGAGTGGTGACACCAAGCTACGCAGTAAGTCTAAGTGATGTGATTACACAGGAGCCTAAAATAAAATCCGTATTTTTTGTTTGATTCTCATGGTACATCTGGACGACATAACTGTGGTTATGAAGTCATGGGAACCATGAAAACTTTTGTGCCAAGGCATAAAAATGATCCGGTGATGGACCTCTCCTAGGGTTTATGTTCTGAGTCCTCCTTTCAGATTGCTCCCTTGCAGAATCACAAGAAGACATGTATTATAGCTCCACCAAGTTAGAAAAGAGTATATGCCAGTATCTGCTGCTCTCACAGAGATAATTTTGTCCACCCTGAACTGTGGAGTCTACCCTTTTGAGGCCTCACTACTGTGTGATATCCGAGTGAACAGGGACCTTGGAGGCAACTGCTCTCACAAAGAACAGTGCCAAAAAGGCCTCAAAGATCACAGATAGCTTAAAGAAAAAACCAGGATCACTGTTTTCTAATTACCATGTCTCTTTGGGGAATTTATTATCCTTACACAAGTCAGAACAATCAGTCATAAAGCATGTTAAGTCACTAAAATTAAACCTTGCCTTTAGCTATAGTGTAGGCAGGACTGGATTAAGTTATTTTTCATAAATAACTCAATAAAGTCATTGACTTAAGTGCTCAATTTGAGTCTTGTAGAGAGAAGTAAATAATCAGCCAACAAGCATGAAATAATGTTTAATATCAAATATAAAAGATAATATTCATAGACCTTTGCAAAAATTTCTGTCTTTACATGAATTAAAATATAGCCTGCAGAACATTTTAAGTGAGTCAATCTATGGCTTGAAAGTTTTGAAAGCAAAACTCTGACAAACTTACCTGCCAAACTTTTCCCTAAATCGAATACAGTAAAAGTTTTGGATTGCCCAAAACCTGTTTGGTCTACTGTGAGGACTTTCTGAGTTATGAGCATAGAAAATGTTAGGAAGGTTAGAGCTATATGGTCCACCTACCCATGGAGTTAAAATAGAGACAAAAGCGAAGACCTTTACCCTGTATTTGTTATCTAGTAGCTTGACAAATCTGTATTCTGTTGCTCAGCTAGATCAGTTTGGGGAGCATACTTCATTTCTTTTGAATCTCTCTCTCAAGCTAAATGCGATTATTTATATATGTTAGATAAAACTGGCTAAAGGAGAGAATGCAATATAGCTCAGATGATAGAAAAATAATCTAATTAAGACTAAATCATGAAACACCTGTCATGGGAAACATCTCTGACACCTAACTCTATCGAAACCTATACAAATAACCTTAACCATAAAAATTAAGCTCAAGTTACTTCCTCTACACATCTCTCCTGATCTCTTCTCTCCAAATTCTTACATTTATGCTCTCCAGACTCTACAACTTGAGCAAAATTTGATGGATATGATATAATTTCTTCTTGCTTCATCTGTTTTGTCTTGTCTGCACCACTTGGGGAGATTGGAAGTCTCTTGAGGGGAGGTGGTGCTTCTTTGCTTTGTGTTTCCTCCAAAGTGACTAGCACTGTATTCAGCACAGAGTGGGTACCCTGTTGAATGCACAAAAAAATATAAGGATGATGCATAATTCAAGCTTCCCCCCAAAAAATCTTGTTTCGGTAAAATGCATTCCAAATTATTAACCTTTTGCAATATTGAAAATCCATGCACCCGTGGGATCCCTATGTATTTGCAGTAAGTCCTAGTAGAAGATGTATATGGTTTTAATGACTACCTAAGGCGCTAAGATGCATCATGACATAAATACAAGGGGTGGGGAGAGAGAGATAATTATAAGCGTCAGGTGTTTGCTACGCCTTTTCTTGCATGCAGCTGCTATTATCTCTACTTATCGTTGACGTGTCATTTTACATTCTGGCAGCAATGATTATTCCTAATTATATACGGGAAAATAAATTGTAATATGTGTTTAATACAAACAGTCTATCATTTGGGTAGTCATGTCAAATGGTTAATCGTGTTTAAAACTAACAGGAACAGGTTAGGGGGCAGAAATAAACTGTGAAAAGACAACTTCCTCTTAATCTTGATTTAAAATTTAACCTGAAGTTCAGAAAAATGGCTCCAAAAAACGTTAGCATTTTCACTAAAGAATACTTCGTCCTTGTAATGTGAAGAATTCTTTCAGATTAGATGACGCATCTCCCTCCACTTGCTTAGGGGTCCCTGCAGATTTCAATTTCTTCCCTGTGATTCTCATTTCCCATATTTGGCCACTTACCTCTGCCCCATGGTAGGACAAGGCAAAAGAATCCATCATTTGGGCTGCAGCTCAACCAGTCTCTAACTGACAAGAAATTAGGGAGTTTCATTTCCAAAAGGAAGCTCAGTTTAATATTTTGTTCCTAGTCTCTCTGGTAAGGGTGATTATTCTGGTTTGCTCAGGTTTAGCTCTGTCTTGCAAATAAGGATTATTCCTCAAATAAGTCCAATGCAATTAAGTAGACTAAAAAACACAAGCAAACTTAAAAAAAAAACAAAAAACCTGTATTCTGCAACCAACCTATTAGGAAGAATTATCTATCCTAAGTGAGTGGGCATGTAGCGATTTATAAAACACGCTTGGATAGTATTACTTCTTAGCTAAATGGCATCACTGTTAACAACTTTATGAAAAAATCAGAGAGCACAAAAGTAACAACCACATTTATGGACCCTCAAAATATTCCCAGACTTGTGCAAATCTACTTGTGATCACATCACAACTATTTATAAGAGCTTCTTTCTTTTGTGAGGAAATATTAGGGTCTCCATCAATGACTACAACATTTCTCTTTAAGATAAGATTTTCAGCTGGTGAAATTCCAGGGAAGACTGCTATTTTTCAGAATCTGTCAGTGACTCCTATGTTAATTGCAGAGGTCATTCGTATCTCTTCAATACTTTGAACATCATGAAAGTCAAGTATTTAAAATTATAACACCCTGCAGTAAAAAATAACGGGGATCTCATCTTACTGTAAGCTACTGTATATAGTTAACCCATATCTGTGATAGATCGGCGCCTCTCCACACCAGATATGGAGAATGCCAAAGAAATATACATGACTGAGTGAATTTTCTAGTATTTCGGGAGAATGAGTATGCAGACAGAGGCTGATCATGGAAGACCAGATGAAGGAAAACCTGGTGTATGTTAGGAGAAGGCAGGGGTAAAAACTAACCACAAGTTGGGCTAGACAGAGGAGAATGATAGAAGCTGTCTTTAGGGTCTGATAACAAGGCAGCATGTTTCCAATACAAGACTTTTTACATCACAAGAACAGCAGAGAGAAAAGCAGAAGATGATATTCCAGTGACATGAAGCCAAGATTCTGAGGCTTTAGGGTCCTGTTAGTCCCTATGACCACTCATCTATTAATAATAAGCCGAAAATAGAGGAACAGAGATCACATTCTTCATCCCCTATAAGTTGACACAGCTATTCATCTTTAGTGAGACGGAGGTCATAGAAAAACCTGGTTTTATGAGAAGAGGAATCTAGAAATAAACACTCCCAGTTTGCCATTAGCCATCATAAATAAGGCAGCAAAATTAATTTATTTTAATGTTATACCCAAGAGGCACATGTTTTCCTTTCTATGTGATTATGAAAATATGGACTGTCCCCTGAGGAAAGAAGTCCTTTTTTAGATTTCAAGAACAGACAACCCAATTTTCTTCGAGTTTGTTTTTTCTCCTTTGAGAGCACAGTTAATTTGTTAATGCAGAAGTGCATTTGTCACCAATAAAATTCATCTTCACTCTGTAAACAGACTGCCTGAAATTAGTCCTGATAGAGGGAAAACCAGGGGGAGTGTACGTGGTTGCATCTTATGAAAACATAATTAAATAGTTTAATTTGTAATAAGATTTTTTATATCCAACTATTGCACGAGCAACATAAAAAGATACTGAAACACCAGTCATTTATTCACTTCTTCCAAGCATTGGATTTTATGATTATGCATCAAAAAAGCAAACTCTGTTCTTTAATGGGGCTTCAATGCTGTTAAATGGGGCCAAAGGCTGTCAGTGTGTATGCTTTGTTATATAGAAACAAGTAGTGAAATTGTGACTATTTGTAGGACATTATGTTAAGTGTTTTTTGAAAGAAATAAAAAATGGATGGGATATGGCAACAGCCCTCAAGTTATGTGCAACCTAATAGGGCCATCCACACCAACACAAATAATTGCTTAGGAGACAGAGTGGAGAAATTGTCATGAGTGCATTTGGTTAGAATGTTTTTTTGGCTGCAAATAACAGAAACCCAAATTAAACTAGCTTAACGATAAGGAAATTTAGTGTAAGGCAAAAGAGGAAGTACAGAGTTAGGGCAGGTTGCAGGGGCTCAATGAGGTCATCAGGGACTCACGTCCTCGCATCTCTCCAAGCTGCCAGTCATAGCATTGGTTCATCCTAGGACTGGTAGCCCTTTCTGGGAATGGCTGCCAGCTGCAATCAGAGCAATATGCTTGTTGTTCAGAGACAGTAGGGGAGAAAGACTGAGTTCTTTCTTCAAAATCCCTTTCCTTGTTTTGCACTGGCCATGTCTGAGCTCATGGCTGATAAGAGGGATGAGGTTAACTTGATTGACTTAGACTAATCCATAGGGTAGAAGAGTCCACCCACGTGTGGCAAAAGAATTAGACTGAAGCAGATCCCATCATTCTCAAAAGGCGGTAGCTTCCGTGGGGTTGGTGGGTCATCCTGAAGTTCAGAATTGCCAGCGTGGTAGGCAATAGGCAACTCTTTAATGGGAAAAATGTTTTTAAAGCCTCTGAGGGATGATTCATTATATCTCTGTGACATTTCTAAATTTGGGTAAGAGGAATACCTCAGTATTCTCCCTTTCTGCCAAAGTCAGATAATCATTCTGAAGTGGTTGCCAAGCATTTTTTAAACTGATATTTCTAGCTCCTTCCAAAACAGTCTGTCACTAAACTCACCCACTCTACACAGGAGGGAGAGAAGGAGGAGAAGTTCCCGTGATATTCCTTTTTATAGAGACATTAATTCTTCAGTTTTGTCAGCTTCTGAAGGATAATAAGATGCTTTCAATCTTACTATGCCTCTCATCGTGGGCACCCTGCCCTATTCTGAGTCCACACCTGGTCCTTCGCACCTAATTGTAAGATTGCTTTTATCGTTTTTTAATCTTTAATCTTTACAGTGTGCTATGTGCTGGTATAATTCCTATTTCAGGGGTTGTTATAAAAATTAAATGAATTTTTGCATGTAATGAGCTTATAACACTTGTAATGAGCTTGTTTCATGGTTTTGGTATTTGCGTCTAATGAACGTTTTAACATGATAGACATGATGCATTGTGTCAAAGTCAATCTTTTAGAAATTGTTTTTTTATTTTGAAATTTAAAGAAAAAATTTATTGGGGATCTGAAAAACCATTCCTTAAAAGACTGACTTTTTCAGAAAACTGCAGCTACACAATGCATTGTGTCTATTATTTTAAAACACGCATTAGACACAAATACAAAAACCATGACACAAACTCATTACAATGCAAAACTTTATTATTATAAGCTCATTACATGCAAAAACTCATTTAATTTTTGTAACAACCGTAAAATAAGAATCATATTGTCCGAACTTTACAAGTGAGAAATCTGAGCCACAGACAGATTGAGTAACTAACCCAAGATCACACCGCAGTCAGTGGCACAGCCAGGATTTAAACCCAGGTAATCAAGGTCCAGAGTCTGTATTCCTACCTACAATACACATAAACTATCAACTTTCTTTACCAAACAAAAAGTAAAACTTTAATGATCGATCCAGATACACCCTAGGTATTGTCAAAAATTCTTCATTTTTAACTATTTTCAAATTAAGGGATCCCTTGTTCACACGTAGTCCTTCATCTCTCCATTAAACACTTATTCACTGATCACTCAGTATGTGCTAGTCACTACGGTGAGTGCCTGAAGCTTACAGTCTAATGGGAGATACAGAAAAATCCAACACAATGCAGTCAGAGCTATCAGAGAGGAGGTGACAGGTGCCACTGGAACACAGAAGTCAAACTTGGTGGTCAGAACAGGCACATATATAAGTGACAGCTAAGGTACATTTTGAGGAATGAGTTAGCCAGATTTAATGAGAAGATTGGGCCAAAAGGAAGTAACTGGCCACTGAATGAGGGCTACAGCAGGGCACAAGAGACCTAAGGAGGGCCATGCTAAAGAGTTTGAACTTTATCCTAAGAGTAGTGGGTATAACCTGAAGGGGAATCAGAAAACTTAGATAACAATATACAAATAAGTCGATACTGAGGAGGCGAGTACTGTTTCTGAGAAAAGTTGGAAAAGAAAAGGAATTAACATTTGTTGAACACCTGATGTACAAAGGGACAGTGATGGAAGCTTTGAGCATGCCTTGTCATTAGTAAGAATGTTTCAAGGTTTAGTTTCCCCCAACATAGAGCTCAGAGAAGTTAGGTCACCTGCCTATGGTCTCAGGGAAGACATAGAATTTGAACTTTCATCTGATTCCAAAATCAATACATTTTTTCCACTATCCACTCTGAAGGCTCCAGAGCCCCTGCAAGACAAAGGCCAAAAAGGAGAAAGGACTCCTTCCTACAAATCCTCATTCATTCTGTGAAATGACATTGTCTATGAATAATCATAACTGTACATAAAAGAACTAAATAACACTATGAGAAATTTCTCTTCTCTCAGATCTTTTAATTATAAAGACATGAATATATGAGCAAAAGATAATAAGAAGAAACCCATGAAAAAAACACAATAAACAAAAAACACCTGATATCCAGCCAGCCAAAATGTGATCATCACTGAAAGAATCTTCTCCACTTCCCTTGGAAAAGGAAGAATGAAAACCACCCCTTGTCTGTAGGGAGAGCATAAAGTTCCCTGGAGCGCCCTTGAATTGCTCAGCGCATCATTTTTGTATTTGCAAAGTATACCAACCCTGAAGGATATGAGGTCCATTTTGCTTCTGACAGGGTCACCCTACAGGCCTCAGCTCCCAGCTGGAGAACAAGCCTCAGGAGAAGAATGCTCATTACTTGCTAAGGTTAAGTCTTTGTTTGCTATGTTCTCATGAATAACTTATAGCTGTGTGCCCTCATGAACAGCAGCCCTGACACAGCTGACGTGACAGCATCTTACACCGAATCCCCATCCTCCCTCCCAAGAGAAAATGGAATATTTGCGCGTTTCACGTTTCACCAAGACAGGCTCTTCAACTATTTATAAGCTGAATAGAAATTTCCACTACTTCAGCTGATACAACTGGCTCTACCTTGCAAGTGATCAAAGAGATCCGACTGAAGTCTTAGGAAGCTGGCTGTGGCAAAAGCGAATAGTGGCAGAGAAGGGGACAAGGTTTGCACCCAGGCAGGTTCTCCTTCAGCAGGTGCTGCTCGCTTCTCCTCATTCGCTCTTCTCCTTCACCACCACAACTAGGACCCCAAGTTTGTAGCTTGTCTAGAATGGATCTTGCTAATAATTTTTGCAAACGTGTCTGTAGGTGGGTGCCTGTGCCTTATCAATACTTATTAAGGACTCATTGAAATTGACGCTGCTCAACATTACAGTGCTCTTCTTCTTCTGGAATAAGGGCTATCACCTCTAATTCAGTCCTATTCAATTTGAAACAGCTTCGTTGAGGACCTTCAGTGTACTGGTTCTGCAATGTACTGGTTTAGTCAAGATTAATAAAAGTAAGTCCTTGTCCTCTAGAGGCTTAAAACCTACTAGGGGAACAGACGAATAGAAAATATTGATTGAGATAACTACTCTGCTGCAGAAAACCCAAGGGGCCAAGGAGGTCACTTACCCCAAGCTGGAGGACTATTTTATTGATAACGCATGCAGATCCACTGCTGCATGCATTCCTCATCTTATTTAATTCTCACAACAACCCTCCCCATGAAGCTAGTCTTATTAACCTAATTTTTAAGGTCAGGAAACCCAGGATCAGAGAACTTAAGTGATTTGCTCAATCTGACAAAGCAAGCGGCAGATTTAAAATTCAAACAACCAGGTCTAACGACAAAAACCACACACTTACTTATAAACTTGTACTGCCTCTCCATTTTCAGAGTCTAATGCTCATGACTATATTCATTTATCATTCAAGAAATATTTGCTAAATGTGTACTATGTTCAAGGCACTAAAATGGGCACAAACAGTACTAAGAGGCAGTTCTGGATTTCTGGCGCTCACCTCTGAAGATCATCACAGGCGAAGAGTTTTGAATAAGACAATTCAGTCAGTCAGTTACTTTGGAAATATTTCTAGAATACTGTCATGTACCAGACAGCATGCTTGGTTCTGAGAATATGAAATGATCTAAAACAAAGAACATGTCTCTGTCCTCACAGAACTTATATTCTGAAAACTATGCAAATTAACATGCCTTACACTCAAGATGGTAAAGGCTATGAAGAAAAATCAAATTGAGCAAGGAGTCTGAGCACAAGGGTGAGGGACTGAGGGGAGAACTTGGTATTTTGAATGAGCCAATCAGTAAAGCTTCTCTGAGAACTGGAGGAGAAACCTGAATAAGAAGTGACTTATGTGATCATCTGTGTGAAGCATACGTGTGGCTAGGCAGAAGCAACAGCCAGCGCAAAGACTCCAAGGCAGGAACATACATAGAGTCTGCCAAGAATGGCAATAGGCCAGATCACAGTGAGAGAGACTGAGAGCAATCAGAGATGGGTGGAAAGTCAAGGGATGACCATCCAGCATCTTGAATAGGAGGTGACAGCCTCTGATTAACTTTTTAATCTCACTCTGGCTGCCATGTAGAGAATCGATTATGGGGATACCTGAGCAGAAACAGGAAGATGAGTTAGAAGACTATTATACATGTGTACATTTGAGATGATGCAGAGTTAAACTAAAGTGGAAACAGCAGAGGTTATCAGATTGGGGATGTATTTTTCATGGTAGTGGTGACAGACTAGATGTTGTCTGTGAGGAAAAAAAGAAGAGTGATTGCATTAAATTCCTGGAATGGTGCCTGGAACAGAGTTTATACTCAATATGTGGAAATTCTGTCCCCTTCCTTCAGAACCAACACAATTTACCAGGAGGAAACAAGTCATGTGCATAACTCATTACACACTAGTCTGTTAGAGGAACACCACCTGAGTCTAACCTCGGGGCCACAACTCAACCATGGGCAAGTAGATGATATTCAGCCTCAATTGCTTTGATCAAACCAGGTAAGTAGCCTCTATTCATGTTCAAATAAACCAAGAGAAAGAATTACTAAAAGAATTCTTTTTTAGCAAGTATCAGAAAACTCTTATTCTTCGTGAAAGTATCTGTTACTACTATAAGTACAACATAGTTCTATATGTTGTAAAACAAATATCGCTTTGCAAGAGAAGTCTTCCATGGAATTCTGTCAAATGGTCAGTTATGCTTGTTACAGCCTCTCAACGCTCCTATATCTTTCTGTCACAGGTCTTTTCAGTTTGAAATTTGATGTATATTCAAGTAATACCTGCCCCCCGCCCACTGCCATCCCATCCTCCTTAATTTTAAAACATTCACCTAGAAAAAACTATAGTAGACGTTCAAAAATATTTGTTGGGAAAATGAATTAACACTCCCCTGTTCACTGCAGCAGTATTTACGATAGCCAAGATGTGGAAACAAGAACTTAAATATCCATTGACAGATGAATGGATAAAGAAAATGTGGTATATACATACAATGGAATAATATTCAGCCTTCAAAAAAGAAAGAAATTCTGCAATACATATCAACATGGATGAAACTTCAAGACATTGTGCTAAATGAAATAAGCCAGTCACAGAAAGATTAGTGCTACATTCCACTTATATGAGATATTCAAAATAGTCAAATTCATAGAATTAAAGAGTGGAATGGTGGTTGCCAGGAGCTGGGAGGAGGAGGAAATAGGGAGTCACTAATCAACGGGCATCAACTTTCAATTAAGCAAGATGAAAAAACTCTAGAATCTGCTGTACAACATTGTACCTATATTCAATAATAATGTATTTTATTTAAAAATTTGTTAAAAAGATAGATCTCATATTGTGTTCTTACCACAAGAAAATAAAATTTTTTAAAAAGAACAATAAAAAATGTTTAAAAAATACATTTTATTTTTGAAGTAGAGAGCAAATGACCTGTGAAGAAAAATAGAATGCCATTTAATAAGTGACAGGTACTTAATTCTATTTACAATCACTAATTATCCTACTAGTAATACACAAGAGTTGTTTCAACAGAACTGGAGCTGACCTGGAGAAATTGCTTCTTATAAGCCATCTAGGATTTCAGGCCATGGTGAAAGTTTATGGTTTCTTATCAGGGCTTGTGAGATGCATCTGAGATTGAGTATTGATTCAGAATAGCTGGCCTCCCTAGCTGGATGCAAATACAATGTGTCTCCCCTGGATTACAGCATAGCCTCCTGACTGCTCGCCCAGCTTCAGCCTTGACCTCTTACGGACTATTTTCTGCACAGCAGCTCAACTGATTCTTTTAGAATATAAGTCATTCTTCTGTATCTCTCCCCATCTCTCTCAGAATAAATGGAAATATCCTTATAATGGTCCACAACACCTTTATCAGGGTCCCAGAAGGAAAATAGGTGGCAAAATTAAACTGCTAATTGATGGGAGTTTAATAAAGAAAGAGACTATTTACAAAAGTAAGGGTGAGCATGAAAAAAATCAATTATAGATGGTGCACTACCTTGAGGCTAGCCACAGTGGAGAGCTGTTAGCATCCTTAGTCCCAATGGGGCAGGAGGAGAAAGCAATTATGTGAGCCCAGGGGAATGACTTCATGGAGAGGGCTGTCTGACAGGAAATGTGGCCTTTGGTGAAAGTATAAAGTCAACAAGCAACAACCCAGCAGGGAGGAAGCCAGGGGACGAAATTTCCTGGCCTCACTTTCCTCCGGCCTATAACTCACAGTCGTTAAACCCCATTGGAAGCTGGTGGACAAAGGGACTTGTTAATATAGTCCATCCATGTCTGCCTTCTGGCACACCAAACAGGGTGAAGAGGAGAAAAGAACAGATCTGGAGAAGCAAATGGGAAACGTTCAGCTAATGCCCTGCATGATCTTCCCCTTGCCTCTTCTTTGTTCCTTCTGCCATAGTTGCTCAAGCCTCCTTGACATATCTTGACACTCCAGGCACTGTGCAACTTAAGAGTTTTTAAATTTCCTGTTCCCTCTGTTTGGGACATTTTTCCTCTAAATACCTACATAGCTCACTCTCTTGCTTACTTCAAGTTCAAACGTCATCTCTATGCAACCTACCTGCAAAACCTACTTAAAATTTCAAAGTACCTCCCCAGCACCCTAATCCCCTTAATCCTCTTCTACTTTTTTCTTTTTCTTGTTTTTCCCATTGCATTTGTCCCATACTATATTATATGTGATATAGGATTACGTACTACATTATTTAATTTTTCTTACACCTATTAATTGTCAGCCTCCCCTGCTTCCTCACTAGAATATAAACTCCAAGAAAATGATCTTTGCTATTGCTGTTTTTTTAATGGATATATTTTAAGTACCTAGAAATAGCACAAAATGCATAAACAAATAGAGGGAAATAATCATCTTAAGTGCAGTATTCAAATGTTCTCATAAGTAGTATGTTGAATTTTGTTTATAAAGACAGGTAGAAGCAAATAGATAGATTAAAACCAAGCAGTGCTGCTCCCTGCCCTACCCTCAAGAGCTAGATTAAGGTTGAGACTAAGTATAATCAAATTTTGAATGAATTTCCGTCCCTCCATAGATGGTTTCACATAAATCTGCATGGAAGCTCATTCTTTTGCATTTCAGTAAGCTAAATCAGTAAAGGATGATGAGCCAAAGACTATGTCCTCTTGAGCCTAATCTCTTTCAGCATAGATGTATGGAACCTTCTGAAACTCTGATTATACCCTATGAAAGTACTAAAAATCCTCAGAAACTAATGCAGCAAAATCACTGTCCAGAAGGTGCTTCATTGTGCTGAAGGAGAAATAAAATCACATATGGTATGCAATTGTGTGTCTTAGTACTCTCTCAAAGAAAGTCATAGACTTGTAGATTTGGATGAGTTTCAAGAGCAAAGACAGAAGTGCCATGTTCTCGTTTTGCAGACAGGAGACTAAGGTTCTGAGAAGTCCAGTGGCTTGGTCATAATCACACCACGCAGCAAGCAAGTAGCCCGGGTGAAATGTAGAACCCAGTTCCACAATTCCCTGGGCTAGGGCTCTTCCAACCATGTGATTAAAGCACTTTAAAAATCAAGAGACCAAAGGCCCTCGAAATGATTTTATCTGTGCATGTCTTCCATGGCTATTTAACCAATAAAATTTAAAACCAATATAAAATGTTCATCCCCTAAGTGTTTGAAGAGAGGTACATTGCAGCAAATATATATGATTAAACAATGATTATTTTGAAAATTCCTTTACAAGGACAGTTGTGTGTCTAATGAACTTATGATGGTAATAAAACCGTGTATAGTAAAACTACAGTGAGGAAAAGTCCTTCTAATCAGTCTTCTCACAAATTTAAACCAGGATAGAAGTAGATAATGATCTCATCCTCCCCATCAGTTCTTCCCCCACAAAGCATGGAACTCTGAAGCTATGCAGATGTACAATCTTCTAGAGTTCTTAAAATGAAGGTGTATTTTTATAGTGTCATCAGTAACCATAAAAGCTTTGCCGATAGTATTTATGTGCATCATGGTAGCATTTTTAAATCTTAGTTCAGCCTCTAATAAGAAATTATATGTAGGTAGTATTTAAAAGCAGGGAATTGGCCTTCTTGAAATATTTAATTTATTTGCAAACCAAAGGAAAAAGCTTCTTTTTAGAGACAATAACACAATATTCCATTTTAAGTCACCAAAAATGACAAAGGGAAGATGTAACTAGGGAATCATTGACCTCATAATAGGAAGGAACTTCCTTTAAACTCCCCATTAAAGGAATATTTTTAAAGTAGGTTAGGTATATCCTTGAAACAAGAAAGTCTCTTCAGATGTCTAGTTTTTGTACCCTTCAGGCTATTCTGCCATACAGCCCACTTTATCCAATTCACAGAGGTCATGGCTTCTGAGAGGTGATGTGGTTAGATAAAGCGCTGCTTCTGTAGATCTTTGCCTTCATACATTTCCACCTCAGGCAGTTCTTTTACAAGCTCACTCCTTGGACAAAAATCTATAGACTCAACCCAGAAGATATGAAGTGCCTTGAAATTAGATGTGTTCTTTTCTTTTCTTCTAATATCATAGACTAGCCAATGATTTTATATGTGTGTGAATATCAAGAAGTAGGACTGTGACTGGTCAAAGTCAGATAATTCAATCTTAGTAAATTCAATCTTGGTAATCTTAGTCACTAGTTGGCAAGGAAGTCATGAGAAGAGAAAAGGTGTCTTTGACATAGATGCATAGAGTTTAGGCAAGCACAAATTTCACTTAATTTGATGTAAATAGAGAGATAAAGCATAAGTTCAAATATTGATCATGGAAACCCCTAGAGCTTAGAATTTTTTCTGCTTTTAGAGAGTTAGTCCAGTAGACTCCTTCCAACATGAGGGGAAAAATACATAGATCTCAATATTTAATTGCGCCTTGACCAACTATGAAATAAATGTGTTTATTCGAAGATAGATTTCAGATTCATTTTTCTGTCACTTTGATTTGTGTTATGATGCCCAGGGCTTTAGAGTATGGGCCACAAGGTCTTGAATTTGGAATGCCTTAAGCTTTTATGGAAAACTTGAACTATTCTTCCAAAAAGGGTTTTATTAGATGTATACAATATTTTGATAAACATTTATAGAAATAAGCACTACAGAAAGTAACGAGCAGGACTCCTGAGTCAAAGGAAAGAGAAAGGTTGTTAATCAATGGGAAAAGTAAATGCAATTTACTAGTTAAGCTATGACAATTAAAATAGAAGTTCTATAGGCACAGCGATAATGGCAGTGTTGTTCATCATCGTATTTCTAATGCCTAGCACAATGTTTGGCCCATAGTAGAGGCTCAGTAAATAATACTTATAAAATGAGTAAATCGCACAATAGATGAATGGATGAACAGTTTCCAAATACAAATGAAATTTCTCTCGAAAATAGAAGACCAATTCATCAGAAGGCACCTCTGGCTAGACAGAACTCTCGCTTAAGAACAACTATTTCCCTTTACTCCTAACATGCTTTCACCAAAGAAGCACATACACCAAAATTACTTCTCCTGAATTGTCATACTCACAGGGATAGTAATTTATAACTGATTACAATTAATAAATTGGCTTCCTGACACAGATTAGTCCCATGTCCCATGCGATGTAGGTTGCTTAAACCAGTTTTCCTAGAGTTTCTTCATAAAGATCCTACATGTAGGTTGTTACATTCAAGGAGTTTTCATAATTTCAGACAGCAACCTCTGAGGCCTGTGGTAAATAGCCAGGTCACTGGACAATACCGTGTAAAAAGTATGCCTTGAAGCTTGTAGATGCTACTTTCATCAGAAAAAGAATGTCTGTCATGATTTCAATGCTTTGGACTCTTCTTATTTCTCTAAATTCCTGCCATTTAAGGAATCAATGAAAACATATATATTTGGTCATCACCAAGACCTTCTAAAACATAGATTTCCTGTGCCACTACACTCTTTCCTTTTAGTTGGCATTGTCCTAAGGAAGAAAGTAGGAGAATGCTTTTTCATCATAAATTCACGTTGAACTCTGCTCTGATTGCATACAGGCATGCATGCAAGCATTTGTTCTTTCATTCGACCAATATATTTGATGCGCCTATAGTCACTTAGCTTCTGCTGTGTTATTAAGCATATTGAGGTAAGGAGGATGTTAGTGACAGTTTATTTGATAAATTCTAGCTAGCTACATTAATCTGCTAAGGCTACCGTAACAAAATACCACAGATGAGGTAGCTTGAACTACAGAAATGCATTTTCTCACAGACCTGGAGGATAGAAGTCTAAGATCAAGGTGCTGGTAAGGTTGGTTTCCTGTGAGCCCTCTCGTTTTGGTTTGGAGATGACCGCCTTCTTGCTGCCTCTTCACATGGTCATCCCTCTCTGCATGTGCACCCCTTGTGTCACTTTAATGTGTCCAAATTTTCTCTTCTTATAAATTCACCAGACAAAGTGGATTAGGCCCACCCTAACAGCCTCATTTTAACTTAGTCACCCTCTTAAACGTCCTATCTCCAAATACGATTACATTCTGAAGTGTTGAGGGTTATGGCTTCAACATATGAATTTAGGGAGACACAGTTCAGCCCACAACACTAAGGTAATGCTATATTAACACAGGACAATGTAAATTTATTGAAGATGTAGGGTTCGAGAAGCAGATATAGAGGTACGAAGCAGGGTCCCATCTATATGAGTTAGGTAGGAGAGAGGGTAGAAATTAATAGAGGCAGACATGGTGGGATAAAAGATTGTCTTTGAAGGAAAGTGGCCAATAAAGGCAAGGGAGACTCTGCCCTGAATATTATGGTGACCCTGAAAGGAACACTGGATCATCAAATGTGGGTGTGTTTCCACCTTGGTCTTGTATAAACTAGACCATTTCCCAAGTGGAGATGGTTTACCGTGACACTAATGAAGTTCAACTTCAGTGCCCCTCAAGGCTCTTTCCAAGGTGACTGATCTAACTTTCTGTTCATAATTTGATACTCTTTTTCTTTAAGAGGACCTTGGACTTCAAATAACCTGGATTTGTCCCAGATTGCAAGTGTTTTCAGACATCCTCAGAAGGAGAGGTTTGGAGCATTTCTTGGGCTCAACTCCTAGAAATAGGTAATTACTTAGAACAAATAATAACTCTTATGTGTGATGTAAAATATGATTCTTGAATAATAGTCTTCCACTGCAATAGCAGTTACTATAACCTGCATTCTTGTGAATTTGAATCTTCAACTGATTTTCAGACCAAAGGTGCTCAGAAACGTCTCTTTAAGTGTGTGAGTATGTGTCTTTCTCTCTTTCTCTCTGTCTCATAGGTATACCCACATACACACCATGCACACATTTGTTTTTGTACCAGCCATCAGAACTGGGCAACTAAACTGTACAATTAATTTAAAGAGTAAACTATGTATGTCTAAGGCCTGTGCTTGAAAATACGTGTTTGAAGTCTTCCAATTTTCCCTTCATGGGGAACCATCCTTCTCTCACTTCTTCCCATACAGTTGGATTAACAGCTCCCTCTAAGTTCCCTGGGTGTGCACATATCCCAGCCCAGCCAGTGTGGCATTTTCTTATTTTGACATTAGCCACAAAACAATTTCTTTACTTTCTCTTAAAAAAAAAAATCTGTAAACATCTTAAATGATACAAAATGTGATTGCAGAGTGGGCCTATCCAGAAGCATTACACATGGTGAGAATCCGTTTCATACGATTTCCTTTAGAAGATTTTCTACATTTCATTTTTGAGTTTTGTACGTAGCTGTTCCCGGGAACAGCCTTGCAATTGAAGACAGAAAGGTGGCTCTTGGTTGGAAAGCAGAAGGAAGTGAGAGGAGATGGGTGAAGCAAGACAGTTCAATTTGCCTAACAAAGCAAAATTCTCAAATGGAGTTAGAACTCTGAAAGCACTGTAATCAGCCATGTTTCTTAAAATGCCTGGGTTATATCTAGCCCCACTCACACTATGGTAATTATCAGCTGCCACCACACAGAAGTGCTGCATTCCTGCTACTTTTTTTTTTTTTTCAAATGTCAGCTTGTAATCTGAAGGAAAATTACAAACCCTACTTTTTTTAGGAATGTTTAAAATAAACCTACAAAAGCACCAAGACTGTTACAATTACTGTCCTGCTTTAAGGGAGAAATATCCCAGGTGGTATTTTATCTCTGCAGCATCTATTTCTAAAGTTTAGCCACAATGAAAGGAGCAATCGTGCCTTATATAATAGCAGACCAATGCCACTTTTCAGAAGGAGCCGAAACTTTTTTGAGAAGCTTTGAGACTTTATTCTAGATAAACACAAACTACCCTAAGGATTATCACCACTAGTGCTACCTAAATAAAATAACATGCATAAAAAATTGCAGTATCTATTATAATTTGTATGATGCTGACAATAATGTGTAGAAGTTTACTCTCTCTTATTTAAGGGGAACATAAAACCCATATCAAGAGGAATGTTTTATGCTAATAGCATTTCCAATTAAATTGCCAATATAAATCTCTTTGACATGCCATCATTGTTTATTGTAATAACTACCTTTACACCATACACCTTAGAGCCCTTATATTGTGCAGTTTGTAAAAGAAAAATGAAATATCAGTCAAAACATAATAGGCAGAAATCTACTGAGAAAACTCTTTAGCATAATAAAATCCACATGAGTTCAAGGCAACTGAAGTTTACAAGGAGATTCTGCCCAGAATGCTAGGAAGCCTTTCAATGATGGAAGCAAATCACTGAGAAATCTACAAATTTGCGTTTCTTCCTATATTTTAAGGTAGATCCAGGAGAGTAGACTGAGGACCTGAAGGCAGACCTGTTGTGGTCTGGACTCAGCCATGAACAGTCTGGGTGATGTTGAACAAATCTCTAGCCTCAGTTTCCAGACATGAAGTTCCCTCAGGTCTCTTCCACATCAACTTTCTGCAACAACAAGTTCCATAAAAGATGAAGAAAAACTAGGTCGCTCCATGAATTCAATGCAATTCAGGACACAATTTCCAATAATAGCTTTCTCATCTCCCTTATAAAATATACCCCATCCCTATGTCTGTCCCCTGTTTATACATCCAAAAAGGTGAAAGAGTGCGAAGGGCAGATCTGGGTTTGCATCCCATCTGCAATTCCCCATTAGCTATGTGACTTTGGACGATGTACTTAACTTCTAAAATTCCAGTTTCTTCATTTATAAAAGCAGGATAATGTTCTCTATCTTGTAAGTCAGAGATGATGATTATAGATGATATTTCTAAGCCATCCTTTATCATGCCTTCAACCCAGTAGCATTCAATAACTAGTAGCTATTATATGTGTGTATATATATTTATATATAACTACACACATACATTCACTCATATGTAATACACATCCTCCCAGCCTTGGAGAATATTGCTTTCAGCTCCAACCGGAAGTGGGAGTCAGTAATTCTCATGTCATCATATCAAAATTAGAAAGGCACATATCTGTGGGTTCATTCATAGCGATATAATCAGATTGACACTCTAGAATGCCAGTGTAATATTAAAATTCTTTATTATTCTGTTCACTACCACTGCCAGGAGCCCAGCATGAGCATTACCTTTCTGGCCAAGGTGTACCATCACTAGCAGGTAGAATGGACCACCACTAGATGTCTATAGCCAGGTCTACAGCCACCACTACAGGTCTGCCTTTCTACAGCCAGTTTTGATAACTTAGAAGTGTAACTATATCATTTTCTACAACCAATCGGAATAGCACCAGCTTCAGTTCGTATTAGAATGTATCTGCTCCAATTTCATCTCGTTAACTCACCAATTCAGATTATTTAATCTAGCCAAAGACTAGAACCAAAGCATGCAAAACACCTGCAGGCCTTCAATGCAGATCCTAGCTCAGCTCTCCTACATTCTAAGAAAACTTTGCTTCACTTTTACTACTCCCTCAGCCTGAATGATTTTGTTGCCTTGCTCTTTAATTTTGCCACCCGACTTCTCTTCAGAGAAGTCCATGCTTACTGCCTTCCAGATCCTGAGTATTTCTCAGGCTCTGATAACCTGGCCATCCCCATACAACTTTTTACAGTTGTCTTTGTGATGGTTGTCAATGATCTCCTACGGCCAAATCCAACAGCCCTCTCAGCTGTCATTCACTTCAAGCTTTCCCAGTAATTTGAAACTGCTGTCCTTTAGAATCCTTGTCTTCCATGGCTGCATGAACCCTGCACATTCATGGTTCTACCTTTCTGGACTCCTTTCTCTTCCTCAGACATTTTTTCCTCCCCAAAAGAATCCCTAAATTTTCCTTGCCTTTCTTCTGTGGTCCTTCAAAGGTAATTTCATAGACCCCAAGACTTTTAAATATAACTCTACGCAAGTGGCTCCCCAAAATAACCCACTTTCTGAAAGCCTCCACCGGGAATCTCAACATCTCAACTTCAATGAGTCCAAATGTACTCCATCATCCCCCTCATGAACCTGCTCCTAGTGAAAAGTGCCCAAGTTATTTCAACATCACCACCATCTTCATGGCCTCCCATCCTCCAAATCTCTGTATCCCTTTGCACTCTTTCAGATTAGTTATTCTACGTCAACTCTGCTTCCGTACATGTCTAACACATGTTTCCACCTCTCCCTTCCCACTACAGATGCCCTAGTTTGTGATATGTGTAGTATGGATTTGAAAGGGGAGAAATTCTCCAATTCAGGTCACTTTCTGCTCCAAGTCTGATAAATTAATTCCTGATTAAGCATTAGAAAACATATCTCCGATCATTCTCATTTCCATGCTTGAACACCTTTTGTAACACTATTTCCTTTAGATAAAAAATGAATCATTAGAAGAGCTGATATTTATTAAACATTTTCTCAGTAGGTCCTAGATAATATGTCAAATACTGTACATCAATAATGTCATAAATTATTATCATAGATGTGGTTTTACAGTTATTTTGTGATTATATCGATTAATATATATTTTCCCAACCAGACCATAAACTCCAAGAGGGAAAGGACTTAAAATACAGGAACTCAAATACTATCTACTAAATGAATGAATGAATGAATGAATGGAGTTCCCTTTCATCATCACAGCCAAAGGTACTCCTTTTTTACTCTCTTAAATCACATACTAATTCTTTATATCCCTTAGCATATTGTACATTGTATTATAACTACAATGTGTGTGTTACATTTGGTGAGTGGCAACAACCTATTCTAGCTAGATGACTTCTATTCCTACTAAAGACATGTACTAGACTATTTCAAGATCAGCCAAATGACAAACAAACCTGGCAAAATTGGCACTAGCAATATAGGTACTATGCATTGGCACAGGAACAGTAACAATACAAATACTGTGCCTCCATGTATAAACCCAACATTTTGTGCAATATTTTCTCCCAGTGCCCTCCCTTAAGAAATTTAAGTAACTCTGAAGTAATAAGCTTAGCATCCAGCCCATGCATATGACCAGACTACAACAACAGTCAGCCCATTCATGGTCTGGGTTAATTTATCTGATCTTCCTGACTGGGCAAGATTTCCCATCTTCTGTCCCCCTTTCTTGTGCATCTATCTTAAATTACAGTCCCTTTTCTATGATCAAAACTGAATTCATAAGTGTGCTCCCCTCCCAGAACCTCAAAGGGAGTTTGCTCAACCAACACTCTTTTTCTTATTCAGCCCTTATTCAATAGAACAAAATAGGTTCCAACACAAGGCAGACATGGATCTTGGCTTCAAAGGATTTATGGATTAAAGAAGATAAACCATGGGCTTAAGTAACTGTAATTCCAAAAAGAAATATATAGGTGGCATAAGACATGGACAGCTAAACTGTGATGGGAATTCAAGGTAGGAATATATTAATTTCAGTTGAGAGGATTCTAAAAGACTTTATGGAGAATTTGTATGTGATATGGTTTGTAAAAGATGAGTAGAATTTAGGTGTTCTGGGATGAGAAAAAGGATGTATTCCAAGAGGAAGAGCATTAAGACAGATGCAGAAGTCTGAAAAATCTTGGGACGTGTATAGGGAACATTAGGTAGCAGAATTTAATTGTAATGATTAATTGTATTATTACCGTTATATTCCTTTTGAAATATGCCAAATACAATGATGGTTCCACCCTCACGTTAAAAAAGAAGAAAATAACGATATAGAGTCCATTGAGTTGCTGAGTTATTACATTGGTTAAGTAATGTTTTTACTATGATAATACCACTTTCCAAATATTAGTCACTGACCGTTGTTTTTGTGTTCAGCAAGTTCATCCTCCTTGTCACACAATATGGCCTAGGGATTTGAAAACGTCAAATTGTATTGAGCAAGAAGAGGGTGGATTTTGCATAAATATTTAAATCTTATACACAAATTCATAACTCCAGGCACTGTAGACAACTGAGATAATTGGAATCTCTCTAGGTCAATTTTTAGTCCTAATCTTGTTTTTAAAATAGTCTGAGAAAACTTGACTTTGGGGCTAAACATCTCTGGGTTGATATTTTGTTTTGTTTTCCCTATTGGGTGAGTTGTTATTTTAGTTGATTTTAGTTTAAGTTTTTCCTCCTTAGATATGTGGTATAAATCAGGCTTATGGCATTTTGCATTCCAGCGATGCCTGATCTTGGCTGTACAACTGTTATCTCATCTAAATCCTACAGCTGTGTCACTTCCTAACGACCACCATCCCTGCAAGACAGCTGTTGCTCTTAATTGGCAGGAATAAAACATATGAGCATTAAAAAACTAGCCTGGATGATGAGCTACACAAAAAAATCCATTTACATTTTTTTCCAAACTATTTGAAGCAAGAAAAGGCAGGGCAGAAGGCTTCATCAGAAAGACATGGAGTTCCTTGGTCTCACACCCAGAATTTTGCAACTGAAATTGCATAGAACCAAGCTGCCTCTTGGCCAGTCCAAAGGAGAGTCCCACCCACAAAAACATTGAAAAGTATTTGAAGTCTCTATCAAATTTTCCTGATGAGCTGCCAAAGGAGAATTCTGTTATAAATCACAGTGAAACTTCTTAAAATCCACTTTTTCCATCTCACCTTCCATAGCACACATATCACAGCGGCTACCACAATATCTAATAACTTGCTACTCAAATTGTGGTCCACAGACCAGTAGCATTGGCATCACCTGGGAGCGTGTTAAAAACTCACACGTTCAGGTCCCACTCTAGACCCGTTGAATCAGAATCTGTATATTAACAAGATCCCAGGTAGTTTATATGCACATAATATTTCAAAAAATGCTTTTGTCTATTGGTTCTCACACTTTAGTGTATATGAGAATCACCTGAAGACACAGTGCGTCTTCTTGGGCCCCACTCCAAGAGTTTGAGTCAGTAAATCAGATATTTGGATGCCACCATGATTTGACAACCAGAACCTGAGATGGTCTAAGAACTACACTTTGATCTTACTCCATGAAAACTAAAAATCTCCTTATCTCATGTGCACTGTTTTTTCTCAATCTCCCTCCTTCTTGATTACCTTTTTCTCTGCACTTTTTAATGTAAGTCAATGTAGCATGTCAGAACTTGTGTTTATTTGTTCCTGTCTTATAATTGTCCCCTAATTAATATCCCTATAACTTTTCTTCTCTTCGTCCGTGTTGCCAGCTTTGTGATCTTCTAAGTGTGCTCTCCCCTCACTCAAAATTACTCAGTCATTACATAATGAAAAATATCACAAAGCTCAAGCTAGAATAAGACAATCTTCACCTTGGAACTCTTTTAGGGGACTCTACTGCCTAAGACTTATCAAAGGTTTGCAAGCCAAAGAAAAACTGGTGACTAACATTTAAAGAAGAATAATAGAGCAATTTATCTCCTCTAGCCTCCCTTCCTCTATGGCTACTGAATCAGGGTAAAGGCTAAAGAGTCCATTCAAGGTTAAGCAAGTAGAAGAGATGCAAGAAAACAAAAATAGGAATATGGGGAGTGGTGACAAAAACACACCCCTGACAATGAGATATACAGATGTATGCAGTGAAGTAACGTGGTTTCAGAGAAAGAACACTGGACTTGGAGTCATAGGATGTAAATTCAAGTTCTTTGTCCAAGAACGCTTCCACTGTGGCTTTGAGCATATAATAAATAACCTCCAGTGATTTCAGGTTCTTGTCTATAAAATGCAAATTATACCTACACTATCTGCCTCACAAGGCATTTGCAAGGTGCAATGATCTTTGATAGAATCATTTCTTAAATAAGATATCAACTGTTTAAACATTTGCTGAATGACTTAGGTTGATGTTATGGATATAAAGGAGTGAATAGGGCATAGTCCTACTTTCGAAGAGACCACTATCTAATGATGAATACAGATACACAGACAACAATTGAATGAATGAATGTTGTGATAAAAGTATAAGTAAACTACTGAGGGAAACCTGAAGAATGAATATATTTTTAGAAAGGGGGCAGAGATGCCCAACATGAGTTTGCAAGTTCTTTCCTGTGCTATGCTAAAATTCTCTATACCATTCTAATATTAGGATTAATTCTGCTGGACTAATGATAAATATTGATGATAACAACATTTATAATTAGTCTAATGAAATTTTTGTAACGTTGGTTCCTTGAAAAGAAAGTGCTAGTAAATTAGAAGTGTTATAGTTTGATGAGGAAAGTATAAGACAAATTCACAAAGTGGTTAAGTATTTTCCTATTCCACAGCACCAACCCTTAGAGATGGTAAAGTTATTGAATATTTAGCATTCACTCAGGCTTCGTTCCAAAGTAAGAAATACTAAGCCTCCCATTAGAATATAAATTCTCAATACAAGCAAGGGGACTATCTATTTTGTTCACTGCTGTATCCCCAGTGACTAGAATGTTACTGGGTACATCAGTGGAACTCAATAAGCATTTGTTGAGTGAATGAATCAAAGAGTAAGTTCTGTATGAAGCTAGTGAGTGGCCAGTTACACACGCATACATGTTCTGTTGTGTACATGAACAGTATGTTTGAAATCAACAAATGGCATTCTAGGTTTCAAATATGGAGTAACTTTTACAAATTGTGAACATTTCCAAATTAAAATTTGCATTTAAAACAGTGACTCCTTATCTAGCTATTATTCAAGGGTAAAGGGAACCAGAATTTTAAGGCTCTCTTGCTAAAGGTATTTATTTAACTACAAGGATTTTAATTGCCTTCATATATGTATCTTCCCATTTTTCTCCAGGGTACTGGTAACATGCAAAGTTAAATAACACTTCAAAGATGGGTTTCTGTGGCTTTTCATCTTAACACATTTCTCTAAGTAATAGTTTTTCTTGACTTTTCATATATTGCATTATGTAACTTCCAGAGTCATCCCTCATCAACAGAATGAAGATGTTGGGCAAGATGATGATGGGGCCTTTCTCTTCCAACCCTAATACTATATGTACCCTGTAGTTTCCTCTACTTTTAAAGAAATCATCTTTTTAACAAGCTTTGGAAAACAAATAGCTTAAGGTGGCACTTGAGTAATTGTGCAATTGTTTTCTTTTATCTTTCATCTTAATTTTTATGTAGCTTGCATTTTGTTAAAAAAAGGAAATTACAAAATAACTTTTCTTTAAAAGAAAAGGGTATCATAACTACTTTGGGAGGAAAAGACAGTGTATATAATGGCAAAAATGAAATATAGGTGAATATGATGTCGTACCTATAATTAGTATTATAGATGCTCCTTTTACTTTTAAAGAGAACCTTCATTTTGGACCCCAATTTAAAGAATACTTTATTTTATATGACTTCTCACAATCTGACTACTGCCAAAAGTCTGAGGATATACGTGTAAGAGAATACTCATAAAATCAAGTCAGTTATTATTTTCTCTTCTCAGAAACAAGCTTAACCTGGAAATCTTGTTACAGGAGATTTTCAGAGAAAATTCAAATAACCACAATAACACACACACACAAAGAAAAAAAGCTAATGCAAAATAGGATTTCTAAAGTTTTCCGCAAGAATTCAGTATATAACAAAGAGATAATTTAGGGACAAGAGAGTAGCTTCTAGTCCTCAGCAGAGCTCTTAGGTCTGAGGTAGCAAGCGTAGAATGTGGTGTATTGTCTGCAAAAATGGTCACCAACAATTCCTTCCATTCCTTCTCAATTGATTTCCCTCTCCCCTTGAATCTGGTCTGGCCTTATGACTTGTCTGAACAGTAGAATGGAGATAAAAGTGAGAGTTTTGACTTTAAGAAGGCTGGCATCTTCCACTGTCACCCTCTTGAATCCTGAGCCTCCGTGTAACAAATCAATTCCTCCACTAAAGAGAGGCCACATGGAGAGAAGCCCCAGAGGATGTGAGAGAAAGAGAACCACCTAGACCTCCACCTTTTATTCTGTTTCAGCTGAGGCCACCTGGGATCTTCCAGCCCTAGCAAAGCTGTCCTAGCCAAATCACGAGACAGAAAGAGCTGCCCCACCAAGCCCTGCCCAAATAGCAGAATCATGAGCAAATAACTGAAATAACCAATAACTAAAATAAAGAACAAAAAGCTAAAACAGAAGATAACTAGATCAGTGAATATTTCAATTATTCCTTCAGTGAAGTATATAAAACAAGCATATTCCAATGCCTGGGCTATTTGCTGGGAACAAGGACTGAATAGAATGGCTGCCTTCAAATAGCTCACCATCCACTAGGAATGGCAGGGAGCGTGAGAGGAGCTGCATTAGATGCTACGGGAGGCTGGGGACCCATCAAGCAACTGTCCTGGAAGTTGATCTACCGCATGGTCCACCGAAGAGCCAAAGAGGAGGTGATATTTCAGCTGTGTTTTGAAAGCTGAGTAGGAGTTTCCCAAGCCAGGATGTGTGGCTAAGAGAGAGGCACATTCCAGAGAATCAGTTTCATTTGCGCAAGAAGTTTAAGCCACTTCTAAAAGCCCGAACCACATGTACTCAGCCTGTGGGTATCACCTGCTAAGAGATTTTCATCTTCTTCCAAAGTTAGACAAATAGGAGACGGTATAGTCTTTTTTGTAGAAAAATTTGTTTTTTGTCTAAACTCTGTGCCTCCAAATTTAGGACCTATAAAGTGGCTGAGAGAAAGAAATTCATGATAAATGGATAGACTGTTTTAAAAAAAAATGTGCATGCTCTCTCTTTTTCTCTCTCTTATCTTGCTATAGACAAATGCTAAATAAAGAAGGTTGTTTTATTTATCTTTGCTCAAAAATAGCTCTTCATTGGAGTTGTAGAAGCACTTTGCTGTTTATTATGGAAGAGACAAGAAATTTTTCTACTGACATTTGTGATTTTAAAAGTCAAACATCTATACAGACATAAAGTAGATAAACTAGTGCAGAGCTCATATTCATTTCTATTAGCTGGCGCATGAAGAAAACTAGAACTGGGTAAAACTAGTTGGCCTCATAGATTGCTAGAATGTTTATAGATAATTGTTTCCACTTTGCATCAAGTCTTTGTACATTTGTAAGTACAAAGTTCAAGTTTTTGAAGGCATCTGCAATCCAGAAGCTACTGAAAAACTTAGGCACCAAAACTCACCCTTTTGGAATGGGTACTTTTTCTCTTGTCTTCACACCACACTGTACCTATTTCATTACTTTGAGGAGTTGAGACAGGAGGACCATGTGTGTTTCAAGAATGGCTCAACCTAGCCATGCAGTGCTTGGGTCAGAACCCTGGGTCTTGAGAGGAGCATACTGTTAGAATCTCGTGCAGAGTGCTCTATGGGAATTACCTCTCTTCATCTCAAAACCCACCCTGAGTTAGGTATTAAAATCCCCATTTTACAGACGAAGAAGCTGAGGCTCAGAAAGATGAAGTACGTTTCCCGAGAATACACGGCTGATAATCATGTCTGTCTGATTCCAAATGCTGTGCTCTTACACTTTATACTGCAGTTTCTCCCTGAGGACTTGTGAGATTCATTTTACTTCTAAAATACTGGTGAAACCTCTGCACTCGAAAAAAGAGAAACATTTTTAACAAAGTCAGAAACATTGGGCATAAAAGAATGTGCAACATTTGACCTGTGCTTTAAGATGACTAGAGTATGTGATGAAAATAATCAAAAGCGTACAATAGAGCGGAGGCAGAGAATTGGGTGGAAAAGCCTGACTTTGGAACCTTGTAGAACTCTGTGGGGACCCCAGGCTGGGCTCTTAGTAGTTTGTGACCTTGTACAATTTATTTAGGTTCTCTGAACCACAGTTTCCTGGATTATAAAATAAAAATATTAATACTTGCTCCATCCCTCAGGTTAGTAGGAGTACTAAATTGCGTAATTTATGTTAAAACACCTAGTGCAATGCTGCCTCATTTCTGGTACTCAGAAATGTCAGCTCTTTTCCTTCACTATAGAAATTGCGGAAAAAATGCAATTGTAAAATTTTGTCACCTGCAAGTAAAGATCTCTGGTTTGAAAGGTGAGAAAGAAATGAAAGATCAGGAATTATTTTGTAGTTATAAAAATGTTTTCCAGCAATGGTTGAAGCCCACTTGCTCTGGTTATGCTAAGACCATATTTGAAACACGATATTGAAGGAAATAAGAGAGTTTGTTAATGGATAACGGAGGTACGTGGGTGGGTTGGCTCAGGTGGGAAGACTGAGGGGAACACGTAGGCATGGTCAAAGTTCCAGGCAGTAAAAAGGAAAATGTGCAACAAGTTAAAACAACACATTCCACCCCTCAGCCAGAGTGGGACCAGCTGCATTATTGCCACCACCCACCAGACCAGAGCAGCTGCGCGGTTACCCAGACTACGGCACCAGTAAATACTCATTACATGCCTACCATGGGTCAAGCTCTGTGAGGGATAATGAGGACAGGGTGAACAAAACCAGGTCAAATAGTCCTGTGATGATACGTATTTCTGTTCATTGAGTGGGTGAAGGTGAGTCATGAGAAACTGGTTAATCTATGATATGGATCCCTGAAGTAGGACATTTCATGTGATTTCCTACCTGGAAGCTAGCAAACAGAAAAGACTCACTTTAAGAGATGACAGCTGTTGAACATTTAAGTGCCAGGCATTATACTGAGGGCTTCTTGGGCATTCCCTAATTTAATTCCCACAACAGATCTATCAGGTAGGTGGTCTTAGTCCTCATTTTATAGATATGTAAACCAAGGCTTCGAGACATCCAGTGACTTGCCAAAACCACAAGATCTTAAGTCCTAGAACTGGGATCTGATCTCAGAATATCTAACTCCAGAGTCTGAATTCATGATGAAGGACCTAAGATCAGTTGTAACACTCTAATGAGATTTTTCTGTTTTAATTGAATGTTTCCTATAAAAGTATTCTTAATATTTTTATTCAGAAATAAGAATTAGCTATCAACTCTTAACTGTTGGTCAATGACAGGAGGGTATAACAGAATCTGTGCTCTTTCTCACAAGTTAATTTAGAAAGGTCTCTTGGCAAGGTCAGCATGCTTTTTCACTGGGCACAACGCTCCTTTGCTACTCTGTATAAAGGCATTTGTAAATTATTCTGGTTATCTTTAGAATACTTAAAATTGCTCTCTGGCATTTATATAATCAGTAAGAGATAATCAGATGATCTTTTAAAAAAAAAAAACAATTAGCCACTTCCTGTTCATTTTACTTATTAAGTTTATTTATGGTATAAAACCCATTTTCTCTGTTGAAGGTCACCTGTGGGTTGGTGTGGAGGATTTCTTCCCTCCTATTGATTAATTATGATCCTGTCTCAATCATTCATGGAAGAAATAATAGCTTTGGCTCCTTTTACCAGCCGTTGGGTTATTCATTGCTCACAAAATGGCATAATGTTCTAATTTCTTACATATTCAGAGGCTTATAATAGATAACCCATACCTATGCTGTGTATACCGACCTATCTCAGAGGAAGGTGAAAAGTTTAAAGTAAGAAACTATCTGACTTCAGAGGCCTAGAAGAGTAAAAGTCTCAAGTCACATGTCGACTTGTGGTTGCACCTGTATGGGTACCAGGGCCTTCATAGACACCAGTCCAATGGACCCACCTGCCTCCCTGTCTTAGTACACTAAACTTGTTGGCTGTTCAACAGGAGAAACAGCCATTTCCTTTATTAGCATATAGTTAGAGGCCATACTTTTCATTCTACTTGCACCAAATATAAGAAACTGAAAGAACTTCAGACACTTTCCCATCCCAATGTGAAAGAGCTTATTGTCCATTACAGAGGACTTTGCTGGGCTTTGCTACCCTGCATCCACTTCCTTTTTGTCTGATAATAGTATCCTGAGTTTTGTTCAAGTATAAGGTCCTCCTTCATTCAATAAGCATGCTTTAAGGGGAAATCGATCCCTCTCTTGCACCAGGAATAGTGCTCAGGGTCACTCACAAGACTGCAATCAAATTATCACCTTTGATTTCACAGTCACCTCAAGGTTTAACTGGGGCAGAAACCACTTCCAAGCACACTCAGTGGTTGTTGGAAGGATTCAGAGTCTTGCAGGTTGTTTGACTAAGGGCCTCAACAACTTACTGGCTGTTGGCCAAAGGCTTCCCACCCTCATCTGCTTGTCACATGGGCCTCTCCATAGCGCAGCTTGCAACGTGGCAGCTGGCTTCATCAGAGTGAATGAGATGAACAAAGAATGCCATGGAAGTCACACACTTTCATAACCTAATCTCAGAAGTGATATCCCATTACTTTTGCCATATCCTATTTGTTAGAAGCCAGTCATGAAGACCAGCCCATACTCGAGGGGATGGGATTACATAAGGGATTGGACACCAGGACTTGGGAATAATTGGGGACATCTTAGAAGGCTACTTAGTACAGGTAAGCATCAAATCCGAGTAAGAGGAGTTGGTTAAAAGAGTCTCCTTTTCAATAGAATTGGGCTTAGTCAGACTATTCTATCCCTCTCCACAATAGGAAAAATTACTCCAAATAGGCAATAATTACCAATCCATTTGGCAAATGTATTTTAAAGCAATTATTGTATACTCAAATGCTACCTGACTTAGAGGGATCCTTTGAAAATGGTTTTATCAAACCTGACTTGTATTCTCAGGCAAGTCTTTTCTATTACATCTGAGAAATTGAAATGGTCAGACTTGGGTAATCTGGACAGAAGACGCACATTCCAGGAGGACGCAAGTGTCCTGACCCGCAAGACATGCTGTGTGGTCTGTAAGAGAAAAACATGTAAATGTAGGCAAAAGTCCTGAATAAACCAAGGAAAGTATTTGTGGGTGGCTTAACATGAGTGAGTCTCTTTCCATGAAGGGATGGGTGTGCCACAATCTTGACCAGCAAGTACATGCTAATGGATCCATCTATAGCTCTGTAGTCTAATTCCTGCATTCTAAATAAGCAACAAGGATATTATTATATACACTCTAGCCTAAAAATCTTTTTAGATCATTGTCCCTTTTAATTTTCTCTGGAATCTGTTAGGTATTTAGATGGGGCCAAAACAAGCAGTTACATGGAAGTCCTTAAAAACTCTCTGATGGTGGACCTCTTTAATTATTAAGCTTCTTCAGAGGCTATAAGCCAGAGAGAAAAGAATTGGAGCCAGTTACTGTGTGTCTCTGTGGCCCTGAAAATCCTTTGGCTGCTGTAGAGGCGCTTGGAGTTATCCTGAAAGCTTTATCATAATCCAACGATCCTCCCAAATTCTGAGTTGCTTTTATTCAGGCACATTCAGAGGTCAGTCTATAATCCAATGTCACTGCAAAGAGAAAAAGGCATGATCTGCTTTTTAAACTCCAAACTAAACCCCCAACCTGGGAATTCATGCTGAACATAAGGACCATGAGATGCCCTAAAGCAAAATCCAACGGCCCAAATAATCTCTCAGGATTTCCATGACCGCATTTTCTGTTTACAAAGGCTAAATTGTACTCGGATAGTTCATGCCACACTATCCACAAGATTGCATCATGGCATGTAGTACAGCACAGAAAGCATTATGATTTTACTAACGACTTGTTTTCCGAAGGGTTCATCTTATCCATGATCACTGACACTATGCAACAGCATGAGTTATGAGCTGATCATCCTTTTATATACTCTGCACTCAGAGGAGCAATTCCACCGATAAATCACAAGGTGACAGCCAAGCCATTAACTTAATGACTCAGGGTGAATCCCTGCTTGGTGGAAGCGTCTGTGAACAGCTGGACAACAGTACAACCAGCCTCTCCCATGGGAAGGCCCCATTTTCAAGTACTGATTCTAGCAGGGTGGACTTCATTCTGTGGAAAACAATCTCTGAGACACCAGGTTGTTCTGCACTCAACCCTAGATGCTGGAAATCTATTTCCAATGAGGCATGCCTATATTGTCTTGTTCTATTGTTTTTCCCATACAGAAGACCTAAGGCATATTAAAAATAAAGAAATAAAATAAAAGACTATGTGATTTCCATTCAGTAATGCCCATTCAAATTTTGAGGCCCAAATTAACACTTAAGAAGGAATCCTACCAACCACCCTCCAACTCCATACTTTCTCCCATTTCATCAACTCTTACCCACCCTAGGCAAATCCCCTTTGTCTGAGATTCAAAGAATTGAAAACATTCGTATGCATGTACAAACCAAGTTATGAAAACTCATGTGGTACACTATGGCCGAAGAAATCTAAAGTTGTTTAGAAACTATCACCAAGTAAAACCTTAGTCTAGAAAGTTAGATAGGACTTACTCTGATTTCCAAGCTTCAGTTTATTCATCCATCTACGAGAATAGTAACACTAACCTCTTATACCTATCGAGGGAAGTCAAGGAGATCAAATGCATACAGCATATGCCATTTAATTTTCATCTCTCTATCCCCATACTACAAACCAGAGTGACATGTTAGAGAACTTAGAGGCCCTGTTGTCAGGCAGAGCTTATTAGAATCCTAGTTCTGCCACTTAGTAGTTCTGCAAACTTGAACAACCTACCTAATCTCCCTGGGCCTCAGTATTATTGTCTGTAGATTGGGGATAATCATTCCTGCCCAGTTAGGTTTGGAGGGGACTCAGAGCTAAAGAAGAAAGGAGCTTAGCCTCTGCCTGCCACATGGAAGATGTTCAAAGATAGTAGTCCCTCTTTATTGCTGGTAAGATGATTCCGTTTGCCACATAGTTGGCATAGAAGTTCGGAAGTCATTGAGGCAGCACTCAGCTGTCCCCACATTATTTTATTCTCTTTTGTTCATGTGGCACTGAGCAGTTCAGGGAAACTAAGAAGATGAGAATGCCCAAACTTGTAACTTGTTCTGGGTCCAGGAAGTGGGAATCCTCTGAATCCGAGAGCATTGCTGCTAGGCACAGTAAGATGACAAAGGCGTTCTAGACTCCAGTGATACCTGCTAGTCACCACTAAATGCAAAGAGAAAGTGTTTCAATGCTTCTATTTGTTTCAGCATTCCACAGATAATTATTGAGTGTTTATGATATGCTCAGCCTTATGCTATAATTTTAAGAATAGAACCACTTCTTGCTTTCTTCTCGAGAAAAGGTGACAACAGCATCTGCATCCATTTCCAAAACACCTCCCTACCCCCTTATGGCTCTAGCAAGACAATGATAAAATAATAACAGCACCTCCTGGTTGGGATTATTTTGAAACAATTGCTTTTGGCTACAAATACCAAAGCACAAGAGCCATGGCACAGCTTCCAGCATCCTCAACATGCAATAATATGATCATCTTAAGATGTCTAAATAGGGAAAAGCTCAGAGAACACCCTTGAGTCTGTCTCCATTGCCAAGTGAGTGAGACAAGCCCAAGTCATCAGTTCAGAGTATTCGATCTACTTAGCAAGAGTGAGAAAAGAATAGAGAAACTTGGCCTAGTATAATATAATTCAAGTCTCTGGGTTATTGTTCAAAGTTCTTAAACATTACAAATGAACATCAAAATGGTGCTCTCCAGAATTCCCAAATGTTCACACAAAGTGCTCTGAGGGCTGCTCGAGGCTTACAAATATGTGCGAGCGTTTCTGAAAGCTTGGTTTCCTCATAAGAGGGATGGGAATAATGAGCTTGTTATGATCATCAAAGTGAAAGTTCTTTACAATTAATAAGGCCCACTAAAACCACACATTAGTACTGCTGTTATTGTCATCATTTATTGACACAGATATAGAAACTTACTGGAGCTCCTTGCATAACTCACACTAGGACAGAGCCTTGAATGCCAGGCTTGGGGGGTAGACTGTGTCCAATCAATAACGGATAGGTTTTTTCTTGGTTTTGTTCATTTTTAGGAGAGGATTGTATTCTTTTGACCGAGTTTTTAACAAGATTAGCAATAGGAGGCAGAAAGATAGGAATGATGGGAATAGACAATGGGTATGAAGGCTGAGAGATTATAAAAGAGGCTTTTAAAGAATCTTTTTCTTTTTTATGTCCCTAGAGAAGCTAACCCATAAATGCAGTTTGTGACTGTGATGCCAGAATATCATGCAAAATTCACACGCAACTTACTGAGTCACTTTACGAGCAACCCTGCATGCCATACTTCTCATTAATCAGGGAACTAACTTCCACTCCAGTGTCAAAGGGTGACCAAATGGCCAACAGAAGGGGCAGAGTAACTGTGACACGGGTGGGCAGCTGCCCAGAGGTACAGCATGGTAACTGCTGAGAAGCGACAGCCGGGCCATCCAAACTGGTTTGCAACAAGCAGAAAAGGAACCATGTCTTTGAAGCAAATGAAGCCTGCAGACGGCAAGGTGAACAGGCAGCATCACAAGCAGGAGGTCCAACCAGGGACAGCCGAGGGTCACTGGAGAGCTGGGTGCCCAGCAGGAGGGACACAGAGCACAGGGTGTGCTTCAGTCTTCTCAGTGACACTTATCCACATGGATGGACACACCATCTGGGGAGGCATTTTTCTTGTTGCTACATTGCTTTGGCTCTTTTGCTGTTTTAGATATAAGAAGCAAATAATTATATAGGGTCTAGATATAGATACACAAACACGCCCCCCCCCCAACAAATTTTACTATTGCAAAACACAGATTTAATGCCTCCACTGAACTCTGCAAAGAGTTTTCTTGAATTTATGGCTGATTCCCTTGGCAAGGAATCATTTGCTTTCATAAGTTGGTGGAATATTTTCAGATCACAATGCATCCTTTTGTTTTCAGGGCCACTTTGTTACATACATCAGGGAGGTGGCATGTTTCCACTTTCTGTGCTCAACAGAAGCTGACATTTTAATAAAGAGAGAATGGAAAAGTCGGTCACCATTAAAGTACAGAATTCCTTTCCTGACTGGTTTCTGGTGTTTCCTTACGCCACCGTGGGGATTCTCTTTCACAAAGGAAAAGATTTGGGTTTCTCTTGGGGGAAACTTAGCAAGTACCAGAGTTGCAAAAATCAAATAAGTATGTGTTCCCGTTGAAACCCAAAAATCAAAATGGCACTTTTTACCCTCTCCTCAAAAGCTGACTTATACAGAAATACTGCACCAGCCTTATGCCAACCTTTGGCAGATAGACATGTGACATTTCCATGGCCATGTAGACAGTAGCAACTCAGCCAAATCATCTAAGGTTCTGGGTGGTATCATAACACTCAACACTTCATCTCCCTGGCCTTTATTATGCAATAGCAGCTTTGAAGAGTCATTTAATATATATGTCACTGCATATGTTTTCTAGGCCTATGGACTTGTTTTATAAATAGAGAAATACCAGAAAAAGTTCTCCGAAGCTTTGTTTCTTTAGCAAAATGCCTCTCTTTGAAAATAAAATAAGAAAAATCTTCCCAGAGTAATCTAATCATACTAATCCACTGCCTTCCTGATCAGACCTGGGTAAGCCAGGAATACGGTTAATGACTTTATGTTTGACCAACCTTGATAATGATTGACTTATCTTGACTATTTTATCAAGGTTTCCAGTTTTGCCTTACAGTTAACTGGAAAATCATCTTAGCCAGTGGTACAAAACCCAATTTTCAGTCCTTTAATCCTTTGCCACAATGAGATGGAAACCAAGAACCTAAAACTCAACCATATTTTCTTTCAAGAAAATTTTAGAGATGCTCCATTCCAGTCTCAGGAGTAACTCTGTTATCATCATTGCTGTTATCACTGACAGCGATGATAATTGTGCCCCAGCTACCACCCTGAAGTAGCAAATATATTTGCTGATAGCTGTGTTTCTTTTGGGCCACTCATTCATTGATTCATTCAACAAAAAAGTATTTATTGAATGACTCTTACATGCTAGGTATTGCTCTAAATGCTAGGGGTACAGAGATTAACAAATTACCATCCCTTGCCTTGAATTGCTCATAGTTTAGAACAAGAAATGCCAGGAAAACTTATAGCATAGATCAATGTTAGAAAACATGTGTATCCAAAATGCTTCATTTAAAAGGAGGGGACAAATGGGTGGTTATGGTTGTTGGGAAGGTTTCACAGAGCAGGTAACAGTTTCATGTTCGAGGTAAAACTGGAAAGATGAATGAGGACGTAGAACATTCATTCTTTCATTCAATAAGTATTTATTGAGGGCCTACTGCATGCCAGGTGCTGAGGTTACAGCAGTCATCAAACAAAAAATTCTTTCCCTCATGGGGCTTTTATTATAGTGAGAGGAGAGTGATTTAAAAGTTTGTAAAAACTAAATACATAAACTACCTGGGTTTTCAGGTGATCATAAGGTTTACACTTATGAAGGCAAACAAAAGCAAAGGTAAGGATTAAGATTGTCAGGAGTGGGGGGGGGGGTTAAAATTTTAAAGAGGTGGCCAAAGAAGCTTTGTCTGAGATAATGTTATCTGAGCAGAATCTTGAAGGAAGTGAGGAGACAAGCCACACGGATATCTAGAGAAGGAGCCATCTCAGCCAAGAGAGCAGTATGTGCAAAGTCCCTGAGGCTGGGATATGGCTGCCATTTTTGAGAAACAGCAAGGAAGCCAGAGTGGCTGGAGCAAAGTGAAATGAGATCTGAAGGTTCAACAGCACCTCAGAGGTTACTGTAAGGACTCAGACTTTTACTCCGGATTCCTTTAGAAGCCCGTGGAGGGTTGGAGGAGAGTGATATGGTCTGCCTTCCATTCTGAAAGTACTGAAAACAGACTGTAAGGGAGCAAGGGTGAGTAGGGAGACCCCCATCAGGAGGCTACTGCAATAACGCGGGCTGGAGATGGGTCTTGCTCCAGGAGGGTGGCAATGAAAGTAGTGAGAATTGATCAGTTTCTGGATACATTTTGAAGGTAAAACCAGCTGGAGTTATTGATAGATTGGATGAGTGTTATGAGATGAAGGCAGTCGAGTATGTCTTTGAGGAGGATTTTAGCCAGAGCTAGAAGAGTGGAGTTGTCACTATAGAGCTCACTGCCATTAAGAGAGGGTGAGAACATTTTGAGCATCTCTATGTGTTCGGATCTGCATGGAGGAGGGAGGGTAATTGAACACCACTGCTCAGCATGACCCACTTGCACCACAAAGAGGCATTTCTCCATAATTTAATAAGAACAAAACTCCATCCTCAGCAGAGGAAAGACCAAGTAAAGATCTATGTTCAGTGATTCAGAGACAAACAAGAGAAAATGCCCAATGATGTCAGGGATGGGACACAGTCCTACCTCCCCACATTTCCAAATGATTCCAAAATAAAAAGTAAGAATTGGAGTAGTCATGGATTACATAAAATTAGCAGGGAACAGAATATATACAAAGAAAAGTAACAAATTGGGTAAATTTAATTACAATAGAAATGCCTACAATGGCAAAGTGGGAGAAAAAGTTCTCAGAATGAAGTATAATAGAAAAAGATAAAAACAAAAGAACATTGTGCATAGAATGGAAAACACCTTGAACTAGGAGTTGAAAAGTCGAGCTTCTCTTCCTAATGTTGACCTTTGGGCAAATTAGTTAATTCATAATTTACAAACAGGGAAATTTTTACTCCCAGGATATGTGCCGATGTGCTAAAGGTTAAACATTACATTTAAAATGGCATTTAAGCTTCAATTTTGTTGAGGATAGAAAGTTTTTCTTTAAAAAGAAATCTAACAAATATGACTACATTATTGAGTAGAAAAATAGTTGTTAGGATTTTTTGCCATTGATTCTGCCTTTATTTATTAAGTATCTACTATGCACCAGCCGCTATCCTAGCAATGGACATGCAGCAGTGAAAAAGGTAGCCACAGACCCTGACTTCACAGGACTTGTTATGTTATAGTCAAGACAGACATTGGACAAGCAATTATAGAATGAAGCATGAGCTGCCAATACATCTCTTACTGGTAGTGGATCCCAGACCATCGGGGTAGAAAGCACACATTTGTTCTCTTCTAGCATTGGAGTGTTTGGGGAAACTGTTTGGTGAAAACTAACTTAAGCTATGAATCTCGAGAGCTTGGACTGGAAAAAGTATTTAGAACTGTGTTAATCAGATCCTCTAAAAGTCAGTCGCCAAGAACGGATTAAATGTGCAAGCATTTAATAGGGGAAATGCCGTGAACAAAAAACCCGGAAGGAGTGGGAGGAGGCTGGAAGAGCCATCAGATCATGATGCAAGTCTGACGCCAGTGAAAGAGAGACGCACTGGGCAGGAGGTTGGATGGAAATATCTTGGTTTGCCATGCAGTCTAAGGAAGTTTTGTCCTTAAGCCAAAGTCAGTTTGCATTATTATCCCTGCCGCCCTCAGTTACTGGCTGGAAGCAGCCCGTGGGAGGCATGGCCTCGGTGTAAAAGTGGAGATAGTTGTCAGAGTACAACTGACAACAGCAGCTCGGTATTAAGTAAGCGCTGCTAGGCTCTTTGGTCAATTACACTTCCTGTAGTGGAAAGTCTTTGAGGTGCATTCTCATGGCTGCTGAAAGATTTTTTTTCTGAATAAGCATAGTCTTTGGAGTCAGAAATAACCTTGGTTGACTCCAGTCTCAACCACTTAATAATTTTTTGGCATTGGGCAAATTACTTATGAGTCGATTGTCAAGGTTAAATGAAATAATACCTGTAATGTGCACCATACAGTGCCTAGAATATAAAAGGTGATCAATAAATGTTAGAATTGCCCTCTTTTAGTTGTAAAATATATTCATTTTTTCAATGTGCATTTTTGAGGATGTAACATGTGCAAGGTAAGAAGACAGGGTGAGTATGTAAAGTGTCTAAAACATAGTCTCTGCCCTCAAAATTGACTAGCTCAACAATGTAAAAGCATAAAGCATAACTAAATACTAAGATGCAATGAGAAGGAAGCAGGACCTTCAGCAGGGAAAAGGAGCACTTGCACCTTACTACTTGAATTGTTGCTGAAGTTGATGGCTTGAAAATTCTTAGAGGTTTGTGACACTTGGATGAATATGTTGGTGAACAATGCAGGCTTTATAAACTCAACCTGGGAAGACCCTTAGTGGAATACTGGTGGTGCATCCTCCCATTACCCAGTCCCTTGCCATCTGAATGTCTGGCTTTTCCAAACCATCATGTTGTGCCCACCAGCCCTTCTAGCTGAATTGTCTGCATGTTACACTAGAGAGAATGCCATGTGTCAGTTTGCCCCTGCCCCTCAGAATGCCTCCCAAAAGCCATTTCAACACCCTCTTATTGGCAGGGCAGAACACTTGTGTTATTGCTCCAGGCATGTGAATGTGTGCTCAGTGCATCCAGATGGTGCTCAATCAGAATCAGTTTAGATATGGCTTGATTATACTGCAGTGATGCAAGAACGTTCTTTCCAGAGAACTCAGTGGGTATTCTAGGAAAATAATTATAATAATAATTAATCAAATTAGGCTCAATTGGAGCTGAGTTTCAATTCTCAGCAGGGTTACAGACTTGTTCTATGAAAGTAGGAAAGTTATTTGCCCTGTCTAGGACTCGTGTCCTCACCTGTGAAGTCTGCATGTGCAAGGCAGTGGGAGAGGAGAGGATGAAGACAGACAACCGTCAGTTACTGGGCACCTAAAATGTGCCAAGTACTAAGTTAGGAGCTTGAGGGTCATCATCTCAATTAATCATTCATTCCTGTATGTATTCATTCAATAAATTCTTATTAAGAGCTTACTTTGTGCTAGTCATTATGTTAGGTGGAGGGTATAAGATAGTGAACTGAACAAAGTTACTCCCCTTGTCATGTCATGATCACAGGTTCACAGATGAAGATACTTTAGGATTAGGGAGAGGAGCTGTGCTGGTAGTCAGTAGGTGGAAACTTCGAGAAAGGTCCTTCTCACTCTAAAAAACATGGCACTCCCCTCTACAGCCACCAGTGCTTCTCAATTTTTCTTTTTATAATAATGAAAGCCTCCCTCCCCCTGCAGAGCCTTTCTAGATGTTTTCTCCTAATGGTTTCCCCACCCCCATGGAATAAATACTAGATGCTTTGGTTTGAGTCCTGGAAAGCTTAGATGGTAAGATCTAAGATATTTTCACCCTTCCCCTACAAACCAATTTTCACCGAGTTGAGTGTGATATCCCCCTAGTTGAGAATGCATGCTCTATATCATTTTCTTCACATCTTCATAGACACCAAGCTTTTCCAGGCACTATGAATATTGGCCTTAAAAAGAAGAAGTATGAGGCAGGGTCCCTACTCTGAAAGAAATTACAATCTCCTCATACTACCAGATCCCATGCTTCCAATTCTTGATATATTTAAGATTACTAGACAGAAATTACAAAGAGGAAATAAACTACTGACTTAGTAAGCAAGAAAAGGTTTTATCAGCATGAGTTACCGAGCAACCATGTGGTGATCACTATGTGCCAAGTCTTAGAAAACAGGCTAGATGTCCTCCTATCTTGGAAATCTAAGGGAATGGATCTGTTAGCAATCACTCCAGTGGGTTTCCATTGCCTCCTCTCTCTGAATCCCTTAGATCCTCCCTCTTAGCTAGAAGGCCTTATTGAAATTCATTTGACTCATGGATGGTTCATCATAAATAATATAGACCCCTCTTGTATCACTCACCTCCTCCACGTTAATGACACTGAATGGGCACCATTAGGGGCTCTTCATTTATTCAGAAGAAAGAATTTTGATGAATCTATTGCTTACAGGCAGAAGGGGGGAAAAAGCAATTCACAACCACATTTTGAAATTAAACTTCTGTGGTCTGAACAAGCAGGATTGTCAGTCCTTTTATATGTTTCCAACGTTGCCACAATTAATATTTTAAAAGGAGCTTCACCAGTGACATATTTAGAAACAGAAATCTTAATATTCTTTTCCTGGTAGCCAGATTCCATTGCTCAGCAATGCAGAGGGAGCCCTGTCGAAGTGGCAATGGCCCTTCCAGAGGGCAGTGGAGGTACAAGTGCAGGGCGTTCTACTTGAGCCTCTGCAAAGCCCTTCTGCTGTTCCCCCTCTCAGAGTGACGCCAAGCTCACTGAGGAAATAGCTCTCCTCTCTGCCTCTCCACCAGGCTTATGCCCAGCACCCCGGGGGATAACCACAGTTATTTATTGGATAATCCCCTCTTGGAAACGTCAGATTTTACGATGTGTTTATGATCCCCTCTGACCAAATAAGTTCACTTGCATTGGATTCTCTAGGGGGTAGTTTTAAGCAGATTCAATTCATTTCTAAAGCACTGTGCCTGGTAAAAGCAGGAGAGGTTGCGCTCTGTAGGGAGCACCAAAGGTTAAGAAGAAGTTGACATGGTGAGGCCCACCTTCACTCCTCGCCTCCTCTTTCCCTGTGTTAGAGAGCTTTACCTATTTCCAGCCACGGCTCTTCACGCCTACAGAAAGATCCTGAGACAGAACTATATGCACACTGGTGACTTGCCATGTCTTCATTGACCATTGAGGAAATCCAATGTCACAAATCAGCCGACAAATAAGTATTGGGAATAGGCATGAGGTCCTGGTTGGCCAGCCCTTCCCCAGGCTGAGTCAAGAACCAGCCTGTGGGACTGACTTTCCCTGTGCTTTGTTCATAGACATCGTGCCCCTGACTTTGACCCTCACCTCCAGACAGATGACTTCCACAGGTTTCTCTCAGTCCCTGCCTCTCATCCAAGTTCCAGGACCACATTTTCAACTTATTGCTCAATGTTTTGGGAGCATCAGATTCTTTATATCTAAAACTAAACCCTCAAGTTCATATCCTAGAAAACAAATCTGTGCATTTCTATTTCTACAAATGGCAGCCACATTTCTCTAGTCACCTAAGCTCAGGAACGTGGGATGTTCTTTGATGCCCCCTTAGGAGGCATCCCAGCCCTGCCCATCTCCTGCTAAATTAATGGTTTTGCTTCCCTCCCTTTCACCTTATACTTACCCTCCATAGCATCTCTGTGTTGTCTCAAGAAAGCAGTAAAGACCTTCACCCATGCTTTTGATCCAGTCCTTCTCCCATCTCCTGCAGTGCTTGAGTCCATCCATTACTCTTATCTCTTTAAATTCTCTCTCTCCTACCAGTTCCTTATTAAACAGGACTTCGTAAGTCTCTATCTGCATCCTAGCTCTGCCATTTACCATCAGAACTTTTTCATCTTCCCTAAAATTAGAAAGAATATCTTCCTTACAGGGATGTGGTGAGGATAGTCCAAAATAACCAATACAAAGTATCTGGCTCATTGTAGGCACTTTAAATGTACTCATTCAACAAAATTCTTATTAGTTTCCAAACATTGAGCTAAGCACTAGCAATAATAATCAATAATATTTATTGATTTATTCACCATCACTTCCAGCCAGACATGGTCACTACTAGCTAGACACTGTTCTAAGTGTTTTTCACCCATTAACTCATTCAATAAGCACAACAAATAGTTACGCCTATTACTAATTGTAGAAGGAGTTACAATTATTATGTCCAGATGAAGATACCAAAGCATAGAGAAGGTAAGATCAAATAAAAGTCAAACCCAGACAGGTATCCATCACTGCATATGCTTCCTCCTAGAGTGTCACATCCCTGGCCCCTCACATTCCACAGACAAGTAAATAATCACAACACAGAGTAATAAGTGCTCAATTCCAGGAGTCTTGGGGTCTAATGGGAACATAAAGAAAGGATAAACATTTGCTGAAAGGGTCAGCAAAGCTAAGATTTGAAAGACAAATGTTAGTTTCCTTTTCTTTTTTGGGTCTCTTCCATATTCAATGATTCTAATTTCATTGTCAAAGTAACCAAAGTACAGCTCTGATATTATCCTTCTCCAGCTCAAAATTCTCAGATTTTCACTGCCTGTCCAATAAAGGCCAAGCTCCTGAAGCTGGTGTTCCTGTCTTTTCCCCACGTGGTGTCCAGATCCCTACCTGTTCTCCTGCATCTTCTTTCTCCAGGAGGCCCTTTCTTTTATCTGTCTCTGGTCTAAATTCTCCCTATTCTTCAAAACTGCTACTCTTACTTTAAGCTTTCACTAAATTTTCATCTAAACATCATCATTCTCTCCCCTGAAATATATTGACCTCATTACATTCAACCTTATGCATATTATCTCTTCTACTGGACTTGAAGCTCCTTGAAGACAAAGCCTCTTTTGCATCTTTATGAAGACACAGTGCTAAAATTGTGCTAAGTGGAGATCCAGAAACTAGGAACCTTCCCAGACTCCTATGTCTCTTACATCTCTGACCTTGCCTCCATCCCAGTCACTCACCAAATCTTGTCCTTGCTTCCTCCTAAATAGCTCTTGTACCACCACTCCTCTTTATTCTCACTGCCCCAGCTTTAGTTCAAGCCATCATCTCCTATTACCTTAACTCTTGCACTGCTTAAATCAGCATACTTTTACTGTAAAGGGCCAGATGGTAGAGATTTTTGGCTTTGTGGGCGATACAGTCTATGTTGCTACTATTCAACTCTGCCATGGTAGTATGAAAGCAGCCATACAGAATACATAAACAAATGGGTGTGGTTCTGTTCCAATATAACTTTATTTACAAAAACAGATACTTAATGAACCAGATTTGGCCCTGGCAGTAGTTTGTCAACCCCTAATTTAAATAGATATCTAATTGTTCCCAGCGCTTGCATTTAAATCCATCATCTAGGCAGCATCAAAAGGATGTTTCTAACTGCAGATATGGTCCTGTTCCCCAAAGGCCCATAATGAACTGACCCTTGCCTTTATTATAAATCTCGTTTCCTTCCATGTCTTCCTCCTATGTCTGACAATCTCTATCCATCTTCCAAAATCTAGCTCAGAGCTCAATTCCTCCAGAAAGTCTTCCCTATCCACCACCACGAAAGCTAGTTACAGATTCTTCTCCTCTATCTCGATACTTAGCATGAGCTTTTTTGGATTTTAGAGGCTTACGAATTGAAATTACCAAATTCATTTACATGGTAGTCTCACCTACTAGACAGGGAGCTCTTTGCAAAGAGCAGGATTGTCTCATCTATCTCTATACCCTTCTGTTCCTGATACATAGTAAGCACTCAACAAATGTTTTCTGATTGTACAATGGCTGTTCCCAACTAGAAATGCAGCCAGTTCCCAAGACCCAAAGACATGCTTGTCTTGGAGTTGGTCAGATGACATCAGGCCAAGAAGCCGAGGAGCAGCTGAGGATGAAAGGCAGTAGCCGAGGATTCTGCTCAGGAAGTACAGAGCAGTTCTTTGTGTAATACTCAGAAAAGTGTGAGGTAATAATTGCCTTTTCATTAGTTTTCTAAAAGAATGGAAAATCTTATGTCTTGCCAAGTGGGCTTGTAGATATTTCCTCATCCAGATTAACTGCAGTGAAACCAAATTGTGGGTAGGCACCAAAAAAGGTGAACTTGAACAAAATGACAGGCAGATCATGTTTGTTGGTGTTGAGTTTACAAGAAAAGGGAAGCGGGAGTCAAGGAAAGGACTATGAGTTAATCTAAGATAAAACAGAATTGGAGGAAAGCATTTTGTTCCTCTCTAAATAAAGGCTGTGACTTTCATCATGCACACCCATAAAAGGGTAAGGTAAAGGCAATGAGAATGAAAAGAAGCTTTAGCAATTCCTTCCTTTTATTCATAGTATACAGGGGAATCTCATTCAATCTCTCTCTCTCTCCCTCCCCCTCTCCCTCTGTGTGTGTGTGATGGACCGGTGGGATAAGGGCATGATAGCATGACCTCGGGAGAGAAATCAAATCTCTTTATGTATAAGATGGATACATCACAAACTGGTCATAGATGTATTCCTTTTTCCTTTGAACATTGCCTCTAAAGAGAAAAAGAATAGACAGGGCAGGGGCAGAGGACCCACAGTGTCAGAAACAACCTGCAAACTACAAGTACTTCCACTGGGATGGGTTCATTAGAAGGCTTCTATCCATAGAAGTTACATTTCTGCATGCTTTTCTTTTTTAAATTATGAATTCTATGTATCTCTAGGCACCTAAATGTCAAAACTTGAAATCTAACTCCAACACTGCCCTTATAGAAGAAATCGGAGTCAGAAAAATAAAAGTCATGTCTATCTTTGGGGATGAGTTTTTTTTCTTTACGAGTTGTTTGATTTGTAGGGCATAGGATCTTCCTGTTCTGCAGCACCTTCTTTTCAACACATGGTAAAGGGCAAGCTCAGCAGCTTTCTCATCAATTGACTGGACAGAAAACTATATGGAGAATTCAAGCAAAAGGAAAACCTGCCCAACAGGCCTGAAATATTCAGACTGACTTTCTATAGTCGTTAAATTACCCAGATGACTTTTTAATCTCTCATCTAAATGCTATGAAAATAGAACCATGTCACCATTTCATCCAGCTATAAAGGAGAGCTCACTCACTTAAATAAGCAACACTTATTTCTTAATCTTCACTGCAAGTCTGGGAATGTGGTTCAAATGCTGGGTAACCAACATGGGAAGAACCATTGCTCACAGGCCATCTAATTGTTAAATTCAGCCAGAAGAAATGCAAACCTGTAATGTAGTCTTTGAGGACTACTACAGAGTTGAAGAAACAAACTTTACCTGAAAAAAAGTGAAGAAAAGAGAGATCAGTACTCAAGATTATGTAATCACCCACTAATGGTACTGTGATTAAGAGAGGGCTTGAGGGGCCAGGCTGGTGGCATAGTGGTTGAGTTCACCAGCTCTGCTTCGGCAGCCCAGGATTTGCCAGCTCGGATCCCAGGTGTGGACCTACACACTTCTCACCAAGCCATGCTGTGGTGGCATCCCACATACAAAACGGAAGAAGACTGGTACGGATGTTAGCTCAGCAACAATCTTCCTAAAGCAAAAAGAGGAAGATTGGCAACAGATGTTACCTCAGAGACAATCTTCTTCACCAAAAAAAAAAAAAAAATGAGAGAGAGAGCGAAGACTGGGAACAAGAGCTGAGTTTTTCTTCTGATCTCATTAATCTATCTCTAAAGGACCTCAGGTTAATTTGCCTTAACCTTACTAAGCCTTTGTTTACTCATCTATAAAGTAGAGCATTTAATTTCTCTGCCTAATTCACAGGCTTTTAGGGATAGTCAAATTACAAATATTCATGAAAGTACTTTGAAACCTGCAAAATATCATAAAGGTGATACAAATATGTGATTTATCACTGTTGTTGTTTTCAGTGGTATGTTAGGAAGAGGAAATGATTAATGTAAACAAGAAAAGTTAGGTGTCTTATAGGTCTCTAACTCTGTGATATCAGGATTCACTATACACTTGGATGGGCAGGTGTTAGCATAAAAGTACAACTAGTTCATCCATTATACAGGGTAGAGACTAGGTGACTTCAGAGCTCGTTTCCAACTTTGAGATCCCAATAGGATTCCAAATATCAAAGCCTCCTGAAATATCTTGTTCCTATTGGGTGATCACTCTTGTAAGGATGTTTTTATAAATTTGAGTGAGAAGCTGCCTTTTAAATACACCCACCCACCACTTAATAGATTACAACAGGGATAGGGATGGCGGAACCTATATTATTGAAGCTTAATTAACTGCTATCTTCTCCTGAAGCATTTAATACTCTTAACTACCACCTCTAGGCTGAAATTCTGAACTCTTTTGGCTTCCACCTCACCACCCTTTCCTCGTTTCCTCCTGGCTCTCTGGGCACCCCCTCTCATCTCTTTCTCCAGCTTCTTTTCCAAAAAATACCCCTTAAGTATTGGTGTTCCTCAAAGCTTTGTCTTGGCCTTCTCTCTTCACATCTTAAAGTTATCATTGGATGATTTGACTATGCATATGTGATGAATACAGTCAATAAGATGATGATGACCAAATTTTTTATCACCACCTAAATCATTTCAGCCTTGTGTCTCCAACTGCCTATTAGATGCCGCCATACTGTATAAGATCCAAACTCTTTCATAAGGAAAACAAGTTTCCTCCTATCTGACATTCCCTAAATTTGAAACCTATCTCCTGCTGCAGCCTATGTGTGCCCTAAGATTCAAATAGCTATCACATTTTAGCAAGAAAGGCCTGAATACTAGCACAAGACTAACCCAGATTCAAATCCTAGCTCCCCTGTTTACTAGCTATGTAGAAAACAGCCAAGTCACTCAGCCCTTTCGAATCTGATATATGAAATGTTTGTGGTGAGAAATAAATAAGATCATATATGTTAACCTTGCTCAGCCCCTAACTTAATTTAGTTGGTTAACAAATACTGGTTCCTATCTCTTCCTCTAAACATGCCATGATTTATTTTCCACATAACTGTGTATTTGCACATGCTGTTCCTTTTGCCTAGAATGCCCTCTCTTCATTCCCCTGGCCTTCATGTGTGCCAGGCAAACTATTACACAACTCTTAAGAATTCCTCGATAAGACCACATTGCAGTCAAAGCCAGGTACTTCTTCCTCCAGGCCTTGGAAGCATTTTATTTCTATGGCAATTACTTTATGTCATAAATGGTTATTTATATCTGTCTCCTCCACTAGGCTGTGAGCTCATGGAGAGTTTCATGTACTCAAAATCAAGCAATAGAATGTCATTAATTCCAAAGAAATTGTAAACTGCTGAGCTGATACAGGCTATAAAAATAATTAAAGAGAAATATCATATTGATAAGTTAAATTACCTTTGATAGAGACACCATTTAGATGGCACCATCCACTTTATTCTATTTCCACGTTAGGCATTAGAACACAAAGATAACCTAAATGTTGTCCCTACCCTCTGATGTTGAGAGTGACATCATATATGTGCAAAGAAATAAATTTTAAATTAAAATAAAATTTTAGTTTGTATTTATTTGCTTGTTTGTCGCAGTAAGTATTGTAAATGTTGCATGAATTTTAAGTTCCTCTTTAGATTCACTATGTCCATCATCAAGAGAGGAAGATTTGCATTATTTATATATGTCGGAGCATTTTTAGAAACAAGTAAGCTGAAAGCTGGTAAGGAAACTTGTTGGTTCAAATAAGTGGATGTCCAGTGTAGAGCAGACATCACAGGAGGTTAATTAAAGAAGTCAATGGTGTGATCAAGGACCTAGACTCTTTCCTTCTCTCCAACTTCCTGACTGACAGATAATTTCCAATGAAAAATAAGGCTACATGCTCTCTTTTTCACTTGTAGGGAGAAACAAAGTGTGCCACTTTCTCAATCATGGAACAAAATTCCTTCCTTAATCTGATTGGGTCAAAGGAGCTCACAAGTTCAACACTGAACCAATACCTGGCTCCAGAGGAAAGTCATGAGATGATTGGCTTAGCCCTGGGTTCTTAGAGCAGTGACTAGCAAAGGGAGGAAGATTCTATGATTGGATCAGCAAACCAGAGTCCACCTTGGAGCTGAATTCAAATTGCACTAACGCCACATAATGTGGGAGGGTGGAGAAGATGTCAGGAAGCCAAAGGTAACAACCACATTACTATTCTTTATAATTAAGTCAGGAGAGAAGAGAAGAGAAAATGATGGTAAATCTTTAGCATATACAGAGGCCCAGGGAAAACTACTATGTTTTAATAGCTTATTACTGATTATTTACTACAGAATAAACAGAAGTGCATTTATAAGTTCTTTCACTTGATTAATTTGCTTAGGGTTTCTTCCTTCCGATAAAATATATTTTCAGGGTATTTGAAGTTTTTTTCTTTTTAACTAAAATCTACTTTGAGTATTCAACATCATTTTGGCTCCAGAGTTATCACTTTAATAATGATGTCAAATGTCTGAATTAGCCATCTTAATTTTTTAAATAAATATCTCAATGTCCAACCCAGCTGGGATAGCTTATTCATGGGAAGCACTTTTTCAAAAACTTCAAAGGAAAGGTTTCCTGTTTAATGAGGAAAGTGTTCTCTTTATTTTCCATCCTCTCTCCTCCAATGTTAATAAATTTGAACATTTTTTAAATGTGATTAATTGCTTGCTTTGATTTCTCAGGAACACTGCTAGAGAGAAGGAAAATTCTGCCCTTGGAGATATTAAATAAATTGAATAATAGAATCAAGAAGATAAAAATTTACCCCTGACTTGGACAACTAGCCTCTTCCCTACCCCGATCCATATTCCTCCCTTACGTTCTCCACCACCAAAAAAGCACACATGTGAAAACACGCACACACACACACACACACACAAAGCCTCGAGAAATGAGGATAGAATGTTCCATTCAAAAGAAACAAGGTATTGATTCCCCAAACTCAAAGCACAGCATTTTGCTGGGTGTATGAGTATGCACTTCTCAATTCTTTCTTGGCAGAAGAAGAGGTGCCAGTCTGAGCCACCTGATTCGAGGTGTGCATTCCATGGCTGAGGTCCTAAGGTTATGGGGTTGGGGAGTTAGAATGAGAAAGAGATCAAATATCTCAATAGTTTCTCTTTTCTATTAAGTACTTTTGGAAAATCATTGCTATTAAATACAAGCTGTGACCTTCGCCCCCAGGAAGACCTCATATAAATGTCCCAGAGTTTATTTTTTAATTTGCATTCTCTTTATTACTGTTTAATTGTTATCAATTATCAGTTCTCACTGTTCCCTTTGAACAATCTTTCTGTTTCTAAAAAAGAACATTTACCAATAACAAGGTCAAAGGGTACCAGGTTTCAGGTTTCCAGCTGGGCGTTATCAGTCACTCGTTCCATTTTCTGCTATTTATGTTCTAGCCTTGACCCAGGGTAGTATATCAGGGTAGGGAGCCATCTCAGCTTTCTCACATCTCGATTGTGAAAGCAGCAGAGTAAAGAGGCAGACTTAGCCATGAGATTCACTCTGCAGGAATCCGGACAGACTACTACGGCTACACAAGGAACACAGAGCTACAGTTTTCAGAAGAGGATTTCAACCCGTAGACAGTGCTAACCTTTCTTCTCCCTTGGAATGAAGGACTATTTTCTCCCACTGTTACTATCAAACCAGCTTCCTCATCTCAAATGTGCAGATTCATTAATCATAGAATTGAATGTCCTTAGAGGCATTATCAGGCAAAGAAAAGTCTACCAATGTGTGTCAAAAGACATCACTTTACCTTAACACACAGCCTGTGATTTCACAGAAGCAACGTAGGATATATTCTGCAAGGGAGTGTTGTAAGGATTGAATGAGCTAATTTATGTGAAACCCTAGAACACTGTCAGGCTTACACTAAGTGCTCAATTATTATTATTATGACATGAGGCAGCCTGTTCTTGCAGAAAGAATGCTGTTCTGGACAGCACGAGATCCGGGTTTGAGTCCTGACTCTTCTACGTTCCACTTGTGTGACATTGGAGAAGTCATTCAAGCTCTCTAAGCCTCAAACTCCTCATCTAGAAAAGAGGAATAATTTCACCTCCCATCCAGATTTTTAAAGGGATGATAAGACCTAAGGAATAAAGATTTTGAGAGCCTTTAATGAAACATGAAGTATGCAACAAATCTTAATGATCATAGACTGCAAGCACATAAGGGCAAAGACTTTAGAATCTAAAGTGCCTGATATCAGAATAGTCACTCAACAATATTTGTTACATGAATCATAGTTTCCTCAGCAGCATCACCATCATGATCGTTATTAACCCCTTTCACTCAAATCTGCTCTTCCTTCTCTAATTTTTTTTCATCCATTTAATCAAGGCTGATGCTTGGCTGATAAAGTCAGCAAGGGTGTGCCCATTGGTAAATAGTGACTACTTTAAGCTTTTGTTTATTTGAATACTTGCTTTATATTTACTACTAGACTATAACATCAATAGTGCCATGGGACACATTATAACTTTTCAAATACTTTCCCATATATTATCTTATTTAATCCTCACTACAACCTTCTGAGGTAGGTATTTTTATTACTATCCTTACTTTATAGGTGAGGGAACCAACTTAGTAAAACTAAGCCCAAGAGCCAAATGGCTCCTGATTGCCTGCAAAATAAAGATGAAATCAATTCATAGCGTTGCATAATGGTGAAAAGCACACACTGTAAAACCAGACTGCCTAAAATTCAAATTCTAGGTCTGCCATGTTCCTCTGTGTGACCCTGGGCGGGTTATTTAAACTGTCTGTGCCTCTGTTTCCTGACCCATAAAATGGAGGTAGTAATAGCACTTACCTCATAAGGTAGTTGAAAGAATTAAGTCAAAATATGTAAAACATTTAAAAGAGCCATGCACTAAATGATTATAAACTATCAGCATAATTTAATCTGACATTCAGTGTCCTCAACAGCATAAACCCAGTCTATCTTTCCAGACAGCTCTCTTTCTATCTATGCACTCATCTTGTTCTCCAGCTATCCTCATCCACAAGGGACCTAATATAATGCATAGCATGTTATGGAGTCCTGAAACATGTTTGTTGAAAAATAAATCAAGGAAAGAAATAAAGAAGGAAGAAAGGGAGGGAGGGAAGAAGAAGGGAAGCAAGGAAGGAAGGAAGGGAGGAAGACAAGTCATTTGACCTTTCTCCACTTTCATGTTCCACTCCCTTCATCAAAGCCATTACAGGCTTTTTACTTCCCTCAGGAGTATAAAGTACAAGTAGAGTCAGCAAAACCAAGACTTTTTTTTTTACACCTAGTTTGGACTTGCTTTTTCCAAATTACTTCTCCTTATCTATATATTGCCACTATAAAGGCTTTTTTTCCATCATAAACTACCTTTGAGTATTTTGCAAGATATTTTGTGTATATTGCAACATGATGAGATGCCATTGAATGAATTTAATTTCTATCTTGGTATATGTGTATAAACAGGAGTGGTACTACTCAAAGCATTTTCAAATGTTTTCAAACCTTGAAAAGAATTGCATTCTGTCTCCTCGCATGAGGTTAAGGTCATTGTGCTGTCCAGTGCTGAAAAACAAGGAAGAAAGGATAAAATCCTGAACATGATAATTTACCTACTTCTTCTTCCTATGTTTTTATAATTTGTACCCCTTGAAAAATTGATTTTGCTGAGATCCTCTAAGGAAATATTTCTAAATTTTTAATCATTATTTAGCCTTCCTTAGAATAATCCTGCTCCTTATATAACATCTGATACGTAAAATAAGTATGTTAATAAATTATGTTATCAGTAAAGAATGTTATCAGAGCTTTTGAAATAAGAAGAGTGAATGTTCAATATTTTTGTAGTTTTTTTAACAGCATGCTGATGTGTTTAATTTGTGTTGTCTTTCTGGATAGACTATTTCAAAAGAAATTAACATTCATTTGAATTTTTAAATATTTGGATTCAGAATATCAATGAAAGTCTATGTCACCATACTTTTGCATAGGACCTCAGACCCTTGATTTTGGCTTGTGTCTCTTTTTTAGATAGATATTACATGTTCCGAGGAAGAAAATATCTCAGTAAGTAGAAAGAGAGGCATTTCAATGTTTTATTCATTTTTTTCTCCCTTAAGTGCGATGACGTTTTCTTCTAGTTTACTACCTGAAACAGATACAAATTAAGGGAATTTGGGTTCATGCACAATACTCAAGAGAACATTCTAGAAATTAGTTGAAAGAAGTCAGTGTCCTCTCTCTCTCCATATATATATATATCTTCTTTGCCCAGTATTTTTTATACTGTAGCTTGGAAAAGTAAGCATTCTTGGCCTGAGACTTAGGTTTAAGTTTAAATTATAGTCAACATGCTCTCATTATTCCTAATTCTAATATATCTTATTTTTATTGTTACTATTTTTTTTTCAGGAAGATTAGCCCTGAGCAAACTGCTGCCAATCCTCCTCTTTTTGCTGAGGAAGACTTGCCCTGAGCTAACATCCATGCCCATCTTCCTCTACTTTATATGTGGGACGCCTACCACAGCATGGTGTGCCAAGGGGTGCCATGTCCGCACCTGGGATCCGAACCGGGAACCCCAGGCCACCAAAGTGGAACTTGCAAATTTAACAACTGCACCACTGGGACGGCCTCTATCGTCACTATTTTTCATATTTCTGATAAACCAAAACTCAGGACTGAGGTCTAACTATGACATCATGAACATGAGATTTTTGCCTCTGGTAGAATTTCTTACAGAAAAAAAAGAATTTTTCTTTTTCTCGATTGTCTCGCTGTGATTTTCTTCATTCCTAAAACAATATTTCAAGATAGACCTACCCAACATTTTGTACCTAGCTATTTTCTGAAAGGTGAAATATATGATCTAATAAAGAGATGCTTTATTTAATCAAAGTGCTTATTTTAAATGTTCTTCAGTTTGAGGTGGTCTTTTTCTCAGGCATCCTACAGAGAAATTAAATGTAATAAAATGTAATAATGTTTCTATGGCAGAGGAGATGTTTTTCCATTGTTGCTAGAGTTAAAGTTGTGATTGTAAAGCCATGGCTGTATGTTGACTGGACATTCCATTGCTCTCCCAGTAAAGGTGTGGAACAACTTTTTTTTACAGTTACTTGGTTTATTGGCTAGTAACACAGTCATAAAGTCCCTTGGCAAGGAACTTATTTTCTTCATTTAAAATTTAGTCAAGAATCTATAGTTTTTAAAACCAAAAAAAAAAGTTCACTTCCCGGAGGCCTGCCTAGTTAAATAGGTTAGGTAGTATATTTTTTTACAAGGTTAACCAGAGTGTGAAGGTAATAAAGTATCATGATTCACATGGCATGGCAAGTAGAGAAAAGCTCTTCTTGCTCAGACTTGTTCCCTTAAGCTCTGTGCATTGTCCACAGGACACATTCAGTCATCTGAATTCAATCAGTTCAGATCCCAAGAGTTGATCAGAACTATATTTGAGGTGGGAGGTTTAGGTGAAATTTGTCTAAAAAGTCAAATAGGTTAAAATTCAATACAATTTTTATGTTAAAGAGTCTTTCTCCTCCCCAGAAATGTATCAGCCCCCTAAATTATAGAATGAAAGAATGACTATAAAAGACTCAAAGAGATCATACCACAAATGAAAAAACCAAAGACTAGAGAGTTTCACTTAATTACTGCCTTCAGAGATGAAGTAAATAGTGCTGGAGGACGACAGAGCCAAAATCTCGACTCTTCCTTTCCATGACTAGGTTGTCGTCGTCCATATACTCCTAACACAGATAATCTGTGTAAAGGCTCATTTGTCTTTTTCTTGGGAGTTTTTAGTGTCTAACAGAGGGGCCACGCCCCTCTCTCCACAGGTCTCTCAAGATACATAAAGGTGCTTCATTCATGCATTCCCAGATTACAGGTAACCAAGCACTTTCTATAGCCCTTTGGGTGTCTAGTTGCCACTAAGTGCTCTCTCTGGGGTGTTGCTAGTTTGTCTTTATGAGGTGGTGGGATGATTCACAGGAGGCTTCTAGAAACAGGTCAGACAAGGTGTCTGCTGTAATGTGGGGGCAGCCAGAGCCACTAGTAGGTCTCCAAGATAGGGAACTACGATGGGTTTTCTAATCAGATTGCTCTAGGGCATTCATCAGAGGACACTCAATGCTGCCCTATTCCTGGGTCAGTGGCCCTAGCACTTCTGGAACCACCAACAATTTCAGAATTAACTTAGGGATGGGACTCAAGTATTAGAATCGTCTCAGTTCCAGAGCTTTGCTCTTCTTTTCCTTCTTTCCCCAATTTTCCTACCTCCTCAAAGAAAACACAGCAAAACAAAGCCTTCCATTTCCCCCTCAGCATCCAGCTCCTTCTCTTTTTACTCTAACATGAAAGAGTTCATGTCATTTCTTTTTACCAATAGTAGAACTTAAGAACCCTTCAGGAAGCACCCAGGCATTAGAAAATCAGATCCATTCATTCGTTAGGAGATCAAGGAGGCACACCTGCCACTCCTTCCTGGCCAATATCCTCTTCATCTACCTCCCATGCTGAGAGATATTCAAGGAAACTTCTTGCTACAGCAATAGAAACAAAACTCTAGTTAAGTTCTCAGCAAGTCACCTTCCTAGTTAAGTCTTTGAGACTAAGAATGTGAGAGTGAATGAGTCCTGCATCTGACGAGAACCAAAATCCCCTGTTCCTTCAAAGAGGATAAGTGAAAAGAAGAGAGAAAGGAGAGGGGAGGAGCGATAGAGGAAGGGAAAAAGGGAGGGCAAAAAAGAGAAGAAGAGAGGGATAGAAAAGAAGAGGAGAGGAGAGTAAAAGAAAAAGAGAAAGGAGGAAAATATGAAATGAGAAGTGCTCTCAAGGAAAGAAAGAAAGGAGAAGGGGAGAAAGAAAAATAAAATTTTAATTATGTGATAGAATACAGCAAAAGGCAATTCTCTAAGTTTGTGGACATCTTTACAGTGGTAATACAATAGACAAGCATAAAACAGTAAAACCAGAAGTTCAACACCAGAAGTTCAAAATAATAAAAGAGTGCCCTTGGGGAAGCATATGACAAGCCCTGTGCCCTGTGAGCTGTAATTGGGTACATTAAACTTGGCAACTCTGCTGATGTAGTCTGTGATTGCAAACCCAGGGCCATTCCAATGATATTTTGTTGAAACCCTGCCAGCTGACTTTTGAACTCAGAGCCCCTCTAACCTGGATCCTTACTCTTTAGACAGTCTGCTCCCTCAGAAGCTGTCAAGCTGTTATCTTGACTGGGCCTACACAAGGTTGCCTCTGTCTTCACAGTTGGGGTTTGTAAAGTCTTTGATGACAACATGGGTTCCTACCAAGTAAGAAAGCAAAGCAAACTCATTTATTTACAGTCTGAATAAGGAAGCAAATCAAGCCTGCTTAATGGAAATCTTGTCCATAGAAAATTACACCATCATTTTCCGGGCGATGATCATAAATGTTGATTTCTGTAGTAGGATTAACTAGGGATTCAGTGGTTCCCTAATGGGAAATCATTAATGCTCCAAACTGGCAGGAACCTATGTGACCAGCCATTTCAGTTTGCCCAGGACTGAGATATTTCCTGGAATGTGGGACATTCAGTATGAAAAGTGGGAAAGTCCTAGGCAAACCCAGAGGCGTTCGTACCCTTAGAGAACCTCCCACTACTCATCACCCGCCTACTCACCTTTCTCAGACATGCAGCTGGAAGACTTCCTCAGCGATTCTCTAGAACTATTTTGTATGCATCTCTTTTATGTAACCTGCCCCTCCACTGGACCCAAGGGCTGAGACAGTGTCCCATTCATTTTTACGCCCCTGAAGTCTTGTACATTGTGTGGCACTTAGAAGAGCTTGCTGAACTGAGCTAGCTGAGCAACTGAGTTGATCCTCTGCTGATTGTCAACTGAATGGAGACCGTGATAGCTTCAGTCAAGAACTGTATTTTCTGCATAGTGTATGCACTCCTTGGCTCCCTAAATGGAACTTAGCCTGGACAGAAATAGAATCCCTTTAAAAGCTTCACCCTCCCACATTAAGTAATGTGGTTTTTTAGGACACATTCATATAGTGCCTAAGAGCATATTTCAAGTGTCAGACTAACCCGAGTTCAAATCCAGGCTCCAAACTTTACTAAATCTGTGAACATCAGCAAGACATCTAACTTTTCTGTGTATCACTTTCCTCACCTATGTCTCTCATAGACAGGAGGACCAAATGTGACCCATGTATGTAGCAAACCTAGCTCTTAGCCATATGTTAAGAACCTAGCACATGGTAGTTCACATTACTTTACCTGGAACTTTCTTTCTAAGCACTAAGGGAGCAAAGGTGAGAATAATTAGAAAACAATATGTGTAATACTATCTCCCAAGTTCTTCTTGAGCTATGAGGCCCCACCACCATGGGTTTTTTTTTTCACACCAGAAGTACATACTTATAATTATGATATTCTGCCTATGCCTAGAAGAAGCACCACACTATAAGGCAACAATCACCAAAAACTCTATGTCCACGGTGGGGGATAGGTATCGTCATTTCTCCATCTCCCACATTTTATTACTTAAACTTCCCATTACATGAGCCATTTACTCAATTTTCACTGAACTTTTCACAAACCAGAAAGTCACTGGACTTGGTCCAACTCCTATAAAATTTTACTGCTCTCTTAGTTATTGCATAATGATTCCTAAGAGTTAACGTTTTACTTTTCTTCTAAAATAAGGGATTTGCTTAAAGGAAGAAATCTCATTATAAGTGCTAATAATCTTAAATCCAGTGCTTTATTACCACACTGAGAACTGATAAATTATCTGAACAAGGTTTAAAGTCAGGAGTAAAGCACAGGTTATTGGTATAATACCACATTTTCTTTCTCCTCCTCTTCCTCCTCTTTCTTCTTATATATAATTACATATTTAATGTTAACATATCCAAAAATATATACCATTTTTGGGATACACAAATTGGAAACAATATAGAAATAATACTTCATTTAGTTATAAATGCTCAAAGTACACTATAATATTGTTATTTATTCCAAAATGCTCTGTCCAAATCTGAGTATAAAATGCTGCCACAATAGGCATTCCTGATGTAATGTCATATATGCATACCTAGAAACGACAAATCCTGCAGAAGCAAGAACTAACAGTAATAGAGCGTCTTTAAAGTAAATAGTTAAGGGAAAACCGCTACACAAGTGACATTGAGAATTCTGAGAAGACGATGGTAGTGGCATAGTTTTTGAATCCTCTTAAATCTTCCTTAAAAGTAGACATAGCAATTAAGATCACAAAACATATACAACAAAACTAAGTGACAAGGTATCCACTGAATCCCCAAAATCCAAGCAGAAGAAGACAAATCACATATGTATTTGTAGCCCTATGACAAAATGAAGGCTGTAAGAGAGAAAGAATAGTATGCAATTGAGATATGTTCTAACAGTATAGATAGTACAACTACCAAAAGACGAGGAGACCATCTGAAAAGTACAATGAGCTTGCTGATTATCTTATTGTTATTAATTGGGAGCAAAAGATATTAAATCAAATCTAACACTATTGGAGGATGCAGAATATTAGCTGATATTTATATATGCCATAGTAGGAACTCAATAGACAATTAAAGTGGAGGTATAATTGATAAATAAAATTGTATGATGTTTAAAGTGTACAACATTATGATTTGATATATATATACAGTGTAAAAGGATCCCCCCACATAAAGTTAACTAACACATCCATCACCTCACGTATTTACCTTTTTTTGGATGGGGGGAGGGATTAGAACATTTAAGCTCTACTCCCTTAGCAAATTTCAATTATACAATATAGTGTTATCAACTATAGTCACCATGTTATACATTAGATCCTCAGATCTTCTTCATCATATAACTGAAAGATTGTATCCTTTTACCAATCTCTTTCTACTTCTCTCATACCTCAACCCTCGGCAACCACTCTTTTACCCTCTGTTTCTATGAGTTCAGCTTTTTCTTTTCTTTGATTCCATGTATAAATGATACTATGCCTTATTTGTATTTATCTGGCTAATTTCACTTAGCATAATGCCCTCCAGGTTCATCCACGTTGTCCCAAATGGCAATATTTCCTTCTTTTTAAAGGCTGGGTAATATTCCATTGTAAATATATATATAACGTAAACGTAAATATGTATATAGCACATTTTACTTATCCATTCACCTGTGAACAGCCATTTAGGTTGGGTCCATACCTTGACTATTGTGAATAACGCTGCAATGAACATAGGAGTACAGATATCTCTTTGAGATAATGGTCTTATTTCATTTGGATCTGATCCAGTCAGATTTCTGGATCATCTGGTAATCCTATTTTTAATTTCTTGAGGAACCTGCATACTATTTTCCATATTGAGTGCACCAGATTACACTCCCACCAACATTGTACAAGGTTTCCTATTCTCCACATCCTCACCAGCATTTATCGCTTGTCTGTTCTATGATAGTCATCCTAACAGGTCTGAGGTGATATCTCATTGTGGTTTTGATTTTCATTTCCCTGATGACTAGTGACATTGAGCAGCTTTCTCATGTACCTTTTGGCCATTGTATGTCTTCTTTGGAAAAAAGTCTATTCATGTCCTTTGCCCATATTTTTGTTTTTGTTTTTGCTATTGAGTTGCATGACTTCCTTGTATATTTTGGATGTTAACTGCTTTTTGGATACGTGGTTTGAAAATATTTTCTCCCATTCCGTAGGTTGCCTTTTCATTTTTATGAAGGTTTCTTTTGCTGTCCAGAAGCTTTTTAGTTTGATGTAGTCCCATTCACTTACTTTTGCTTTTATTAACTTTGCCTTTGGTGTCACATCCAAAACGTCATTGCCAAGACCAATGTCAAAGAAATTATCCCCTATATTTTCTTGTGTGTGTTTTATGTCTCAGGTCTTACTTTCAGGTCTTTAATCCATTTCTAGTTGATTTTGTGTATGGTGTAAGATAGGAGTCCAGTTTCATTCTTCTGCATGTGGCTGTCCAGTTTTCCCAACACCATTTATTGAAGAAACTATCCTTTCTCCATGTGTGTTCTTGGCTTTTTTGTTCAAAATCAATTAAACATATATGCATGAGTTTATTTCTGGGCTTTCTATGCTGTTCCATTGATCTATGTGTCTGTTTTTATGCCAAACCATACTGTTTTTATTACTATAACTTTGTAACATAGTTTAAAATCAAGAGGTGTGATGCCTCCAGCTTTCTTCATTCTCAAGATTGCTTTGGCTATTCAGGGTCTCTTTTGGTTCCATACAAATTTTTTAGGATTGTTTTTTCTATTTCTGCAAAAAATGCCATTGGAATTTTTACACAGATTGCATTGAATCTGTAGATCACTTTGGGACATTTTAACAACATTAATTCTTTAAATCCACAAACAGAATATCTTTCCATTTATTTGTGTCTTCTTCAATTTCTTTCATCAATGTCTTATAGTTTTCAATGTATAGATCTGTCATGTCCTTAGTTAAATTTATTTCTAAGCATTTTGTCCTTTTTGATGCTATTGTAAATGGAATTGTTTTCTTAATTCTTCTTTCTCATATTCATTGGTAGTACATAGAAATGCAACTAATTTTTGTATATTGATTTTGGATCCTGCAACTTTAATGAATTTGCTGATTAGTTCTGTTTTTTTGTGGAGTCTTTGGGATTTCCTATATATAATATCACGTCATCTGCAAATAGAGACAATTTTCTCTCTTCCTGTCTGATTTGGATGACTTTTATTGCTTTTTCTAGCTTAATTACTCTGGCTAAGACTTTCAGTACCATGTTGAACAAAAGTGGTGAGAATGGCAATACTTGTCTTGTTACCGATTTTAGAGGAAACGCTTTCAGCTTTTCATCATTGAGTATGATGCTATCTGTGGACTTGTCATACACGGCTGTTAGTGTGTTGAGGCACATTCCCTCTATAAACAGTTTATTGAGAATTTTTACCAGGAAATTATGTTGAATTCTGTCAAGTACTTTTTCTGCATCTATTGAGATGATCCTATGATTTTTATCCTTCATTTTGCTAATGTGATAAATCGCATTGATTGCTTTGCAGATGTTAAACCTTCCTTGCATTCCTGGAGTAAATCCCACTTGATCATGGTGTATGATTCTTTTAATGTACTGTTGAATCTGCTTTTCTAATATTTTCTTAAAGATTTTTCGTTTATGTTCATCAGGGATATTGGCCTAAAATTTTCTTTTCTTGCAGTGTCTTTCTCTGCATTTGGTGTCAGAGTAATGTTAGCCTTGTAAAATGAGTTTGGAAATGTTTACTCATCTTCTAGTTTTTGGAAGAATTTGAGAAGGATTTTTTTTTAATGTTTGGTAGAATTCACCAGTAAAACCATCTGGTCCTAGACTTCTTTGTTGAGAGGTTTTTGATTATTGATTTAATCTCCTTACTTGTAATTAGTCTGTTCAGATATTCTATTTCTTCATGATTCAGTCTTGGTAAGTTGTATATTTCAGGAATTTGTCCATTTCTTTTAAGTTGTCCAATTTGCTGGCATATAATTGTTCATAGCACTGTCTTATGTTCCTTTATGTTTGTGTGGTAGCAGTTGTAATGTCTCCTCTTTCATTTATAATTTCACTTATTTGAGTCTTCTCTCTTTTTTTTCTTGGTCAGTCTAGCTAAGGATTTTTCTCTTTTGTTTATCTTTTCCAAAAACCAGCTCTTAGTTTCATTGGTCTTTTCAGTGTCCATTTCTTTCTTTTCACCCTCATCTTTATTTCATTTCTCCTACTAACTTTGGGCTGAGATTGTTCCTCTTTTTCTAGATCCTTTTGGTGTAAAGTTAGGTAATCTATTTGTGATCATTCCTTTTTTTTTTAATATAGGCCGTTGCTGTTATAAACTTCCCTCATAAAAGTGCTTTTGCTATATCCCATAAGTTTTAGTACATTGTCTTTCCATTTTGATTTGTCTCAAGATGTTTTTTGATTTTTATTTTGATTTCTTCTTTGACCCATTTGTTGCTCAGTAGCATATTGTTTAATCTTCACATATTTTCTGAATTTTCCTCTTTTCTTTAACTACTTTCTAGTTTCATGCCATGGTGGTCAGAAAAGAAGCTTAAGATGATTTCAATTTTCTTAAATTACGAAAACTTATTTTGTGGCCTAACATATGTTATATCTTGGGGAATGCTCCATGTACACTTGAGAAGAATGTGTATTCTGGGGCTACTGGATAAAATGTTCTATATATGTCTGTTAAGGCCATTTAGTCTAACATGTAGTTTAATTCCAATGTTTCCTTATTGTGGTGAGAATGTCTCAGCCTTTCCTACCCATTTCATTGTGATTATTTTCTCATTCACCTGATGTGCAGGATTCACTTAGCTAGATTCTGGATTTCTTTCAGATGTAATTGCTCCATGTGTAGCTGTACATTCAGTGCATCATTTTGGAGGAGGGAAGTTCAAGAGTCTCCTGTATTGCCATCTTGGTTGACTTTGGGTATTTTTTTTAACTGTTAATACAAAGCCAACTATTAGAACAAAAGGACAAACCTTCCTAAATACCAAAAGATATACTTAAAGAAATAGACAGAAGAAGCAAATAAAATGGGCCACATAGGGAAAGATACATTCTTATGTGAAAAAGATAAGGTGGGGAAAATTGTGTAGAGTGTGAAACTATTTATTTAAGAAAAAGGAAGATACAAAATGGGGAATGCCTATACATATATCAGCTTATATCAAAAAAGCAACAGAAGTATTAAACAAAATTTTAAATAACTATCTAAATGAGGACGGTTTAGGAACAGAAAATAAACTTCCTTGAATCCTTCTTGTTTAGGATGTTTGATTTGGAACCATGTAGTTTTCAATAATGATAAAACAATTTTTAAAGCAATTCTCAAATTGAAACATAAAATAAAATAAATGTAATTCTATATCCAGTTACTGGCAAAATCACACAGAGAATATGATTTTAAGTGACTTTAACACACAATCATTTGGCTGGTATCTCTATTAGGATGTACTTGAGGACAAAAAAATTTGCAAAAGAAAATGTTTTCATAGTTTCAGGTAATCATATTGTGGTTTTAGTATTGGTATTGCTAATCTAAGACTGTTATGTCAATATTGTGGAATAAAATAAATGAAAAATTATGTAACATTCCTAATTCAGTCACTCCTGATGACCTTGAGAACCAGGATTCTCAGCATGGAAGAAAGGAGGTATAAGTGTGTAAGACAGAAGAAATTAAATTTTAAAAACTAGTGTTCCTAAATTTGAACTAGGACTATCAATATGAACTCATAATGTATTTTACCTTTTTAAAAATATATATTTCTTATATATAATGGTGTGTATGTATATAACACACGTGAACGAACATATATACATACATTAGCATTCCTAGATCCAGATTTCGGTCTCTAAATACCATTCTCAAAGGACTGGGGCAGGAAACACAAAATGAGCCTGGAGCATCTTGTCATACCAAAGGAAGCTATCACAGACTAGGGTCATGTCAGCAGGACTCAAGATCCAACTCAGACGCTCGTGCTCCTCTTCACAAAAGAACAGGTCATTTGAGTATTAATAATTATACAAACTGCAAGACGCTTAATATCAAATATTTTTAACTTCAGGGAGACATAATGATACTTACAAAAATTTTTTTTAACTTGGTCACCATTTGTAAATAAAGGCAAAAAAAACAAGCCTTTCCTATGTGAACTGAACTATCAATATAGTAAATAAAAGGACGTTTGACTTTATAAAAATGTTTCAGCTAATATGTGAAGAATAAATTATAGAATTAGAATGTCACAATTTTGCATATTGTAATGAATTAATGCTTCTTTAATTGAGCATCAATGGCTGCTAACATCAGAAAAAGGAAGCCATCCAAATATTGTGTGCCTCCTGAAGAAAAAGCACAACACTCCTTATGAAGTAGTCATGCCCAAAATAAAGAACTAACCTAAATTTCACCAGGCCTATATGTGCAACTACCAACTTGTGAGAAATACAGAAGATGGATAAATCTGCTAATCCACACTGCAGGGATACAATCAGCACAGTCCAGACTGTGAGAAACCCTACAAGACAAATAGCCCAATTTCTTCTACAAATAAGCCAGAAGGAAAGCAAATGGAGGGAAAACCTAGCATTTAGGAGAGATTTAAAAGACATATCAACCAATCACATTGTGTGTACTTGGATCTAGGTTTAAAAAAATAATAACTGTAAAAATAATTATGACACTGATAAGACAAATTGGAAATTTGAAGACATTGCATATGAGTATTTTATGATATTAAAGAACTGTTCATTTTTTAGCTTTGACAATGGTGGTGTGTTTACAATAAAAAAAAATAAAAAGAGTCCTTGTCTTTTAGAGACACATACTTAATATTTATGGGTGAAATCATATACTGTCCAGGACTTACTTCAAAGCAATAGGCAAAAGGAAAGAAGATAGGGATATAGATGAAAATTTATTGTTCATGCGTAGATAATTGTTGATTCTAGGTGATGGATACATGATAGTCCATTACACAATTCTGCCAACTTTTATAGAAGATTGAAATTTTCCATAATAAAACGTTTTTTTAAATGATGGTTCACCTTAATATAAAGTACCTAGCTACATATCTCTCAAATTCCCACGTCCTAACAGTAGAAAACCCTGAAAATATGACCTAGTGTAAAATTAGATACCAGAACATTATCCATCCTTCCTAAAAACACAGATGTCTGCAGAGATCTCTGTCAAATGGTGAGATATATCAGTCTAAAAGAGAAGGGGCAATAGAAAAGAATGCATCTATAGTTGGTCTCTGTGAACGTCAGAAAAATTATTTCATACATTATTACCTGTGCCAGAGGGGTGCACCTCATTTTGGGGGAACACTATGCTCCTAGAAAGACAGTTTAGCAAAGAACTCCTGAATTTACATGACAAGTCCTTCCCACTTGTATCTTCTTAGAGCATGTGGATTATGCTCCTGCCTCCTTCACCCCGGAACTTCCATGACTTTAAACTTGCTTGAAAAGCTCTAGCAATTTAGACTTTTGTGGTTTCAGAGGAATCCTTCAATAATGAAGCTGCCATCAGTAAGGTATCTATGCCATTTGAGTACGGAGAACTTAAGGGCAGTGAATGGGTTCACGTCAGGCCAGATGGCCACTCTTAATACAACTCACAGTGTCTCTGTTTGCCAAAAATTGGGGGATCAGTGATGTACCAAATACCCCAAGATAGAGTTGCAGGCAGAAAGTCCTGCAGTGTCACCTGGTCTGTCCTTATCAGACAAGTATGCCAAGAGGCCAGAAATCCTTTCCTAAGGTCCCCAAAAGACATACCCATATTTGTAAAGTACTTATATAAGAAGAATCTCTTTTAAAAGGAGACATTTTCTAAACATTAGTTCTATTTCCAAAGTTTCATTTATAATATATAAAATGATATTCTTGAGGGGCCATAAATCCCCTGCTTGAGAGTGAGAGTATGGTGAGAGTGTGTCTCAGTCTCTCCTACCCATTTTGATGTCAGTTAGGGTTTACAGACTAGAAAAATATAGAATATTTGGGTTGTCCTATAATTGACTTTTATAACATACAATCTCAGTAAAACACTTCCAGGATTGCATTGTTAGTAGACTTGTTTCAACTCACTCCATCATCATCATCATAATTACTATTCGCTTAGCACCAACTATATGCTAGGTCAGCAAGCGTGTTCCTGGGGAAATATAATCTTGCATAGTGTTTCTCTCTCCACTTGAGGACAAAAAAAAGCAAAGAGGACTGTAAATAAATGAGAGTAAAATTATAAAAGTATTACCTTCAAAACATCTCAATTTAAATATAGAGGTAAGTTATTCTCAAATTTTAGTACTATACTGCCTAAAAATTCCTTGGAAGCTAGTGCATCTCACTGTATCGTAATCACTGTTTACCTACTTGTCATTTGCCTCCATAAGTCAGTAACTAAGTAGGGGTAAGGACCGTTTCTATCTAACCCACCCTCGTAGACTCAGCACCTAGCACATAGCAGGGGCTCAATTCATATTTTTCAAGTGAGTGAGTAAATAAATGAATGAATAAATGAGCAAATATAGCTCACAAGTGATCACATTGTGCCAAAACATGATACCAAGTCATTCTATCAGAAACTGTTCATATATTGTCTCATTTAATACTCACAAAACTTCTACAAGGAAGATATTATTATTCCTATTTTACAGATAAGGAAATTGGGGCTCAGAGAGCCCAAGAGACTGACCCAAGATCACTTGGTGAGAAAATGGTAGAGTTAGGAGTCCAATCTAGGCCTGACAGATTCCAGAACTCTTAGTCTTTCCACCACTCCAGCCTCCTGCCTCTGAGGGTTAACCATCTGCTGAAAGGTGAAGAAAAACAGAAGCTAGTGGAAAGATCCTGCCTTTACAAATTAGAGAAGGTGACCCCAGAGTCACATGCCAGAGCAAGGGCACTGTCCCTCTGAAGCAGAGCAGCTGACTCTCAGCCATCACTAGTCTAATTTTAAGGAAAAAGTTCAAATGCGCTCACATTGACACACATTTGCCTTTGTGTGGCTTTGGGCTGTGTTCTTTATTTTGTTCTAAACAGATCTTTTTCTCTCTCTTTTTTTAGTCACATTTCTGAAATAACGGACCATTGTATTCTGTATCAAATCTCATCACAGCTGCACATAAAAAAGTGCACCTCAAAGTTTCCTATTTTAAAAGATATGGAAATACAAGATTCTAGTGAGTCTAAATATTTCTTTATTATGTCCTCAGGTTGAGAGAAACCATTTATTCCTCTCTTTCTTTTCCTGGAACTGTTAAACATAGTAACTCTGTTCCTTCTCACCTTTGTGGCTTTTCTGGAGTTTCTAATTGTGCCTGGAGCCAACTTCAGGCTTGCCTGTCTTCATAGCATACACATGCTTAGGTTCAATTTGATATTTTCTCTTGGGCAGAAAAAGAAAGAATGGGTATTTCCCATGCATTTAGCAAAAGTGGGCCCTTAGTCTCAGGAGTTTAAAAAAAACGGGAAAGGAATGGTGATGCTCTAGTCCTTTATTAATGATGGTTTTTTTAAAGCCACTTACTTTTTACTAATTATTAATGTTTCCCTTATATTTTTGCCTAAGAAATATCTTTCGGACTGTGAAGGCAGATATAACATCATAATGATACCCAGAGTTCATCATGTAATTTAGTTCATTTCTACACACAAAATAACCAAGAATGCAGAAATAATTCTCTATTCAAAGATTAGAAATTAGTTCAAAATCAAATACCCATGTGCTCTCTGAGTTTCATTAAAAGTTTAAATTGGAGAATGTCTATTCACAGATAGAGGTCAATGTCACTAAAACGTTATTTTCAATCAGGTAGAGGTCTATTTCCAAAGCAGTTCCTAACTGAGGAATGACAAAGGGTTTCTGTAAATGACAAACATAGATATTCTTTTTCTTCATTTCTTAATGAATCAAAGAGCCTCATAATTATCCATAAAACATATGTATTTTGAGAACTATTCTAAAGTAGTTGGACAGTTAAATGAGCAGGCAAAAGTCCCAGTATGTTACCAAAAATGTCCCTCTTGTCTTTTCCTCAACTAACCATCATCACCACCTGGTAATCACATTATTTACGCATTATTAAACTTGTACAGTAATCAAAGGATCCCTTTTGGTGTTCATATGCTCTATCCTTGTTCATCTTTCTTTTATAACCTTCTTTAAAACTCTAGCCCTCCATGAAGCATTTATCAGAGAATAAGAAATCACTCCCTCACACAAAATAATTATTTTTTAATATAGCAAAAAATTAACAATCTTTATTTGCTCTCTCAGCTCCTTTAGACTAGAACTATATTTTGTCTCTGTTTTGCACAGTACTTTGCCCAGCACATGGGGGAGTTGAAGAGATAGTAGTTGATGGTGATTATGATGCATCTTGTACCTGTTCACAAGGGACATTTACTAAAGATTAAAAATAAATTCACAACTAATTGACTGCCAGCCATAAGCTCTACCACTGGGACTTCCAAACTACCAACTGGAAACAAAATGACTGAGCAGATCCTGCCAAGGACCAACTCAAAGATGAAAAACAACTTCTCTGCTTAACTTGCCTGCAACACAACTAATCAGATGAATGGCAACTTCAGTATTTCTGTAATTCTGCAAAGGGCCCACTTCAGGAAATGGACCTTTAGTTGTAAGTGTTGTAGCTCGTCCCCCTAAGTTCTCCCTTTCAAGCTATTAATGAACAAATATTTATTGAGTGCTAACTGTGTGCCTTGTTCTTGCAGACTCTGGGAGTGTAACCATAAATAAGACACCCATAATTCTTTCCGTTGTGGTGTGTATCCTAGCAAGGAAGGAAGAACAATCAATTTACTAAGGAGTAGTGTGGGTGAGCAACAGACAGAGATTGAGAAGATAAGATTTTGGTTTCTTTGAGGGCTTTAATTCTATCTCAGAACAGGAGCTAAGCTGGCCAAAATAGCCCTACTGGTTGAGATTCTTCTCTCTTCTTCATCATCCACCTTTTTTTTTTTCTGGACATTCTCTTTTCTTTCTTTTGACCTCCCATCTGCCCACCTTCCTCCCTTCTGTCACAAATCCTGAGGCCATAGATTATAGCTGAGTGATAGGAGTTATTATTGTTCACCAGTATCTAATTCTCCTTCATTTTGAGTTGGCCATTCCCATACCCCCTGGAGGTTAGGTGTGGCCATGTGATAGTTCTGGCCAAAGGAATGTGCATGATACTCTGGCTTTTCATGGCTTGTGCTTAACCCACCAGGTCTTTCTCATCTCCTGCTATGTTAAGCTCTGAAGCTTGGTGATTATATGGCAGTGTCATAAGATAGTGGGAGTCACCTTCAGCTTTAGTCCCTGTGTGACAGTGATAAGCAAATCTCTCTCTGACACGGTGAATGAGAAATAAACTGAAATTTGGGGGTTGTTACCACAGCATAACTTGGACTGTTCTGGCAGACACAGACAGATTAAGAAAACGACTGACCAGCACACACAGACATAGGGATGTTAACAACATCATTCATTCATTCAACAAGTATTTATTGAGTTGCTGCTATATAAGTGCCAGGATCTAACCTAGGAATATAGAGAAAAGACAATAAAGTCACTGTCCTCGAAAAGATTGCTGTTGAATAAAAAAAAAAAACTGACAAATATACAATTATGATAGAACTTGACTAGAAAACCTTTCTTGTTTTTTAATCAGTGAAATATGATAAGGAAAATTTGGAGGAATCCTTGTCTGCAGAATATGCAACTGGAAGTTAGGAGTCCAGCCCTGTGATATTTTTGTAAGTCATTGCTATTATTATTATTATCATCAACCTATTTATTATTACAGAACACAAGTGATTTTAGGCAAGATACTGAACCTTGCTTGTTTAAAATGGAGGAAAGATACCATTCCTCCCTTTTAGATTACTGAAATGTAATTAATATCCAATAGTAGAGAATGTCTATATACTCTACGTTCTTAGGGCAAAAGAATATCCCAGGCAGAGTGTCTAATGGAAAGGCCCCTGCTGTGGTTTCAGTAGTTGTGTACAACTGAGCCACATCCCTAAGCCTTGGTCTTCTAGGTCAGTCATTCCACAGGTGTCTATCCATCATTCATTCTGTGCCAGGTACTACACCAGGCTCTAGGGATAGGCCAGTGAACAAAGCAGATCCCTGCCCCACTCTACAAGCGAGTAGGGCATGAACTTTAAGCTTTAAGTACAATGATCATTAATTGCATAATTACGAATCTATTAAGAACTATAAAGGGAATTTTATTGGACTAGTGGAGAGAGAATAATCAGGGATAGCTGATAACTAAACTGAGCTTGGAAGAATCTATAAAATCAGCATACCAATATTTACCTTGAAGGTGGCTATAAGGATTTTTAAAAATAAATGAAAAATTCCTGGCAAATAATGCACTCTCAACAAATGCTATTTATTGAATGGTGTCATAGAAACTTGTGCTTACACAATCAAAAGCAAAGTACAAAAAGGGGGAAAAAAGGATGCAGCTTTTACCATATATTAACACTAATTTTACCACTATTATCATTGTAATCAATATCAAAACATTGCATTGAGCTGTTTCATAATTGTATTTTTGTGTTTCCCTTGACATCTCTCAAGTCAACCACCGGGGAAGCCCCTGTCTTCCTGTCTGCCTTGTTTTGGTTTTGTTTCATGTACCTTTCCTGGCAACGGGGTCCATTTGGTTGACTGGTTACCATAGGAGCCTGCTTGTTCTGAAGGGCAGTAAATGTTCTAGGGAAATCAGCAAACTACAGGAAAGGAAAAGCTGAAATTCTCTTGCCCAGATTATGAGTCAACAGGTAAATTTGATTCACTCTTTTCCAAATTACTTTTAGGTGGGGTCTAATCTGGGGTGCAAATGGCAGCTTAAAGGTTTTATTGCTTCAATATAGATGTTCCATCAAATCATTTTTACCTTATTCACATGGCTGTAAACAGTTTAAATAAGTCTCTTGATTTCACCACTTTATTTTATTTGATGACTAACTTTTATTGCTTCATAAATGAACTTTATGGAATTTTTCGCTTAGTTCTCATTGCATGGGGGGTGAAAAGGAATAATAAAAGTGTGTTTGATGATGATAATTGTAAATGACATACAGAACAGGACTAAAAATATAGAGCTTCTCTATAGTGGACATAGATAGGGAGAAAGATCTTGAACATCTGTATCCATGAGACTTTCAAATGAGTCCCTAGAAAGAAAAAAAGGTTATTCATAAATGCACAATCAAGGGCTGAACTTAAGCCAACACGGATCTCAGTTGAGCAAATTGTTTCATCCATTTGTAGAGACAGGAAACTAACACAGAATAATACGTCAAGCGCATATTATTTCATTTAAAATTCTGAATAGCCCTTTGAAGTAATATTTTTGTTATTCCCATTTTTCGAATGAAGAAATTGAAGTTAACGTCACAGGGAAAGACGGTAAGTGCTTTTTACAAGGATCCTAAATTTCTGAAGAACAGAAAAAATAGTAATTCTATTATTTCAGTTGTTTGTAAAGTAAATCAAAATTTAGATAGTTCCTAGCTGCTTAGAAAAAGTGTGACTTTTCAAAAGCACAAAGAAGAGGACAACTGTGCCATCCATTGTGCCATCAAGCAAAGTTCCTGAGAGACAAGAGTACAAATAACAGGGGCTTTTCTCTGTTGTTTGTCGAAAAGGAAGCACTGTGACATTGGCCAAAACAGCCCTGCACTTTCATTCAATGGAAAGAAATCAGAAAGTTCCCTGGAACAGGTTTGGCTGAGTGGAGAATCATGTTTGTTGTAGATAAATAACCATTTAGAGCTATTTTATCTTGGTTAAACTATTATCTTTCAGTATGGAAAAGAAATTTGGGTTCATAGCAGAGCTTTTTTAAGAAAACACTCTGCCTCTCATGAGATCCATCTCCTCGAGCTTTGCTCAGGAGTTTGAAGGCAATCTGTCAATATCTCAGAAATAACATCTCCGAAAAACAGCCCTGAGTAACATCTCCTCAGTTGAATTATATTTTCCTCGCCTAAAGAGCAGGTGGGGCTTGAACGCAAGAGGGTGTCCCCACAGAGAATTTCTGGGCTTTCCATCACTGCAATCTAAAGATATGTTTTAGGAAAAGGCAGAAGCGTGGCATCCGAATCAATTTCACACTTAATGGGAAAAATGCAGAACCGCCGGGACAAAGCAGCCGACAAGGCACTGGATCACAAACTTTCTGCCTGGTGCGAAGGCCTCAAGACAGGTGAGCCAAAAGCCACATATTAAAATCCTTCACCGAGATTCCTAAAATTAAAGTTTGCTCCGTTAGTAACTATTTTATCCTCCAGAAAAGAGTTTTAAGGGGTTACTCACTCTTGGGTTTTGCTATTGGAAAGTTGAAATAAAAACTTCAAGTTAAATATAAGAAAACTGCATATGATAATTTTTTATTGCATTAAAATACACACAGCATAAAACTCACTATCTTAACCATTTTTAAGCATACAGTTCAGTCGTGTTATGTATATTCAAATTGTTGTACAACCATCTCCACCATCCAGCCCCAGAACTCTCTTCACCTTGCAAAACTGACACCCAGTATCCATTACCCAATAACGCCTCAGGACCCGCCTCTCCCCAGCCTCTGGCAACTGCCGTTCTACTTTCCTTCTTTTTTCTTTTATCCTTCCTTTTCCCTCATGCCCCAGCCTTTGGAAACCACTATTCTATTCTCTATTACATAAATTCAGCTTTTTTTCTTTTAACATGCACCACATATAAGTGGGATCATGGAATATTTGTCTTTCTGTGTCTGGCTTATTTCACTTAGCATAATACCCTCGAGATTCATCCGTGTTGTCACAAATGGCAGGATTTCCTTCATTTTAAAGGCTGAATAACATTCCATTATATAGATAGATATATATTTTCCATTATTTGTATACCACATTTTCTTTATCTATTCATCCATCAATAATATTTCATCCTAAAAAATGCTTTTCACTTTTAGAATGGCACTATAGCATCAGCTATCACTATCCCTTTTAGCAATGAGTATAAATGACTAGAATATCTTCACCTTGGAGATTCTCCTAACAAAATATTTACCAGCTCTTCTCTCTATACAACAGGATTCCACTCACACTAATAAATGGAGACTTCGCAAACCATGAGGTCCTCAACCTAGCAGAGTACGTCTGGGGAGATCTTAAGATCAAGTACAATTATTAAACAGGCAGAACCTAACAGCTCCATGCCTACACACCCTTGGTAAACAGCCAGGATATAAACGGTTAGCCCCAGAATTCTGTTGTTTCCCTGTGTCTTGCCTACTCTGTGCAGTTTGCTCTGAATCACTGCTTCAATGAAAAAAAAAAAAACCAATGATTCACTCTCTTCTAATCTTAGTAGAAAGTGTTTCCACACCAAAATGGACTTTATTGTCCCTTCCACTCTCTATCAGCATGGCGTAAGAGAAAAGGTCAGGAGCCTGCTTGCTAATCCCTTCTGTGTCAAAAATCACCTCTAAGACCTTGAGTAAGTCATTTCTCATCTGAGCCTTCCTTCCTTCATCTGTAGAGTGTGGGGGCTGAGCAGGAAGATTTCTAAAAGTCCCTTCCAACTTGAAGAGTCTGTGATAATATAGAGCTGTTCCCAGGTGCCTGGCAACACTCCTAGTTTCTGTCTCTGTTGTTTCGCAATGTACATTTAAATTACGGGTCCCTCAAGTAAATTTCAATAAAAAGTCTCCTTACCCAGGGTTAATTGCAAGTCTTGAAAGGGGGAAGGGGGGAACCCACACAAAGAGTTGTTGAGAGCCCCGAGATTGCTACCAGGATTAGAATCAGCACTTTCGTCTTGCCAAAATTCCTCTCTGAAGTCACACAGGCCAATCCTCTTAAGAAAAGAGGCAGGTTCAGCTGGAGTCCTCACACCGGGTCTAACAACGGTGGGGGAATTTCAAGACATGGGTAAATCACTGTCCCCTGAAATCAAAGTTTTATATCTTATCCGGTATTTTAGCATCTCTTGCTAGACAGCAAAACCAGAAACAATAAACTTTTAATCAGAAAAAAAGGTGTGTATTTAAACCCAACAAGCCCCTATGGTTTGCCCTCCATATGCCCAGGGCAGGGCCACACGAAGAGCATCACAGGCCTCAAATTCTCTTACTCTGGACATTCTGTCCCACGTCATATCAAACACATTAATACACATCCACATCTCATCCTAAATATAACATTTTTCTTTAGTATGCAAAAAGACTTTTATCATCTTCTTTTTGAAATTGTTTCACTTTGAGGTTTCTTTCTCCTATTTTGCAGCCTATAATTTCTTTTTCGGATCTTGAACGTTTCTTTGGCTTTTTAAATATGTCAGGCCTCTAGTGTCCAATGAATTAAAATCTCCATGATTAGCCCCATGTTCAAATGTTCTTCTGAAAATACACCAGATCATCAGAACTGGGCCACAGAGCAAAGGCACAATCTGTGACACCTCCTCCAGATACCCCACAGGCCAGCTCCCTCCCCTGAACCCAAACTGTACTCTGGAGTCTCCAAGGCCAACTCAAGTTGAGTTCCAATTTGAGGCTAAGACTCCTAATCTTCTGGATAACCGAATTCAGGACAAGTAACAGAAGTAAATGAAAGTTCCCCTTCAGAGCTATCAGTTTAAGAACCATTCACATATGGCCCTAGGAAGACTTTATACCTTCTTAGAAGTTGATTCTTCCTGTCTCATTATAGGTTGACCTTTGAAATGGAGCTTTGCTCACATGCCGTGGCTGTACTGAAATGGCACTTCAGGTTCCACGGATGGGAATTTTCAAGGAAAGCAATCTGGAACCTGGGAGGGTGGGGATTGTAAACGAGAAACTTTGTACTGTACTTGGTATTGGAAAAATAATCAGTCTGCCAGAGAAGACATCTTCTGTTTTCTGACACCTGGTATCTAATCTAGAAAAAACTCTAATTGTTCTCATTTTTTCCATGACAAAATACAAGCCATTGCCTCAAGAGAAAAAAAAAACAGATAAGCTTGATTACAGGGTTAAGGATCCATCCAAGAAGCTCTTGTTCAGCCCTTGTTTTGGACACCAAGAATGCACTTCACTAAGACTCCCCCGGAGTATTTCAAAACAAAATCACCTTGAGCCTTCATGCAATGGACTATGTCAATAAAGTCCAGTGATGATTGAAACAGTAAACCCATTTGAGAACATGCAGTTTAGAATGGTACAAATGAGAAATTTCTGAAAATGTCCTAGACCAGTGGCAAATGCTGCAGTTTCCCCAAATCCTTCTTGGCCAAGGCTTGTTAGCACCCAAAGATACCCTAGGTGCTCAGAGACCTTCCGGGGTATATGGATCTTCTTTCTCTAACCCAAAACCAGAACATATGCCCGACAGTGGAACAGAATGTGTAAAATCCATACTTTTCTGGAATATCTAAAACATACACTCTCCATACCAGAGGGGATCCTTTATGAAATGACATTTGGGGGATGGAAGGCAAAATGCCCTCCAGAGCCATATTCAATTCCTGCTGATAAATCCGCTTTCTTCCTTTCCAGGATGGAGGGAAATGGCAGAGAGGGGAGGAAGATATTGGGACTTTGCCAGCCCACACAAAGATTCTCTTTTTCTAAGAAGAGTACTCACCGCAAAGAAAGGAGATTTGTGGAAAACACAATCAATTTCAGCTATTTCTACTTTTGCCTACTCTTAAAAGTCATAGTACACATATCCATTTCTATATTTCAGAATATGCTGCCTGGCCTTCTCCTGAGTTATGTATTAGTCCATAGGAGAAAATGATAGAAATTTATTTTTTTTTCTTTTACCATCAATATGGTCCCACTGACCTTACTGATCTTGGGGCCAATCTGGCAAACATGATTTCCAGGTGTCTCCCATCCCATCTAGCCCAGGTCAGGTTGGGAATGGTGTCTGAGATGCCGCGAGATCTGGCTTCAGGGGAATTAGTAACTGTCTTCCGGAGCGGGACAGAGCCTGGCAGCGCAGGGTGTCCCCTAGAAGACCCGCGTCTGTGACCCGATGTACCCCTGCACAGCCCAGGACCGATCCAAGGGAGCCTGGAAGCTGCAGGATACACGCATGCGCAATTCACCACTCCCTGCCCCCGCCCCGCACATTCAGTCATCCTGAAGTTTAGGCCCGAGTGAGCGGGGCTCGGCCTGGCCCAACCCGCTGACTTCCTGGGGCCAGTGGGTCCCCCTCGCTGCGAACCTGATGCAGAGCGGGGAAGGTGGTTTAAGCCAGACCCCTTAGGACCCTGTGCTGGGAAGAGACACAGGGCTTCAGCTGAAGTCACGTCTCCCAGGTGTCTCTCATCAGCAGACTTCCCTGCACTGCTAAGAAATTTCCAGAATTTAGAGGTGACTGACCCAACTTCCCTTCTTCGTGGGGACGGGTTTTTTTTCTTGGTAACAAGTTCCAGATAAAATAGTACCTCTGTACCTCTCACCCCTGATTTGATAGCAAACAGATAACAGTCTGCATATCTGGTAAATTGGTTTTTAAATCTTTCTACTCATACAGTCTTGTGTGGGTCTTGCTGACTGTGTGGTATATTAACTGTCCCACATGTTTTCTACTAATTGTGTGTTGGATTAGACAAAATTCCTGGTGAAAGCGAAGCATTGTGGTCAGCATGTTACAATTTTCAAGTCGCGTATAACAAAAACACAGGTAAGAATATTTTCTAAGGAGAGGCCTATGTTGGAAGAAAATTAAATTAGGTGGCTTATTAGGATTTTTATTGAATTTTAAGAACTGTCTTATTTGTTTTGCTCTTAGAAAGGGCCCATCCACTGTCCTTTGAAAGCATATTATGTAGTCTGTAACCATATCCTACATGATTAACCTTTTTGAGGGAGTTTAATTTTTAAATGGATTGGGAAGCTTACCACTGGGACTATTTTTAAAGCCTGTGAGGTATTTCATAACCTAACTATTATGAAAATTTTAGCTATTTGCTCTGGCTTCTGATTAGAACTATGTATAGAACCGCTTCATTTTAATTAATTTTTTTCTTACTAATTAAGAAATTGAGGCCCCAAGTTATGAAATGACTAACTACCCTGCTATTTAGTGGCAAGAGACAACTTCAAGAGTTTTTTTTCTATCGCATGGTGATACTTCGATGTATTTTAGTAATTTGTATTAATTTGGTTAGATCTTTGGAAGAAACCTAAGGGTCTTTTAGTGAAGCTATTCTTTTTATCTTAAATATTTGACAGCCCTGAAGTTAATCACCAGCCGTTCATTCAACAGATATAATTGAACGAATGCTATATTCAAGAGATTCTAAGTGGCTAAGAAGGAGGGAGGTACAAAGCACGTAAGGCCTTGTCCCACCCTCGGGAAGGGTACAGTCTGGCAGGGAAGACATTATGTCCTGACAATTCTCAGGGCGGACTTAGTAGGCACAATAGGTGGTAACTAGGACCCACAATAGTTTTAGGTGTAGGGGCCATGAAATGTTTTAATTTCAGTGTCTTTTCAGGTCAGAAGAAAAAATGAATACATCCAGCCTAGATTATATTTGTCTTTATACCAACACAGTCATAAAATATCATTTTTACTATTTTTTTGTGGAGGAACTCTCCCATGAAGGCAGAAGTGCCCAACACCCATGAAAGTTGTGTCATGGCTCTGGAAACGCTACCCCAGCAGAGCGAGCTGAATGCGTCGTTTTTCCCACCTGTGGCCTCACAGGCCTTGTAGCTCTATCTGCCTCTTGTCTCCTTTTCCACATAGCACTCTTGGGAATTTTTCTTCAGGCTAAAATTTCCTTTGCAGAGGTCCAGTCCCAAAGAGAGCTCAGGTGATTGAGCAGTAAAGGGTGGTTTTCTGACCTCTGGAACCAGGAAGCCTTTCCATACAGACCCTGTAGAATTCCAACACCATGGCCTCAAATTTATGCCATTTTATGAGCTTGGCAAAGCCTCCCAAACAGACAAATTTAAGATTTTCCAAACTTCATGACGTTAGTAGATGTTCCTAGGGGAAAAAAAGGTTCTATGACCAAATAATTTGGGGGAATGCTATAGATAACATATCCTGCTCTTGTCTATTATCAATGAGCATATTATCTGTTATCAGATGCCCAACTGTAAGGAAACCTGGTTAGCTTTGTTTAACGCAGCATTTTCCAAACTTATTTGAACACAGAGCCCTTTTTCAAGAATGTTTATTAACATTTCACGGGAAACTAATGTCCCTTGGAACATAATTTGGGAAATACTGGTCTACACCAGGCATTGGCAAACCTTTTATGTAAAGGGCCGTATCGTAAATATTTTAGGCTTTAGGGGCCAGATAGTCTCTGTCGCAAATACTCAACTGTGCCATTGTAGTTAGAATGCAGCCATGAACATTACATAAACACAGGGGTGTGGCTGTATATTCTGATACAACTTTACCTACAAAATAAGCGGTGGGCTGGATTTGGCCCAAGGGCCCTAGTTTGCCAACCCATGGCCTATAGTTTCCACTAAAACTTTTCAGAAGAGCTCTAGCTCTAGCCAGAAAGGTTCCAAAGTCCTCTCACCACATGTAATTTTCAAAAACAAGCAATCCATCCTAAAGTTTTATTTGTAATGTATCTTTTTGGGCTGAAACTAATATCAACCTAAATAAATGGCTTCTCTTTCCGTCAAAGGCCTTAAAAGTATTTGTCAAAAGAGAGCAAAGATCCTTGATAAAAAACAGTGGTTGTCCCTGGATGTGGGACTACAAGGGATTTTTGTTTTCTTCGTTGCACTTTTCTGTAACATTTTTGTAATCAGAAACAAAAACCTTAGAAGGTTTTTTTTAATAACCCCACTGCAGTTCAGTCTTTTTCAAAGTCTTTCTCTTGTCTTAACAATAAAGCCACCTCATGTGTGCATGGCACTTGGTAATTCCCAAAGCCTTATATGCTCTTTAATTCTTATCTCCCTCTCAGTTCCCTTTTTAAGTAAAAAGAGGACAGATATAGGTTCCGCTCTCAGCTTTCCTCAGTCCCTCCCTCATGTTCTCACTCTCTATGATTTAAATTTTCCCCTCTTTGTGACTGTCTCCTAAATTTATATGCCTAGATGTGATCCATCTCCTCTTATCAGAATCACCTTGGAATTTATTAAATATGCAGATCTCTGGCTCCACCTGAGACCTAATTCATCAAAATGCTCAAGGATAGAGCCTGAGTTTATTTAAAAAGTTCCGTAGTAATTGAGATGTGTACTCCAGGTTTAAAAGGGGGAAAAAAAATGTTTCTTTTGAGAGACTTAATTATATGATATTATATTTTTTTTCTTGGTTTGTCTTCTACACCAGATTCTTAAAAGCAAGGAATATGGCTTATTTATCTTTTTATCCTTTTTATAACTAGTTACCAACTCTAGTGGTCTTTAATGTGCAAGATGGATCCCATTTTAACTAGCAAGACAAAAAAAAATATGCAGTAAACATAAAGGATGTGTCTGTCTTTGTTCATTCTCTTTTTTACCTTCCTCATACTCCCCACTGCATTACATCTGGGTTTCTTTCTCCTGACACACCACTGGTATTGTTCTATCAAGGTCACCAACAGCCATTTAGCTGCTAAACTCATAAGACACGTAAGTACTCATCTTTCGTGTTCTCCCTCCAGCTTTTGACACTGATGATCATTCCCTTGTTCTTGAAATGCTGGTAATTGATGTTTACTTAAGTGTCCCACAAATACTGCTAGTTCGTACCCAAAATGGAGCCCATCCTTATGGCCACAAATATACTACCTCCTGCTTTGTCCCCTCTCTGTCTGAATGGTACCACCATCCACCTAGTTCCCAAAATAAAAACACCTGAGTATCAACCCTAATTCACTCTCTTGCTTATTCCATCTGCCTTATATAATTAATTACCAACTACTTACCCACAATTCCAAAACAAAGTACTCTAAAAATTGAAAGATTTTCCATAACTCACTTGGCAGCAAAACCTGCTCTGAAGTGATTGAGGGTTATTAATAGCCTTAATGCACCTCATTTATTGTGAATATTTGTATGTTTTACTGTGGAAATATGGGTGTCTTGATTGCTGCCCAGACCTCCCTCAGAGTATTATGTAATATATTTTATATACATAGTATTACCTTTCTAGAAATATCTAAAAAATTCTTAAATCGGAAAAAAATTTGGTCTCAACAAATCCCAGGGATTGTAAAATTGTACCTCCCAAATAGCTCTCCAGCTCTTCTCATTCTCTCTATCCCCCTTACATAAAGCAATTATCATCCCTTGCTGGATTGCAGTAACAGCTCCCCAACTGCCCCCCCGTCAGTACTCTTGCCTCTTCCAATCCATTTTCCACCTGCAACCAGAATAATCATTCTTTAAAAAAAAAGGGGGGACAAATCTTCTCTTCCACTAAAACCTTTTTATGTCATATTTTTCTTCAAGCATAAAGTCCAAATTTAGAACATGGCCTAGAATTCCTCTAAATCTCCAGCCTTATTTCCATCACTTTCTACCCTCAACTTGGCCATACCAAATACCTTCTGGTTCCTCCATGCCCCTGCTCTCTTTCACATTCACTCTTGGAGTTGGACTCAGTAAATGTTTGTTGAATTAATAAACAAAGTCTAACTTACTTTCTGGGCTATTAGTAGAGACCTCATAGGTATTTTCTCTGAGAAGATTCCTGTTATTTCTTAATTCTTCTCCTTCTGTTATAAGGAGGGGAGGTGGAGGCAGCAGTGACTATAAGTAACAGTATTAGCTAATAGAAATAATGGTACGGACAGGAGCAACCTAAATGTAATGACCAAACACAAGTGTTTTATTGCCTAATGACATTTCAAAACTATTTCCTGGCATTTGAGCCATTTTCTACTAGTTGCTTCTCTAGCTAGCATCTAACATTCACAGAGGTTTTACCTCTAGTTAACATTTTTAAACATCTGTCATGTGCATAGCACTTTATATACAATGTATAAATTATTTCTAATCCTTTTAATAAACCGACAGGTGGGTATTATTATCTCAGTTTTAAGGATGAGGAAACTGAGGCTCATACAGTTTGACTGATTTTCCCCAAGGTCACAGATTCAACAAGTGGCGGAAATGGGATTTGAACCCGGTCCTCTTCATGTACAAAACCTTCTCTACTCCCCCACACTGTCTTTCAGCTCAGTAATAACTGTCATACTGCTAGGCAAGTCTGAAGTGATGAATCATGGATGACAGGAAGGGAAACTAGGGAGAGAAGCACATGGGAGTGACCGAGTAAACAGGAAGGGAGGAGGGAAAGGCATGGAACTTACAAACTCCTTAATTATAAAGAACTCAAGCTAGGTTGTAAATTCTATCAAGGAAGGGTCCAATTCTTTTACTTCTTTATCTCGCACGCTGCCTAGGACAGGGCTGGGAACTGAATGGATGTTTAATGAAGACGTATGAATTACCCACTTATTAATAAGTTGTTGATTAAGTATCACTAACATTCATCACTGCCTGCTTTTCCGCGCCCTTAAGATAGAGAGTAGTAGAGGTCAGGACAAGGTGTGGTGGGTGTAGTAAGGCTTATCAATAGAAGGCATTTGAACGCCTATTAAAGGTCTCCTTATTAACCTTTCTGACCCAAGATAATATTTTAAAAAGTGCTGAGTTCCAATAAGCCAAAGTGCTGTGTTTGGACTTTCAGGGAATTGAGCTGATGGGAAACAAGTTGGATTTCTATCAGTGAACTGTTTAGATACTGGTTCTTATAATCACAAATGTTTATTAAGCATTTACTGCAAGCCAGCCAGTGGGTAGGCATTATGACCCAAACATCCAGATGTATCCAGATGGAATAAATATGCCTTGAAATGTCATTTTGTTTGCCTAAAAAGTCCAAACAGAGACCTTCTATGGAGATAAAAAAAAAAAAAGCCATCTTGATTATTGCAACAGTTATGTCATCCTTGACAAAACAGTTTCAAAGAAGTGTTGTAAAACACTCACTTTCCTGCATAGATGGTCGTGTGTCTGCATTCTGCTTCTTGGTGGGAAAGCTGCTATGGTCCATCTCTGTGAGGAAAAGCCTTCTGCTCCTTCAGAAAATCTCAAGGCCTCTGTCTTGAGTGTGTATATGTACGCTCATGTGTGTTCATTTTCGGAGGATGTAGAACAAGATGCGTCCCAGGAAAATGCAAAACTAAAGAGGAAGTCATATGAAAAAAGAAGAAAATTGTGAAATCTGGAGAAGTTAGAAAGGAAACAGTCCTCTGTGTTAAGCTGGTACCTATGATGTACTTAAACCAGAATTTTCACAGGGCTGTGGCATCAGAAGGCACTTTCCATTTTCCCAGCAGTCAGTGGAACTCCAGTACTTTATACCTTATCCAGGTGACTAAGGCAGGATCCAAAGAGAAGGTATCATAAATGCTTAGAGGTGGAAGATGTGTTACAGGCAGCTGGTCCAGTCTTCCTAAATGCTGTTGCCATCAAAAACACCTGAGACACTTTCTTAAAATTGGAAACTTGAGACCCGCGCCACGTTCCTAGATTTTCCAGTGAGTAGGAGCTGGGAATCTGCTCTATCAAGCCCCTAGGTTATTCTGAAGAGAAAAGATGACAAATAAATAATGACAAATGTCAAATAATGAATAGTTATTTTACCATAAAGTGGGATTTTTCAGGAAGAAAGAACAGATTGGAGAAATAAACTCAGAGAAGAAAGGTGTAACAGAAATTATAGCTTCAGAAATATATTGCTATTACGTGGTCAGAAGTAATCATATATAGGCCCAAACCACCAGATGAAAAGTTCAAGGACCGGCTTTCTTCTCTCAGGTGTATGAGCTAGAGGAAGTCACATGACTGCTATCTAACTCCTGAAATCCACTAAATAGAAACACCGTGCCTGAAACATAGGTGTGATCGATATCTAGAAGCTTCTGTGCCTCAGTTTCCTCATTTATAAAATAGGAGCGCTCACATGAATCCCCTGAAGACTAGTTTTCTCATTCCAGAAGTAGAGTTGAAAGAAGTTTTTTCCTCTTAATGAGTGAAACTTTACATAGAAACACTACTTCATAGAAAATGTAATACAAACAAGCAGATTTATCCTGCTCCTGTCTTTCAGAGACCCTATGGGGAAGAAAGTGCAGGATCTCTATTCAAAGAGAGGTTTTGTGTTACACTTTCTCACCATTCCTGGCTCGATTCATTGTACATGAAAGTGAGAGAAGACTGAGTGTTATGAGTTGAATTGTGTCCCCCAGAAAGATATGTTGAAGTCCTAACTCCTGGCTAGTGAATGTGACCTAATTTGGAAATAAGGCCTTTGATTTTATCAAGTTAAGATGAGGTCAGTAGGGTGGGCCATAACACAATATGACTGGTGTCCTTCTAAGAAGAGAGAAATTTGGGCACAGACATGCACAGAGAGGAGAATATCACGTAAAGACACACACACAGAAGGGGAAGGCCATGTGATGACAGAGGCAGAGATTGGAATGCTGCAGCTGCAAACCTAGGAATGCCAAGGATTGGCAGCCACCACCAGAAGCTAGGAAGAGGCAAGGACCGGATTCTACCCAGGCTCTCCAGGGAGCATGGGCCTGCTGACACCTCAATTTCTGGCTTAGCCTCCAGAACTGTGAGACAATAAATTTCTGTTGTTCTGAGCCTCCCAGTTGGTGGTGCTTTGTTATGGCAGCCCCAGGAAACTAATGCAGTGAGTGAAGTCCTCTAGATGCTCAACCAAAGCAAACCTCTTCTTGTCCTATCAAAGTAGAAAGATTACTTCCGTCCATGTGTCTTGGCAGTTCAGGGGCACGTCCTTCTGATGCTCAGAGGAACGCCCATCAACCCTTCCCTGGGTATAATCCCAACACCTCCAGTGGCATCACAGTGAGGGTGGCCAGACATTCCAAAGATGGGCTGACAGGGACAGAGTAACTCTCCAATCTATTAAAAGCAAAACAAAACACAGCGTTAAAAGCTGTAACACTCATTCATTTCAAATTTGGAATTAGTATCTAAAAGCCAAAGTGCTGAATCCCACTCAAGTCTTTATCCATTAGTTTTATATTTAAGGCCTATATTTATAACCTTCACATTTTCTATGGGACAGTTTGGTGACTAAAATTTCATTACAAAGTGACATTTGCTTGGGAAAACCAGGGCCTCATAGAGGAAATTGTGCCAGGACACCTTTCTGAGATGTTTTTTAAGCCAAAAGCATTATCCCAACATAAGTATTGTTGCTGGTTTCCTCTCAACATCATCTTGCAAAATAAAAAGAAGAAGGTTTATTATTCCCATCAGTTCACTGGTGGAAATTAAATAACAAGGCCGAGAAAAAAGCAATGTATGTTCTCACTGTCAGATATGCAAATAGAGTGTGTGAAGAACTATCCCATTAGTTCGCTGTCTGCCCAGAGAGCCAGGCCTCTCTTCGGCATCCCCTATAGGTTAATTGCGGACGGCTGCTTGCTTAAAGAGTCTAGCAATTATTCTGAGGAACCAACTAGCCAAATCTATTCCTTTTGATTATGAGTGAAAATGCAGAGCTTAAGTATTCTCTAAAAACAAAAAAAAGCAGGTTTTGAAGGTGGGAGGAAGGAAATTTGAATTCGGCCCAACAGTTGATGCTGACATTTAATTCTGTCGAGAATATTAAATTGTCTCATCTAAACTGCTTTTTAAGCCATAAATTACAAATAGGTGAGCTAGACACTCAATACAAAGCAGTTTCTGTACTAGCTGGGGATTTCAGTGATTCTAAAATATTCTAGGCTTGTGGTCTATTTCACTGTCTCTGTAGAATCTTCTGATTAAGTGAGGAAGCCCAGAAATACAGGCATAAAAAGAAGATTTTATTTTTAGTCATTGCCTTTGGCAGAAGTTCTCTGCCTAAATGGAGGGAATTTATTCTCAAAAACGGAGTTTTCTTTTCTGCCACGTAAAGAAATAAAAATAGGAAAGGCCTTGTAAATTATCATTCCTCAGTGGCAGGCTGTCTAGTTGTGGAGCAGGTTGTCAGGTGAGGGCTGTTACAAAGTCACTCTGCAGGCAAGAGTCCCCTGCCTATTTCCTAACACTAAAATGACAACTGGGAACAGATGAACAGGCCTTTGGGCAAAAACATATATTTTTCCATGAATCAGAGATGGCCAGAGATGACACAGACTTCCACATCATTATCATACACCTCTCTTCCACCAGCAAAATTCTCAATGTCAAAAAGTAGTCACAGGCCTCTTGTACCCTTCCTAAAGGATGTCAGAATTGGATGAGCTCCACATGTATAAGCACTAGGGAAACCTTCTCCTCACCCGCCTAAGCCACCTTTTTGATGAGCCTGCTGAAAAAGACTCAGGATGGGTCAGGATTAGCGACTTGGCCACAGCCAACATATCTCCACAGTTTGATCTAATTGACCTAAAGCAGGAGAAATTTAAAGAGCTCAGCATACTGGATCTCAACATCTCCACTGTGGCCTTTACTCTTATTCTAATGGTTCCTTCACATGCTAGGCTGAATGCTAAGATTCTGCCCCCTGCCCCAAGATTTCCCTCTCTATTCCCTAGGAAGTGAATATGACGAGATATCATGCCCATGATTATATTACTTTACATGGAAAAAAGGGAACTTTGCAATGCAATGAAGGTTACTAATCAGTTACCTTCAAATAAGGAGATTGTCCGAATGGTCCTATTCTAATCACATGAGCTCTTTAAAAGCAGAGAGTTGTATCCAGCAGGTAGCAGAAGAAGAAGCCAGAGAGATTCAAAAGGTGAGAGGGATTTGATGTAAGGGAAGTTCTCTATTGCTGAGCGGACAAGGCCATAGGCCAAGATCTGAGAGCAGCCTCTAGGAGTGGTCCCCAGACAATAGCCAGCAAGAAAATGGGGACCTCAGTCTTACAACCACAAGGAACCAAATCCTGCCAACCGCCTGAATGAGCCTGGGGGCATATTCTTCCCCATAGCCTCTAGATAAGCGCCCAGCCTGATCAAAACCTTGATTTAAGCCTTGTGAGACTCTAAGAAGGGATCCCAGTGCAGCCCACCTAGATTCCTGAACTACAGAACAGTGATCAAATAAGTGGATGTTATTTCAAGCTGCTAAATCTGTAAACGATTTGTTACTCAGCAATAGAAAGCCAGTATACCCTGCTCCCAAATCACTATCTCTGTGGACTATCCAGGAACCCAATTCATCTGAGACCAGGGCCCTACCTTCCTCTTACCAGAGCCTCCTGCTTCCTAATCAAAATTCCCAGCCCAGTGACTGCTACCTGCTACCTGAGGGATTATGTGCTTGCCCAGATTCCTGAAATCCCTGGCCTCTGACTTACACATTCTGGGGGATACCTGATCATTGGGCTCCCTTTCCTCATCATATTAAATACATGCCCACATCCAATGCCTATTATTCATATAAATTTAGGAAAAGAGTGTGGACTTGCAAGCAGCCAGGATTTTGAATCTCAGCTCTACCACTTACCAGTTATGTGGTATTAGGAAAGTCATGAAACATCCAGGGGCTCCTTTTCACATTGTAAAACGGAAACAATACCATTTACTTAGTGCGATTTTCAGAGGATTAATCATAATGTATGCAGTTCACAGGAGCTTATCATCATTACCGCTTTTCATATTAATCCACACAACTAAACAGTACATTCTTCCTGCTGAAGTGGAATTCTTCCCAGAGCTTTCAGCTGGATTTGTCCCTCCAATTTCCGCTTCGGTGGGTAAGTCTCCTTCCAAGTCCCCACCACTCCCAGTTGGCACACCATGTTAACCTCACCATGGCCCATTTCCCAATGTAGCACACCCCCACTCATTCATTCACTCATTCATTTGGGGCCTTCTATATGCCAGGCACTGTAAAAGGCACAGGGAATAATCATGAGCCAAACAGGTAAGATCTCAGAGTTTAAGTTCCGGTGTGATCCTTGCTTGCTGAAGTCATTCCATAAGCTGTGGGACTTTATTGCAATTTTGAAGTTACCTCAAGAGTCCTAACATTACCCTGAAAATGTATAGAAATGTAATCAACATCATTCTTGCCCCAAACAGCAAGCGTTGTGTTTCACATCTGATAGCTAACATTTAATATTTCTTTTACAAGAGAAAAGAACAAAGCTAGTAACTTTTACGCGGTAATGAAATGCTTGAGATACATACTTCAGTGAGTTAGTGAAAACAATCTCTTCGTTTCAGAGATTTAGGTAATTAATCCACAAAGAGAACATAAGGCTGTGGCCAAGGCTGGGAGTACTGTAGAAGTACGTGAACAATTTGCTGGTTAGATCTCAGCCTAGCTGCTGTCTCTTGATTAAAAAGAAAAAAAAAGAATCCTCTTAACCTCCCTTTGGAAGCAAGCCCCGGCTCTCCCTGGAGGCCATCTTGTAACCCAAAAGAGCTCATTCCAGAGAACCACTGAATTTATCTTAATGGCAGTTTATCATGATGGGTGTCAAGGCTGAACAGCATAACTGCATGAAAAGCCTGTCTGTATCGGACCCGTCCAACACCGTGGGTTTTGTAAGGGAGAGTCCCTCATTGAGGTGTTGGCCCAACACCATCAATATCACCGTTTACAGCTGGTGCTGCAAAGAAGTAAATAAAAAGTGAGGCTGAAAGGAAAACAGAGTCTTCATTGAGTTGCCTCCTATTTACCAGGAACCCCACCGGGTGTTTTTTTGGATTGGCGAAACTGAGCTCTACATATTTATGTTGGTAACATTTTCCAGGAGGTTCTACCAAAAGGTATCTGAGCACCTTGTGTTGTGAAATTCAGAGAAATGGAAAATATTAAGACAAATAAGCCTTGTCTCTCAGTACAACCTCCTGGAAAAAAAAAAAAAAAAATTCTACCTTTCCAAGGGCATCAGCCTAAATGAGGCCTCAGTTCTTAAATTCTTTAATCAGTTGCCTTAGAAACCAGGAGAACGTGGTGAGCGCCTCCAGTCAGCAAGGTAATACTGTGATAGGTTTAATCACCTGTTACTGGCCACACACACACTTGAGTGAAGGTGAAATTGGTATTATTCATTGTGACTAACTTTCTGCATTTTGCAGATCTTTTGGCACCTAAATAAAAAGTCTATCTCAGGAGGCTGAAGGAGGGAATGTTAAGTACGCCGGGATAAAGAATTCTTGTTTATCAGTCATTGGTGAGGTATCTCAACTGGAAAGCACTCAAAAAAGGTGGAATTCAATCCAGTTCAACAAATTATTTATTGAATTTCTACTACGTGCAAGGTATGGAGTGAAAATCAGTAACCAATTATATTCACTCATTCCTGGAGAGCACAAGGGGTTTAGAAAATAAAATATGGTACACCATGATCTGAATATTAAAATAGTGAGAGAAAAATGTTCTATCATTTCTTGAATTTCACCAGAAGCCAGACATTGAGTTTACAGGTCAACTAAGGAATCATCACATTTTTAAGTTCTTTGAGACCTCCAAAATGTTTATTATTCATTCAAAGATATGTAACTAAAAGTAAAGATCATAGTTGTGGGTTCGGAAATCTGTGTCTAATTGCATCTGCCAACAAGATTAGATTTAACTCTTAGCTAGCTAGCATCACCAAATAGAGGCTCTCGTAGTCCTAAAATCTCCTCTGTGTGTCCCGCTCCAGGCTTATTCCAAGCCTCTTTGTGTGATAGAGAAAGGTAACAACACTTTCTCCATCAGGGCATTTAATTCTGAGCTCCTAGAGTTGTTTGTTGTTTGGGGGTTTTTTCTCTTTTTTCTCATGTTCTTGCTCAAAGTTGATTCTATATATATTGCATCTTTTTTTTCCTTTTCCTTCTTTTCTCACCTCCTTTCCTACTCTTTCTCCACCTCCCACCTAGATAACAAATGTTGAACAATGTAGTTTCATATTTCTCCATGCTCTTGTCTTGTGGCCTCAAGAGGAGAGGGGAATAGCTGTTTGTTTTACCAAAATGGTGTCATATATGCAAGAATTACATCTTGCTTTTCTCGCGTAACAGTGCATAATATCCTTTCGAGTTAGGAGATATAGGTCTGATTTATTCTTTCAGCAGATTTACAATACCCCATGTTTCAAATACAGCGCAGTTTATCCATCCATCCTTCTATTAATGGTTGTTCACTTTGTTCCTCAGTATTATGCTTCTACAAGCAGAGCTGCTGTAATCATCCTGGTAGACTAGTACCTTTATTTTTATGGGCAGAATCACAGGAATGGAACAGCTGAGTCAAATGGTATGTATATTTTTTATTTTAAAAAATACTGCCAGATTGCTTCCCAAAAAGCGCATTCTATCAATTGTGCATGAGACTATCCTTTTCCCCAAATTCCCACATATTGTAGACATCATCTTCCTTTAAATTTCTCAAACTGATGTGTAAAATGAGTTATTTCATTTTTATTTTACCTTGTACTTCCCTGACTAGTAAAAAAATTGAATAGCGTTTTATTTGTCTATTGCTGCTCTGGACTTGTTCCTTGAAGAACTATCTGTTCAAATCCTTTGTCCACTTGCCTTTGGCGTGTTTGTCTTATGGTTATCAATGTGCTGAGTCTCCTTTTATCTTACAGGTAAGAGCGCTTGAACTGTCATTTGTGTTTTAAATATTTTTTCAACTATCGATTTTTACATAGCGCCTCCTACATTTTCTTGTTCTGGTTTTCACATGTTGTGATTTAATCTTTCTGGAATTTTTATGGCAAAAACGTTGAGGGTCAAATTTTATTTTCTTCTAAATGGAGAACCAGTTTTACCGGCACCATTTATGAACTAGACCATCATTTTCCCACTGAATTCAAATACCATGTCTTTTTTTCTGCCCCTGATCAGTGTGCCAGTTTCTATGTCAGCACCTCCCTATTTGGATTATGGTAGCACTATAGGACGTTTTATTATCTATTGTGCTTAATCCCCCCTCACTATTCTTGTTGTCTTAATTTTATTGGCTGTTCTAAATATTTATTATTCAATATGAATTTTTAAGTCATCTTGACAAATCCTCCTTTCAAAATACCCTCTGGTTTTTAATTGGCATTTGTACTGAATTGACATATTAATTTTGAGAGCATGGATGTTTGTACCATTTTAACTTCTCTCACCTAAAAATATGACTTATTGATCCATTTGTTCAGAAAGTTTTACCTCTTTTACATGAGAGTTTACAGGGTTTTTTCCACATAGATCCTTATGTTTCTCGATGAATTTATTCCTAAGTATTTGACAGGTTTTGTCACTATAGTGAAGGTAACTCATTTTCTAAATTTTCTACATTTTATTTCCAGGTGATTATTGCTGATATATGGAAAAACTATTACTTTTTCATACTTGTCTTATTTCATCAATTCTGAAACACACATTTTGACATCTCTGAAAATGGGATGTGTCCTATAATGATGGCATCTTAATTATAATTGACAATTTTTTCCTTCTTGGGGATACATAAAGTAATGGGATATCTTGAAATCCATGGCATCTTAATTTCTTTGAAAAATACCAATCAACTTACCGCATTTTCTTCTTCTATTTGGTATGACTGGAATTTCTAAGGTTTTCTGAGTACATAATCACATCTCCAAGACAATGAAATCTCTTCTTTTCCAAACTTATGCCAATTGTTTCATTTTCTTGTTAAGAGTAAATATTGCTGTGTTGTTTTTGTGTTAGGGAATGATTAGCATAAACAATTTTAATTGCTTGCTGTTGGTTTTTTTATGTCTTAACCATAGGTAAGTAATTTCTTTTCCTACTTTACATAGTTTCTTTTGGGAATGTCTGACGAATATTAATAAACGCGTTCTAAGCATTTTACTTTTATGGTTAAATCACATGATTTTTCTCCTTCAGCATATAAAAATCATGCTGATAATTTTCCTAATTTTGAACCATTCTTGCATTCCTGCAATTAATCCTACGTAGTAATAGTATATCATAGTTTGTGTTTTTTTAAATACAATTCTGGATTCAGTTTGATTATATTTTAATTTGAATTTTTTTGCCACTGTATTTATGAGGTTGAACTGTAGCATTTTATGTGTACTACCTTTATTAAGTGTTAAGATTATGCTGGTTTTATGAAATACGTGGGGAGATTTACATCTTTTCCCTCATCTGAAATAGTTTAAATTGTTTAATTTGCATGATTTCTAAGGATTTGATTAAACTCAGCCACAAAGCCATTTGGTCCTATTAACTTCTTAAATGGCTTATTTTTATTCACCTTTCCAGTATTTTCTATAGCGTTTAGTATACTAAAGTTATCCTCCTTTTAGATCAATTTTAGTCATTGACAATGTTATAACATCAATTTCCTCTAAGTTTTCAAATGTGTTACCTTAGAGTTTCATGAAATTTTTTTCTTAGGTCTTGTAGTCTTTTCCACATCTGTAGTTATGATTCCTTTCTCTTTTCTAATCTTTTACATTTAGCTCTTTCTCTTTTCTTTAGTCGGCTTATGAGAGATTTATCTATTTTATTCATCTTTTCAAATAGTCAGGTTCCAGGTTTATTTGCCTTTTCTTGCTTTTTTTTGTTTATTTTCTATTTTATAAATGTTATATTTTATATAAATCTGGTTTATTTTGTGGATATTTTAATTTCTTAGGATGAGTACAAGGTATCTTCATTTTTAGAGATCCTTTAATAACAATGCCACTTAAAGCTCTAAATTTCATCTGATTCTAAGTTTATGTTTCATAAGTTTTGAGTTGAAGTGTTCTCATTTTTGCTGCCCTGGGGATACTTTGTCATTTCTGTTTTTTGGGTTTGGCGGGGGCAGGGGCGTGGTTTGATCCAAGAGTTATTGAGGGATGTGTCTAAATTTGTATACCTATCAGAGGACATGGATTGTTTTAAGATTACTTAAAACCCTGTTTGGGTTTTAAGATTACTTTTTGGCCAGGCACATGATCAATCATTACAAATATTCCAGGGACATTTAAAAAAATTATACGATCTATTTGAAGGATGTAAGGTTCTGTTTTGTTGATTATTTATTTCTTCTATGTCATTACTTTTGTTTACTTGATCTAATTTTGAATATGTATGTTGAAATCTCCTACTTTTTTGCCTTATAGTTTTTGCTTTATATATTTAGTAGCTATGCTGTTTTGTGCCATCAGATCAAAAAAAAAAAAAATGTGAGTAAAAATGTATCTTCTGGTTTGGGAGAGTTCAAAGAAGTTCCTGGCCACTGTTTGACCACTATCCAGGCTTATATTCACTCACAGAAAAGATCCTACTGAGCACTGCAAACAAGTTCAACAAATATGCCCGCTTCTATCTGAGCAATATAAGTAGTTCCACAAGCATCTCCTTATCTGTCCAATTATTTTACCATTACCTATGCTGCTGGGAGGCAATGCGTTTAATGGTTAAGACTGTGGGTTCTTGAGTCAGAATGCCTGGCTTCTAAAATCTGGTTCCGTCACATAAATTATGTAATTTTATTCAGCTCTATTTTCATGTCTGATAAATGGGAGATAATGCAGCATATCTCATAGCATTCCAATGATGGAATCCAATGGGAAGCTCAGAGTCAGGCATGTAATATACACTCAATAAAAATTACCTATTGATATTATACTAAGTTCTTAAAGCGTCTTATTAAATTCTTATTAAAGCAGATAAGAGCAATGCAAGTGCTTCAACAATATAATTATGTTATATATAATTGTAGAGACTAAAATTATATGAAATTATTTCTAAAACAATCCCAAAAATTAAATGCAAGTTCTTCAAGGACAAGGACTGTGCTCCATCCCACAGCAATAGACTCATTGTCCCAAGAACAGAGCTATGTACACTGCAGATTAAAGCAAAATATATTTTGATTCTCTGATTAGGTACTGTTCTCAATAAATGCTTGCTGAATTAAATAGAATAAAGGTTCTAATTTATTATCTCATGTCTCTTTGCTACAAAACAAATGCTTCTAAAATGTCTTATAAAAACACCTTTTGAAGCATCACTGGAGTAGTACAGAGTCATGATTTGAGTCGAGTCATCATTCAGAAGCTCAAAAAACAGAAAATTAAAAACCGTGAAAGCTGACAAACTTGGAAAGACATTGAAAACGTCATGCCTTCATTTCCTAATACAAAGAATAGGTTTATATTTTTCAAATATTAGGATATCTCAATGTCCTTGACACTTTGAATCCCTCTGAGTCAATAACTTTTGCAGCATTATGCAAAGTGGTTTAAGGAGATTAAAGAAAAAAGCTATGTCTCCTGTCTTGAATGAGTTTAAATCTAGCTTCAGATTCCCAGCACACACTTAAAAACTTTAACATATGGAAAGTATGATCTAATGTAATGCAAATTAAGTACCTGAGCACTGAGGAGAAAATTGAAGAGGCTATTAGTGTGAGATAAAATTCACCACTGATCATCTGAACTCCCTAGGACCAGCAGCTCTAAAACTTTAGAATCCTTAAAAATCACCAGTGGAACTTGTTAAAATGCAGATTTCAAGCTCTACCTCCAGAGATTCTGATTCAATAGGCCCATGATGGGACCCAAGAATCAGGATTTTTATTAGCTTCATAATCAGAGGAAGGACATAATGTCTCTTTTTCTTTCCCTGGAAAGTGAAACACAAAATAGTGCTTGGCATGCAAAGATATGGCGTGCCCACTTTCCCCTTGATCTCTTCACCAGACAGATGGGGAGGAGAAGGTGAGACAATCCGTGAAGACTCTTCTAGCTCAGTGAGGCATATGTTTGTAAAAAGGCCACGTGCACCACACAGATATGTTTAAAATGTACAAAAGATCTGCACTATCTAGATTTTCCACCTGTTTTTACCATGGATAAGTCTTCACTTATAGTATGGTAACATAGCATTACTAACACCGTTAAAAATTGCATCATCATCACAAATTAAAAATCAACCAGCCAACCAGAAAATATTTGCAAACAATATGACACTAAAAATCAATATAATTAATATAAAGAAAGCACTTATAAATCAATAAGGAAAAGCATAAATACTCTAATAAAGATGGGAAAAGACTATAAGACAATTCATATACAAGAAATATAATTGGCTCAAAAAACCTATGGAGAACATTCAACTTCACTAATATTTAAATAAGAAGCAAGTTAAAACAACAAGAATTTCAATTAACAAAGATGTTTTCAATGATAAGAACTCTATTAAAGAAGAGGATTATGAAAAATGGATATTCTCATACAGTCCTGGTGTTGATTTTTTAAATTTTCTGAAAAATAGTTTGTAATATGTGTCAAGAAACTTTAAAAGTCAGACCATTTTAGTTAGTAAATCTGGTCTAGGAGGAAATGCTAAGGAAATAGTAAGAAATTCAAATAAGAATTATTTCTAGAAATTCTCATTATAGAATGATTATAAGAGCAATAAGTTAGAAACAATCTACACATAAATATGAGAAGGTGATTGCGTAAATTATGGTCTGTTCATTTTGGGGAAATAGTATATAGCCACTAAAGTTGCTTGTTTTTGAGGAACATTAAGTAATGAGAAAATGTTCAATATGAAATAGTAAGCAGGGGAGGAAGGGTTAAAATTACATTTTGTAAATATCCCAAATATTTATTTTGCATATGTCTATGTGCATACATAACTGGAAAAAAATTGCATCAAAGTCTTGAGTGTTGTTTCTGAGTAGTGGGATTATTGGTAATTTCAATTTTTCCCCATATAATTTTGTATACTTTCTAAATATTCATATGTAGTCCTTTCCTATTCATGCCTTAAAAATTTAATACCATAGCACAGCTAAGGTTAATAGGGCAGAATCTGTTCCCCAAATAAATTAAACACTTTTATTTCCAACCAAAGGCAATTGAAAAGCCATTGTTCACATATATATACAACTGGAACAAGGGCTGAAGCAAGTTAAGTCCCTGTATCATTAATAGAAGTGATGGAACCAGTGTGAAGTCTTCCATGTGCTGTCAGCATGTGTGTATTTGGGAAAACCCCAAGCCACAATTCTTTAAAACTAATTAGTGTCTCTGAAGATCTGAGGAAAAATTGATATGTGAAAAAGTTGGAGGCCACCCAAAGAGAGAATTCAATGCCAACTTGATTCACGAAATTGTCTCCTCTGGCCCAGATTGTCCTGAACAACCACTAGAAGAGGTCTACCAGGCCCCGTGTCCTCCCACAGAGGCTGGGAGAATAAACACGCCTGTAATAATTAGAAGGCTAGTTAGAAAATCAGGAATTTGATGGAGACTTAGAATCTGCAAGCAGGAAAGGCTGCACTGGCTCCTAAACCAGCTACACATCAGAATCACTTGTGGAGCTGGTTCACTGTCAATATCTGACCCCACTCCCAGACACTCAGAAGAGTGAGGTAAGGTCCCGGAATGTGTATTTTAAACACATATCCCGGGCAATTCTAATGAAGTCCAAGTCCAAGGACCAGCATTGGAGAGCCACTGAGCCACTGATCTAGTACCAACAAGGCAAATGAGGCCCAATGGAATAAAGATCAATTACTTACTTAGTAACAAAGCAAGAAAAGCACCTGGATGCCTTGCTATGTGAGACCTAAATGATAACAGAAAGGAAAGCTTGCAAAGAGAAATGTTCTTTCCTGAACATGAACTGTAACTAGTTTGAGAGGATGAGGGGAGGGGCAAGGGGCTAGGAAGAGGAGGACTTTTGTAGAGTAGGACTGCACTAAGTCCTTTATGGGGACAAGTATCTACCTTTAAGTCAACCAGGGATATGTGGTTCTTACAAAAATCCTGCATGTCAGAATGTTTCCTGTGACGACTCAGAACCCAACTCGAAAACTAGCTGCATATGGTGAGATTTTTTACCAGTTCGTATTTTTCGATTATCTTTTTTAAAGATCAACTAACCAAAACTCAGCGTACATTTGCTGTGTGATGTTACAGCTATTCAAACAAAACAAACATTGACTGTTTATCTAGCTGTTTTACCCCTGGATGGTTTCACTAGCTGAGGTTGTAAAATGGGGAGTTCTTGCGAGAACAAATCATACAGCAACGTCATGTGAACTTTTATACCTCCAAGCAAAGGGAGGCTGTACTTCCTTTTTACCAGGCACCTACTTTGTACCAAGAACATTTAGTTAGTCTGCACAAACCTTGTTAAGCAGTCATTATTATTCCTCATCTTACAGATCAAGAAATAAAAAGAAGGAAAAGCATGTTAAATATTTTTTCAAGACCACAAAACCAGAAAGTGGCCAAGTGGGAATTTGAATCCAGGACTAACTCGTATGCTCAGGCTTTTTCTACTTCCCCATAGTGCCTTCTTCATAATGAAAAACATCTTTGTCGGTAGAGGACATTTGAATGAAAAGGCCAAAATGTAGATGTTAACTTTTTAAGCTAAGTTTTTTCTGTACTTTATCAACAACTATAATTCTTTTTTTTTTTTAAACATTGATTCAGATAGACTTTTTTTTTTTAATTTTATTTTTTCCTTTTTCTCCCCAAAGCCCCCTGGTACATAGCTGTGTATTCTTCGTTGTGGGTTCTTCTAGTTGTGGCATGTGGGACGCTGCCTCAGCGTGGTCTGAGGAGCAGTGCCATGTCCGCGCCCAGGATTCGAACTAACGAAACACTGGGCCGCCTGCAGCGGAGCGCGCGAACTTAACCACTCGGCCACGGGGCCAGCCCCAACAACTATAATTCTTGATTCACTATGTTCTTGCCCCATAGAAGTAGGAAATATACTCTGCATCGGATTTTTTAAAGTTATTCTTATATAATTTACAGGAAGACATTACAGAGCTAAAATCACCTCCTTGGTATTTTAGTCCTTGAGAGAGAATCTAAATTGTGCACTTGTTCTTTTTAAATGACCACTGTTTACAGGATTGTTGTATCAGAGTGGTCTAATTTTTTGAAATTTGCCTGTGGGTCACTGTATTCTCACATATGGTGCGAGCTTCCCCAGAGCATTGTGCCAAAATTACAATGGAAGTTACAACAGGAGTCTTATCACTTGCCAGTTTTATTTTGGGTCCAAGAGCTACCTGGGAAATTTCCCTTTTGAAAATCAGTCTGGTTTGGAACAAGAAGAGAAGAAAGCTAATGACAGAGTGGTTGTAAGCAAGAGCGTATGAAATGAAGACAGTTCAGATATATGTTGTCTTATCAGACTATTGCCTCATCTGATTTAAAGAAGCAGTACCTTCCAATTAAAATTTAGGAGAATAGCATGGGAACAATAGTATCATCAGGAAGACAAACTTCTAACACATAGAATTATTATTTATAATTATTAGCTTCATTGTCATCATCACCACATTCATAAAGCATGTGAGTTATAGAGAGGCTTTCAAAAGCATATTCCTTTGCCACACCAGATTCCATAGACTTTGAACTTATCCCCCATAGGCTGTTTTTACTGGAGTTAAAAACAGTAAGCTGCCTGACCGAACTGTGAAATATCCGTAGATATGCATCCCTTGGGCCCTCCTGAGTTTTTCTCATTGGGCCTCACTAGGTGCCTGGGAAGCAGAAGCAGGGGTACTATCTTCAGTCATCAGATTAAAAAAAAAAACAAAAAGCAAAAAACAAAAGATAGCAAGTTTGTCCGCTGAAGTCACATACTACCCCAATACAGAGGAAATTCAGGTCTTGACATATGAATACAATAAGAATTCATTCCAGATCCAATTGTGTAGAGAACAGAGTATAGGGATAAGGTGGGAGAGAAGGAGGAAATAAAGATGCCCCCTACCATTCTCCCCTTTGCCTTTCCTGTTCCACATTCTCCAAAGGAGGAATGAGGGAATTCTGAAGAGCCAAAGCAGAAGGAGGGAATCATGGAAGAGGAGGCTGTATTTCCTGTTTTAGTGTAATGTTAAACTAACAAAACAGGCCATGTCTTTGGGTAAATTAGCATAGAATCTCCAATTACCTCCAATTAGATGTAATGAAATCTCTAAGCATACACAACTGTTAACAGGGCTCAATTTTCCATCTCTGTGTTCCCATTCTTAAGAAGGTATCCACTTCCATCCAGTGTTTAAATTCTCATCTTTACCTTAATCAGCACAAATTTTGTATCTCCAACACTGATTTTTCAGTGAAGCTTTAGTTCCGTATTTAGTTCCAGGAAATAGAATGCCAACAGGACATTTCCCCAGAAATCCTGCTTTAATTCCTGAATAAGCTTTCTTTATGCGTGGCTCCATTCTCTCCCACCACATTTTCCAAAGTACTCAAAAGCTTAAACCTTACACTTATCTTCTAGTCTTTTCTCTACCCCACCCCTAATAACCAATTACCAAGTTCTTGCATCTTTTTCCTTTTCTGGTGTTTATCCCTACCTTGTCATTCCTTCAAATCTAGACCTATATGTTTATACAGATTTGCAGTTTCCAGCAAATTTTCAGCACTAAACTTTCTAATACACCAAAGCTAATTAGTCTTTATAAAATCTCTAATATCATGCCATTTACTTGTTTAAAAATCTATGCTCTCTCATTGTGGCCTTTCTAATCAAGTCCAAACTCCTCATGGCAGCATTTGAGATTTTCCATTATCTGACCTCACCTTGCATATCCAACCATATAGAACCCCATTAGGACATGATTCCTGAGTCAATATCTTTTGCTTTGGTCAGAGAGTTCCCCTTAATGCTCTCTTCTCTCCCCAAAGCACACTGCATATGCTTATTCAAGGTGAGTATGTAACCATGAACTCCTACTTGGAATGCTTGACCTTCCATTATCTAGTTGCTACAACTTTCTAGACTCAATTCTGATGTCAACTTTTCAGTGAAGCTTTTCCTGATAACTTCTGTACAGAACAGTTACCTACTTGTCTAAATGTGTCCAACACGGACCATGTGAATCTGATTACAGAATATCATGTGTTGTTCTTCTAGCTGCCTTATTTTATAAACTTGCCTCCCTCTGGAGTGCAAGCAGTTGAAGGATCTTGACAACAAGAAGTGGCTTGTTTACTTGTTTCTTCAGTAAAAGTAAGAGAACAAAACAGTTGCGAGACTATATGTTGTGTTTGATGTTGTCTTAATTACAATAATTTAAAATTTCTTTTTTAAATGTTAAGAGTCTTGAGAAGTCTTTGACTTCATTTCTGATTGTGAAATTTCATTGGCCCTACGTAAGACCTGAGGTCATTTGGTTAGAGAAGCACATTGAGACAGAGTCACAAATTCTCCCCAACATGTGTCAGTTTTGCTCTGTTCTTTATTTACTTACCCCTATTCCTGGCTAGATACTTAGTTAATGTGTGAAAGAGGATGCTAATGGACATTTACAATTTTATCACGGCTTTTCTAAAAACAAAAGAAAGCAATGATGGGTCAGCAGCATTTTTCTCACATTTGAAAGTGAGTCCATAAAGTATATGAAGATATTTAGCAGAGAGCATAGGAAAGAGTATAGCAAGAATAAGTGCTTAATATTCATGATTGACGAAAGAGAAAAGTTGGTTTGACATATCTGATTGTCCTAGGCTGGGTGCCCAGGAGGAGTCCCCCCTAAGACAAGGATTTACATGCATGTGACATAGTAAGGAAGGGCTCCAGCAGAAACTGATAGGGAGTAGGGCAAGCAAAACCTGGAAGGAGCAGTCAAATGTGGCGTGATTTTAGGCAAAGTCTCAGCCTCAGACTGATTCCAGAAGGAGCTCTGGAGGTGAATCATTCATTCACCAGTCAGTCTTGGCTACAGACTGACCTAGTGGGTCATCAACTCCCAAGCACTTCCATCCCTCTGTGTGTGATGAAGCTCCTCCAGTCACCCCAGCGCAGCCTCCAACAAACATACGGAAGCTGGCGAATGGGCCCCAAACTGGTAACCAAGCTCCAAGTGGATCTGGGTGGAGCACCGACAGTATTTTTACCAGGATGTTCCTAGTTCTGCAACAGAAATAATGTAAGTGCTCATTTATTTCAAATGTTTGTGTGCGCATAGGAAAAATGTTAAAGGATATAAATCCGGTTATTAACTGTGGGCTGTGCAATTGGAGAAAGCAGACTTTCACATTTTACTTTCCACACTTCTACATTATTAGAAGTTTTACAATAAGCATTACTTCTGTAAAGAAAAAAAACTGTTAGTGAAACAGATATTTCTACCAAAAACTCACTGATGTATTTTGTATGATTTAATCACATATTACTGTTGTTTTTGTCGCAAGTAGTTCTAGGAAAGTAACACCATCTGAATAAAAATTGATTATCTAGACTGTTAAAATACTTGAGTCCATTCATTAATTAACAAACTGCATTCTTACCAAGTATAAATGCTATCCACAGTACACCTATAAAGAAATAAGCTTTATCTTGTTAAGATTTAATTCCAGAAAGGGAGCTATCTGGTTTGGCAATCTGCGGGCACTAGAAGTTTGGCTCTAATTGTAGGATATAGTCCACCCATCCTATTTATCATCATCTATATCAAAAAACATTGCAGTAAAAAATTTTTAAATTGCCTTTAGAAATGTAGTTTAAATGTATTTTGGAAATTCAGATGAAAGGTAGGATCACGTTTGTTTATAAAGAATGCCTTGACTGCTTTGGATATAATTGGATAATAGCAATTGGTCAGACCTGTGCATTAAGAAGAGTAATCTGGTAGCTATATACAGTGTAAATCAGAAGGACAAAAGAATGGTAGTGGGAAGGCCAGTTAAAATCTACTAGAATAATCCAAGTAAAAGACAGTGCAAGTGATAAATAATGGTAAAGAAACAAGCATTTATCCTATCTTTGCCACAGAAACTGTGCTACTGGTAACCAAATAGTAAATGAGGACAAGGATGGTTTTAAAACTTAGAAGACTTCCAGGAATGACTCTGGAGTTAAAACTTAACAGAAACTACTTAGATAGACGGGCTGAAGGAGAGAGCATGGTCAAAGGTAACTGAGAAAGATAATGAGTGTTTTAGCGAGACAATGTTGAATTTGTAAGGAAATACTGAATGTTAAACATAAGGTGGATATAAACATAAGGATATTCAGCAGTGGAAATAAGTGCCTGGAACTTTTGAAAGGGTTAGAAATATAAATTTGAGCCATCACTAGTAGGGTGATGTTAGAAGCTAAAAGAGCAGATAAGGTGAACAGAGGGTACGAAGTAGAGGAAAAGAACAGAGAATGGAACCATAAGTAATGACCATATTTGGAGAGCACTGAGATCCTGAATGAGACAAGGAGAGGGGGTGGAAGGTAAGAAAGTGAAGTGTCACCAAAAGCAAGAAAGGAGGAAATGTCAGCGAAGGTGAAGTCACAATATTTTGTTGATTTTCACTGTAAGGAAGCTGAGAGTTATAAAACAACTTTATTTTCCCTCAATTTTCATAGCTCAAGAATCGGAGTTCTAGAAGAAATCAAAAGCATTTTTCATTCTACATAATCAAAAATTAAAATAACTCCAAAAAAAATATCACATTTTGTCTGGCTAAATTTCCCCTAGAGAATGCAACTCTGCCCTATTTGAAATTTATTCAAATTACCCTTTTATCCTCAATGACATAATAAAAAAATCCTGCAATCTTTGGACCACGCAGAGAAGGAATTAGACCTGTCCTCGTAAGTAACTAAAGATTTCATGGGCTTAAAGTATAATCCAACAAAACCCACCAAATAAAGCAAATAATCCTGATTTGGGTCAGCTAACCAAGCTGGTGTTGAAAACACAACTGGGGTGAGCAAATGCAAGAAGTTAGGTGAGGATTCAGTTAACAAGCCGTGGGTAGGTGCAGGACGGAAAACAGTCTTGAGAAAGAAGGAAAAGTTTCACAGGTAAGAGCATACCTGCTGAGTCTTGCACCTGAATGGCAGTCACGACATTGGGACCCAGGCACTCCTGTGCTCTCATTTGATCTACTCCTAGCCCAAGGGCTTGCTTACTTCCCTCCAGAGTCTTGACCTGGATTGTCCTAAATCTTTAGCCACTACAACTTCCAGCCTTTAAATTTAAGTATTCAGTTTATGAATCATCCTCAGATTACTAATATTTGTTCCTGTTTCATGCTTTTTCAGAGCAGTTCATACCTGATCCAAAATTCACATTATATCTTATATATATGTATATATATAGGCACTTTAAAGATTATGCTATTAACTATTTTCAGAAATCTGATTAAACCTTAGATCCTAAATTTAAGTTTAATTTTTTTACTATCACCATTAAATTGTTCCTTGGTATGAAAGCGGCCCAGATGTTCAACATGAAATATATTTGTTATCTTAGTTATTTGCAGTTTGGGAAACCGTTTTCACGGCTGAGTGACTTGTATCATATAGGTGGCATTTGTATTATTTTAAGCACCTACACACATCCCTGTTATGATTACAGTTATTAAAATAAATACACTTTCTAAATGTTTGAAGGAACTTAATAACACTGTTCCAGAAACATCTGTCTAAGCCGCTAGATCCGTGTTTATGCCACATGACGTGAGCTACACTGTACTTGAGAGTTGAATCATGCCACCCCTTTGGCTGAGTTTTGTATGCATGGGATGACCATTGCAGATGATGGCTCACGTCATTCTAGTCACTGCATTCTCCTTGTCATTCAGCATTTTCAAAGAATCAGCACCAATAGCTTTACACCATTTGATTCCTCCTTTTTAGAAGGAAGTGGGAGAAAAGATTGGATTTTCCCATGGTATTGTCCTAAAATAAATAGAAAATTATTTCTCTGTAGATCTGAGAATAGGTATCAGGATAATAATCCTAAGATTATTCAAATTATTGACTGCTTTGGTAGGGACCATCTATTAATTTTTTATGGGGTATGTTGATATGTTGCTGACTTATGTGTCAAACCTTTGTGATTTAGTGCCATCAAAAAGGTTCTTTGTGGGAGATAAGGTAAGGAATAGAGTGGAGTATAGTATGAGTCTGCTCAATAAGTTGATCAATTTCCAGTAGTAAAGAGATTCAGAACAAACAGCGTATCTCTGCTAATTTTCTTCCCTTGCTCACTGACAGCCTTACACTCTCATCAGTACATATTCCACCTTTGGATATGGGACGAATTCAGGGCAGTTCAATTTAATTCTGCAAACATGTATTGAGCTCATTGTATCTGTTCATTGTGCTTTGCACAATGGGAAGGCAGAGATAGTTGGTACAGCCTCTGTCCTCAAGTAGCTTATAATCTTATAAAAGCAGATGGATAGCCAGCTATAACATTAAGCTGAATAAAATAAATCTTAACACAGATATGTAAACAAAATACTGCCAAAAGAAAAAACCAGAAATGGAGACTTTAATTCTTAATGAGAAAAAGGAAGGCTATTCAATCTTTGAGGATTACTTGCTTTCCTAACAAGAACCATCAATATTGATTTTTCTGTAAGTCATTGCAGATGACCAGAACAACTGGGCTAATTTTATGTATTTCACCTCACATGTCACTGATCTCTGCATTCAGTCATTCAACAAATAAATATTGAGCATTTATATAATGTGCCAGGGACGTCGCTGGGAATACAATGATAGATGTGATTTGGTCCTGCCCTCAAGGGGATTACACTTTGGTAGACATAGAAAAGGCATGAAAACTAATAAATCTGATAAATATTAGAAGTTTTGGAACAGAACATACCAAGGCAGAAAGGGAGCAAAAAATATAGCAGTCAGTTCTTTTTCCTAGGGATGGGAGGTTAAGTTAGGTCAAAGCCAAAAAGCTGAAGGATAATGGACACTCGGTTTAAGGTGCTTTCCCTTTGGTTGGCTATCAAAACTTCAAACAAGCAGGGCAATGATATGCACAAAATCAAGGGGACAAATGAGTGGAGGCTGCTCCCAACACATTGCTTGCTTGTTCCTCAAGAAATTCCCTTAAAGTGCACTGTGCTTGGTGAGAAGAAACTGCAGGGTCAGAAGAGCCAGAACCCTGGGTTCTCAGATGTTCAAACTTTTAGGCTGCAGAAGGTACAGTATCATCACCCATGAGTCGACCCATTTCATACAAGAAATTCTTGCTGGACCACAATTACATACCCCCTCCCTGCATCATCAGGCCTATATCACACTTGACCATGGCCTACAACAGTGGTCAGAAAAGGGTTCAGAGATCATTGCAAATTAAATCCACATACTTATCACCATCCCCACCCAAATCCGTCTAGAATGACAATAAAGAAATCAAAGTAAAAAACAAAAAAAACCACAAGGTAAACAGAATAGGAGTAGAGACAATAGTTGATAAGGATTATCAGCAAAATTTTGGAAAATGAAGAGGGAATAGATATGTATTAGCTGACATTACAGATCAAAGTGGAAATAGAAGTGCTTATGGAGGAGAATAGCAATGAGTAAGCCAAACCCCAGGAAAACCCAGGAGAGGGGTATCAGTTACCACCCAGGAATCGGCAAGCTGAGTGAAGACGAGGCATCATGCTGAATACAGGGGAATTCCACATTGGGAATGATGAGGTCCCCTAACCTCCTTCCTTTGATGACCTCTCAGTTTGCTGGCAACCAGGATTATACTACCAGGATATCTCTTTTTATCTCCAGAATATAAGAAAAGAGTATTCCTCTCTAGGAAAAATAACTAGCCCAAGAGAATGAAACCCACAGACACTGATGTTTTGACAGGTCCCATCACCGTGCAGCAAAGCTGCCCATTCAATAAACTTGAACTCTCCCCTCAAACACACATACTCGCAAACACACAATCACAGAGCCTCGAATCAGCTTTGTATAGTGCCTCACTGTAAGATAGAAATATGCATCAAGGTGCACTGGATATTTATGGAAATCCTCTAACATGGAGCAGAGAAACCAAAACAGAGAAACAGAGATAATGCAGGGAACGTGAGGTAGAACTAAAATAAACCAACAGAAATGAAACTCTCCTTATTATTCTCAGAGAGCTATTCCATCCATAAATTAAGAACAGATAAACTTTTTTTTTTAATGAAGCATTAGGAGAATTATATGCTGCTCTTGGAAATTGAAAATATAACTTTAAAAAACGTTTTAAAGTCAACGGATATTTACAGATTATACTGAGGAAATCTAGAAAATAAAATAAATACCAAAGAGCAGAGAAATAGGAAAATAAAGACAAGAAGATTAGGGTGGCAATCCATGAGGACTGACATCCAAAAAGGAGGAGTCAAGAAAGAATGACTGGAGAAAATGGAGGGCAAGAAATCATCAAAGAAAATTCCTCACATCTAAAGGAATGAGTTTCTTGATTGAAAGAGCCCACCACATCTCCAGCAAACAGAATGAAAAAAGACCCACACCACAGGATATATTATTGTGACATTTTGAATCACTAGGGATAAAGGCCTGAAAAGCTTCCAGAGAGAGGGGAAAAAAGCAAACCAAAATGGCATCAGACTTCTCAAGTGTATCTCTGAAAGGGAAGATACTGTGGAGCAACGCCTTCAAAGTTTTGAGGGGAAAAGATATCCAACCTGGAATGCTAGTCAGACAAACTATTAATCAAGTGTGAAGAGAGAATGAAGACATGTGAGAGGATGTGGAGTACATTCCAGGCAGAGGGGGCAGTGAGAGTCAAACCCTGAAGCATTGCGCATCATGGTGGCTTGTTACAGAGTGAATACTTGGAGGGTGAAGGCAGAGTCATGTCAGGGGACGCCTTTAGCTATGCCAATGAGATGTTCATTTTCCTACTTAGCCCAGGGGAATTGCTGAGGACTTCAAGAAGGAAAGTGACATAATCCAATTTCTGTTTGGGAAATCTGGTCTAGTAACACTGGAGAGACTGGGTAAGAGTTGAGCTGTGTTAGTGGCAGGTGGAAAAACTATATCTAAACACAAGTTGATGTGGGCCTGACCTAAGGTGACAAGCAATGAGGAAAGAGACCAAAGGACTGACTTCCAGGTAGTTACAAAGATAGCATCACCATTAGGTGTTTGGGATGTGGATGTTCAATGGAGTGGTCTAGGGTGACTCCCAGGTTTGCACCATAGGTGACTAGATGAATGATAATGTCTCTCCCTGGCAATAGGGAAGGGTCTAGGGGAAAGGAGAGTTCAGTTTGGGATGTGCTGTGTTAGCATGCAAACTTTCTCTTTCACCCTTTGCTTCTGCTTGGAATTCCACCTAATCCTTCCCTGAATTATACTAATAGAAAAGAAAAGATCATTCACAACCTCAACCAAATTCACATTTTACATATTTTTGTGTTCCCTTCCAAACCCTGTCTACCTGCATAATTTTACATAGTTATAGCCATAATAGAGACATAATTTTATACTCTGCTTCTTTCACCTAAAATATCTTTAAGTATACTTCTCTGCTATTCCATAGTCTTTATAATTGTCATTTTTATGACTGCATTAAATCAAGAGATGCTTTCTTATTTTACTTATCATTTCCGCTATTGTTGGACATATAGGCAGTTTCCAATTTCACTGTTTTGCTGAATAATGCTACAATGAGAATCTTTGTGCACATATCTTTGTGTTGTTGTTGTTTTTCGTGCATTTTGTCTTTGAGGATATTAGGAAACAGTGATTTTTCTTTAGCCTCGATGTAGTACTACAACTCAAAAATGTAAAAAAAATTTATGGCTGCGTTTTGTTTTGCACAGACGTGGGAACATTTTTCCATGCCAAATCTCTGTCCCTCCTGGGCTTCTCTCTGCTCACAGATGAGAATAAGTCAGTGATCACTGACTGACCACATAATAAGTGATGGCACTGCCTTCTACTGGCCCAGGGCCTTGCTCCGGTTTCATCTGCTCACCTCTGCCACTGTGCCGTACTGTAGAACTGCACCCTCCCACCCCTGAGGGCTTCAAACCAATGGCACAGCTGAACTGTCCATCTGGCTTTGGTTCTGGTGTTTACCACTGGGGGTAGGTGGTGTACACTGGTCTACAGATTACCTCGATTCTCGGTTGCATGCAGCTTGTCAGCAATTCTAACCTGTGCCCATGGCCAAGATCTCCTACCCACTCAAGTCCAGCTACCTGAACTCAATATGCTGAAGAAGAGGAATCAGACATCATGAGAACAGTAAGACCAGTTCAAACTTTTAGTACTTCTCATTTAAAAATGCCCTTCCTGGTTTCCCTCCCTGCAGTGTTTAAGGTCATGGACTCCACAGTCAGGTTTGAAGTTGTGTCCCCTTGAGCAAGTTTGGTTAGCCTCTGTGTACCTCAGTTTCCTCATCTCTAAGATGGGAGTGTATGTGTAAGTGCTTAGAACGATGCCTGGCACATGGGAAGTCTTCATAAGGATTTACCATGATTAGTCCCCTCACACCCCTGGGGAAATTAATATAATTGACAAGGGCCCCTAAAAAGGCATAACTCTCATTAGAAAATGATAATAGCTCACCATGTAGAGCACTTGCATGAGTGGCACTGTTCTAGGGACTCTACACACACTGTCTATTGAAATGTCTCAACACCACCTGAGGCAGGTTCTATGAACCTCGTTTAAAGATGAGTAAAGTAAGGCACAAGAGTATTACACATCTGCCTGAGATCTCACAGCGGGGTCAAGAAACAGGGATAGAAACCTAGGAATGTGCTTCCAAGGATGCACTCCTAACCGCTAGACATATGGCCTCTCTGAATAAAGCAGCAGAAATTTAGTGGCTCATGAAGGAGAGAGTGGCTAACAAATTACCCCTCTTTAGCAATGTTATTCCTTTGTTGCTGCTCCAAGGGAAAAAGTTGAGTTCCAGGGCACTAAAAACTATTTACAGCCTCTACCTCCCACTTTCCTTGGGGCTTTGAACCGCATCCAAATTGAATTCAACGCTTACAGTTTTCTGATGCCATTGTGAGTTAATGGTTCTTTTAATTGACATCTTATCTCCCAGCTGTAGTCTCTGTGGCTCTTCCTAACTCTCAAAGTGTCAGATCAAGGGATATGAGGCTTCAGTAAATCTTTCAGAGTTTCAGATTAATGAGAAGAAAAAAATGTCTGGTGTCAGTTAAATTATAATGTTCTGTAGTTCTGTTTTAAATTTCAGGAGACCGAAATGTGTTTCTAAATAAAGAAAAAAAATACTTTGTCCTGTGCTCATTATGCAGACGAGAAACAGTAAAGAAACATCTGCATAGTTAGAAGATGAGAGCCCCGGGAGGACCTTGTTGAATAAAAGGATTGATACTAATATTCTGTCTATGTATGAATGTATTGCTGCCAGATCACCACCACCGGCAAGGGCTGTGTTGTGAGAGTATTTGGTTTCCAGTACAGACAAGGTGAAGAAAAAGGAACTGCTGTCATGGAGAGAGGACAAGACAATCGAGATAAGTTTTGGAGGCCATGGCTGCCTTTGAAAAGGGCATCTCAAAAGTTCAGGAATATATGTTAAGTGGACAAGGAAAGAAGAGAGAGGATGAAGCTGGAAAGGTGAGGAGAGGTCAGATTATAAAAACTTTGTAAAGCAATCCAGTGTGCTAAAGAAGGTGAATATTTTCCTATAGAAAGTGGGAAACCACTAAATGATTTTATGCTGACATGACCAGCATAAAAAAAAATGGATTTCTGGTTAAAAATGATCTTTCTAGTTTCTTGTGTACGATGGAGAGAGGGGAAGGGAAAAAGTAAGATTGGATACCAAAAGAGGGTAGAGGGCTATTTGCAAGTAGTACAATAGACCAGGGAAATGATGCTGCAGAGGGACCCAGGACTCAGGCAGCAGCAATGGAAATGGAAAGATGAAAGATGAACTTGAGAAAGATCTGGAAGGTGGGAAGGACAAGTTTCAGTGGCAAATTACATATGCTCTTTAAGGGGTATGGGAATATTCTAGGAGAGTGTTTCTCCATTTTTAAATCCATGATTCCTTTTTAATAAACACAAAACCTCATATTGGCCCCTCAACAAAATCGTTATGTACCCCTTTAGTAGAGCATGCTCCGCCCCAGCACATAAAACTGACCAGAAAATATTTTGTCAAACTTTATTTTGACACTTTGTATTACAGTAATAGGAATTTTTTCAAATGTAAACTTACACATTATAAAATAGAAATGTTCAATCTATAGAATAATCTAGAGAGATTGGTCTTCCCCCACCCCCACTAGAGTCAATGCACTAGGATGGCTCCTGGGTTTCCAGCTTGGACAGAAAGGCCAATTGTGGTCCTTAAAGAAAATAGTGAATACAAGAAAAGAGGTTTAAGGAAGTAAATATTGAGTTTAAAGTGAAGCAAGGTGATTCACTAAACTGAAAATGACTGGAGAGCAGGGAACGCTTCTTCCTCCTGAATAACCCAAAACAGTGAATGACTGGCCCATACATAAAAGAAATGTTTTTAATAAAAAATATGAGTTGATCTGAATTAAAGTGCCTGCTGGACATCTAGAAGGAGATTGAGTAGGAGAAGCAGAGTTAGAGCTGTGGAGGGAGGTCTGAAGGGAGATAGATAGTACTTTGGGGTGATAATGTTATAAGGAAAGTGGTTTTTAAACTTTTGCTCATGCACCATTTAGAAAAACTAATGAAAGCTATCGATTTTTCCCTATATACATATACACAAAATATGTACATACAATTTCTTGGACGTTCATTAACCTCCTGAAGTCTTACTTGCATCCTTTAAGAATTTGCAGGACCTAGATCAAGAATCTCTATAACCAGTGACAGTTGAGTCTTGGGTTAGGTCTACCCACTCCGAGATGCGGTAGGAAGAGAAAAGGGCTAAGGACAGAGCCTGGGGGAAAGGACAGAGCCAGGCAGATAGGAGCAGACGATCTTCAAAGAAGAACGAGCACAGCAGTCATAGAAGTAACAAGGAATGGGCATGAGCGGTGCCATTAAACCAAGGAAAGACATTCTTTCAAAGAAGAGGAGATGGGGTCACAATGCAGAGAGACATCGTAAGATGATTAAAAGACATCACTTGGATTTGGGCATTACTGGACACTTGCTGTTTGTTGCCCAGTTTTTATTCTTCTGCCTTCTGGAAAGAGAATTCCAAATTTCCCCTGAGAGCTCAATCCCCTGCTTCACCCATTCTCAGCCATATAAATTGTCTGGGATTGACCCCAGCCCTAGTTCCAGAGGTCTGCACCTCCCTGCCACAAGAGATGGGTTCAGAGATGGGCGTATAAAGATGGGCTAGGTGAACCTTAGGATTTTATTGGAAATTCTGGGACACTGGGACTCCAGATGTGAACAAGAAAGCAAAGGACTTGTGAGCTGCTAGTGGCCGTCTCGAGACAGAAAACCAGAAAAAAGCCAGGTCGTTGGTCACCTTGATAGACCACTGGATCAAGCTTTTCCTAAAGCTACTCTAGCTCTGAACATTTTAATTTCATGAGCCCATTTCAATCAGACCTGCTGATACTTTTGACAGGAAGCATCCAAACTGATGCATGTCTTTGCAGAAACGGTCTCAGTAAAATGATAGTGACAGAAATAAGACTACTATCAGCTAATGAATGACTGGGAGATGTAATGCTTAGCAACCCAAACTACATGCTTTATTTCTAGCAGATTTTATTGTGGCCATTTAAAATACAACAGAAGTGTTTTGTGTTTGGGGGGTTTTTTTCTGCGTTTTTCCTCCCCAAATCCCCCCAGTACATAATTGTATATTTTAGTTGTGGCTCCTTCTAGCTGTGGCATGTGGGACGCCGCCTCAGCGTGGCCTGATGAGCGGTGCCATGTCCACGCCCAGAATCTGAACCGGGGAAACCCTGAGCCGCGGCAGCAGAACACACAAACTCAACCACTCAGCCATGGGGCTGACCCCTGGGTTTGTTTTGTTTTAAATATCTTTCCTCATATAAGCTTTAGGAAACATCGAAGAACAGTGTATTCTCCTTTGACTCCTTTTCTAGGACATACATGATAGCCCAAAATCTTAGAAGAAGAGATAAGTGATTCTTCCCCTAATTTATTAACATACTTTGGTTAGTCAACATTGAATTTTATCCACCACCTTTCCTTCCCCCTAATATTAAGCTAAGCAGTGTAGCTCTGTTGACTTCATATTTTCCTCCTCAAAAAAGCAAATCTAAACATTCTGGAAGCTCCCTATCCAAACCTCATTATCTCTCACCTCAACTATTGAAACTGCACACTACCGTGCATCTTTGTCTTCATTCCTGCACACTTTCACTCTAGATTCTGCATAGCAATCAGAGTGATCTTTCTTTAAAACGTAAAGAGGATCGTATTCAAAATTTTCCACTTGCTTCCTACTGCACTTAGAGTTAAATGTTTAATAGGGTTGCTTTGAGAATAAAATTAGATTATATTTGTAAAGAGCTTAGAACAATGCCTGGAACATGTATGCATTCAATAAGTGTTAGCTTCAGTATTCCTTGTTGTTCTCTCTGCTTGAGACAACTTTCTCCCACCTTGCCTGCTTAGCAAACTTTACCTTCTTTAAGATTGACTTCAAATATCTCCTCCCCTTTTCTAAGCAAAGACAAAGACTTTCTCCTCTGTGCTCCCCTAAAACCTAGTTCATACATTTGTAATGAAATTTACTGAATTGTTGTACAATTATTTATTTACTGATCAGCATCAGTAAGCGCCAGATAATTTTGTGTATCCAACATAATGTCTGTCACCACATGGCTGACATGTTCTATAAATAAATGAAATTACGTTCTTGTTGCCCTTTGTCCACAGGCTTATAAGTCCCAAACACTGGAAGATTATTTCTTCCTCTTACAGAACCCCCATTCTACCTTTCCTAACTGGGACTGTTTGTTATAATGGATTACTAACCATTACACCTACCCTTTGTTATGGTTTCTGACAGGTGGCCAGATGTAAAAGTGATCTTTACCCGTCAGTAATACCAATGTCACTTGTTCCACATGTCCTATTTGTGCCAAAGAGGCCCTGAGGTGATCTGGCAGTTTCTCTTGGACATTGAGTAACTGGAAGGCAGTATGACCGAAGGAAAAGATCTCCATCAGGATTTGGCTAATTTACTGGTTATCTCTAAACTTGCTTTCTTCACTTATAAGATCACTCTCAGAGTTGCTGTGCAACCCAAGTGGGATAACAGAGATAATAACTCAATAAATGTCAAAGGACTGCATATTTCACATCAACCATACTGAGCCTTGACTATCTAGTACTGCACTCTCCAATATGGTAGCCACTTACCACATATGTTGTTAAGCACTTGAAGTGTGGCTAGTCCAAAATGAGATATGCTGTATGTGTAAAATGCACACCAGATTTCAAACGCTGAGTATGAAAAAGGAATGCAAAATATCTCGTTAATAATTTTTATGTTGAGAATATGAGGTGATAATATTTTGGATATCATAGATTAAATAAAATGTATTGTTAAAATCAATTTTATCTGTTTCTTTTTACTTTTTTAATGTGGCTATTAGAAAATTTTAAATTACATATTTGGCTCACATTATATTTCTATTTCTACTGATCTAGAAAAGGACTTCCAGCTTCTTATGCTTCTAAAAACATGTTGCCATGGGCCTTGGTGCCAAGAATACCTTGCAAAGGGGCACTTCAGATGGCTTTTTCAACTCTTCTACAAAAGAAGGTGAAGGATTTGTGCTCATACACACTTGTGGGTACTGATGTTACATTTTCAAGAAGGCTGGTAAACAAGAGAGGCAGAGGTGATACCATGGAAGTCACCTAAGCTAGCTGCCTCACCCCAGGACTACTCCCCATTGTTGAACTCATTTGCTCATTAATCAAATATCTTTACTCCCTTTCTCAGCTTCTGTCACTTCGTATAATGTCTATGTCCTTGTGGGTTTAAAGTTATTTCTAATTCACAGTAGAAAAGTATCTTTGTGTTGCTCTAAATATGTGCAATTGGTATCCCAAATGCTGATATGATAGTAGCAAAAGTGAAGAAAAATTTCTTTCTTATTTTACTAAAACTTTGTTAAATGTCAGCTGAAGCAGACATGTTTTCTGGTGACTAGGTTTGGAATTGCTCCATGAGCTATCTGCCCTTTATACTCATAGCGTACTTTCCCAGAGCATGAACTAGTTTCTTAACCAAAACTGAAATGGAAATCTAGTCACTTCTCCATTTTTCTGTTGGACACAGAAGTGAAAATATGCTTCCTATCAAAACAATAGAACAATGACTCAAAGGGGAGAAAATCAGTGACTCAGTGGCTTGATCAGTAGAAGGTAAAATGTAAGACCGTCCTAATGAAAGTCAGGGCTTCATTGGCCATCACTGCACTTTCACTGTAGAGGAACTATAATTTTTTAATTAAAATGTAAGCAGAGAAGCATGACTGCAGAGGAACTGAAGGCATCTCGATGACTAAGGAAAGCATGCTGTTAATCATCACTGTCATCTTACTGTATTATTACCTGAGTAATTGAGGGAAGAGAGAATAAGTGTGGTGGGAGAGGAATGTATGTTCTGGGTGTGATTTGGGTTTGTTTAGGTGTGTATATATGAGTATCCTTACGCATGGGGCATTTCTTTCATTCATTCACTCAACAAATATCTATTAACATCCATTACTTCCCAGGGCAGTGTTCTAAGCCCAGGGAATCCAGCAGTGAACAAAGTCCCCACTCCCAAGGACCTTACATCTGAGTAGAAATTCCCTAAAAAGAACTATGTACCTGATGTGTGTGATCTAAATTTCTCTTAATATCATTGCTCCAGTGGCCTGCATTTCCCACCTTCCTACCCCCTCCATACCTACATTGGATCCATGTGAATTAACTATCATACACATAGAATCCATTCTTAGAGTTCAGGAGAGGGGGAGAAGGATGGGGGAGCTCAATTCTGGAATCCCCTTCTAACTGGCAGGGCCTTCAGAGTTCCATAAATAACTCTTGCTGAAAGAAACCCTTGTTTTTTCTTTAAGGCTGATAAGAAAAGGTAGTTCTTGCTACAGTTGGGTAAATAGCAATCGCCTTGTTCCTAATCTTCCTCCCTCCTCTCACATTCACTCTATGTGCTGTCTCTGGTGTCTGCCTCCCTGGCGGGGGGAGACCAGTGAACACAGTGCTAGAGGATGCAGAATTGGACTGTGGCAACGTCTCAGTGCAGAGGGCTTTTATATGTGAGCCAACAATCCATCTCAGGGAGTCAAGTCCTGTTCCTTTCACAAACTAACTGTGTGACATTGGGCAAGTCACTGACCATCCTTGGACCTGATTTTCTCTCCTGTAAAGTGCAGGTCTTGAAGTCTTGAGGTGTTATGCCTTCAAATAATTTATATAACACCAGGAAAAGTGAAAATGGAGAAATTAGAAGGTAGAGTAAAAGGCCAAGAAGGAATCTGTGAGCCATATTTGATATTTATCCATAGCAATGGAAGATCAGTAATTAGAGAGAAAACTGGTGTGTCCTCTAAAGTGACTTCAATAAGGTCACCCAGTGAACAGAGGAATGGAATTGTTCTTACAGTGTCTTGTTGCTTATTTTTCAGCAAGGCTCAACCTATTACACTTGTCAGTTTCTCAACTGGACTTGTCATATCTGTGTAAATTACTCTACAGCTGTAGCCAGCTGTTTTGTCAGATGTAAGAATCTCTAAGCATATTTCCTATCAACTAATGTAAAAGCTGAATCTGGTATTTTCTAAAAACAGCTTTTTGCCCTGAAACCACAGACCTAAGCTAACATTGCTGACCTTAAACATAAAATGCACACACAGAGGGCATTTACCCTGGAAATTTTCGGGGGTGTTACCACTACATGATCCGCATTATGATTAGTGACCCAAAGACTGGGTAAAAATACAGCAGGAAAATTTTTTCTACGTTTTTCCTTTTCCTCCATCCCCAAATTGGAAAATATTCACATGGGGGAATCCTTAGAAACCAAAAAAACAGTTTTTAAAAAAAGCCTAATTTTTCCAGTCCTTCACATTTCTAATAATGGTGGGCCTGGCAGGTTCCACTAATGTTTTCCAAACACTACACAGACCACATATCTGATATAAATAGAACTAGGTCTAAATAACTTATGAAAATAGCATTCAGGGCTCCCGCAGAGGCCATCTGTGAGATGATTCTTTCCTAATGAGCCTGTGACTTCAGGGAGTCACAGATTCACCCATTTTCATCCAAACCTTTTTGGAAGGATTGGTAACACTCTTTTTCTGGGGGCCGGAGGCTGGTAGAATTAGAAATGGGGAAAAGGATGAGGACTAGAGAACGGTCAATAGGAAGCATGTGTCTAAGTTGCAAAGACTAAAGCCTGGTCAGGAACAAGGACAGTTTTTGTGGTTGAATCCCTCTACTGCTGAAAACATTCAATTCAATAGTCCCTTCTCCCTTGATTCTCAGTAAATACTTGACATTAAACACGGAGCATTTATTACAACGTCCTGTATTTACTTAACCATAAGCTCTGTTTATTAGGCACATTCCTGATGGAATTTGCACAGTGTTTTGCTTGCCATTGCTGTTTATCATTTCTAGCCACTAGCTGATCAGAGAGCAAATCTGGGAGCCAAAGGAAGGTGAGAGAAAAGGCAGGGGTAGATTGTGAAAGATCCTTAGAAGAATCTAATGTGCAACTAGAGATAAAAACTATGGGGCCATGTTTCTCAATATTTGCTCCACAATCTTCTGCATCAGAGTCACCTGGAGTGCTCTGTAAAAATGCAGATTCCTGGACCTCATCTCAGATTGATTTAATCAGAATCTTTAAGGACAGAACCTAGGCATCTGAGTACTTACAAGCTCCCTGGGTAATTCTAACTTACACAAAGTTCTGAAAAGCCTTTGCTTAAGAGCAGATGTTCATGATTAGGGCACACATCAGAAATGAGGAGATAGACTTGCCTGCTATACCCTCTGCACTAACTGTTTTGCTTTAGGAGATGTGACAAGGATCCAGACAAGCCCTGCCATGCCCTGTCACGTAATTTCGATATGTAGTCCCAGTTGAACACGATTAGACTGAATTTTAATAGATGAGAAAGTTCCCAGGGCAGACAAGTTTGAGAAATGCTCAATCCTATGTTCTCTTTGATTTTCACAATACACATTACCAGCACGGGACATATTCTGGGGAATCCTGCTTCAATAAAATTCTTTGATGCTTTTGTGCATTGCTTTATAAAGTTCATATACGTTTTTTCAGTGAACCCTCAAAGCACAGTTAAGAACACTGAGGTAGAGATCTCTGGCCTAAGATCTCTGGTAGTAAATGGCAGAATGATCTGGAACACAGTTCTTTTGACTCTCGTCAGAAGACCCTATTGGTTTCACCACCCCACAGCTGTGCACTAGGTAGTACAAGAAGAACCACATGAAAATATGAGGAATACCATTGTCCCTGCATTTCTTGTGTAGTTGTTGTTTGTTATTTTTTTTCTTTTGAAATATTTCCTTTGAACTGATTTCTCTACTACTACGAAGAGGAGGTGGAAGGACAACCCCCCAGAACAGGTGTTTGTGATAATAGCAGCCTCCTACCACCAGATGACCCATATTATCTCCCATCTGTCACAAACCTAATTCATAGAGAATGAGAAATAACACATTTTAGAAAAAAAATTCTTTATATGTGATATTATGTTCTGTTGCATTATTTCATTGATACTTTAATCTGTATTTTTTAAATCTTTGTAATCTACATAATGTCATACAATGATATTAATTTCAAAACAAAATGGATTTCAAATTAACAAGTACACAACTGCACATGCATTACTCCAATTAAATGATAAAGCTCACTGCAATAGGCACCATAATACACTTCAACCTCTGGCCACCTCTGTGACAGTCATTTAGGCTGAGTATAATTATTAAATCCATTTGAAGGTGCTAGGAAAGTAATTGAAATGCTTACTTTTAAAGTAACCATTTAGTAGCAGGTCTGATTACCAGCTAGCTAATCAAGTGACTTCAACCAATTGTTTTCAAAACATGTACAACAAATATAGTCTTCTCCAGTAGGGAAAAACTTCCACGTGTATATAACCTCACAACTGTGAGATATCTCACAACTTGTGAGAATTCAATAAGAGACTCAAAGAAATTGTCTAGAAGTAAGTGGCATGCCAATATTTAATCCAAGCCCACTGAACTTCTGTCTCTACATTTTTTTATCTTTAGAGAGACACAAGATGCATGATTATTTCAATGTGGATTATTTTAGCAATTTAGTAGAGGAGAAAATATTTTTCATTTTAAAACATTTTTTATTATGTCTCTCCTAACATTCTGTTTCCTGGTAAAATATTTTGGAGATGTATGTTAATACTAATGCATTTAAAAGACATTAAGCCTATTTTGTTTTACCTCTTACTTTGGAGCTTAAATGACATGATGTTGAAGAAATCTCCTGTGTTACTGCATTCTGTTTTCATCAGATATAATGTTCTAAGTACGTTCATGGAAAGATGTGCTTCTGGAAGTTTCTGGAAATTTTTGGAAAATTGGATCATATTACAAAGTGCCCTGAAAATGTTTGATATGAAAAGAAGACTGGTGATGACTCATTTTATAAAGAAACATGTCTCTTTTTTGTTAGTGGTTCTGCAAGACTGGTTCAGAAAGACTGACAGCAATGTGAGGATTACCAAGGGGGCTGTCAGAAACTGATGAAATACAGGGCATGGCATTAAGGTAGCAGGAAGAGAAAAGAAGTCAGATAAGCCAATGCTCATTCATTTTGAAGCCCAGAAAATGGAACTCATGCAGAAGAACACATTAGGAAAAGAAAGAGTGCACCCATGAGATGAAAGATTTAGCTTCCCATTTAGTCACCAAGTATTTATTGAGGATATAGTACGTGCTGGGCAGTGGGCAGACTACTAGATGTAGAGATACAGCTGTGACCGAGAGAATCACAAGTCCTGCCTTCATGGAAACTACTGTCTCACCCAGTGTTTCTCAAACTTGGGAAACATAAAGCTCTCCTTTTTATGGGCAAAAACAAACTCTCTCAGATATCTAGTGCAGACTTCAATTAATTGTATTTCAATGTTACATAAAAATATATAAACATAAAACTAGACATGAGTACATTACACATCTAGCTCGTGGAGCTATAAAATCATATCAAAATTATAAAATAAACACAAGCAGAACTTCAACACTGGTAAAATTCAAATTAGCATCAATAATTGAGTATCCTAAAAGATGTTTTGTTGAAACCAACAGTGACTCACACGTGCTTCCAGTTCCCTAACGAAGTGTGCTGTGTCCCTGCACGTGTTCTCTATATGAATGCCTATAAATCTGTGTTTAGGTGGCACCCTGTGACACTATATGATCTTCACTTGGCACAAATGCACAATTTACATGTTGGGTTCACTTCTGTTCTACTCTCGTTTAGCCATGACAATTAAAGGGCCACTACTAAGTGCTGACATAATTGAAAAAATATACATGTTTTAGATTATAATCATAATGACAATATAAAATCTAACTAGTCTTGATCATTGATAGATTCCCCTCATCCAAGAATACATCTGTTCATCCCTTTTTCAAGGAGAAATAGGATTAGGAACTTGATTAGAGCACTGCTCTGGTGAGGATGACAGATGGAAAGTAAGTTATTATAGGTGTGATGGGCTACAGTAGTCAAAGGGACAGTGTAATGAGGGCACAGAAGAGGAAGCACTCGCCCAGGCCCCTAGGGGATGAACACCTCTTTGAAGGGTAATATTTAAACTGAGACTTGAAGAAAGAGTTGATCTTAACCTGGGAGAAAGTAGGGAGGATGATGAGGGCTAATTTTCAACCTAACACTAGAGTATCCGTGCTCCATTTGAGATCCATCACGGACCTTGTGGAACTGGTTGTTAAATATTTTGCATTTACCCACCAGCCTAAAGAATCCTCATATATGAAGTAGGGGCTATCATACTAACCTCACCGCATTCTTGGGAGTATTCGATGAGTTATAGTATGTTGGTCCTTGGCACAGTGCCTAGTGTGAAGTAAGCACCTTTAATTGGAGTTGCAGTAATGGTAGTGATGATTCATAGCAATTTCGTCAGACGTATATATTGATCAGATTGACAGTATGTTTGCTAACTATAAAAGCAAAATTTAATCTGCATCCAGGGCCTATTTTTCTACCCTCTCCATGGATGAGAAGAGGAAACTGGGACTCAACTGTTTCGTTATGATAAGCATCGCAGAACTCTCATGCAGCATTTGGGAGGGAAAAGCAAAATACTTTTGGCCTCTCAGAGGACAAATTACTGTCAAGACTTATGCTATGTATATGGCTTATGTAGGACGATACATTTCTTAGTCTATATAAAACAGTTGCCCTCTGTGTTCCCTTTCTGTCTCAGGGAACTACGTAAGAACTTAAGAACTCTGACATACCAGACTTCTGTCCTGCAGACATTTGTGCCTCTTAGCAAAAGATAAACTGTCAAACTAGTCTCTTCACTCTGAATGTCAAGAGACAGAGTTGAGGTCCATACACTCTGATCCCACAGACTTGGTAGCCCCCGCCACCTCTGTCCCACACTCATGACAGCCCTCCCTCATTTTGGTTCATAAAGGATGGTTCAAGGACTCTCTGCCCAAGTTCTTCCCTACACTTAATAATCTGGGTGCAGAGTGAGAACAAGAGTTGCATCCACATTTCTAATGTCAGCGACCACAGATCCCTGGTTTTCTAATAATTTCTTATAGACTACAGGTTGGTAGACAACCCAGCCAGGAAAATAAACCCTGATTCATAAATTAAAGATGGAAATAAAAGAAACACTTAGAAACAGGCAAATGGGATCTTAGATACAGGAAAATTCCAATGACAACAAAGATGGAACTCTGTTTAGAATTTGAATATATAATCTACAGTCCAGTCATCTCAGAAGCTCATCCCTGTGGAACACAGCCCATATTCTAGTAGAAAATGGATACTCAAAGTCGATGCTTGTTACTATACAGCCCCTTGATTGTACCAATCTTGTCATTTTGCCGTTTGTTTCTTGGTATGAAATGACTTACTAAAGGTCACTTAGCTGTCCAACTTCTAAAGTAGGTCTACATTACAGGCCTGGTTGGTTTTTTTTTTTGGTGAGGAATATTGGCCCTTAGCTAACGTCTGTGCCAATCTTCCTCTGTTTTGTATGTGGGACACTGCTGCAGCATGGTTTGATGAGCAGTGTGTAGGTCCACGCCCAGATTCCAAACCCACCAACCCGTGAACTTAACCACTATGCCACTAGGTCAGCCCCTACAGGCCTTTTGATTTTTAATCCAATGATCTTTCTGGGGATTATCATTACTCCCTCCTTTCCCACATGTTTTACTGCAGATAACATTTTAAAATCTCCCACCATTTGTGCCGATTTGCATCTAGGAATCTTTCCAAGCTCTGTTTCCCAAACCTGAACTCTCTCTGTCTCTCTGTTGTATCCCTTCATGACTGTTGCTTTCTTCCTCTCTGCCTGCTTCCTTGGGTTTGACACTTTACACCTCCCTTTATTATCTGTCCTGTATTCACCTCATACTTTAGCATCATTACTTTTGGCTCAATGTACTGCACCAAAGACCAGCACCCTTAATTGAGATCCTGCCTTTTACTCTTGCTTCTAAGTGGGCACAAAAATAACCTCATCATGTTACTAGCCAGTTGCTTTTCTCAGAATTTAACTGCTTTGCCATAGGATAAATAGAAAACTGAGGGCCCTAAAATTTAACACCAGCCTGAATGGTTCTGGTCACATTCTTGGCCTGGTACCTAATACCTGCATCCCACGGTGAACTCTGCTAATTTCCACTAGGGTTGATGCCATGACTATTGTCTCCTGACCTTGACTCAGTTCTGACTCCTGCTACTTCCTTGGCAACCTGGCCTCTCCAGAAGGGACATGGCAATCACAGGAGCCCAAAAGCAGCTGGCACCTGACCCAGGCTATTGGCAAATGCGTTTTTCTACTGGCCCATCAAACTGGTGAGCAACAGAATCATCTCAGGAGGAGAGTGAGGTGGCATTCACAAATGTGAATGTGAGTAATGTGAGCTTGTCAGGCCTTATGCTTCTAAAAAACAGATTTTGGTGACAGAATTAGATAAAGTTTTATTTCAAACTTGCATAACTCAGCATTATGCTATGCAAGTCTTTATGCTTTTAATTTCCTGCTAAATTTCATGGTCCAAAAATATCAACAGATGCTGAAGAAAATTATATTTATGTAAAAGAGCTTCTAATTCAATATGAAAATAATAAAAGAATTAAGGCTTACTTGTGCAGCTCAGAAGGTCTGGGCAGAGTTTTGAAATCCAAGAGCTTCCCCTAGGGGGTACTGGCATGCTACAGTGACCAGATGACATCGATGTGGCCCTCCCCCACACAAGACATCTCTTCCTCAACACCAATCATTATCTTCACAACTCTTAGCTTCATCCCTTTTCCAGTGATTTAAGTATGTCTGGTGCTTTTGCCCCAACTTTGATTTTTATCCACTCAAAACAATTACATTTAAGAAAAACTATTTCAAAAACATAAATCTCCCCCAGCCAGACATCTTACAAGTAAGTGCTATTGGACTCAAAGCAAACTTGGAGAGAGTATGAATGTCTGTATGGGTTTTGGTACATAACAAACCACTCCAAAACTTAGTGGTATAGAACAACCATAATCATTATTTTATCCCTAAAGATGCTGTGAGTTAACTAGACTCAGCTAGACAGTTCTTCTGCTCCAGTGCTGTCAGCTAGAGCCACATTCCTCCAGAAGCCAGACAAGACTAGAGTCCAAGATGGCTAACTCACATGTTGCTGGAAGCTCAGCTGGGGCTGTTGACTGGAGTACCTGGGTTCTCTTTCACGTGGCTTCTTCATTTTACTTGGGCTTCTCACAGGGTTCCAAGGAGTGTCGTTACACAACATCACTTCTACCATATTCTACTGCCAAAATATGTCAGGATCAACTCAGTTCAAGGGGAAGGGAAGAAGACTCTGTCTCTTTATGATCCATCACACTATCCAAATTCATCGTATCTGTGGAGGAAAAACAAACCAAAGGTTTTATTGTTGAGGCACAATCCCATTGTTGTTGATAAAGAACCTTCTGTCAATAGACTCATTCCTAACAGGGACCAGAGGAACTGACTCACTGCTTTTGGATCCTCTTTAAGGCAAGAAGAGAGTGAGAATTTCTCAAATTAGTCACGTTGGATTCAGATTTCAAGGAGGCCTAGGGCCCCTCGAGACTGTTTAAAAGATCAGGGGGCTGTGCAGGCTTGAAAATTTCTGCAGTTTATGACCCTGTTTGGGATTTACCTTGAACTGTACAAATGCAAAACAACCCAACTAATTTTCCAACAGATTCTGCCAAATGAAAGCATAGTGGGCCACTTAAGTATAATTGTTGGGAGGAAAGGGACTTCACTGATTTGTCCAACAAAGTGTTAAATTTAAAGATGATTTCCAAAATCACCAGTCGTTTGTATTGTTCTCCAGCCCTATTAGAATATAAGACTAGAGAGGACAAGACTGTGGATTCAGTTCCCAGGAGAGAAGTCAAGCTTTGCTTCCAATATACCTCTCAGCCAAACTGGCCATGTTGTAGACCTGCACCTTGACTCAGCAATGGATCTGAAGGAGAGAGTACCCCATCCTTGACACTGAGAACACCTCAAACCATAGGGCCTTCTACTGAATGCCACTTCATCTCTTCCCATTTGTCTTTATCCCAACTCCCACTCTGCTATTAAAAGTCAGGAAAGAAGCTAATTGTTATTGGGCTCTTCCTATGTGTCACCCACTGTGCTAGGATATTTTTCCTTTTCTTTTTTGTTAAACCAATGCTGTGTCATTTAATCATTACCACACAGGGCTTCACACACTACAGGCATTTAATAAATAGTTCTCATTTGACTTGCTGCGTTATGAGGCTGGTGGTCAACCATGGCATTAGCAATGTTTCACTGGGTGAAAAATCTCACATATTTTTGAGAACAGCCTCCCTTGGTTCTCAAGTATGGAGGCTGGGTATCCTTGCCAGACATAGAAATCTATTATTTTTTGGCTCATATTAGCTCAGTATACAATATTAAATTTGTAAAACACGGTAATAAAACCCTGAAGAAATAGAAGACATTTTCATAATTGTACTTGAACCTATGTAAGATATTTTGTCACTGAATATCCGTGCAAAATGCCATTTGACCATGATTTGGAGATGTTGCTTATTGCAAGCATTTTACAAGCTAATTTTGGACGAATCTACTACTTTAGCAAATTTGCAGTTCTCAAAAATAGGAATTCCATCCAGAATGGAATGGCAATTTTCCCTCAGGGTGTGAATGATCATTCTCATTTCGTTGAAATATTTCAATATGCTGAATTTAATCAGAGTGGTTTTAATTATCCCCTTGCTCTGAGCCCCATTTCCAGTTCTGCCTTCACTTCTAACTTCCAAATTGTCTTTAGCAGAAGTTTAATATCTACACATTTTCCTTTCTATAATTACTATCAATGTAGTAACCCTTGAGTTTCTGAGAAGTTAAGATTTTCAAATTAGAATAAATCATCTCTAGAAATCAAACGACATTTTAATGACAGAGCAACTCACCTGGCCTTTGGAAAATAAAATCCCTCTAAAGAAATCTATTGATCAAGAAGACAGAATGAAAAGTGTACGAGGGTCTCTATCACCAATTTTAAGAATATAAGTTGAGATAGCATGTGAAGAGAGAAATGTAAAGAATGAAGCAAGTATCAAACTATAGAGCGACTTGCTAGATGTTACCACGAGAACAAGAAATTTGAATGTAATTCTATCTTGTATAAAACATCAACATTATTTGCTTATTTAAAGCAAGGTTGCCTTCAAAAAGGGTTCTGTTGCCTCACTTACTTTTATGTTTACAATATCCCGTCCTCTGAATTAAACTGTGTATTTCTAATTAGTATAGATTTTATTTGGTTGGTTTATGAACTATTCCTAGATAATTGCAATGCACATGGAGATATGCAATATATTTGAAGTATGTAGGTATTTTCTGAAAAAAAATATTTTATCTTTTGTGTGTGTGTGTGTGTGTATATATATACATACATATATTCTGTTGAAGAGTTTGATTGAGGGGGGTGCCTCCTTTACAGGGTTGTCAGCTTTTAATTCTGTATCTAACTATCCCAGAAAAAGTCATCCAGCTACCCGTATCTCTACCCTGTATCTACACAAGGTACTGAATGTCATACCTCGTAACAAGTTGGAGCCATCAAATATGACTGAATCCCTGTTCCAAGTTGTCCTGCCTCCAGAATCTGACTTCTGTCATGCGCTGACACTGATACACGACACAGCCACCTGACTGCTGGTGTTCAGAGTCAGTAAAGTTTCCTCGTCCCTTTTAGGAATGGTGATTTTGAACCCAGCCTGTGTAAACCATCTATGTGAGTATAGTAAGTTTGTGATGGTGTGCTATATATAATACAACATATTGGAATAGTGAAACAAGGTTCAAGGTGGTACTTTCAGAATACAAGTTTTCAGTTCTTTAAGTTGAATCTTGCTTCTGAGTGTTCACATTCATAGAGGAGAGCCATCATCCAGGAATTACCAGGAGCCTCAAGGATGCCTCCAAAATGACCACAACTCATTCCTTGCAGTCTCCTAAAAATAGGCATTCAGGTGCCAAGAGTTGTTCATGTAGACATTCCGTGATGACTCTAACATGCCAAAGAATGCCTACATTTGTCCTAAATCTATTTTTAGAAACCAATTGTTAAAATAACCCACAATGTGTAGATCAACTGGGGAACTCCATAAACAGATCCACTTTATTTTTGTATCTTGAAAAATATGTCAAGTACTGTTTGCTAACTGCCAAAGAGAAGATTACATCAAGTAATAAGTAATAGGTTAGCTCACCCTTAGCTTTTGTATTTAAAATGAATCAGCTTTTCAGGGCGTCCCATTGACGTTCTTCTTATCACAATGCCTATACTTCTTTGTGGTGAACTTCTTGTCAAGATTCAAAAGCAGCCCTTGAGAAGGGCTCTATCTCTGAAATATCCAATCTATGAAAATGACCCCTTACCATGTCTATTACCAATTTTTTCCCAATAGCTATCTCTCTAATGTACAATGGAACCCTGAAGACAGATTCTTCTACCCTCTTACCTTCTGCCTTTGTAAATTTGCCATGTGAGAACAATGTTTCATTTGTATAACAAGCTGCTTGGAAAAGGATGTGTGGTGTTATGAGTGGCTGTCATGTTCCATCTCAGCAGAGTTCCATTCTGTCTTAGCAGGCAGAGTAGTGCTCTCTTATAGGTGGAGTCAAAATAGGCATATCTTCAAAGAGTTAAGCTATCTGTGGTCCACACTATCAGGGTTCACCTCATTTCTCAGTCATCTGCCATATTCCAAGGGGAAGATGGTCTCCAAAGCGAGCTCACAGCTCCAAGCAGTAGGATATCCACCTGCTCCATAAAATGCTCCCAGATGAAGATCTGAAGAGGCTTTATAAACAGATCACCAAGCCCAAGTCCCTAGGAAAACAACATGAGGTCATCTGTACAAGATACTGGGTTGTGACAACAAGACAGAAGATAATACAAAAAAAGTTCACTTTTCCCAATGTTTTCTACCACCTGATTAGAAATGATAAATAGAGGAAATATTTAAATGACCCCTGTTTTGACAGTGAATAGACTTGGATTTCCATATCCTAGAAGGAACAAATTTCTTGGTTATGTTTATGCACTGGAAGAGTTAATCCAAAAGACAATGTTTTCCTGAAATCTTATATCTCATCAGTACGGCTAAGATCAAATATCCTCGCATTCCCTCTCCTCACTTGTATTCGGGATTGTGAAAAGTTTAAGTTCCAGATGAAAGGGAATAGATAAGTATTTTGCAGCATAAAAATAAACTGCCTGTTAAGTATGATCTCTTAAGTAGTATAAAATTTCTATAAGCTGGTATATGTGTTACATGTGGCTCAAAGACTATCCTTCATTTTCCACCAATCTGGTTTTTAACCTGCTGTTCCAAGGCCATAAACTCTCAGAGGGAAGTCTTCTGTAATTTTATAAGGAATTTGATGACTTAGAGGCCCATGGCAGGAATTAGAGAGAGAGTTTTCTCAACTCCACAGCTCCTATAGAGAGACTAAAGCTCATTATCTGAATCTTGGACTGGTTCATTTTACAAAGCCACAAAATAGCATGAGCTTTGTTAACTCCTTCAGTTTCATTCTTTGGGTGAAGTATTCTATACACCTTCTAGAAATATATATGAAATGCCACTGGATAGAGAGAAAATAAGGCCGAGTATGCCCAGAATATTGGAGGACATATAGTGGGAAATCAGAAGTTAGAAGATTAGCCTAGTTGTTCATTGGGACAATCCTTCAAGCTTTCCCAGGAAATAAAAGGCTTCTAGTGAGGGGAAACAATAGACCTGAACAGCAGGAGTGTTTGGGATGGGAGCCAGAGAGCAAGAGTCACTAACAGAGAGCGGTAATTTGGAATGAATTGCTGTTTTGTATTGTGAAGCACCAGGACACAGCTGGTGTACTGGCTAACCTGAGGATTTGTAGTGACTGCATTGAAATGGTAATGAAGTTTTTATTTTATGATTGCAGATGTTTGTGGATTATTGTTATTAAGCTTATTAGTGTAACAGTACAAATATGAGATTTTTATTTACTTGGCCTCTTATTTATGGGAACTTTGTTAAAGTCTTTTTAACCCAAGTCAAGAAAACAAAAGCCCTGCAATAACCAAATGTGCTGAACCATCAGGCAATCCTTATTGTGTGCGTGTGAGTGTGCGCACGAGTTCGTTTGTGCACATGCGCTGAACGTAGGGCTCTCCTACATTTGAGATAAATCTGAATGTTCCCATTCTTGTTGTGCCTTAGGTAACATTATCAAGCAATGTTCTGCTCACAGGTCAAATGATCAATCACTATATTTACAGTGGTCATTATCACTGGTTCTGGAGTTGGATTGCCTAGCCAACTCTGCCATTTACAAGTTATGTGAAATATTAGACACTTTTAACCTCCTCATGCCTCAGTTTTCCAACTCGGTAAAATTCGGGTTAAAAAAGTGCTACCTCTTTTGTAAAGTCATCGTGGGGATTAAATGAGATCATTTGAATAGAGCACTTGTTGATTAATGTTAGCTGTTACCTAAAAGGATCTTTTGATGTGGAAGAATGCTTAAGCATTTTATTCCAACATTTTTGAGACAAAGAAGTCTGTTGGCAACTCTATCTTGTAGAGTGATCTGTTTGATCAAATAAATCAAAGAAGGTACACATATGTATATTTTGTGAATAGCTGGTTTTCAAGCGATAAAATAAATAGTTTTCAGTTGTTATTTTAGAATTAGGCATAGTATGACCACTTTTGATAATTCAGAAACTGCTGAAGAATCTTGAAATCCCTCAAGATATTGTCATCGGTGAATATCAAGTCGCATCATGGAATGGAGTGACAAACGTGTTTGAGATTCCAGTTATAAAAATTCCAAATGATGTTGCTTTCACTACAGTTCGTTTCCTAGCTGGCCATAAGGACACAGTAAATATGTAGGAAGAGAAATGAGCATCTCCAGGAAATTCAATTTCTAACTTGCTGGAATAATTTCCTTAGGTTAGAAAAATCAAAATCAAAATCCCCCAAAATATCCCATATGTAAAAATAAAGTCATTACCATTATGCATTTCAAAATGAAAATGATTACTAGTTGACCAATTAAAGGAAAGCCTCTTTCATATTGACTATTCAGCAATTCCCACTAGTGTCGTGATGTGATGTTGATGATTTAGACCCAATTTGGGGCACTAATGAAGAATCCTGTGATTCACAGTCAGATATTTCTAGAGTCTAGTCATAAATTTGCATTAAAGTTGATGTTTAATAAAAGTTCCCAGATGGGTATATCTTCTGTAGTTTTCTAACAAAGTTCAATTAAAAAATAGTTCAATTCAAATTCAAATTCAATCTTCATGGTCAGAGTTATAGAGAGTAATAGCTTAAGATTTTTTTTTTAAAGATTCCATTTTAAATATTATACTACATAGTTTACAAAATCGTATGTTCACCTTAATGTATTGAGAACCTACTTCCTTAACCCAAGGTGGCCTCTAATGACTTTAGGAGCAATAAGAAAACACTGTGTAAATTTGGGGTAGGGGACTTTCAGGGAATTGAGAAGCAAACTGAGTTCTAAAACACATTAATACTTCTGAGGGACAGCTTCCATTAAGCAGTTTCATGATATATTAAACCAGCATGCACCAGTACCATAAGGTGTCACTTGTATATAAAAACGAGGTCTTCAGACTGGCACAGATGTTAGCTCAGGGACAGTCTTCCTCAAGTAAAAAGAAAAGATTGGCAACAGATGTTAGCTCAGGGCCAATCTTCCTGACCAAAAAAAAAAAAGAAAACCAACAACCAAGGTCTTCAAAAATTACATTTTATATCTCATTATTGTAACTTGATTATGATTTAAATACTTCTAAATTCAAAAACAATTCACTTAAAATATGTTCTGTTCTCTAGTAGAGATATTTTCCAAAGTGGAATTTCTAACTATAAGCATAATGTAAGCCTGCTGCTGCCAGGGACCACTGCATAGAGCAAGACTTCATGAGGATGAAGCCAACCCAGAAGAAAGCTGAGCCAATAGATGGAGATAGACAGATACTGGTAACATCATTTGAGGCCTCCAGATTCAACCATGCCTGGGCTACTTGGTTCTGTAAGCCAGTAAGTTCCCTCTATGGCTTATGCCTGTTGAAGCTGGATTTCTGTCACTTAAAAACCAAGAGACTCCTTACTAATACAGCAACTGTGGTCAAAAGTTTTGGGGAAGTTCTTCAAACTATATGTGTTTCTTGCAGATTCACAATGCACACTAACTTATTAAAAGATATGAGAAAACCTGCCGTAAAGCAACTTGTTTTTCTTTGTTAACCCACTGTTTCCCAAACGTGGTTGATGGCAGTACTTCCTTTTATGCCACACCTATGAACATCTACTCCTCTGAGCACAGTTGGGGATGTGATGCTCTTCTATGGCATGGAGGAAAGAGAGTTGTCAAAAACATATGAGGACTGCCATGTTTGACCTCAGCAGTGGTCCAGAGACTCACTGAAGAGGAAGCCATTAGGTGAAGTAGCCTCCTATTAGATGAGCAAATCTAAGTGAGTAGGGAGCTGAAAGACAGGCTTCCTGTGCACCCCACCCCTCACTTCCCTGTGGCACCAGGGTGGGGACAGTGCAGCCCACCATCATCTCTTTAAATGGCAAACTATAAGATGCTCTCTATAATCTACTGGTCCTTCCTCTGCCATGCTCTAATATTTTGGAAGTTTTTCCTGACTTCATTTCTCTCCGCTAGGATCTCCGCCACCTGTAAGATGAAGATATGCCAGGCCATTTGGAGCTTCTTTATTTAAGGTGACGGAAACTTCATCTTCCCAGCTCCTATCACCTTTCCCAATCCTGCATTTGCAAGCCTCAGCTTCTGAAATTGGTCTTGGCACTCAAATTCTGCCAGGTAATGGCCATCCGTTCTACAACCACTCAAGTCTGAAGGCTTGAGACCCAGGAGAGCCAACCAATGGTGTAAGTTCCAGTCTGAGTTCAGGAGAGCAATGTCTCAGCTTGAAAACAGAGAGAGCAGATTCTCCCTTGCCTTGCCTTTTGTTCTCTTCAGGCCTCCAAGCGATTGGATTATGTCCACGCACATTGGGGAGGGCAATCTACTTTACTCAGTCTACTGATTCAAACATTAATCTCATCCAGAAACACCTCACAGACACATCTAGAATAATGTTTAAGCAAATATCTGGGCACCGGGTGTCCCAGTCAAGTTGATACATGAAATTAACTATCACAATAACAAAATCACATACGCTTCTGTTTCACTAAGTCCTGAGGATTTATCCCAGAAGCATGAGCTCTTTGGGAATTGGACAGTCCCCTCTTGTCATCATAGCCTTTGACATCACCTTAGTTCAGCGGTTCCCAGCCTTGCTTGACAACAAAATCTAGAGTATTATGAAAACATGGATTTCTGGGCTTCCATTACAGTCTTTTGAATCAGAATCTGAGTTTGAGGCCAATCTTAGATCAGAATATAAGCTGGAAGCCCAGGTCTATTTCCAAGGATTTTAAGAATCAACCTCACTAGGGAATAATTGCTTTAACTATGTTATAAAATGCACAATCACTAGACACATTGACCTCAAAAGCTAGAGCAGGGAGTAGAGTTTTCAACGATATAAGTGCCTCCCTCTCACTTCTTCTGAGTTTCTCTCTCCTCCTGGCCCTCCCCTTCCCAAATTTAGCAGGGAACCAGGAAGATAGAGCCATTTACTGAGTTACTAGTACATGGCAGGAATTGGACTACGTACTTTACATATATTATTTTAATCCTCTAGTCAACTCTGTGAGGGGGAAAAAAGGTCTATTTTATAGATGAGAAAACCGAAACTTAAGGAAGTTAAGTAATTTACCCAAAAGATTAATTAGTAAAAAAGCTGGAATTTAAACTGTAATCCATTTGATCCCAAAAACCATGCTTTTCCCACCACATCACACTCCCTGGTTAGTTTAGGAATATCAGATGATTGGAATGAATCAAGGATTCAGAAACGATAATGCTTGAAGCATCTTGTACTTGGTAAGCAATCAAAAATAGGCTCAACTAGTTGACTACACATGGAGAGAGCAGGTGATATGGTCGTTTCCTATTCTGTTAGGAAAATTCATAGCACCCTCTGGACGGAAATGTGTAAAAAGCTTATTATACTCACAGGGGCATCAGACACTTTTATGAAATTTGCAATGTCCCTGTCCCACATCCCCATTCAACATAACAGGCACTCAATCAATGACTCTTGAATAAACAAAAAATGATATATAATTTACTTACTACTTGGAGTTTTTTGAGGAAAGGATTCTTCAATAATTTCTCCTTTTGTTTGTTTTCACCCTGAGAGTAAGAATAAGAATACTGGATATTTGCATAATCTCAGCTAGAGAAGAGCTCTTCAGTAATTCCTCATTCAATTTATTTCATCTTTAGATAAAAGGTGAATTAGTGTTAAGTATTTTAATCAGCTGTTCAGAAAGGCATCCTGTGTTTCCCTTTCTGAGTGACATGGAAAATAAGTATTTAGCTGGCACACTATAGTCCTGAAGACTATTCTTACTTAAGAGCTTAATACAGTTCCTCCTTTGGGTGTTCAATAAATGCTTGCTGCCTGATTGACTTTGAGGAGTAGATTCTCTGACTAGTGGAAACATTAGAACTGGTTGTCACAGACCCTGTGTTCTGCTTTCATTTCTGGTCTTTTTTTCTGAAAAATTTTCTTATATTTGCTAGTATCAGCAATATAAGAAACACAAAAGTTCAAGTTTGGAAAGATAAGAGTATTTAAGATGCATAGGAACAAAGTATTACCAAATTTCATGTAGTGTAAGTCTGTGACACTAAGTCAAAGTTAATGTAACAGAACTGGTAAAAAACTTCACTATATCCCCTAGAACCCGGAGAATCTAGAGGATATCACCACTAATTAATAAATATATTCTTGTAGTAACAGTCATCTGAATGATTTGGCTAACCAGCAGTTTATGGGTTGTAGTGAAATGTCAGACAATGATGATCACTTCCCTAGGTTCAATTGGTCCTATATGAAGCATCAGTAAGGACACAAATCTCAGCCACCAGTGGCATTCCTTAATGGACTACACTTGTTGGGCCCTGGGTAGTTATTCAACATATAAACCTCTTAGGAGATGTTGCAGTAGATCTCTCTTTCTAAGCAAGAATTCAGCATTGTTGAACCTTGGCTTTATCTCTTCTAATCCAAGAACTAATTAACTTTCTTTCTTCCTCCTCTCCTCTCTCTCCTTTCTGCCCTTTCTCTCTTCCCTTCTTCTTCCCTCTCCCTTCCCTTCTTCATCTCTCACTCCCTTCCTTCTTTCCTTTCCACAAGAATTTCTTGAGTCTCTACAGTAGTCCAGATGCCATGCTGAACCCGAAAGATACAATGATGAACACTATAGTATCCCTTAGTTTAAGATATTTACCAAAAACTGAAGGTGGCACAATGTAAAAGCATACATAACACACCACAACATAAGAACACATAACACAACATAAAAAAAGATGGAATTCAGAGTGTGAATCACTGATTACCTACAAGGTTATAGAATATTACCAAAGCAAAGGCAAGTCAGCAAGTTTCAATGGCAGTGGCGAGTAAAGAAATTTATTCTGAATTTGAAGTTATATGTGTTCAAATAAATTGAAGCTGATGAGAACATTGAGCTCACTCAATTTTTAAGACTTAATGACTTTATAATGGGAGAAAATCATAAAGCAGGTATTCATGATATCCAAATTCCTTATATATATTACATTTGATTATCAGAAATACTTTATTATTTACTTAGCGTATAGCAAAGAATTTTACCAATACTTTGAATATGTAACCATATTTGAGTAATATTTGTTTTATTAAAAACATTTTCTTGAAACTAAAATGCACACTAAATTTTTTTTCTGAATTCTTAACTATGCTTTTACTAAATATACTTGAAAATTTTTTTCCACACAATTCATTTAACAAATATTTATTGAATACCTCCTATCTGCCAGGTGCTGTGTCTGTGCCAAAAAAAAAAAAAACAGACATGGTCCCAGCCCTCATAAAACTTGTGTAGTGGTAAACAGTCTCAAATTGTATAGTATAAATCATTGGAAAAGTAGAGTTTCCTTTGGGAAAATGCACTTTATAACAAACTTGGCTAAAACACAAATATCCCAGTAAATAGGGCATGACTGCCTCTGCTGTTTTAGACCCACAGTTCTGAAACCACACATCCCATGCTTAAAGTGAAATGGAACTCAGTTCAAATTCAGCTTTGCTCCTTCTTGAATCTCTGACTCCATCTGTAGAATCAGGTTAATAACCCCAACTTCACAGGCTCATTGTGAAAATTACGCAGTTTGCGTGCAGGGAGGGGCTGGCGTGTATTAAGCACCCAAAAAGTGGTAGCTTTTGATACTGCTACTGCTTCTGTTGGTATCTTATTTTGTAACTAAACCAGAAGGTTGAACTGAAGTCAAATAAAACCTCAGCGCTTGCAAATGGTATGTCCTTGTACCTTTCTGTAGTTATGATGGACTGAGGGATGTCTGGAAGTTTTTATTTAAACACTGTTGTTTGTAAAGTCTCTCAAAATTATAGGAATCATCATTCTTGCTTTAATACATTTAGTATGGTCTGAGAATAAAGTAGTATTTTTCAAACATAAGAATTTCTGGATCCTAAATTGAAGGTGCTGGACTAGAAGATATTTGAACCTCTGTTTTTCGGGGGGGGAGGGTGTAAGGGTATGAGTGTTTGAGGACATTTCAGTGCCTCTTTGTCAGGGTCATTAAGATGAATTAACTGATCAGTAACAAAGATGTTGATGTAGCAAGTGAGAGTCGAGTTGAAAATGAACTGCACGGACATATTCTGATATCAGTTACTGTTTTTAGAACCCAGAGGAAGTGTTCCATGTGTCCGTTGATGTTGGTAAAATCCCTAATTTGACTTTTTCCCGTTCATTAAAAAAATCATAATCAATTACAAATTATGAGTCACTGTATTCCGGTTGAGATTCCACACCACTTCTCAATGACCTGTGTAACAACTTGCTTCCCCCTTTCCCAAATAATTCTACTTACTTCACCAAATGTTTGCAGAGGATGTTTAGATGTTTGTTACTTTGGATAGTGGCAGAAGGATCACTTAAAATTAGAATTGGAGAGTGTCTCAATTACTTGAAAAGAACTGTAGTCTTAAAGCATTAAAATGAAAATTATTTGGTAACCATCTAGGAAAGATTAATATGTGGTAATATTTTCATTATTGTTTGCATTACAGAATTTACTGCTTTTTTGTATATGCTCACATATTCCTTTCTTTCTATTCCAATAAAATATTTGTGTTAAATATAATAAAAATTAACCAATAATAAAATTGATCAAAATAAAATTTCTAAAATGAACGCTAACATTTTCTTCCTATGAAAAAGTACTTCATAATAAATCTTTAAAATCACATATATGAACCTATTTCAAAACAATAGGAATTCTTTCTCCATTACATGTGATGATACTCCTAGTCAGAGCAGCCACATGTCACTATTTATTCATTTACGCAAGATTCACATTTCATAGATGTCCATGCACCCTTTTATCCTTAAATAAACAGCTTTATCGGAAGATGTATTACTTGTAAATCTGTATCATAAAAGAAACCTTTTCCCTTTTTGACCTGACCTCCTCCCACCCCCACTTCCTTCACAAAGACTTTTTTAAGGAGAAAGGGTCACAGGAAATAGCTGTGGCAGGGAGGTAGTATGAGGTGATCTTAAAAGAATAAAAAAGCAGCTCATGTGGCAGCTGACAGTTGCTTATTTGGCATATAAATGACCAGACTCTATCTAGATGTCTATCTCTTACCACTATCTAACACTGATAATAATTATATGTAAACGCTTTATAGGTGGAAGGTGTGATTTCTATCTCTGAGGAACTCATAGTGTTTGGGCAGGATCTTTATTTTTTTAATAAATATCTTAAAAAATATTCCTGCAAAGAAAGCACAAGTGAGCTAGCTCTTTTTCAAAGGCTAGGGGAAAGAAAAGAACAGGAAGAGGCCAAGTCAAAAAACATGCTCACAGATTCAGTCCTGGAACTGGAATGCTCAGGGGTGTGTGTGCCTGTGTATTTGCACTTCCATTTCTGTCTTTATCTCTCTCAGTTTTAGGATTTCACAGTTTCTGTGCCTCCCTAACTGGTTTCCCACTGTCAATCACTTCACCAACGGATCGTTGCAAAGCTAATTTTCTCTGTCCTTCTGAATTGTTCTTTACCAGTTTATCTTATATAAGCCATAGGTTTCACCCCTTATCCCAAATCTTGGAGTCTACTCCACTAAAATATGGCAAACTTGGGTGAATACATTTGGTCTGATGGTTCAAAATGCCCTGACATACATGGCAGCTTGACAGTAACTTCAGAGAGGGTAGAGCGGGGAGGAACATCTGATGAAGTAGAGGAAGAGGTTGTAGATGTGTGGTGGTAGTAATTATAAAGAGAATCTTATAAGAAATGTCTGACTTGCACAATGACCAGGGCAAAGGGCAAAGGGCAAAGGGCAAAGGGAAGGTACTGCCCCCTCAATTCCTACACAGTCAATAAACCCTTACTGAGCATGACTAAAGCTCCAGATACTGTGCTGAAACACATTCAGGACAAAAAAAAGCAAACAAGGCCATGGTGTACCCACTTGAATTTTGAAATGCTACGAAACAGAAGAGATAGGCAAGTAAACCTGGATAATTATAAAGTGAAATGTGTTATAGTAAACTATAAGTTTTTTAAAAACCAATGGGAGTATAGAGAATAGAGTAATCCTACCCATTCATATATGTGATTTATTTCCCCCCTTTTATGCTGCTTTAATTTTTGGTCTAATCTGATGTCATCTTTATAAAATTTCAGGCAATGGAGGGCAGCAAGGAAGGGCATAAAATATAATTTGCTCTGGATCATTTTTATACCCTCAGTGCTGCTCCCCTCCTTGAAGGGCACCTTGGCCCATTGTCTGATGGCTAACGTTTCCCACACCTGGAAACTCTCACTAGTATTTGTTGTAAGTAGACTGGGTCAGCAGTGTCATAGGTACATCCTTCTCAACAAACATTCCAGCAAGGTTTTTTTCCTCTAAATAACAGTGACAGAGATAAAGCACAAGTTCCCTGGGTCTGTGGGTTGGTAGTCCCCATCTCCAAGTAGTCATTTAATTGAAAGGATATTTTTGACTTATTAGAGAGAAAAGTGACTAATAAAGTTTGTCAGGAATATCTCAGCATAAAACGTCAATTCTCAATTTGTGAGAATGTGAAAAGTGGCAGATGATTACTCCCTGACTTGGTCAGTTAAACTTGTGTAATCAAAAGTTGAGAGACATTTTGAAATATCCACTAGTGGATGTTAGGCAATTTAAATATCTCCCAATGTCTTGGAGTATTTTCACTCAGACTTGTGCATTTGTCAAACTGGTTGGCAACATGCCAGAGTCAAAATGGATTTATACCAATAAAGTGCTAAGAATTGAGAGAGGGTTTCTTAGAGAGCGAAGATACCAATCTGGCATTGTACAATTAGTAAGAGATGAATTTCAGCCAAAGGAAAGAGAATTTTATCAGCTCTGGCAAATTGTGGATAATTTTGATTTCATTCCTTTTCCAAAGAATCTACTCTTTCAGATGCACGTTTTTTGGCCTTTTGGCTAAGTTTCTAATTCTGAATGTTCATAAAGAATTTAAAAATGTAAGTTATCTATAGAAGGGCTAAAAACAGACTAGGAAAATTTTTATAGTAAAAAGTTTATTAAGTGGTAAATTTGATATCATAGGATGCAGTAAATTTCCATGGCCTTAAGTTTTCAAACATTAAGTAGATTTTCCCCTAATCAATATAGAAATTAATTATTATTCCTTAAATTCCTCTTGAATTCCAACAGTGTTCACTGTGGCAATAGTGAGAATGCATTCCTTGTTATTGACATTAAAATCATCCTAAAAACTGCAATTGTGTGAAATCCTTACCCCGTTCTACCCATGGCTGAGAACACACACTTACACGCAACTTATCTCTTCTTTAGAGTCATCACTCCAAATCAGCTGCAAGAAAAAAATTCACAGTATGAGTAAAGCAAACACACACACACACACATGCACGTCTAGTTTGTTGAACATAAGTGGTCCTGACAAGAGAATTAATTTTCATACCTCTGAGTATTTCACTAATAAATATCTTGATCCTTAATCAAACCCTTGCTAAATTCCATTTGCTGCATTATAAATACATCTGTGAAGGACATTATATATTCATTGATCTAGTTCTTGTTTTCTTTTTTAAATTGATCTAATGACCAAAATCTCATATTCCCAATCATTGAATAGTCTGTACTCTCTCAGTGGTTATCAATCTATACAGAATAGGGAAAATTCAGCATAGTGGTGGCGTATTAGTCAGGGTTCTCCAGAGAAACAGAACCAAGAGGAGAGAGATATACCGACATAGTTAGAGATATGGTTATATGTACAGATATAGATATGAATTGGCTCACATGATTATGGAGACTGAGAAGTCTCACGATCTGCTGTCTGCAAGGTGGAGACCCAGGAAAGCCTGTGGTATAATTTGGTCTGAGTCCAAAGGCCCAAGAACCAGGAGCACAAACATCTGAGTGCAGGAGAAGACGGATGTCCCAACTCAAGCAGAGAGCAAATTCTTCCTTCCTCCATCTTTTTATTCTATTCAGGCCCTTCAGTGGATTGGAAGATGCCCACCTGCATTGGTGAGGGCAATCTTCTTTACTAAGTCTATCTATTCAAATGTTAATCTCTTCCAGAAACACCCTCATGGACACATCCAATAATAATGTTTTATCAGCTTTCCGGGCATCCCTTAGCCCAGTCAAGTTGACATGGAAAATTACCCATCACAGGTAGTGTTATCTGCTTCGTTAACAACATCACCTCTGACATTCACTTATAGCCTTGTATGTGCCTGGCACTATGATAAGCATTTTATATGCAAGATCTCAGTTAGTGCCCCCATAACCCAATGTGACAAGTGCTGTATAACAATTATCCCCATTCTCCAGACTAGGAAACTGAGGCTTAGCAAAATTCAGTAACTTGCCCAGGATCACAGGGGAGGAGGCAGAGCAGGCATTAAACACACGTCTCTCTGATACCAAGAAACTACACCCAATCTCCAATCCTCTAATTGCCCATTTCCAACTTGAAAACAAGTGCCAGTCTGTTTTAAAGCATGCTGTATAAAACCTATTTGAAAAGGCAAGTGGTGTTAATATATTTGGTTAAGTAAACAATGTGATTTGTAGACTTTCTTGAATTGAGAGCTTTCATTTATTTACTTATTTATTATTTATACCCTATTCTGTCTTAGAGTTACAGCTGAGATTTAATTTTTAAAAATCTTCATAAAAAGCAGTTGGTCAGAGAACCAATCTGGCAAAAACAGAAAATGTTCAAACCAGCATTACACTGGCTACCATGAACACATGTCACTCGACATCTTTTTTCTACCCAGGGCCTACTGGGAAAGCAGTAAGTCCACCTAAACTCCAAGTTTCCCGGGGTTTGGCAGGCTGTCTCTTACTGAGGGCTGGTATGGCCACACAAGCAGTCCAAACAGCTGCTCTGGGACCAGGCCACTCAGGGTGTGGCTGTTTAGATGGGTGTGGGTGGTAGCACTGAGCAGGCCACAGGGCCAGGCTCCTATAATGGTCCTCTCAGAATTCAAGTGGCCACAGGTATTCTCTCCCACTCCTCTCACTTACGCCACTTAATCCAGAAAGGTTAGTTGGATGGAGCGAAGCTTCCACTCCAACTACAAGAACAAATTGAGGAGGTAAAATTACCCCCCAACGTGGGGGAGTGCCAGGCTCCAAGCAGCCATGTGCCATTCGCAGGAGCTCTTGGGTATGAAACAGCCCTGTCAATATAGGTGTCAGCGTTCATCCCACTGATGTGACTCAGCTGGGAACTCACTCTGCTGTGGGGGTGGGCCTGTCCTTTTCATTCCTCTAAGGATTTCCTGAGAGTTGAAGGATCACGAGGAGCTGCCAGAAAGAGCATGTGCAGATGGCAGGTAAGCTTTCCCGTCAGCGAAGAACTAGCATTTCTGTTTTGTTCAGGAATGGCAGGTCAAAATCCAGCTATTCACACAGGAGGCTCAGTGGAGAAGTCGAAGAGAAAAGCACGCTGGCATTTGCATTAAGCGGAAAAGGACCAATGGAGCTGTTAGAAAACCCAGAGGGAAATGGAAGCTAAAGAAGTTTTCCTGTTTACACACTAATGATATTTACCTGCACAGAGACTGCTTCTGTGCTAGTATTTTATGTACAATTTAGGGGCCGTTAAAGTTGAATTTAAGATAATTCATAATAAATGTGTCTTATATTGGAAGGTTCAGAATAGTAACTCAAACATTTCAGAAATCTCTGTTTTTACTTATACTGTGTTTTCCCTCCACCCCAGAGTGAACAGCCCAGATACAGTAACCCGCCCAAAATAATTGACTCCTACCTCCAACCTTGCTTCTGAATATTCACACACATAGCTGTGGGAGTGAAGTGAGAGGCAGGAAACCTTGACAGCGAAGACAATCTCTCTTTTTACATAAACTCAGGCACCTTGGGGGGTTGGGTGGTGTGTTTTCCAGAATGTTAGACACACTTCTTCAGTCCTAATTGAGAAGGTTGTTATCAGCATCCTGTAATTGCAAATGCCAAATTTAAATATCAATTTAAATTAAACAGGAATGAACAAAGAAAAAATTAAGAAACACTCTAATAGAAAAAGTTTCAATTTCCTAGATTATCTACATCTTGTTATATGGATAGCTATCTAGGTCCATGTCTGGATATTGTGTTTTCAACACAAAGTAAAGGAATAAAGATGAATATTAGAATCATAAAGATCACAGTCAAGTCTAGCTCCTATCCCTTCATATGACATTGGACGAATCATTTACACACTCTATGCCTTGAGTCTTCATCTGAAAAATCAGGAATAATACCTAGGTAATACAAGTAATAGAGAATGTAAGTTCCCACCAGCTTGTAAACTTCATGAGAACAGAGAATCTGAGGTTTTTGTGTTTTTCCCCCTAATTGCTCTATCTTCAGTACCTAAGACATTGCCTGGCATGCAAATATTTGTTGAATGAGTGAATATTATACACAATAAAAGAGATGCTATGTGAAGTATCTGTCTGCTAGTTAATTAATAAATGTTTGTTTCCCCATTAACCTCCAACTGACTCCATCTTCATTCCCAACATATTAATTCAAACATCTAAGGCTGAATTATTTTTAATCAATTCATGTAATAGATTCATGTTCAGATGTTCTTGCACATTTACACTAAGAATTATCCTTGAGTCCTTCCTTTCTCTTATTCCCCTTATCAACTTCATTAGCAAGTACTGTTAATTCAACCTCCAGAATTTATCTCAGATCCGTCCACTTCCATCTACCTCCACTGCCACTATGTAATCTAAGCGATCCCCTAAGTGGACTCTTGCAATAACCTCCTAACTGGTCTCTCCCATTCCACTGTACCCTTTCAAGCCATAACTGGATCTCCAGTCTCATCTTGTACCAGTTTCTTCTCTCTTGCCCATGCTCCAGCCATCCAGACTTCTTATCTGTTCCTCACGTATCAGGCTCTTTCTGTTCTCAAATCTTCATGCTTGTTACTCACTCTGCCTAGGAATGCTTTAACCTTAGCTCTCGTGTGGATGGTTCCTGCACGTGCACCAGGTCTCTGCTCAAACATCCTCAGGGAAAGAGGGGCTTTCCCCATTTACCCCATTTTCTCTACCATGTTTCTTCATATTTCTTATCTATTTGCTCAGTTGTTTAGCCTAGGCTAAAATCTGGCTCAACCATTTACTGGCTGTGAGAACTTAGGCAAGGTACTTAAGCACTCTTACCCTTAATAACTTCACCTGTAAGGTAAGGGTAAAAATAGCTCCAACCTCACAAAGTTCTGAAGAATAAATGAGATATTGTGTGGAAAAAGCTCTGAACATTACCTAGAACATATGCTTGCTCACTTAATATTAGTTATTTTTATTATTATATTCACCTGCAAAACTACAGATTCCTTGAGGGCAGGGGCTGCATCTTTTCCATCACTGCATTGCTAGTTCCTAGAACTGTGCTGGCACTAAGTCAGTCATCCATAAATGTTTGCTAAATGAATGAATGCTACCTAAACAGGCCACATACATTTCAGCTGAAGAGCTACTTGTAAATGCACACGTGTGTTTAAAAATATGTGGGTTAATTTGCCATAACACTATGTGATGTATGGAGGAAAAGGGAAATTGCTATCTGATCACTTCTTACCAGCTCTACACCATTACCCTGGCCAAGCCACTGAGATTGCTCTGGTAGCCTCTTCATTGGTCTCCTTTCTTCTACTCTTACCTCCCTACAATCTATTCTCTACACAGAAGTCAGAGTGATCCTATTAATACACATATCAGATCATGTCATTCTTGTGCTCAAAACCCTCCAATAGTTTCCCATCACACTTGGAATAAAGTCTAAACTCCTTGTCATAGCCTGAGGCTTACATGATGTACCTGCCTCTTGACTCTTCAAACTCATCCTCTACTACTCTGTTCACCTACATGCTGATCCCTTCCCCATCAGCCCCACCCATGCTACTCCAGTCAGGAAAGAAGTAGAATCTAAAAATCATACTATAAGTGAATATAAAGTTGGAATGATCAAGGAGAATAGACATAGCAAAAGCACAGTAAGGAACATAGAGGTAAGAAAGCAAACAAAGTGAATGAAACTAAAGAGTGAAAAGAGAAAAATAGGAGAAATGGAAGACTGACAAAAGAGATCCAACATTTGTATACAGGGAGAACCCACAAAAAAACTAGAAAATTTTAACAAAATGAATATTTAAAGTTACAACTTAAGAAAAATTTGTTTAAATATAGATTTGAGGGGGCCAGCCCAGTGGCATAGTGGTTAAGTTTGTGTGCTCCACTTCAGTGGCTTGAGGTTCACAGGTTTGGATCCCAGGCATCAATATAGCACCACTCATCAAGGCATGATGTGGAAGCATCCCACACAAAACAGAGGAAGACTGGCACAGATGTTAGCTCAGTGACAATCTTCCTCACACACACACACACACACACATAAAATAAATAAATAAATATAGATTGGAATCTATACTGCAAGGGCACACTGTGCTATGACAGAAAAAAATTGACCCACAATATTCAGTAACTAGCCTTATACTAATAAAATTACTAAATGCTTGAAATAAAGAATTAGACATCAGGTAAAGATATGAAGTTACTTATAAAGGAAGGAAATTATATTGGAATCAAATTTTGTCACAGCAATTATCAATACCAGAAACAATGGAGCAATGCCTGCAAAATACTCCACAGAGAAAGGGTGAATTTGAGAGTTCTATATTTAGCCAAAGTGAACCTCAAGAATAAAAATTACAGATGTTTTAAATATGCAAGAATTCATGGAGTACTGTTCTCATGGACACTTCTCTGGGAAACTACTAGAGGAAAAACTTCAGCCCGCCAAGATGATCTGGACAAACTACAGCAAAAGGACTGGTAGTGACTGTGGAATGTATTTAACTTTACAGTTAAGACTAACAGGAGTTGCAGTTTATGGTGAAAAAACATAATGTAAATTGTATATACCTGACAATAAAATAACTCAACTTAAAAAAAAAAGGAGAGAAAAGGGAAAGAATGTGAGTGAAATTGTAAGTTCTTCCATCTGCAACAGCCAAGAGTTAAATGCTATAATTTAAAACTGATTTATAAGCATATATAACTCTACAAAAGAAAACATTAAGAAAGATAACTGACTGGGACCAGCAGCATGGTGTAGTGGTTGAGTTTAGTGCGCTATGCTTCAGCGGCCTGTGTTTGCAGGTTCGGATCCTGGGTGCAGACCTACACTTGTGAGCCATGCTGTGGCAGCAACCCAGTGGAGGAAGATTGGCACAGATGTTAGCTCAGGGCTAATTTTCCTCAGCAAAAAAAAAAAGAAAGAAAGAAAGAAAAAAAGAAAAGAAAAGAAAGATAATTGACTAAAATTGGAGAATGAAAGAGAGAGATGCAGAAAAAATAGTAAACAAGCTACGTTTCTCATTGGTCATAAGAGGAAACTAACAGATTCCGTTTAAAGTAGATTAGGACTAATGGCACTATGTAAAGATACACTTATGAAAATATTAAAATAAAAATATAACCTCCCTAAATCCCAACAAAATTTCACACTGAAATCAAATAGCAGACAAAGCAAACAGACCATGCGGTAATAGACATATTTAAAAAGTTATAAAAGAAAAACATGATATAAAATAATAGCAAAACTAAGGCCCAACATTTCTGTCATATCACTAAATGTAAATTGTCTTGATTCATCTATATAAAGGAAAACTTTTACTGATTAAATCACAAAGTAAAACCCTACTTTATGCCAAATACAAAGAAAAATCTAAGATAAAGTCTTAAGATAAAAGAATGGTCAAAGATCTACCAAACAAAGATAAATAATATAAAGCAGAAGTCATAATTTTAATATCAGATGAAGTGGAAGTCAAGACAAATCTCATTAAATAAGACAAAGAAGAGAACTTAATAACAGCAAGGTGTGCAATTCCCAATAAAGACATTACAATTAAGTATATCTATGCACCAAATAACATAACACCAACATTCATATAGCAGAAATTACAGGAGATATAAACAGTAATAAACACGAACATGCTAATCTTGGGAGACTTCAATTTATCTCTCCAGTGCATGACAATCAAATGGACAAAAAATAAATAAGGATAGAATGATTTAAATATCATTATTGATATAATACAAGTGACTGATATATTATAAACACCGTACCCTGAAAATAGAGAATATACTTTCTTTTCAAAAAGGGCAAATAGAAAACTTTAACAAAGTCTAAAAAATTCAATCATATAGATAACATTTTTGGATCATACTAACAAGAGACTGATCACACTATTAATAATGATGCAAATATTCTAAATAATATATTAGCAAAAAGAATCCAGGAGCACATTAAAAAAAATCATTACCAAATGAGATCATAATGGCTCAATACTAGAAACTCCATGAATTCAGTTCATCATACTGACAAATCTAAAGAAAAAATCATAGGATCTCTCCATAGATGCTGAAAAAATATTGAACAAAATTCATCACCCTTTCCCAATACAACAAACAAACAAAACAATCAAGAAAATATTGAATGAAATAGAAATAGAGGGAGACTATCTTATCATGATAAAATGTATCTATTTCAATCCGAAGCCATCATGATATTCCTGGCTTTCGTGGAAATGCCTTCACCGTGTTGCCTCGTATCCACTAACGCCACGATTTAACTATTTAACATTGTGCCTCAGTTGTAAGTCAACACGGTTACCCAAGAGAAAAAAATTATAGGTGTAAAAATTGGAAGAGATGAGTAAAAATATCACTGATTGTAGACAACATGGTGGTATAATTGGAAGATTCAAGAGATTTTATTCAAAACTACTACAAACAATAAGACAATTCAGTAATAATCAAGTACAAAATCAATGTGCAAAAATCAGTAGTTTTTATATATTCAAACAACCAGTTAGAAGATTTAATGGGAAAAAAGTTATCCATATATAACAACAGAAAAAATAAAAGACATAAATATAACGTTGTCAAGAAAAGTGTGAGACCCGTTAAAAATAAAACGTAAAATAGTACTGAAGGCCACAGAACAGCCTTTCTATGAATAGAAAGGCCATGTGATTGGGTAGGAAGGCTCAGCATCGTGAATGAGTCAATTCTTCCTAAATTAACTTGTAAATTTGAGATGATCTCAATGAAAACCCAACAGTTTTATGCTACATCACCTGAGGCTAAATTTAGTGAGAAAAATATAGAGGGGGACTAGCCCTAAAAGATATTAAAATATTTTCAAAAACCTAAATAATTAAGAGTATCACCCTGGTCCATTAGCAAAAGAGAAATCCCAGAATTAAGTATATGAGATTTATACAGGAATCAAGTATATAAAAAAGATACCATCTCAAATCATTGGAGCAAAAGGGATAAGTAAAGTAATATGTACATCTTACCTCACATGCCAGGATAAATTCCAAATGTACCAAACAAATTTTTTTAAATGCAACCATAAAACAATAAGAAGACAACTTGAAACAATTTATTTATAAATTTGGAGTTAGGAAGGTTTGTCTAACCTTTTGTGACTCAAAACCCCCAAATCATTAATTATTTTACTGGTAAATTTGGTCACATAAATTTTTTTTTTAATTCACACAAAGAAACATCATGAACAAAGTTTTAAAAAAGATAAACTGTGAGAGATATTTGAAACTCATATGACACAGCAAAGGGCAAGATTCTCTAATAGATAAATTGATAGGATCATTGCTCATTCGAAATACAGAGAAAAGAAATGAAATTTACTCTTAAATAAGTGACAAGATAATCAACCTCACCCATAAGAAAGGAAAATGTAAATTAAAACTACACAGAATAAGCCCAGCCCTGGTGGCCTAACGGTTGAATTCAGTGCACTCTGCTTCAGCAGCTGGGCTTCGATGCCCAGGCATGGACCTACACAGCTCTGTTATCGGCCATGCTGTGCTAGTGCCCCACATACTTAAAAAAGAGAAAATAGAGGAAGATTGGCACAGATCTTAGCTCGGGGCAAATCTTCTCCAGCAAAAAAAAAAAAAAAACACCACAGAATACCATTTCTACCTCTCGAGTGCCAAAAACTCAAACTTAGCTAACCACTCTGTTGATAGGCCTCTGAGGGAAAAAAGTATTTTCTCATACATTGCTGATTCGAGGATAAATTGGGCAATGTGCTAATAACTATACAAATTGCAAATGTATATACCCTTCAGCCTAGCAATTCCACTTCTAGGAAATCCCAGATATCCACCAGTGATGTGTGGAATGCTGCATGTACAAGAAAAAATTTGGAAATATATTAATGTTTATCAATATGTAACTAGCTAAATAAGTAGTCATATATCCATATAATGGAATTATAGGTAGTTGTTAAAAACAGAAGGCAGAAATTCTCCCTGTACTGATATCAAGCAGTATCCAAGGTATATTAAGTGAAAATAGTGTAATTAAGTGAAACAGAATAGTGTTTGTTAAGTGAAAAGAGAACAGTGTGTATGCTACGTCATCTTTTGGGTAAAAAGGAGGAAAATAATATATACGTATATTTTCTTGAATATGCATAAAGGAATTCTAGCTGAACGCTCCAGGATTAATAATATCTGTTATCCAGAGGGTTGGACCTAGGGTCAAACTGACAGAATAAAAGACATGGATATAAAAGACACATTTTACTGTATAACTTCTTATTTTTTTTGAACTGCAAGAATGACATGTATTCAAAACTAAATTTAAAATATTTAAATGAAAAAGCACAATTTGTTATGAAGCTAATACTGGTTTGTGGGGTTTTTATTTTTCTTAATTTTATGCACTATTTAATGTATCTAATAAAATTTTGAAGGCATTGGTTGAGTCTTCATCTCACTATACACTATTTTCTTTTCAATAAAAATTTAGCGTTTCCATAATCCTCAATATTTCCAGCAGGAAAGTACATAGAAGAGCCACACTATAAAACTGATGACTCTTCAACTGCAAATGCTTTCACTCCAAATAGTTTGCCAAGAGTTTATAGTTTCCTGGTTATTTTTTTCTGATTATCAGAATTCTTATGAGGAAAGTATTTTTAATAATAAATAAAAGCACACTTAACAAAACATCTTCACCAATAAACTTCAAAGGCAGTGAAATGCATAGCTGTACGAAGATTCCCGTGTTGGGACATGCTCCCTAACGTTTAAGTGATCAGTGTATATATCCAGTGTATTAAATGTAAGAAATGGCATTTATCAATCACTCACCCCAAATTCTTTCAAGGACTTTCACTGAAAATAGTAAGAGGTGGTCAATTTCTACTCTCCCACCCGAGCAAGCACAGCCACCCCAACTCCAGACAAGCCACCACTGCCGCCTTCCCCTTCTCTCATGAAGTCTGCAAGCCAGTGGAGGCACTTCAATCCCCATGTCATATAGTTCAACCAAAGACTGGAGCCAGCCCTATCCCCTGCTGATACAAATAAGAAAATCACCCAAAGAAGACACTCATACTTTTATCATTATTATATCTGTACTTTAACTTCAGAATTAATACTCGGTAGGTAAAAAAGTAATAATCCTATGGCAAAGATGAGGATGGTTGTGAAGATTTAGCCATAAGCATTCAAGTTTTTGTGACAATTGCAATATACTTATTTTGTTTAGCCAAACAAATGCCTCACAGTTTTTCAAAAACCACCTGCAAAACCTAGGCTTGGGAAGAGCATTGAGGGACTAAGTAATCCATGGCCACAATGAGCACCATTTGCAAAGGGAGTAGTAACATATACAGTCACTTTCGATTCAGTTTAAATGTCAGTCTGAACTGGAACAGCATCATGCTGACACAACACATTCATAAGAAGAGGGGAGTTTCCTAGTCTTCCTTTTATGATGCTTTGTAACCTTGGTTTCTGGGACTCCTTGTTTTGGAAAAAAAAAATCACTTCCTGATAATTTCTCTGCTGAAGGACAATCTGATTTAAAAAAATAATTAGAAAATGAACACGCTTTACCTAAGGATAAGCAAGTCATTTTTTTTTTTTTTGCTGTTTTTAATTCAACTTAAAATCTGACCACACATTATTGTTTATCTTTGTAAGTATGCACAAGGAACAAAAGGTAAAATTCTACTGCTTCCTGGGTACTTCTAGTAGGTGTTCAGTGTCACCAAGACCACGCAAACCACATAATTGTGACAATTGCTATGGCAACTAACAAAATTTTCAAATTGAAATACTCACTGTCAAGACTGCCCCACAGAGCTCTTAGAACTGGCATCCACTTCCACTTCAGTGTACGGTGTGCAAATTTGGAAGCCCCTGCCATCTCGTAACCACAGTGAAGAGAACCACCTACATTAACTCTGCTACTTCATTTTCAGTTGACTATTCCGTACGTCTGTCAGACAGCATCTCTCCATTCAAAAGTGGAGACCAAAGAGTTGGCTGCCCAGTCTAGAAAGCTGCATATAGAGCCTGAAGCAAACATGGTACTAAATTAGCAATACCACCCATATGTTTTCTCCTCTGTGCACTCAGAGCCATGAAGATAAGTCTATTAAAAATAACTCTTCTATCACACAGTGTATCTTTTTATTCTCCTGAATCAGGTTGTCACTTTAATCTGTCTGATTTAATTTTCTAAAACCAAGTCCCTCACGTCAAGGGGGCCTTTCCTCAAATAAATGCCACACAGGAAAGTTGATGTGTAGTAAAATTGTAAATGGTCTGGTCAGAACGTTCTGTTTAGTTTTCAGAGACAACAGGACTTCAGGAATCTTTCAGCTCACCATCATGCACTGATGAGAAAAGGCTCAGTATGGAGATGAAGGCCATTTGGAAAAAGCTGAAAAGATGGGGAAAGTGAAAAGGACAGTCCCTGCCCGAGACACACCCTTCTAATTGGGGAAAAAGAAGTCACTGGACAGATTCCACTGTGCTTAGCAAACGTCACTATGTGATTTTCTCTTCCTGCTTCTGCCTCAGAGGAAACAGGAACTTTTAGGGTGAGAAAGCATCTTCTTAGCAGGACAAGCACACAAGAAAGGCAAACAAACAGAAGTCTCTTCTGTTAGGACATATGAAATTAGGCCATATGAATCCACTATTGAGATAGAAATTTTCCTATCTGGCAGCAAAGACATCATCATAATAATTATTAACAACCCAACACTCACTGAGTGTTTATCTGTACCAACTATTGTTAAAAGTGTTTTACGTGAACAGACTCACTTAATACTTACTTTCAGTGTACCACTATTGTCCCCATTTTACAGATGAGAAAACTAAGATGCAGAAGGCTAAGCAACTCGGAAACTGTCGAGTAGAGCCCGCATTTCAACCCAGACACTCTGTTTTCAGGTTTTAAAACCTGAAGAGATAAGAGGTATCTGAAAAGGTGTACAGTATTTTCCCTTGGATTCTGTTGGCTTTCAAAGTCTGCACACGCACGCGGACAAACACAATTTACAATAGTGATGTTCAATGGGACCAATGTTTGATGGTTTGTGACTTACGGCTGGGTCATTCAAACAGCTACTTTAGCCAACAAGTTCAACTTTCTGCCCATGAAAACTTCATGTATTAATTTTCTATTACTGCTATTCTAGTCTATTATTTCTATTATGCCACTAAATTACTGCAAATTTAGTGGCATAAAACAGCACAAATTAAGTATCTTATAATTTAGTAGGTCAGCAGGCTAGTACTGGTGTCACCAGACTGAAATTAAGGTGTCTGCAGGCTGCACTTCTTTCTGGAGTCTTTAGAGGAGAATCCATTTCTAAGCTTTGGGTTATTTGCAGAATTTAGTTTTTTGTGGTGGTAGGACAGAAGTCCTTGTCTTCTTGCTTCCTGAAAACTGAGTCCCATTCCCAGCTTCTAGAGGCCACCACATTCCTTGCCTCATGGCCTCCCTTCCTCCATCTTCAAAGCCAGCAATGAAAGACTGAGTCCTTCAAGTCTCCCCTTCTTCTCCTGTTTCATCTCTCTGACTAAACCAGGAAAGTTTCTTCCCTTTTAGGGACTCATGGGATTAGGTTGAGCCCATGCAGTTAATCCAGGATAATCTCCTGATCTCAAGGTCCATACCTTTGACTACACCTGCAAAGGTCCTTTGCCATGTAAGGTAAAATATTCACAGTCCTACACAGTTCCACATGTTCACATCTCCAGGTCCAGAGATAAAGACATGGACATCTGTCGGGGGCCATTATTCTGCTACCACACTTATGAATAGGAAGCTCTATTGGAAGGTTTTATTTGTTCCTCTTTTTCTCTTTAACATCTTTATTGAGCTATAATTGATGTACATCAAACTGCACATCTTTAAAATGTACAACTTTATGAGTTTTGACATATATATAGTATATACCCATAAATCCATCACCACAATCAAGATAATAACTATATCCATTATCCCTAAAAGTTTCCTCTTGCCCCTTTGTAATCCATACCTCCCTCTTTCATCTCATCCCCTAGCAACCACTGATCTGCTTTCTGTCATTATAGATGAGTATACACAGAATTTTGTATAAATAGAATTACACAGAATGTACTTATTTGGGGGTCTGGCTTCTTTCACTCAGCATACTTATTTTAAGACTCACCTATATCGTGGCATGAATCAATAATACTATACGACCTAGCACTTTCACTCCAGGATACTGATTTTATTGTTTCTGCCTGGACAGTGTGTTGGGAATAGAAAAGAGACTAAGGACACCTGAAGTTTTCCTCACCTCCAATCGACCTCAGAGACAAGTACAAAACCCCAGGGTAATTTAGACACTTGAAATCTTTGACTCTCAGGCAATATCCTATTCTATCAGTTAGATTTTGCTGTGGAAGAAACTACCCCCGAAACTGAGTGGCTTAGAACAATAGTCACTTTTCTGTGGATCAGTGATTTAGACTGGTCTTTCCTGGGCGGTTCTTCTAGGACTGGCTGGGCTCACTCTGTGCCTAAAGTCAGTGGGTAGATTGGCCAGGGGCTGATTCAACATGTCTCTCAATATCTGGTGGTTGATGCCGTCAGGTGATGCTGGCTGCCAGTGGGATGATAAAGATGATTGGCCACAGGCCTCCAGCAAATTAGTGCAGGTTTATATTTACCTGGTGGCAGTCACAGGGTTCCCAAGAGTAGCAAGCCCCACTGCACAGGACTTTTCAAGCTTCTTCTTGCATCACATTTGCTAATATCTCATTGGTCAGAGCAAGTCACATGACCAAGCCCAGATTAAAGGATGAAGAAATAGATTCTGCCTCTTCATGGGAGTAGCTACAAAGAAACACTGCAAAAAGGCATGCATACAGGTAAGGGAAGATTTTGTAACCATTCCTGCAGTCTACCACGTCTATCTCTTTGCTTTTCATTACCTCTACTTCCTCACTACCCACCCAGGCCTTGAGCCCTGTCTCAAATTCAGCTTCCTTACCTGTCACTCAGCAGAATCTATTTTCTCCTAAGTGACCAATGACCTTCTTGTTTCTTGCTAAATCCAGGGAACCCATTTCACTCATCATCTCATTTGGCGTCTTGGCATCATTTGACACAATCTTCTCCCTTGGTTTCAATGACACTACTCTTTTCCTTATAATCTTCTTAGCTATTTCTTCACAGTCTCCCTTATGGAAAAAGTGTAGAGCATGGTGCCTGGTGTAAAATATGCATTTAAAATTGGTTTGTTGAGTGAATGATTGAATGCCTAAATGAATGAACAAACAAAATTAGATTATAGTCCCCTACCCACCATTTAAATGTTGGAATTTGCCAAGCTCCAGTTACTGCCTATAGGCTGATGAGTTCCAATTTTATGTCTCCAGCCCAGATCTCTTTCCTGTACTTCAGGCATGCACATGCAACCTCTGACTGGACTTTCTTCTCACTGACACTCCAGACTCAACCTGTTCAAATCAGATCTCTCTAAACTCAGGGTCAGACCTACTTTTCTTTCAGATTCTTCCACAATCTGCCCAATCACCAAGGCAAAAATCTGAATGTCATCCTTGGCCCTATCTTATAGGTCACCAAGTCCCGTTGCTTCTTCCTCTTGAAATCTGCCCCCTTATCTCCAAACACATTGTTCCTACTACTTTTGTTTAGGTCTTCATCAGTCCTCACCTAGATGCCTACAACCACCACTTTATTCAGTGTTTGCAAAATCTCTCTGGAGACAGGAAGCATGTGTTTTTATGTTTGTTAAAACATAGATTCCTGGACCTGCCCCAAATCTTCTGAGTCAGACTATCCCAGGAAGGGACCCGAGACTCTGTATGTTTCAAAAGCACCCCAGATGATTCTTGCTATCAAGAAACTTGGGAAAACACTGTCCTAATTTGCCTTCTGACTCAAGAGTGGCCTCCCAGTCTACAATCCATGCTCCAGAGCATTGACAGAGTAACCTGTTTAAAATACAGATCTAATCTTATCATTTCTTTGGCTAAAATATTTCCATGGTTCTTCATGGTTTCTATATGTCTTCTATATGTCTATGTGGATAATACCCACATTCTTTAACAGAGCCTTCATATCTCTCCGACCTTATCTTTCAACCTCCTCAGATATGGACTCTACACTCTATCCTTAACTTTTCTCTAAATGCAGCATGAATGTTCTGTCAGACCACTGCACCAGCTGTACGTGCTACCTAGGCCACTCACCTCCCAACCCCTCTATTTATTCATCACACACTGACAGAACACTTGTGTGAGACAGACACCGTTCTCAGTACTTTGGAAATCTTAACTCACGTATTCATCATTATAACATTAGGATGGGTAAGTGGTAGGTACTATGATTATCCCCACTCAGGGAGAGAAGTGAGGGACGTTTGCCTGGAGTTAAGCATAGTTTCTGGCAAAACCAAGACAAGCCCAGACAGCCTGGCTGTAGAATCTATGCATTTAGTAGCCATGGTCTAGTTGCGCCTCGCCTTCATCTGGTTAAACTCATTGTTTCAAAGCTCAGCTCATGCATTGATACTTCCTGGAAGCCGCCTTAGATCTCCCAGTCTGATCAGCATTCTGGGCTTCCTTTGTGCACAGCACTTTCAGCACTGTGCAGTTAAAGACTCTTTCTTGTCTCCTAAACCAGACTGTAAGTTCCTTAACAGAGGGAGACACATTTTTTGTATCCCCAAAATCGAGCTCAATGCCCAGCACAAAGTAAGTACTAACCCTATGTTGAATAAAAAAAAAAGAATAAATGAATTAGTGAACAAATGCATATTTTCACTTATAAGGAAGCAGCAGGGAACATTAACAACAGACGATCTGAACATTCTGCCCCTGAATCATCGAGTCATCTGTACATAATTTCATGGGCTTTTCAATTTTTGGCATTGAAGAGATGGCCTACCTTGTATCAGAAATAAACTTTGGTGTCTTCTTACAAATACTAAAAATTTCATGGGAATTCAAATTAAATGCATGATTGGATATTTATTTGTTTAATCTACTCAGTAGATTTCTTTTATTTTTCTGTGTCAAGCGTGAAAGTTAAAACTATTTCTAGACCTTTCATCTTAGCTCAACTTTCCCCTTAATTTCTTCACTCCAAAATGTTGAACAAAACAGGTCCCTTTTTGTGGTTGGAAAGTTTGGCTTTACATAGAACCTTTCAACACACAACTGTCAGCACCTGATTATGGGTCATTTTTTAGCCTCTGACTTTCACTTCCTTCCTTAAATAGGTCTTTCAGATGAATCATCTTCAGCCCCTCTGTGATTATGCAGGGAACAGTTATACAGTATATAAATGAACAGGATGCACTCAGCTCCTTACCTGAAGTTGCTCTGTGCTCTGATTTGGGGGGTTTCATTTTTCATTCAGTAAAAAAGTGATTACTATGTGCTGGATGTTGCGGGAGCCATCAGTACATTAGCACTTCCAACAAGAGTGAGAGGAAGCAAGGGCCGAGAAAAGCTCACATCCACTAGTTTGCAGCCCTGTTTTTTTTAGTTATGCTTTTTTTGGTGAGGAAGATTGGCCCTGAGCTAACACTTTAGCCTTTTAACATTTCTGGTTTGGAGAGGAATTTAGTGGAAAAGGACTTGAGTGAGACTTTGTGTAATATTTGTGCAATTCTTTTTTCTAGGCCCCATGTCATTATTAAAACAATTGTATGTGTGCATGCATATGTATATATATAGATATATATACATGTATATTATACAAATATACACATACATGTATGTAATCAGTCACCAGCACAATAACAGAGTTCTCTCGCTACTCAAGAATTCATCTCTTAGCCTGTAAGCTATGAATATTTTATCAGATTCATTCCTACAATATACATGCTGATAGTCATAGCTATTTACTTCTTGGATCAATTTTATAAAACATATTTTAGTAAATAATCTTTTTAATGATGGTTTATTGTTTGTGTCACAACATGTATACATGTCCATGAACATTAATATGAAAGAATCCACTTTTTTCCATATGAGACCAAGAAAAATCAAAATACCAAGACCTACAATACTGGAAAATGCTAGAATGGAATAAGGAAAGAGGAAGTTTACAATAGGAATCCTTGTCTTTTATCTTCCGTATGAATGACATCCTAAATATGCATGATCCAGACCTACATTTCTGCAGCTGAAGGCTGTTTCCTGAGTGAATCACAGCTGCATGAAATGTGCAGGAACAGACATACAAAAATGGTTAGGCAGCAGCCCTTTGACTGAAGAATTCGATAGGCAAGAGATTAAAGGAGTATATGCAGGAACTCAGATTTGGTAGGTTTTAAGAAAGATTTTGTGCCTCTATGAGGGTGCAAAAACTACTCATTTAAGTCTCTTTCCAGGCTGCTAAAGAAGATCCTGGCTCTGTGCAGTTTCTTCCCCTTCTCTATCTTCTGAGAAGAGATGTCAACAGCAAGCCATGCTTTTGGCATTCGTAGTGGAGAATCGTTAGAGAACTGACAGAGAGAGCGATGCCTGCGAGGCGGTAGGAAGAGGGGAGGGGCTTCGAGTCGATTATGACAAAGAGCAGGAGAGGGTGAGCCGAGGAAAATGAAGACAGCCCAAACTGGAGGGAGAGGAAATGGCTCAGAAAATAAGCTAGGAGTGAGAATAGCTGTGGGGTGTGAAGGCAGCTCGTGAGAAAGAGAAAAGGGGAATTTTGAGGAAATTTTCTGAGAGCTATTTGTACCCTTCATGGTATTTGAGAAATACAAGTGAAGTATTTGAGACATTCTAAAATTGCTATTGGTAGCTAAGTTCCTTTGCACACAGTACTGCTGTGGAAGGGAGCTACAGGGCTCGCGACTTTATAAACATTACACATTTTACAGAGAGATGTGAAAACCACCCTCACCAGCATCTGACCAGCAGGATTTGCTCTCTGGAGGACTTGATAGAACTCCTTGGAGTCTTTAGATTGACTCATTCTATACTCAGAGAATATTGTCGCTTCTCCTTTCCCCATCTTCATTTACTGTTATTTGAATCCCTGTTGGTATACAAATAACGTACTAGACTTTAATGTGCTTGATGCCAGGAACTGCCCTTTTTACCTTTGTATTCCATGTTATATCCAGCAGGACACCAGCCACATGATTAGATATTCAATTAATTAATCAATCAGTTAATTGTAGGAAAACCATAAAGTTTTGCTAAATAAAATGAGTGAAAATGCATGAAGAGAAAGCCTGGTAGCTTTGGTTTTGTTGGTGGTATTTTAATTCTCGTCATTTTCTTGTCAATCTTATCAAATATTCTGATTCAGCAATATATTTGGAATTTAAGAACTATCGTGCACACTTGTCACTAGTGATTTAAATACTACAACTTTGCTTACTGACCTTACCAAAGTGTCCTCATGTCAGCAATATATTTGGAATTTAGTGGCTACTACTACACTTTTGACACCTCAGAAAATATCACTAATTTAAGAGACTCTTCTGCTAGAAGGTAGTTATATAAGTAGCATTAATAACACAAGCATTTTCCACCATGTCTAAAAATTAACTACAAAATAGGTCCATTTTAGTTCCCTCAATGTAATGGAGGTCCACCTGAGATCACAGCTACAGTTCCCACACTAGCCGTTTTGATTGTCTGGATATCTTTGTTGTCTCACTAGCTACTAATCATTTACATAAAATCCTAACATAATGAAATTCACCAAGCCACCTCTGGATCCAAAATAGTAGTGCCCTGTGAGTAGGATATAATACTAAGGCTTAATGGCTAGGAGGGAGGATCTATTGAAACTCTGGATTGAAGGCACTGTGTGCTGTAACTATAGGGAGTTAAAAAGGAATAAAAACATTTGTTCTCTGACAACAATGAACTTACAGACAACATGCTCAAAATAAGTAACTGTGATATAAAATGACAAACATTTTTTTAAAAATGCACGTACACACACATTTCTGTCATGCATTCCCAAACTTACATTTCAATTGTGTGGTTGCTAAGTGTCCACATTGCCAGATAGATTGGTGTATCACCAAGTAAAGTAGAAGAGTCAAGCTGAGAAGACAGGTCTGGAAGAGGTAGCATTTACTAGCTGTGTGACCTATGTTAAGTTGTATGGCCTCTCTGAGCCTCCATTTTTCATCTGTGAAAAGGAGTAAATGTCTACCTCTTGAGTGGGTTATAGAGAGAAGAATGAGGTAACATGTGGAAGAGCCTAGCAGAGAGCGCTCTGTAACCACTCATTCTCTTTCCACATTGCATTTTACTTTGATTTCTGACTGCCAGCTCATGGTAAAGCCTGCACCTTCTTAACAGTTCTGCTTCTTAGATACCAAGACTAAAAAACAAAACAAAACAAAAAAAACAAAAGCTTCTTTCTGATTGCCATATACCAAGCGACTCTATATACTGTTCACTACAAAAACATGAAGCCATACACACAAGTAACAAGGAAGTAGCATTAAATATATTACTAATGAGAGCTATTCAGATGTATGTATAAATACTTAGCTATTTAAAAGATACAAAGGGCAATGAATATAAAGGAGAGGAGGTTTCTGGGAAGATTGTAGAATTAGAAGATGTAACTTGAAAAGGTGTTATGAGTAAGATCTGACTAAGCAAAAATTTTATAAAGCTAAGTCTTTTATTATGATATAATACACACTTAAAAAAGAAAATTTGGAAAGCATGGAAATACAAAAGGAAAATCCACAAAGCCAGCCATAAACTCATATCATATATAAACTCTGTTAACATTTGGGGTTTCCTTCCAATGTTTTTCTTCACATATAATCTATGTTTCTACCTATTTTGAATTATACTATCTATATGGCTTTGCATCTTGCTTTTTTCTCTGAGGTTGTGTAGTACGCATTTTCCATGCTAGTAAACATTTTCTGAAATCATGATTTTAGTGATTTTTAATGGCTGCCTGTTGTCCATAAGATATATGTACTATAACTCTGAATTTCACCACTTACCTTTTATTAGTCCTTTATACTGAGCCCAACTTTTCAGTTTTAGCAGAATTTTAGACAATGAAAATGATGTACTTTAGTTAAAAATAACATTTTGACCAACATGACATAAACCTTACAGACCAGACAATGAGGAGAAAGAGATGAAGGGAAACAGCTCAGAATGGAAACCCAACACAGAATTATGTTATCTTTAATATGCTGTCAGATAATATAGCAATGCAATTGTACTTCTAAGTAAATTGAAAATAAGGAAGTCACAGAGCGTTTACTTACACCAAGGAATAGATAGGAATTAAACAGCGAAAATGGCTATGTTCTTTCCAAAACACTGATGAATGTGAGACTTGAACTGGCTTTTGCTGTCACAGTTCGTCTCTGGAAAGTGTCCTCTGTAATAATAAGATGCCATATTTAATAAACATCAAATGTCAGAATGACATCTGGTAATAAAACAGATAAGGAGCCCATCTCATGCACAGGTTGAGCTCAAGTGAACTCTGGCATAACTACCAAAGAGTACAAGGTGGGTAGGCAGAGGGGATAAGGACAGAAGGGAAGATTTCTTCCACTCAAAACCATACAACTCCATCTAATCAAGTCTTTCCTGGTGGTCTTCTCCAGCGGCTCCCCTCATGACTAGCGCTACACACTGTAGGCTGACACACACTGTCACTTCATGACTCAACTAACTTATAACAGGATAAGGACACTTACAAGAACAAATTCAATACTCATGATTGTCATCCCTCTATTCCTCTTTTGTAGAACATGGAGTCCCTTCTGATATTCCCCAGACCCTCCTCCTTTGTTACACCAAAACTTGAGCAACAATGGATTGTGCAATGAAGGATTATAAAATAGGAGCAGAAAATTAACTAAGGAAGAAGATGGAACCAGATTATAGGAATACATTGTACAGATAGCCTGAAGTCAGAGGTAAACAAAAGCCAAAAGACAGAAGGAAATGGGGAGGCAAAGTCAGACAAAGAATCAGAAACTAGAGAGATCAGGGCGGGATAAAACAGTAGTGCAGAAAGAAGTCAACACTTCAGGAGGACCAGGGGTCACTGCAGAGCTTCAGAGACAGAGTGTCTTAAAACTGAAGTTAGACCTGCCTCAAACGAAGGACACGTTTACTCCTCCTGATCAATCAAGATCCACAGATTGGCATCCTGGACGTAGAACCAAGAGATTAAGATGACTGCATTGGGTTTGGTAAACTAGCACCCCATTCAACTCCCTGAGTCCCAGCAACTTGTCTGCCCTTGGGGTTGGGTCCTCCTGTCCTATCTTCCCCACCTCCTATTATCCAGTGTCACATCAGGTCAGACTCCCTTTTGATTAATAGCTTTGACTCAAGCTACATTCTTCACAGGATCCTTTGGTTTCTGCTTGAAACTGATGTTCCGAAATTGCCTCCTTCACTCGTGCAAGAGACATCTCACTCCTTTCTGTGGGGAAGGGACGTGTGCAGGGCTGTAGGGAAAGAGAGCCCTGGAACAAGACCTATATGTCCTCAGCTCATGTTGGACAAGGACAGATGCCCCTTTCCATTCCTTCCCAAGGTTGAGAGTGGCAGGATGAGTTTGAGCTGCTCAAAGCCCTTCTTCCTATTTCCTCTGGATTTGAGGGAGATGGGGATACAGGAAGCAATATAGAGAAGCCAGTACCCCAGGGACATCCAAAGCCCTGAAAATTCCTTCCAAGAAACACCTCCCCTCCACCCCGACTCTGGGGCAGGACTGCATGGTTCTGCATTCCTCCCTGGGCCCGTATGCAAGGCATCAGTTTGCCTTAGCTTCTCTCTCTCCATAACCCTTTTTGGGAACTCTGAACCTGATCTGCTCATTCTTTCTCTAGCCTTTTAGTAAAAACAAGGAGCACTTTTGAGCTCTTTCTATTCCCCAAGCATAGCTGAAGCTTTCCTCCTTATTCCATATCTTTTTATTTTAAAATTTCTCATTTTGTGGATTCACAAAACATGTTTACATGTGAAAGACAACCTCAAGGGGATTCTGGCACATGTTTAAAACTCTTAAGGAGGAGTATTTACATTTGAGCATGAATAATAATGTAGTTCATATTTATTGAGTCCCTACTAGACGCCAGGAATTCCCGCTAAGTGCTTTATATTATAAATTATACACTATATATGATATCATTGATTCGTCCCAACATTTCCAACATATCATGATTCCTTCCAATACACTTCTTATTCCCATTTTACAGAAGAGAAAATTGGAGATCACAATAAGTACATGACTGAGTCAGGACTCAAGCCCAAACCCGTGTGCCCACAACATCCATGCTCTGGACAATATTCTTATGCTTTCTTGCTCTGGACAACTCTAGTATTGCTGTCTTTGGCATTTATTTGGCAAGGAGGGTGGCATTTTCCAGCATCCTGAGATGAAGACATAGCCAGAACACAATATGAGAGCTCAGTCACACAATAATTTAGCTGCTCTGAAATGGTTGTATAACATTTGCTAGACTCTACATTTCCTGACTGATCACTTTTTTAAGTGGGAATGGAAAGCAAAAAACTGTAAAATCATCCCTTGACTGCCATCTTGGGAAATAAAATGGCATTTTAAATAATCTTTCAATTTCCTTTAACGCCCTGTCATTGGAATGAAAGGTGCTGTTTCCACCAAAAAGCTCCTTTCACTTCACTGCCCCTCTCAAGATCAGCTTTCTTGTCTCTTACATATAAAATTGACACAACAAATAACAAGCGTTGGAGAGGATGTGGAGCAAAGGGAGCCCTCATACCCTGCTGGTGGGAGTGCAAACTGGTGCAGCCACTATGGAAAACAGTATGGAGATTTCTCAAAAAATTAAAAAAAAAAAATACCATATGACCTAGCTATTCCACTACTGGGTATTTATCCAAAGAATATGAAATCAACAATTCAAGAGATTTATGCTTCCCTATGTTGGTTAAGGCATTATTCACAATGGCCAAGACGTGGAAGCAACCCAAGTGCCCAAAATACTACTCAGCCATAAAAATGCAAAATCGTGCCATTTCTGACAACATGGATGGACCTCAAGAGTACTATGCTAAACAAAATAAGTCAGACAGAGAAATACAAATACCACGTGATTTCACTCATATGTGGAAGATAAACAAAAACATGGAAAAGGAGAACAGATCAGTGGTTACCAGAGGAGGAGGGGGTAGGGGGAGCACAGAAGGAGTAAAGAGGCACATATGTATGGTGACAGATAAAAACTAGACTATTAGGGGCTGCCCCAGAGACAGTGGTTACGTTCACCCGCTCTGTTTCGGCGGCCCTGGGTTTGCCGGTTTGGATCCCAGGTGTGGACCTAGCACCGCCCATCAAGCCATGCTGTGGTGGCATCCCACATAAAATAGAGGAGAATTGGCACAGATGTTAGCTCAGTGACAATCTTCCATACACAAAAAGAACCAAAAACTAGACTATTGGCAGTGAGCACAATACAGACTATACAGAAACTAACATGTAATAATGTACACCTGAAATTTACACAGTGCTATAAGCCAATATGACCTCAATAAACAAAATGATACTAAACCACTTGGCTGGACCTCAGGACTCTACAAGCTCCTCCCGCAGCCTTCGTTGCCTTTCTCTCTACTTTTGAGTTCTCACTGTTCCTGGGGTGCCTGCCGTCCCTCACGCACAGCTCGTTTCCTGCTTCTGCCCTGGCAGAACCTCCCACAGCAAGGACCACTTCACTCCTCTCCTCCACCACCCCTTCCCCGTCCACTCTTATCAGTCCCTCACTCAGCACCCTCCTCAGTCATACTTACTTCATCAGTGTGCTACTTTGTAAACAGTCCAAAGCCCATTTTATATACATGGATTGTGTGTCTCTCCAGCCAGAAAGTAAGGTCTTCGGGGATAAAGATTATATTTTTCATATAATGCAAGAGTTAACTGCACGGACACTGGCTTCAGGAAATAGAGATTGTTCAGTGCCTGGCACAAGGAAGCATCCATGTATTATAACTTCCGTATTAATATTAACAATTCTTGTTCTTTGTGCTCTGTTCATAGAAACATATATACATATTTAAAAGATGTTGAGATATCATGTAAACTCCAGTATCCAGGGCACAGGGTGAGACAGGAAGCCAGAGAAGACTAGTTCACTTTAGAGTAGTAATTCTCAACTGGGGACAAATATCTGGAGACATTTTTAGTTGTCTCAACTTTGGAGGTTCGGGAATATTACTGGCATCCAGTGAATAGAGGCTAGGAAGGCTACTAAAACCTCCTGAAATGCACAGGGGAGCCCTCCACAACAAGGAACTATCCATTTCAAAACATCCGTAGTGCTGAGGTCAAAAACCTTAGTTCAGAAAAAACAGAGTTGTCCTGAGGTCAGGTTAGCAGCATTGCCTAATTTGTTCAGGCAGTTCATTGTCTGAGGCAGAGAACACAGATTTTATTTTTAAGATTGAGAATGCCACCATTTACATATCAGTCATTTTAGCTAAATACACTGGGGCACAACTTTTTTCATCTTTACATTCAAAATCACTACCTCAACTTTTAAAATTACTTTTTATTAATTTTTCCATTTTTGTATGCAATATAATTATTTCCAGATTTTTAAATAAAATCTTTGGAATGGAAGAGACAGTAGGAATTATCTGGTCCAAACCGTTTCATTTTACACATGAAGAACCTGAGATCCAAAGTGGTCAGGGGACATTTAACAGAAGAGACAGGACTAGCTGCTAAGCCCCCTGACCAATATTCCTGTGTCCTTTGCAGTGTCACATAATGCAGCCAATATGTAAATGAGAAAGAGTAAGTTCTTCTTTGGGAGATTATTTCTTTCTGAGGACAAATTTTAGCCTTTCTATATCTATGACTGTGCTTCATAACTAGATCCACTAATCTTAAGTTACAAAATCATTGCTACAGTAATATATGATGAAACATTTGTCTTCTGAAGAAGCAAGATCAAACACTAAATTCCATTTTGGAAATGGAAATTCTAAAGCCATCTGGGGTTTTTCACTTTTAAGCTCATTCAGGTAATACATTTCAGAATATTATCATGGTTTCTTCCAATAATTATATTTTAAGCCTTTATCTTTGTTAGATATTAGTTAATATGTTCTTGGTAAATACATTATTATTATAAACATTTAGATGAGGAAATCTTAATAAAAATCTTTCAAGAACAATCTTGATAAGTATTTTTGTTCTGTGCAATAACTGTAGTTTTTTCATCATTGCCAAGGGAATTACTGGTATGGAGAGGTTAATGAACTTATTTATAATCATGCAGTATATTAGCGGCAAAGAAAGGATTAGAGTAGTCAGTTCTTTGTTTTGGTTTGGTTTTATTTTTTGTTTTGTTTTGTTTTGCAAGACAAATGCCCTTAAATTATGCATTCGATGGAATTTCCAGTTTGTTATTCAGCCTACATCACATCTGAGGAGTGTGAGCTTCTGAGCTCTCAGACAAATGTGAAAGAAATGAGTAATAAAAATCGATTTCACTGTTTCTTACTACTTACTATTGAGCTAAGTTGATTGAGCTATTTATGCTATGAAGGTTACAGATCAATTTGCACTTTACTCCTCGTCACTCAAGTTGGGACTTGCGCCATTTGTCCCAAAGAAGGCTCAGTGGAAATGCATGGAGAGGTCAGCTTGAATCGGACACGTCGACTCAAGGAACAATTCAAAACAAGGCTCCACTAATCAAGGAAAATGTCACTGGTTCCTATTTTGATTAAAAATGAGGAACAGAAAGGAGGGTGAGCAGACTGGAACTTCTTGCAATGACTCGGTTGGGATTTATAACAGAAGGAGGAAGTTACTTTCCAGAAGTTGTGTTTGAAATCTAAAGAAATGTGTTGCTGGCATATGACTACAGACAGGCTGACAGCACTATTAGAGACAGGAATGATGCGCGGAATAAATAGCCACTCAATGTAGTGACAACTTTGAGTGACAGATGAAGAATCAAAATGAACAATTTTTCTGATAACATGCCAGGAGACAAATGCCTCTTTCTTTCAGGAGAAAAAGATATATATGGCTGTGAATTCCAACAGCCTCCCATTTGGTGAACTTTTTTGCCCTTACAGAACTATAATTTGGGCCCAAAATGGAGTAATCCCCTTGTAGAAATTGTTACCTGTTCACTTCATTGAGGGTTTGCAATAGTTTATTCTGACTGTTTCTGTCCAGTTTTAACAATGTGTTTTATACTGACATTGTCCTGTCTGCTGCATAATAAGAAGTCCAAGAATAGGTTAGGTATTTCGTCGTCTTTAGGCCGAAGTCCACCGTAAGTTCAGATGTACTACTCAGGGCAAATACTCATGAGTTTTTATATCAAGAATATTTAATGTTTTAGAAGTTCTCTCCTTACAAAATAGAGAGAGAATAAACTTTTGTATCAACTTAACTTTGTCAAAAATAATTCAAGGAGGTGCTTCAGAAAAAAACTTAGAAATTATATAGTACATGTCTGTACCAGACAATCAACAAAGTCTTGCCGTTGCCAACAAAACAAACTCGAGTGAAGATTATTTAAACTTCCCCAAGAAATTTCTGGTGTGGCTCAAAGAGCAGAAAAGAAAATAATGGGCCTCTACCTCAGGCTACTCTGTATGCGGGTTCTCAGGATAATGGCAATCCCATGGTGACAGCCTTTCATCATGATGATAGATGTTTCCAGAGAGACATTTCTGTAAAGGTCCCTCTGAACTTAGGAAAGAAAATATTAATTAGATAGTATGATGTACTGTAAGCACTTTTAATTATTCTATGCCATCTGAGAAAACTCAATCTAATATCAGACCAATATTTGGCTTCAGCTAAGGATAATGGTATCTGTTTGTGTATCACAAGGATCTGTGAGTCCCAAAAAAATGAAAGAAGCTCAAGCATATTATGGAGTTATCAGTCCAGTTATGGGAAGTCTCTAGCTATACAGAAGGTAGTTTTGATAAATGGCTCTCAAGGGACCTTTTCTATTTTTCAAATTGATTGATTATGGCCATGTTAAAATGTACTGCTACTAAGGGGATTCTCACTTCTGCCCAGAAATTCCAAGAAATAAGTTGAAATGTTACTTTCATATGCTATTAAGGTCCACTATTTCTGCATTGAGGTTTCAAATTATGCATCACAGCAATTGTTGTTTCATTTAGTGAAATGGCCATAAATTCATTGTACCCAAATTTCAGTTTTGATCTTTACATAATGTGAACACTTCTCTTTGGGAAAAAACAGCAATTGGTGGTTTTTCTTTTTTGTTGTTCTTGTTTTTTGTTTTTTGTGGGCTTTTTTGAGGAACATCAGCCCTGAGCTAACATCTGCTGCCAATCCTCCTCTTTTTGCTGAGGAAGACTGGCCCTGAGCTAACATCCATGCCCATCTTCCTCTACTTTATATGTGGGACACCTACCACAGCATGGCTTGCCAAGCGGTGCCACGTCTGCACCAGGGATCCGAACAGGCAAACCCCAGGCCACTGAAGCAGAACATGTGCACTTAACCGCTGAGCCACTAGGCCGGCCCCGGTGGTTTTTCTTTTATGTTTAGTGTTCAAGATAAAAAAGCATAGAATTTATAAGGCAGAGCCCTGGCCAAAAATTCACCTCCCCATCGTCAGAACTTTCTCGTACCTTCTAACCTCCTCAGCTGCAGTGATTTCTCTTTGATCTTCCCCAGCACCCACCTCTTCCTGTTTGCTTAGCATTTGGAAGGACGGATTAGTTGACATGACAGTTCATCGTCTGACTGACCTTTGGGGCTCACTTACAGAACCTGCACCATGATGTCTTCCTCTAATAATCATGGATGTAATTTATTGAGCATTTACCAGATGCTGGGCACCATGACAAGCACTCTATATCCATCATTTAATTTAATCCTCATCACAATCCTGTGAGATATTGCTATTCCCTTTGACATATGAAGAAACTGAAGCTTAGAAAGGTTAAGGGAACAGGCAGGTAGAAGTTGCAGAGCCTAGACTCAAGCCCAGATTTTGGAAAGAAAAGGAACGAACCACTTTTTCCCTTCCCCAAGGTAGAATCTAAGAAGAACAAGGGACGGGGGTTCAGAATCGAGTTGAGTCTGTGCTAAACTAGGGGTCTGGAAGGTTCTTTCTGTGTGACTAATGCAGTGAGGCCTTAAGGGAAAGTGAGCCAGCAAAAAGACACTTCTTTTATTCTCAGCAAGCACAAAGAGAAAAGAGGATGGGAAATGAAGTGAAGGGACTAGGTTTTACAAAAATGTTGGGAATTACTGATTTTGAGAAGAGAGACACAACTTAAACTTTTTAAATTTAATTAATACTAATATGGCACAAACTGTATTTCAGATACTGCTCTATGTACTTCATAAATATTAACTCAATCCTTACAATGACTGTGAAATGGGTATACTATTATCCTCATTTCACAGATGAGGAAACTGAAATATTAAAATGTTACATTACTTGCCCAAAACAATGCTGCTAGTAAGGGACAAAATTAAGGTTTAAACCTGGGCAGTTTGGCTCCAGACTGAGCACTTAACCATTCTAATATGCGGCCCCCGGCAGTGAGGGTAATATTTTGTTCCTTTTTGTGGGCTTAGACAAGGTATTCTCAACGTGGGGGCTGAGATCCCCTGGGGCCCTCAAACATTTTTAAAAGGCTCTCAGGTTCTCTTCAAGAACTTTTTAATTTTATGTTTAGTTCTCAGCTTAAGTGAGGCTTAAGTTGTAACTGACATCATTTCCTGTTCTTTGGAAAGCTTGGTTATTAAGAGGGGCCTCATGTTAACAGGAGCCTCAGAACTTGGAGTCTGCCAGACAGAAAGAAAGGAGCAGAGGAGTTTGGGGTAGGCAACAGTATCTGAAACACCACCCACCCTCCAGATCTTCCTCAAATACTGCCACTTTCATGAAGACGTCCCCACACTCCCAACTGCATCTAGTCTCCAACAGCCTATTGTCCTTTGTGTGTCCCTCTCTTGTGATCCTTCACTCCTGATGACCAGTGTTATCATTCTCTTTACATTGACTTCCATAGTGGAACTGCCCGGAGAGTGCTGTATGGACTGCTGGTTGCGTCGATTTCCATCTCCCCTTCTTTTGTAATAGAACCTTGAATTTTAGCTGGGTGCATTGCCAGGCAGCTAAAAGACAGCATTTCCCAGTCTTCCATGCATAATAAGTGGTCCATATAACCAAGTTCTGACCAAATGAGAGGTAAGCAGAAATGTTGAATGAGACTTCCAGAAAATTTCCCTAAAAATGAAGAGTCTATGGGGAATATTGATAACAGGGGAGAGAGGCACATGTAGAGGCATGGGGTATATAGGAACCTCTGTACCTTCTGCTCAGTTGTGCTGTGATCCTAAAACTACTCTTTAAAAACAAGTCTAATAAAATTTTTTTGAAGAGATGTGTGCCCATCTCTTCCTCCTTTCCCGCTACTCTAGACACAGACGCACATGCGATGGCTAAATTCCTGAACCCATCATGCACCATGAGGTGGCCTTGGGAACAGACACCATATGCAGCAGAAGAGCAAGGGAAAAGACACGGAAGCCCTTCGCTAGCCCTGGACTCCATTCCTCTGGGCTGCTTTATTAACGAGAGGGAAATATACTCTCATTTAACTTGAGGTTGTTCTGGATTTTCCTGTGATATGCAGCTGGACTTGATCTTCAGTGGTGAAGAAGTACGGAAATGATGTTCTATTCACCCTTCATTGAAATAGGCAGCACAATCTCAACTGGGCAGGTCCAGTTGAAAAACATATTTATTGCATTGAACTTCAAAAACCACTGAAAGGGCCCAGATTCTCCGCTGAGATATTCGCCAAAGTTCCCCCTGGCCTTCTTGCCCACATCTAATTAAACTCATTCAAAACAAATTTCATAATTATTTCTTTTCAAGCTTTCTTGATTATAGGTTGCATAATAGGAAAATATTTAATTAAAATGCTTTATAAATTTTCTGTATGCTTAAATATATTTTATTAGCTTTAGAATAAAAAGTGTTCCCAAAGTGTTGTTTTCTGCCTTTGATTGAAAACATAAAATTTTAGCTTGAGGGGCCGCCTCGTGGCCGAGTGGTTGAGCTCACACGCTCCACTTCAGCGGCCCAGGGTTTCACTGGTTCAGATCCTGGGCATGGACATGGTGCCACTCATCAGGCCATGCTGAGGCGGCACCCCACGTGCCACAACTAGAAGGACCCACAACTAAAATATACAACTATGTACTGGGGGGATTTGGGGAGAAAAAGCAGAAAAAGAAAAAGAAGATTGGCAACAGTTGTTAGCTCAGGTGCCAATCTTTAAAAAAAAAAAACTTTAGCTTTATTATTATGAATTAAATCGGCTTTGGAAAGAAGAACTAAACTGAAAACAAGCTAGCATTTACAATATGTTTTCTGTAAAAAAATTCATTCTGAGTTTCAAACTAGTGAGTTACAAGGAAACTTTTAGAAGACAACGTATTTGTAAATTGGCGGGTAAGGTTACCTATAGACATATAAATTCTAAATAGCACTACTGTAGTTTGTGGGTTTGGAACTACGAAACCTTAGGATATTTTTAATCATAACTCATTAATTGTTTTACTTTTATCAATTTTAATTAGTAAGATTTTATCCTGTTAAGCTGACTGCAATTTTAGCACTCTTACATAAAAATAATATTAAACTGAGTTTTAGATTTCCATATTTTATTTTAGATTCCATATTTTAGATTTCCATATTATACAAACAAAACTATTGTCTTTTTATATAATGTTTAGATTTCCATATTATACAAGCAATTTTATTTTATTTTAGATAAATATTTTAGATTTCCATATTATACAAGCAAAACTATTGTCTTTTTATATAATGTTTAAATATACATAATAGAATATTTGTAAAACCTCCTCATTCAAATAGAAAATGTTCATTAGTTCACTTATATTTTCTTTTGTATCTCTTATAGAATCATCTAGAAACATCTATTTTCAAGTTTTAGCCAACATTACCTAGTCTAAGCTTTAATCAATAATTATCATTATTAAAAATAACAGTAGTCAATATTTATTAAATATTTACTATATGCAAGGCACTGTTTTAAGAGCTTCACATGTTCCACAAATAGAATACTTAACCTCAAAAATGGATAAAAGGTAGAAGAACTCTGATTTAAATCCAGATCAGTCTGACTCTGAATTCAGGATCTTTCCACAGCGTCACAGTGCTGCCTTCTATTAATAACAAGACGACTATAATTCCATTCTTTTCTTCATTACCCTTTTCTTCAAGAAGGGGTTAATCACATTAGTGCCAAAAGACTTGCTAGCCAATTTCCCCAAATCCAGAGAAATTTTGTCTTACTAGCTTATAGGTAGTACACTTAATATGTCCGTGTAAGTGAGCACAATAGCTTGCATGACCCAAATATTAGGTTCTGCCTGATTTGCCTACTTTTATATAAATGGGAAAACAAATTACTTCATTACGTATAGACTGTATCATCACTATCATTATTTATCTCTGAGCTCCCTGAGTGCTGAGGCAACAAGGCAAATATGATGGGCTGCATCATTCTTGGGTCAAGACTTCGAGGAAAACATTTTTTTCTGGCACCAAATGCTCAAATAAAAGTATTATATTGCATTTCAGAAGAAACATCATCAACAATATTTTAAACATTAGTTTCACAGCAAAAATGCAAGTGAGGGGCCAGCCCAATGGCACAGCAATTAAGTTCGCATGCATCGCTTCAGCGGCCCGGGGTTCACCGGTTTGGATCCCAGGGATGGACCTACTCACTGCTTGTCAAGCCATGCTGTGGCAGGCATCCCACATATAAAGTAGAGGTAGATGGGCACAGATGTTAGCTCAGGGCCAGTCTTCCTCAGCATAAAGAGGATTGGCGGCAGATGTTAGCTCAGGGCTAATCTTCCTCCAAAATAAATAAATTAATTAAATAAAACACTTTAAAAAAAAAAAGACAAAGTGACATTATCTGTCCAGCTTTTGGATCACACCTCTATGAAGGCCAATAAGGCAACAGTAAGGTATAGATAATTCAACAATAGTAATTTTTTGCACTCATCACAGTAATATCTACAAATATTCTATAGGAATAAAACGTTCACTTAGCTAACAGTTCCACTCTCTGTATAAGATGCAGAAAGATCAAGTCAACCCAGTCAAGCCATAAAATAAGGTGATCATGCAGAATCTTTCCATGATGCCTGCTATACAAATTAGCTCAGCTCTTCTTTGAGTTGTCTGATACAGCACAAAATTACACAAAGTCTGTATTCAATCCTCCCTTTGAGCTCAAAAGCCTTATCAGCTATTATACATCTAAACAAAGCATTCTTTTGCCACCCTGCAACATCTTCCCTTCATATAGCTGACTCCCCTAAATATATAAGTACAAAATCGTTATGTCTATACGTCCATTGGTTCTTGCTAGCCCCCAGCTCCTCCCTAGGCTGGAATCCCAGAGACAGGCAGCTCTAAAGAACGTGCAGGGTAAAGCCACCTGAGTTGACCTAGTGTGTTCAAAGTGCTTCAGCAGCAGCCCATGAGGGCACGCAGGCACCATCCTCATACGTGCTGGTGCTAAGAGCTGCCTTTCCCTGAGCATTCGCTTTGTGAATGAGGTCACTTTAATAGACACAATGGAAGTGATGTGATGAAGAGATGTGGTCCTTTTCTTCATTAAGACATCATGTAAAACACAGAATTGATATGTTCCCTCGTGAGGAGTCTTAATTAGACATTTTCAATTCATAGTTATCATTACACATTCAAAGATAATCAGCAGCAGAAGATTTACCTTGGATATACTGAGGCAAAAAGGAAAAGCAGAGCAGAGCAAATTGCTTACCTAGTTCACAAAGGTACTGAGAAGCGTACTGCTTCTAAAGCACTTGGACTGAAGACACAAAGCATTATCTTCTTACCACGACACTGTAACAGACGTCCATATGGTCCCATCTTCCATTAATTGCACTTAGACGTTGTATGCATTTGGTGATTATGATAATGGGTGTTGTGATTATAAGATCCCCTCCATTGGGCATTTGTCCATGAATAAAATTGTCTTCATCCTATAGGAGAAAATGTTTCTCAGCTTGAAATAATTTAATTTTGTCATCAGTGGGTTATAAACAGTGCCTTAGGCTTGTGGTGTGCAAAAATGTCTTTGAGTTAAGCGCCTGTCTTAAGAGGTTTCTTTAAAAAAAGAGAATGAAGCCTCCATTTGTACCACATGAGCCTATTTTATCTTTTATCTAGACTGTGTTACCAGTTCAGATCCTTTGCTGTTGGGTGAATTGAGTTTACGGGTAGATAAAACAAAGCTATAGTTACACTATGTAAACTGATCTGGAAAAAAAATTTAACAGGCAGTTTACCTACCATGACATCGTACGAAGTCCTTGTGTTCATTTTATTTAGTTCTAGAAATCTCATATAATTCATACTCAGCATGAATGTGTGAATTTTTAAATGACTTTTGTAATTAAATTGGGGTTATTTGAGAACAATAAAGAATCAAAAGTTCATAAAGCTTGTTATCTAAGTCTCAGATTGTGAAGTAAATAGAAAGGTCAAGTTTTCAGTGCTGCATTTTTTTTTTACCTGTTAATGAGGGGAAAAAATTGCAATATTTTGTGACTTTGCAATTTTCCTATTAAATTTTTTATTAAAATCTGAAAATTTAAGTTAAAAATCTCCCCTACTTACAGGACTAATTTCCCTATGAGAAATACAAACCATTCAAGGTTTTCATCTCTACCTTATATTACTGTTAAATTATTTCTGTATGAACATTGAGTATTTAGCAGCAATTGTCTACCCCAGTGCCACAGACACTCTCATAAGAGTTTGAGAGGTGAATTTAGGTCCCCCTTTCAACATAGCGGGTATCAATGTAGCCCCACATAATTCAACAAAAGACTGATGTAAAAGCTCCTTGAATTCTTTTCTCAGCCACTTTTGAAAAGTGGAAGTCAGACCCTTCGGAAAAGATCATCCATTATCTTTGTATTGTAAGCAAAAGGCAGATAAAGAAACTCACATAGCTCTCTCTTCACCCATCAAAAATGAAATGAGCCAGGGCTGCCAGGTAGCGAAGCTGTTAGGTTCCTGCGCTCCACTTTGGCAGCCCAAGGTCCGCCGGTTTGGATCCCAGGGAGGGACCTATGCACCACTCATCAAGCCATGCTGTGGCGGTGTCCTACATATAAAATAGAGGAAGATGGGCACAGATGTTAGCTCAGTGCCAAACTTCCTCAGCAAAAAGAGAAGGATTGGCGCTGGATATTAGCTCAGGGCTAATCTTCCTCAAAAAAAAAAAAAAAAGGACGAGAGATTGAGAAGATTGATATCATCTACAGTCTGTTCCATTTTCCTCAAAATAAAAAAACGCAGTCACTCAAAATGAGAAAAAAAGTAAATTCCTATTACTTTCCTACAAACTGGCACAGTACAAAAGGACTGCAGAAGACTTTTTTGGAAAAATATTTGCATAAATCCAATAAGATTGTTCCAAAGGATTGGATAAATTTGGAAAACTCAAACTAATGCAATAATTAAAATATGTAAGACCTTGACAAATGTGTAACTATTTGAGGACAGATACTTAGATTTTCCAGTAACAGAGTGGCATCTTTGCCTAAAAGTTCTTTTTTTACCTCAATTAGGTAAGTATTTGGAAAGTCTAATTGTTCTGTGGGAGACTGGGGTGGAATCCCAAGGTTGGATTGGAGAAAAGAAATTAAAGATGTGTAGGGACTGGGGCCGGCCCGATAGCATAGTGGTTAAGTTAGCACACTCTGCTTTAGTGGCCAGGGTTTCACATGTTCAGATCCCAGGCAAGGACTTAACACTGCTTGTCAAGCCACGCTGTGGTGGCATCCCACAAGAATGGAGGAAGATTGGCACAGATGTTAGCTTAGCAACAATCTCCCTCCAGCAAAAAGAGGAGGATTGGCAACAGGTGTTAGCTCAGGGCCAATCTTCCTCACACACACAAAGAAATAAATGTTGGAGGACAAATGCTCATTTCATTCAAAAACCCTTGACCTGTGTACCATTCCATGTGGGATGTGGGTACTGGTAATGGTTATCATTTATCTCTCACTTCTTTTCAAAACATAGACCATACTGTCATTCTTACAAAATTTCTTTATAGCTGTAGGATCTCCATCCTGTTTTGCCTTTCAGTTAACTCAGTTTTATTATTTACTATAGGTGGATCTATAACTCATGAAACACTTCATCCTTTATATTATTCTCTTATTTTTACCTTTACCTCCTATACTCAATTTTACTTAAAATCCATTCTTCCAAGCTTGTGCTTACATAGATGCCCACAGGCCTGGCTAACCAACTGATGCTATTGCATTGCTGCAGAAAGTAGGCTTTATAATTTATGTAGATTTCAAATCATAGAAATAAAGATTGTTTCACTTCTGGAAGGATCAATCAGTGCAGTCCTTACACATCATGTTTAATGAAAATGAAAGCTCCTATCATTTAAAATGAATAAAGTGAGCTTGGAATCTCAGACTAATTTCTTACCCATGAAAACAGACCACCATGATATGGAAATTTAAGAAAATGATTCAGAAATGACTATTTGATATTAATTTTAATTTTATACTGTAATCAACCATTCATAATTTATTTTCAGATTTTTAATCTTCTACAATGTGTTCCATAGGAATGTTGCACCATTTGGATAGAAAGCAAACAAAAGTATGGTTTTGTCAAATTACTCAATTAATTTTAGCACCACAGATAAAGAACCAATGGTGAAAAAGGAGATAAACTTCAGTATCTACTGGTATACTTCTGTTACATTCACCATCAATTATTTCAGTCTTCATTAATTAGTTATATGAGACACAAACATGTGTTCTTCAAGGAGTTGGCCTCATTATAATTAAAGTATGACTTCATAGGGATCTACTCAGCATATTATGTAACTCACATACAGGATACTTTGTAATCTCTCCACTCTTTATTATAATTTCACTATATTGTTACACTGGGATCTCATTAATAATGAGATGCCAATGGAATAAAGTTTTCTCAGTATAAAATAGATCATTTTTGAAACAAAGAGAAATAGAATCCTGGGACAAAGTTTGGAATAAAAGAGCATCAAACGTTATTTTTCATATGATTTAATGGCGTGGTTATCAATTTAGCTGGACACTAACAGCTTTAAACTTGATGGCAAGTAATTCTTATTCAGCTCTTAGTGATAAGCTGGAGTCATTACCGTTTTTCCCTTTATATTAAATATACTCCAGATGTAGGTAAATGAGTTTTTAGTTTGTCTAAGCAGCCTTTTTAGCATTCAAACAATCTTAGGTCTTGCTCCAATTACTATTTAATATTGGAATCATGGCATTGTAAGTGTTATTCAGTTAACAGAAAAGGCAACCAATATTTTTTAAAGGGGGGTAGTGATGGTATTTAAGCAAGTAAGACTTGTTCAGATATTTCTCAGGTCACTCTTTGAAATCTACAATCTATCCACAACATGTCTTTAGAACCCTGCCACGTCAAAACCACAATGGTCCAGGCTGCTTTGTGAGTCCTAACATCTTCCTGCACCAAAGGGAATGAAACCTTATCTAAAAGGCTGGGCTGTAACGATATCAGCCGCCCTGACTTAGGACACGGCTCCCCTGAGTCGTTTTCTCTGTTGAGCATGACACACACCGAAGGATAAACGGATGTGTAGCTTACAGGAGAGAGAGATAACTTTCAGATTGCTTAACCAAAATCTTCTCAAAAATTCTCTTCTGGAAGTTAAAATTCCTTTTTATAGTTTCAACAACCATTGATTAGTTGGAAGTTTAAGATGTTAATAAGTTTTTCCTAGAAGACCAATTAAAATGGTATTTATTTTTCCTTTTTTGCCCAACGAGCCAGAAGATAAAATGGTTCATTGCAAAACTATAAATATTGTAGACTCTTTTTCACAGAAAAATGCATTATAATCATTCTCAATCTACTTTAAATACTTTTAAAGATATATACATGATAATTCACGTTAAAAAATACCTATGAAACCGTGTTAAAGATACACTGCATCCTGTCCCCAGAGAGAAAATGAGAATAATATCCAAACTTTGTAACTGAGTTTATAACTCCCTGCGTGTTTGGAGTTTGTCTTTGCAATTTCATTTCATGATTGATCTCCCAGCCCTGCAACCGTATCTAACCCTCCTGTGGCTGTTCCGTCTTCCTGGAATGCTCATCTTTCCTCTCTTTGAACAGTTGCTTACTTATCTCACGGGACTCGGCTTAAATATCACCTCCCCGGTCAAACCTCTCCCAGCAATTTATCCAAAGTGGGAACTCACCTTATTAGTCTCTATTTCAGCATCTTGTTTGTGTCTTTCTTAACACATACCATAATTTGTCATCTTTCTATTTAGTTGTCCTCCATCCGATTGCATGTTCCATGGGAAAGGAATCAAAATGTCTTGCTCTATACCATATCATGAGTACATATCACTGTGCCCAGCCCTTGGTAAATTCTCAATAAACATTTGTTCAGTGAATGAACTCATACCCAAAAAGAGGTCATAAGGCAAAATTATTTTATTTCTTTATGTTGGCATGCCATTTATTTTTAAATTCAAATGCTAAATTCTAAACAGTGGCCTCTTTTACTACCGTAAAAACCAAGTCCTTCCAAAGCAACATTCTATAAAATTAGTTTAAGATGTTTCAGGGACTCCCTATCACCAATAAAATGAAGTTCGAGTTCCTTAGACTGGCACATAAGGCCCCAAAAACTGGTCTCTCCCAGTGCTGCTTCCCTCCATCCCCCACTTCCCTCTTTAAGCTCTAACAATGGCAAACTGTGTCAAGCCCTACGCCTGGAACAGAGTAGACACTGCACAAATATTTGATGAATCAACTGCTGGTAGTTCTTTGCACGCACCTGCCTGTTTGGGTGGTGTCACTTGAGAAAGGAGAGCTAGCCAGAGACCAGATCTAGAAGGATCTCCCTATGACATGTCAGGGATTAAAGTCTTTAGAGCAATGGGAAGCTCTGGAGGGGCTCTGAGCAGGAGAATGACAGAAGGAAGAACGGCTCATAGAAAAATATTATGTGCACCCTTCCTGCATTGGCATAACTTAACATGTCTTTGTGTAATCAGCTCTGAGAGTAACTGAACAGCCCACCACGTGGGGCAGGGGCGGATTCTGGAAAATACTTCTAGTTGGTAGTTTCTGCTTGAGTTGCATCTTGCACACTTTCAGTTCTATCTTTTATGGAGCACATAAGTTCTGAGTAACTTCCAAAGCCACCCAAGTAAAAATAAATCAAGAAGGATTGTGTTTTACACTCCACTTGCCTGCGAGTCCTAGGCAGGATGAAAGCCAGCTTGGGGGTCCCTATCTTTCCAAGTCATTTGTCTTTGAAGTAACATTGAACTTTCAATGATTTTCATTAAGGTATATTTCCCAAAGTAAAATAAACATAAGAACAAACAAACAAACAAAAATCTCCCTGCTTGGGGACAAGTAGTTCTGAACTTTATATTACTTGCTGAAGCGTTGTAGACTGATGTAATATTTTCTAATGTCTGTGTTGGTAATGGTTACACATATTAGAATAAGAAATGCCAGGGCAAATTTTACTATTATCATCAAAGAACTCCTCATGAAGAAAGTTTTCTAAGAGTCTTTTGATAACTTTTTGATAATAAATGTGCACCAAATTAATCATGAATTGTTTATTTCCTCTGTGGTAAGGATTATTACCTGGTGCTTGGGCTGCTTTTTTCATAGCTTAGGTATTAAAACTTTTTTGTGGCAGAGTGACAGCTAGAATCAGTTTTACTCATTTGTCAAAATAATTTCAAGCGTGTGCAAAGAGGAAGGTACATTGTTCTTTAGAAAGAGCAGACGGCTACACAACGACTAGGCATTACCGTCTATTTTTTTTTCTAAGATAAATTCCTGTAACTTTCACATAATCTGAATTAAAAATCAGCTCTTTCCACAACTTCATGGAATGATCTGCAGGTGCTGACACGCTGATAGCCACTGAACTGAGAAGAACGGAGTTAACATGTCGAAACAGGTTGCATTTTGGAATAGTCTAACACCTGGGCATCAAGTTGGACATCGTATCAGTAAACCTCAGCTCCTCACACTCTGTGTTCAGGAGAGGACAGGCCTAAAAAAGAAATAAAGGCAATCAGAAGTTTGCAAGAGCAGGCCAGGCACCATCTGGTCTATGTAGGAGGACTGGTGGGGGAAAAGGAACACGATGGCATATGCTATGAAAGTACAGATTGTAAAGAAGGGTAACACCCTTGTTTTGCAGACAAGTTACTACATTTATGTTGCAAAAGAGCCCTCGAAGATTCAGGAGAAAGAAAACACTCTGGTTTCAGGTTAGCCGCGTTGCAATATTCGCTAACGCTGAAGGGGTGGGGATACGGGAGGGAATTCGCATCTGTTATAGGCCAATAGGTATAAAGAAGTGTTCATGGGGGTAAATTTCTTAACAATTGAGTACAAATCCAAGGGGAGGAACCATGTCTAAAATGTCTCCTGCATTCCCCACAGAGATGCAATGCTAGGCATGTGAGAGTGGCAGAAGCACTGTGTTTGGGACTCGGAACATCTGGGTTTAATTACCATCTGTGTTTCTGTGAGAAAGTCAACCTCTCAGCCTAACCCCTCATCTGCAGAAGAAAAAAATGGGGAGGGGGTGGTTAATGCCAGTCCAGCCTGGCTTTTCAGGACTTTTGTCAGAATTAATAGATTGATATATGTGAAGATGTACATAAACCGTAAAATGCCCCCCAGCTGGAAGGTGATGATACTATACCTGGAGCAGAAGGGCAGCAGGTGCTTGTTGATAGACTGGTTTCTTGATTAGGATTTATTCATGACTCATCGACAGAAGGATTCCTTTCCATTTACTTCAGGGTTTCTCAATCTCAGCACTACTGACATTTTGAACCAGATTAATTCCTCCCTGAGAAGTGGAGGGTGGGGGGGCGGGGGTTGCTGTGCATTGTAAGATGTTTAGAAAGGAAATATCCCACTACCTCTACACATTAGATGCCAGTAGCAGCCCCCCAGCCCCACCCGCCATGAGTTGGGACAACAGAAAATGTTTCTAGACGTTGCCAAGTGTTCCCAGGGGTCAGGGGTGGGGCAAAATTGTCTTCCAGTTGAGAACCACTGATTTAACTGAGAGGCCAATCTCACTATACTCTGAAAAAGCCATAGGAGTTTCGTATTCTCCATCCCTGAGCCATGCATGATCGCCAGCAGTCGTTATCTGTAATGACTGTAGAAGGCACCCTGCTAAGCTATTTGACTGTATTAACTCATTTAATCCTACAACAACGAGGAGGGTCAAGTAATCCTCATTTCACAGATGAAGAAATTGAGGCTTACAGGGTTGAAGCAACTTGCCCAGCTTCAAACTTAGAGTAAAGCAGAGCTTGTGTCTGGATCCTGCTGTGTAGGATTCCAGAGTCTTGGCTCTTAACCATTCCTGCTTTACTTCCTCACGTGAGGTAAGATCATCAAAATGGGCCCACTCTCTGGGGAACATGAGACAGCACTTGCAAAGGCCTACCTGACTCTAGACATCAGAAGGACAAAGCACAGCACATTCTAAGATCTGTAGCTGCTTAGCAAATATCAGTTATGTGAGCCATGGAACTAGGCAAGGCATGAAGAATCAGACATGTCTGAAGGAAGGCAGGCAGCAAGTCCTAACATATTCATGCATAATCATCATCTAATTCCATAGAAACCAGTTTTTGTGGGGAAGTTATATTTCCTTTGTAAATATTTATATTTTCTTACTTCAGTGATAGGTAAAGAGATGAAGCTGTCCAAAAGTAGGAAGAAAATTGGTAAAGATAAGTTGATTAAGGTACATATTACTTGATAGATATAAGTGCTGAAAACTTTCTATGGGTTCAATAAGCTCAGGGCACTTGCTATTATTCATTAAGCATCTACGTGGGTATGTTTCACCAGGCACTTAACAAAAAGTTAATGACCAATGACTTAATAGCTAGGATCCAGGCCCTTTTAAAATACAGATGCTGCTGCTATTTTCCAATTTCTGGACTAAAACATGTAGACAAGGTAAGGCTGAGCAATAAGTGTCAAGTCACAGAAGTCAAGAGAGGGCAAAAGAAAGCTTTAATTACAGAATGATGCATAACTTGGATCGTTCCACATGTACTGTCAATCATTAATGCCCACTGAAAGTAACCTGGGTAGCAAAGGTATTTAGTTTCTTAAGAGATCCATCACTCATGTATCATTCCTTCTCAGCTGACCATGGACAAGACTGCAACTGTTAATTTACTACAAGAAAGCCTGACTTCACTTCTCTCCGACTTCTTTTCTGCTCCCCAAAACCAACCAGAATGCCTAACTTCCACAATTTGATACACATATTTATTTCCTCAAATAATAATCTTGAATCTTGATAATGTGAGGAGCATTTCTTTCTATCAATGATAAGAACACACCAATGTTCCAACAGAGCGCAGATCTGGCACTTACCAATCAGAGGTTCAGGTTGAGCACCAGCACGCAGGGCATGGTTACAATGTTGTTCTCAGCTTCCACAGTCAGCATCACAAGCGTCCCATCAGTCCAGGCCGCCACCCTTGCACTTGAGAGACAGTCCTTGAGGAAGCGCCTGGCTCCATGCTTGCTGCCCGGAAGGCGTTCTATACATGCTCATTTTATTTTGCCATGTTGCCACCTTTCATCTGATTCAGACCAAGCCTCTGACAATGCAGGTGCCTGAATTCTGAAGGAAGCCACTGCATAAGTCAGGATTCTTTCTGTTACAAAGGACAGAAACTCAACTCAAATTTGTGTGGACAAAGCTGGGAAGTTATCTTTCCTAAATGAAAAACTCCAGGCACGAATAGAATCAAAGTACTTCAGGAGTCTGGGACACTCCCAAACCATCTGCACAGCACTTTTCAGTTATAGAAAACTCTCTCATTTATTGGATTGTTAAAAAAAACCTAAGAGGTAGTCATGACAGGTGTAACCTTCATTCTCCAGAGTCCATTAAATGATGTTTTCAAGGTCTCTCAGCTAGTTATCTGGCTGATTACTAATTGACCCCAGGTGTCCCAAGTTCGAAACATCACATTTCCCAGTATAGCATATCTTGAAAATGTTAGACAAGATCCTTATCCTTAAGACAGTCAATACTGAAATAAGAAGAAAGAAACTGACACCCTTCAAAGCACTTTTTTGTGAAGAATTTGTTTGTGCTTTCATAGTACTACATCTTTTATGTAAAAGGAATTATAGGACTATTTTGCAGAATTTCTACTAAAACTGGGTGCAAAGGAGAAATTAACACTTTATCTTGTCACAATCATACTAAATGGACAAATATACCAGGGATTATATCATTATCATCAATACGTTAGTATCGTGTCACTGTCACCGGCAGCAGTAACAGGTACCCAGAGAGGAACTCCTAGCTAGGCCCTGAGTGCAGCTACAGAGTCTCAAAAGCTGGTGCTGTGTTTTGCTCACCATCATATCCCTGACACTAAACATAATTTTGGTTGAATTAGTGGGGAACAAGCCCTAATGAGTCATAAATTCTGAAGAATGAAGAGAGGAATAATGGAATTCTGAAGACTTTATGAAAGCCATAAAGTCTGTAGAGAGACTATGGATGTTATTGTTTTTGAAAGTGTAATAAAAATTAATCATTTCTTGAAATTCCCATTGGTTATAAATGAAGATTACTAATTGATGAAGGACACATATAAGTTACCCTATTGTTGTGGAGCTGTATAAAGTTTCAACAGGATTAAAATGGAAAGGTACCGCTCCCACCACCTGCGCTCTGTGTCCCATCCCCCCTCACACATCAGGGGCCTTTTGCCATCAAATACCAATCCTCATTTGCCAGTTTACCAACACAAAATTATAGTCATCAGTCCCAATATTAAAACAATCCTGCCTCTTCCCTGGGTCCCCCTAGAACTGCTGCTCTCTTTCCTGCCCTTCAGAACCCAAAGTGTAAACTCATTGTCTCCAATTCTTCATCCCTCATTCATTTTTCATATTGTGACTCAGTTTTCACCTCCTCTATTCTGCTAAACTTGCTCCTGTCAGTTTCTGATACCATATACCAATTCAAATTCCAAAGTATTCTTTTTATTTCTTGTCCTACTTGACCTCTATTTGGCATTTGACATTAGAAACTACTCCTTCCTTAAAACTCTCTCCTCTGAGGGCCACATTCCCTAGATTCCCCTATGTACTCATTCTCACTTAGATCCTCTCCCTCCATACCACGCCATTATTCCCCAAGCTCCCATTGTCAGCAATCTTTTCTATCTACACACTCTTCTAGAAAATCTCATCTATACCTATGCCTTCAAGGACTACCAATGATTTAATGTCTCCCAAATCTCCGTCTCCATTCCTGAACTTTAGATCAATAAATCACAAACAGTTCAGCTGTCCTCCAGGCATCACAATTTCAATATGCCCCAAACCAACTGAGTTGTATTAAATCTCATCAATTTCCACATCACTTCCTTCTTGTCCCCATGAATACCTGCGTTATCTATTCCATTGCCCAAGTTGGAAACTTCTGTCATTCCAGACAATTCTGCCAAATTCTCTCAATTCTACTTTCTAAATGTTTCTTGTATTTGGCTCATTTTTCCCATGCTCACTGCCACTCTCAAAATATTTCTCCTGGTTGTTATGAAAAAGCTCCTTATTAGGTCCCCTTATGTACGACCGCACCTACTCACCTGCCCCCAGTTCCCCATTCATCTCTTAAATAGCTGTCAAAGGCCATTCCAAAAACCAAATCTGATCAAGTCATTTCTGTGCCTAAAGTGCTTCAATGGCTCCCCGTCACCTTCAGGATGAAATTTTAACTCCATGGCATGTCTGTCCTACAAGGCCTTACATTATCTGGCTCCAGAACACTTCTCCTGCTTCATCTCATAGACACTTCAGTTAATCTCTGCATTTACAGCTCTACTACAAAATAGGCCTTTGACAGGCACATATTAAATGAAGGAATAAATGAATGAATTCTGAGAAGGATATCCTTAGATAAAAAAGAAGTTACATGGCCTCTTTGTATCTTCAAGAAATAATGATTTTTATACAAAGATAAATTTACATAGCTCTTTTGTTTTGAAACTTAACATGTGTTATCCTCAAAATAGAGTCTTAAACGTTGCTCCTCTTCTTAGGAAGTGTGTCTTCTAAGGAGAACATTTAATAAGATATTTTAGAATACCCCCCAAATATATAAGGAATTCCTGAACTTGTAAATGGGCTATGTTCCAAAAATTTTCTTATAACTTGGTTCTGTGAAACTTGGAATGCATTTTCTCATAGAAGCAATGTTTTATATATTTTATTTAATTTAGACTTAAACTATTTTTAAAATGATTTAAAGCAGTATATAATAAAATACACATGTCATAAGCTTTTAAAATAATGAAGTAAAGTCTATAGTAATACATTTGGCCTGTGGAAAGTAATTATATCATAAATTCCATAAACCTACACTAACCTAAAATCAAGTAGAACTTTAGCTATGAGAATCCAATGCAATATAAAAAAGAAAATAATGAGGGGTTTTTTTCTTCTTTTTCACTTTTTTTGACTTCTTTTGTGCTCTTCATTGTCTAATAAAATGATATATACTAATTCATCAGGAAACACCTTTTCTTTGTATTAAACTCTCAGAAGAAATTTTTTACAAGAAATGTTTAATAACCTAGTAGGCAAAGATGATTTAATAGAAAAGTCAGAAATATCATATACATGACTCGTTCCCAGAGCAACCACTGATGAAACTGAGAGCATATTTAATTATATTCCCATGAAGGCATTTCTATAAGTAATTCTAATATAGATACCTAGCTTTCTGACACTCTGACTTGATATGGAATCAAGACTAGTTGGAGCCAACACCTATCACTTGGAATGCATACATGCATTATCTCATTTAATCTTCACAAAAACCCTATGAGGCTAGTACAATTTTACCATTCCCATTTTACAGATGAGAAAACTGAGGCAAAGACGTAAATAACTTCCAAAGTTTGTAAAGCTACATTAGTAACTTTCCCCCTACATTATTCTCTTTCAAATATTAATGATCTCATTTAGGATTTTAAAAGAAGTTGAATAGGAGAAATTTTGAGTTTGAGCTTTTCGTTGACCTTAAAATCAGTTGGTCCACTCCCAGCTTTCCAATGTTATCCTACTCTGTTATCCTCTTTGCTCACTGATTTTCTTTATATGCTTCTAACCAACTAAACTTGTTGCCCACGTTAGGGTTTTACACTTAAAAAGAACTTTGCCTAGAAAATTTCCTTTTATTTTCTCTACCTAGAAAATATTTCCCAAAAATCTTCATGTGACTGATGCTTTCTTATAACTCAGCTCTCAGCTCAAAATCAAGTGAGTCCCTCCTCGGCCAGCCAATCTAGAGAGGACTACTCAGATACTCTCTAACGCATCGCTAGATTTTATTTTCAGTCTGTTCATTAGTATTTCATTCATTCTTTTCTCCCAACCTGTAAATACAAGACATATATGTAAGTTTAAACTTTCTAGTTGCCTCACTGAAAAAAGTAAAAACAAATGAAATTAATTTTAGTAATTTAACTTAATACGTCTAAAATATTACCATTTCAATATGAAACCAATAAAAAATTTAATGAGATATTTCATATACCTTTTTTCACACTAAGTATTCAAAATCCAGTGTGTATTTCACACTGGCAACACGGTGAAATTCACATGAGCGCATTTCAAGTGTTCAATAGCTTCATGTGGTTAGCGGCTACCATATTGGACAGCACAAGTTAAAACGCCAACTCTTGTTCACTGGAGTATCCCTGGAACCTAGGTTAGCAAAACAGTGCCTGATTCTTTGTGTGCTCAGTAAGTTTGTGGAATGAATGAATGCGTGAATGTGTGGAATGTAAGTATTCTCTGTCTCAGATTGAAAGAAGACCCTGCTTCTTCTGGTGCCAGATTTGCAAGTAATAAAGATAACATTTCCTTAATAATTTTAGGTGAATCAGGTCAAATTTGCTTACCTTTTAATTGATGTAGAAAGCAGATACGTGATGCTAGGTAGGGGAACACTATCTCCCACATACATCCCTTACTGCAGTCCTCCAAAAGATATCCACCTCCCGACCTCTGGAACCTGAAGACGTTACCTCATCTAGTAAAAGAAGAATTTCGCAGATGTAATTAAGTTAAGGATCTTGAGATGGAGAAAGTATCCTGAATTATTCAGGTGGACCTAAGTGTAATCACATGTATCCTTACTAGAGGGAGATTTGACCACAAAAGAAAAGAAGGTAATGTGACCACGGAGGCAGAGATTAGAATAATGCAGCCACAAACCGAGGAATGCCAGCAGCCCCCAGAAGCTGGAAGAGGAGAGGAACCCACTTTCCCCTGGAGCTTGCAGAGTGAGTGCAGCCCCACTGACACCTTGACTCAGCCAGTGAGACTGATTTTGGATACCTGGCTTTCAGAACTGTGAACGAGTAAACGTGTGTTGTAAGTTTGTGCTAATTTGTTACAGCAGCCATAGGAGGCTAGTGCATTTACTGATTTATCAATCTACTTCCACATTAGATAGCTTGCAAAAATAGCCACAAACTCCACTCCTCTCTGTATCCCTGGCCCTTTGCAACGTGAATTAGCAGCTCCTCTCATTAGGAGATATAGTTGATTTCTTTACCCTATCTGTTGTTTTGGCCCGTACAATGCTGCAGAAGCAACATTCTGCCAGCTCCTAGTCTAGGCCTCAGGAGGTCTTGCATGCTGTCTTCCTCTCACCTGGAACTCTCCCCACTTCTATATGAACAAGCCTGGTCCAGCCTGCTAGATGTCAAGAGACAAGCGACCCAGGTATCCCCCATTGCCAAGCCTGACAGTGAACCATCTGTTGGACATGTGAGAGAGGTCAGCTTAGACCAGCCAACTCTCAGTTGACCAGCCAGCAGCTGACTGCAGACAAATTAGTAATCTCCACAGAGACCAAAAGAACTGCCTAGCTGAACCTAGCCCAAATTGCCAACCTACAGAACTGTGAGCTCAATAAATCATTGTTGTTGCAAAGTGTTAATTGGGGTAGCTTGTTAGGCAGCAATAAATAACTGACATATTCCCATAGAGCATATTCCTTCTACATGTGTTCAACTTTCTCATACAAATTCAGAGAAGGAGTCTGCCAAAAAACGAACTTCTCATGGTCTCACCTAGGGACAACGCCAGCTATTCCATTTCCTACTGGAAATCTACAGAGCTAAAATATTCTTCCAGAAGTAACATTTCATCATAGTGAGTATCTTAATGAATACTTGGCTAAGGCCAACTGCTTATCATACATTACAGTAGAGATAATACAGGCCTAGAATTTCAAGGTAGGTATAAGCAGGTAGCTGACCTAAACATTGTTTCCTGCCAAATACAGTTTCCAGTGACATTAAATCCTTTTTGCCCAAGAAAGATGAATTAGTTACAAAACATAACTCTAATAACTATAAGAACTGACCTGTTGAGTTGTTAAGTAGTCTGGTCCATCTGAATTCTGAAGAATAGCTATTAAAAAAATCATGATTCTAATTTTGGCGCCGTTGATATGAAATTGCACTTTCTGACAGTAATTAGTCACCCATTTAAGTTAGTTCTTGTTCTTAGTCCTGAATAAGACTAAAACTATGTTACCAGAATAAAGGAGGATGCTAATCTCCCTGTTGCTAAGGCAGGAAGATATGTATTCAGTTTATTGGAGTGATATTAAGATAGGCGATTAAGAGACGCCAGGACACGACCTGTATACCAACACTGAAAATTGGAATCCAAAGAAATATTTCAAAAATTGGCACATGACTAGCAGTCCAGGCTGCAGACTGTCCCAATGGCTTGCTAAAGTACTTCTAAAGGCAAAGGAAAAACAAAAATTGATGACAACAAAAACTAAAACTGACAGTCATCCTACCACCAGAAACAGAGAAAATTCCATTAGCTGCAGGAACTAGGGAGATGAATTGTAAATCATAATCAGCAGCCACTTTCAATGGAGAAAGTTGACAATCTGAAAGAATATAGGAAGAGCTTTCTTTCATCCTTCACTTTATACCATCCAGATCAAAGATGTAGGATCAGTACTAGCCAGAACATCAGGCAATGGATCCCATCCAGGACACAAATAACATTTGGAGGGAGAGAGTGTGCTATTCCCCAACCTGGCCCTCATCATTACCTTCCTCTTTTGGAAAATGAAACTCTCTAAACACAAAAAGTAAGTGGGGTGTGTGTGTGTATGTGTGTGTGTGTATAGGAAGAGGAGGTGGTAGTGACAATAGATACGCTGCAGGAAGGGTAACATAGCTTCAACAAGTAAGGTACTATGGTCAGAAATGAAAGTAAGACAATGGTGTTAGTCAGCCATGGGGACTCTAGTTTTGCTTTTACTTCCTTGGTTCAAAGTATCAAACAATAGATATTTTGGATAGAATAGAATCCGTCTCAATGCTGTCAATCTGCAGCATTTAAATAGTCTAGGACTTGTGAACATTAATCGGCTCCCCAACTGGAAATCTAAAAATGTACTCTACTGACAACCAATAAGCTTTAAGTCAGTTAAGAAGCCAGCCATAGACCCTATCTGTTGGCAAACACCTTGCAATAGGATGAGTAAGCAGACAACAAACAAACAAATGTGAGAGTTTAAACAAATGTGAGAGTTTATGACAAATTCTTTGGAACAAGGGAAATTCTTACCACAATAAAAGAAAAAGAAAACTTCTAGATGTGTTTTCAATAGGATAACAGAAGATAAGAAACCTTTGAATTAGGAGTAGAATTAAAACTGGGTGACATAATAAAAGTAGACACAGAATTGGAAGAAGGTAAGATTTTAAATGATACTTGAAATGAAAAGGCTGAATTAAAATAGAAGCCTGTAATAAAATCATAATCACTAGCCAAACTGAGACAAAAAAGATATTGAATGAGTGACCTGAAGGTCAAAATTTAGAAGCCTTTTCCAAAAATAAAAGGAAAAAAATTTAATAATAAATAATAAATATGAAGTCCAGAGAACAGAAATTCAATAAATGGATAAACTGATAGTACTGAAGAATTCTGAACCAAAAGAGCACAATCAACTTTGAAAATATAATAGAAGAAAACTTTACTGACTGGAATGAAGATGTAAAAGTCTTCAAATTTAAAGGGTTTGCTTTATATTATAAAAATAATGAAAAGAGAGCCATAACAGACCACATTGTAACATATTTTTATTACAAAGGTGGATGAATCCCTGTAAGTATTCATGTAGAAAGAAATAAGTTGATAATGGCAGAATAAAATAATTCTAGTGTCAGAGTTCTCTGCAATATTAAATATCTTAAGACAGTACTGTGATATATATAAAGTTTTAAGAGGTAAAGTTTGAATCAGCCAGGAACCCATTCATATGTGGATGAAACACAGGAAAATCAGAAAATATAGAAACTGCTATTGTGTATAATGCTGCAATGAACATAGGGGTGCAGGTGTCTTTATGCCTTTGCATTTTCAAGTTCTTTGGATAAATACCCAGCAGTGGGATTGCTGAATCATATGGTAGATCTATTCTTAACTTTCTGAGGCTATTCCATACTGCTTTCCACAGTGGCTGCACCAGTTTGCTCTCCCACCAGCAGTGTACAAGGGTTCCCTTCTCTCCACATCCTCTCCAACATTTATTGTTTCCTGTCTTGTTAATTATAGCCATTCTGACCAGAGTGAGGTGATACCTCATTGTAGTTTTGATTTGCATTTCCTTCATAGCTAACGATGTTGAGCATCTTTTCATATGCCTGTTGGCCATCAGTATACCTAGGTTCCCATCAAGGGACGAATGGATAAAGAAGATGTGGTATATATACACAATGGAATACTACTCAGCCATAAGAAATGATGAAATCTGGCCATTTGTGACAACATGGATGGTCCTTGAGGGTATTATGCTGAGTGAAATAAGTCAGAGGGAGAAAGTCAAATACCGTATGATCGCACTCGTAAGTAGAAGATAAAAACAATGACAAACAAGCACATAGCAATGGAGATTGGATTGGTGGTTACCATAGGGGAAGTAGGGGGAAGGGCAAAAGGGGTGATTAGGCTCACATGTGAGGGGATGGACTATAATTAGTTTTGGGTGGTGAACCTGATATAATTTATACAGAATTCGAAATATATTATGATGTACATCTGAAAGCTATCTATTGTTATAATCCAATGTTACGGCAATTTACAAAAAAAGAAAAAAAGAAACTAGAGGCAAAATTTAAAAAAAAGAAAATATAGAAACTGCATGCCTTGATTTAAAAAAAAAAAGGTGGTAGGGGCCAGAGATGAGCATTAAATCCAATTAAACGTGGAGTTATTTAAATAATTATTACCACTATCATTGCATAAAAGTAAACGAAAATATCAAAAATAATTATTAATAGAAAACAACTGTACTGGCTTCTAATACTCCATGTTTTTATCCTAAAAAAATTGGACAAGTTACAAATCTATATCCAAAGATATTCACAATATTATTATTTATAAAATCAACTTAAGTATTCATCAGGAAGGATGTGGTTAAATAAATTATAATATGTCCATGTATCAAATACTTTAGAAGAAAATATCGATTTAAATTTATTGAAATAGAAATATGGACATAAAATATCATATATATGGTTCCATAATCTTTATTTTAAAATATATGTGTGTATATGAGAACATAGTAAAATATCTTAACATAGGTATCCCTAAAGTGTTACAGTATTTATTTATGCAGAATAGGGATGTTCCTTGTTTTCCTAGTCATTTTCTGCTTTATCAGAATTGTTTATAAAGCACAACAAGGCTCCATGGGGAAAATTCTTAAGAGCATCCAGAAAGTCTCCCTCAGAAGTTCTTCAAGACTTTATTTACCACGTCATGTAGTACTTTGTAAAATCTACTTTTCCTAAGCTATCAGCATTTAAAGTTTTACAGCTGTCTTATTTAAAAATGAAAAAAGATTAAACCAAGAATCGACCCATAATTTTAAAGCTAGACACTTGGAAAATATTGACAATGAGAACCCACCACCTCAAAATTTATAAGATGCTTCCTAAGATGCCATATGGAGGCAAATTTATTACTGTAATTTATTATTTAATAAAATAAAAAATAAGCATTAAATTGAATAAGGTAGAACATAGAAATAAGAAAAAACAAATTAATAATAAATTAAAAATTCTTTGAAAAATAATAATAGACTAATTTCTTGTGAACATAACAAAAGAGGTACACAAATTGACAAAAGTAGGAATGCAAGGGGCCAGCCCAGTGGCACAACGGTTAAGTTCACATGCTCCACTTAGGCAGCCTGGGGTTCGCCTGTTCGGATCCCAGGCTGGGACCTGTACACTGCTTATCAAGCCATGCTGTGTCAGGCATCTCACATATAAAATAGAAGAAGATGGGCACAGATGTTAGGTCAGGGCTAATCTTCCTCAAAAAAATAAAAATAGGAATGCAAAGGAGATATTATTATAATTGTGGAGAATTTTTTTAAACTGTAGTATACTCTGTGCAACTCTGTACTAGTTACTTGTAAAATCTTGACAGGGTGAATTATTTTCTTGAAAAATATAAATTCCAGGATCAACCCAAGTTCATGCAGAATCTCAGCTAGAAGGAAAAGAAAGAAACTGCTTGAGGAACAGTTGATTTTTCCAGTGAATTCGCTTCTTTTTTTTTTAAGTAAAAGCTATCCCCATGGTATATAAGCCGCTTCAAATCACAGAAAATTCTGGACCCATTTCATCTTATGATGCTACCATAACTTTCACAGTAGAGCTGTCAGTTTGTGAGCAATTATTGTCATCAATAAATACGTGTGCCCCTACAATTCCTCTTCGTAATATCATATTCTGATCTCATATGCACCAAAATTGACATTTATTAATAGTTATATCAAACCCAAGGTCCTCATTGAGATTTATTATAATCCTTTTTAAAAAATAAATAAATGATGTTCTAAAACTGGATTTGTTCTAAAACTGCATTTGGGTGATGGTTTCACAACTGTATAAATTTACTAAAACCCATTGAATACTACACTTACAATGGATGAGTTTTATGGTGTGTAAATTATATCTGAACATAGAGTCTGCCTAAAAGAATCAAGCCAAATAAACAAAGAAATTGCTTTTTTTTTAAATAAAAATTTTCGAGTATCTGTGCGTGTTAGTCTGCTTGACCTGCCATAACAAAATACCACAGACTGGTGGCTTAAACAACACAAATCTATTTTCTCACAGTCCTGCAAGCTAGAAATCCAAGATCAAGGTCTGACAGAGTTGGTTTCTGGTGAGACCTCTTTTCCTGGTTTGCAGATGGCCAGCCATCTTCCAGCTGTGTCTCCACATGTCCTTTACTCCATATGTGCATGAAAAGAGAGCGAGCTCAGGTGTCTCTTTCTCTTCTTAGAAGGACATCAGTCCTATCAGATTAGAGCCCCACCCTTATGACCTCATTTAACCCTGATTACCTCCCTAAAGACCCTGTCTCCAAATACAGTCACTTTGGGGGTTAGGGTTTCAACGTATAAATTTGGCAGTCAGGGAGGAACACAATTCAGTCCACACCACTGGGTAACTTCCTCTGAGTTTTGCTTAAAGTACTATTTTGCACAATAGTCTTTCCTGCCTTTCCAGCTGTCTTTACCAAACTAACAGACAGAATGCGCAGTCCTAGTAAACCAGGAGGCAGCTGGGACTCCTAGCTATGATTTCATAGGACTTGCTTAGCAGAGAAGACTCTACCCAAAAGTTGCTATGGTAACATATTACTTCTTTTTACAAAGAATTATTCATTGTGAGCCCCTCCTGCTATCTCAGCTTTCTCCACCCCCTAGATCTTTTCATGCCAGTTGTAGGTAGATTTACATGCAGCAATGGTTCTCTTCAGGAAAGAAAAATAGTTAAAGAGAAATGGCCACTAACTTCAGATGAATTTTCTACCTCAAGAATGAAAATAATTAAAGAAATCTTTATTAAATAATAGTATTGACCTATATACCTTAAATTTAGTGATTTCCCGAGAATTTTACATGAGATGAGAACATAGTCACAATACAGCGTAGAAAAGGTATGTACAGAGGTTGTTCATTAACCAATTCATGATGCTGAGAATTAGTGAAGGAAAATGCATTTTTTCCATTTTCCTGCATTTCCTATAATAAGTATACTTTTGGATAACTAAATACTGATGAAGGAAAGTTTTTCATAGAAGAATTCTAGCCAACAAATGCAAAAGGAATAATATCTTCAGAAAATCCCCATTTTGCAACTACTAAAAAAAAGAAAAGCTTGTAATGGATGATGAAACCACTAAGATAACTTTAAAATGGGAGACCTTATAATCAGGCTAACACCATGAAAACAAACTGAACAAGCTCAGCATCATTAAAGGTGGGACAACCAGACATGTGCCTCATGAAGTAATGTAATAAGAACTACATAGGACCATCTATGAAGTAGTCCTGTCCAAAATAGATAATAATAATAAATAAAATTGGACCCAAATCCAATCAAGTCTGTAACTCCAACTACCAATTATAAGGAAATATGGGAAATAAAAGAACAGGTTAAATTCAGGTTGTGAAATAGTCTGCAAAACAAATGACAGCTTTTTCCTTAAACAAATGGCATTTTCAAAAAAGGAGCAGGGAGAACAATTGTGGACTAAGAGACTTTAAAAGACATATCAGCTAAATGCAAGGTGTGGACTTGATTTGGATCCTGATGAACAAATACCACCATAAAAAGTAATCTTTTATGTCCATTATACCTCCATAAAAAAACTTTAGTATAAACAACTAATCTTTGAGGTAATTGGGAAGATTTAAATATGGATTGATACTAGATGATAGAAAAGAATTACTATTTTAATTTTGATAAGGCTGATAATAGTATTGTGATTAGGTTGAAAACAAAAGAAAAGCCCTTATATTTTAAAAATATGTACTAAAGTATTTATGGACAAAATTATATGATGTTTGGGATTTTTTTTTAAATACTGTATCAAAAATAGTAGAAGTTGGGAATGCATAGGTAGTAGAGTGAGGGGTAAATGAAGCATAACTGGCAAAGCGCTAAAAGTTGTGGAATAAAGACAATGCCCACAGGAAGATTCATTATACTCTTCTATCTGCTTTTATATATGTTGGAAATCTTCTATAATAAAACGTTTCTTTAATGTATCTTTAGACATGAACTATGACTGAGTAAAATAAACCTAAAAATATTAACCATGATTAACAGTAGATGGTATCTCTGAATTGTGGAATTGGTGATGAATTTTGCTTCCTTCAATTTAATTTTCCACGAATATTACAAGTTACTTCTATAGGCACAAGAGCAGCACTTAAAAAAATAAACGCTGGCCTCTTAATTAGGGATGTCAGCTAAGTCCCTCCTATTCAGCCAGGCGTCCCATTGTCTGGCATTTAACAATATTATGTTAAAAGGAGTTATATTTTTCTTCTTAGACTCTGTCAGCATCCCTAAAGCAGTGGCCAGAGGAAAACCATCTCAGATGTTTCCGAGATTAGAATTTAACAAAAGTATTACTACTTCTAACTTAGAAATGTCCTTAGAAATTCACAATGCCTATGTGAATTAAGGACCTAAAATATTAATATCAAGAGACTGAGAAAGTAGGACCAGTCATCCAAAGACTAGGAAAGTATTAAATAGAGCAGAGAACAAATAAGCCCATTATAACATAGGCTAGTCTTGCTAGTTAGCTGAATTAAAATTAAGAGGAATAATTTGTGATGGGACATTTCAGGCAACTCAAAAAACATCCTCCTAAAATTAACTGAATTTTGTAAAACTGGTCTGTTTTTATATCTATGTTATTAAGTGTCTGGATTTGTTCAAAGGGCCGAAATCCTTGAGTATGAAGGAATCAATTATTTACAGTCCAGGTCTCTCATAAATAGATGATGTTAAAACCAGTGGTCCAAGAACTTCCAATTAAATATGGCAAATGACGTACATGCATTTACCTCTTCCACACTCCCCAAACCTCTCTAAAATATGAGTAAAGGGATTAAAAGGGCATCAACCTATAAAAACAAAGAGAACAGGACTGCAACAACAAAATTTTAATAGCTGAAGAAGATGGACAAGTGGTTATTGACTTAGAAGACCAGAAAAATCTAACAATACATGTTGTAGGACCCCAGAAGGACTCAGAAACCAGAGATACCTGGTATCTCTGAAAGAGAGGATGTAGGTGGGGCTGAGAAGAGAATTGACTGAAAATCTATATAAGAAGCATATCTTCTCCCCAACTCCAAGCATCCACAGGCTCTCCCCTCTCTGACTCCAGAAGAGGACTAGAGCTTTATTCTCTAGAGAGGTTAATTAGAAGAACTCTAGTTTGGAGGCCACTAGGCACATCTGAGGGCTGGGAAATCACATGGAATACAAGGAACTAAGTAAAAATCTACTTACCATATGTGAGATTAGAATTCAACACCCAGCTAAACTATCGTTCAACAAAGTAATGTGAGGTCCTGTCAAATATGTTTACCTCAAAAAGTTACTGGAGGAAATATTCCACCAAAATATGGAAATAAACCAAGAAAATTGAAATGTAAGATCCAGGAAACCAGGGATCCAACATAGCTGTAGATGACAGCTGTGCAGCAAGTCTGTTGTAGACTGGAGCACGAGGTCTGTGGGCTCACAAAAGCTTGTCTCCAATGAAGGGAATAAAAGAGAAAAAGAAATTAAAAAGTGATCTGGTATGCTTTGATATCCTGAGGAAAATGTATACTTCTGGTAGAGAATTTGAAAATAAATTAGCAAAGAGGTACAGAAAAAACTAAGCAAAAGGAAAAAGTAAGATAATTGTTACCTCAGGGACAAAAATCTTTTTTTTAATGAGAAAGGAAATGTGAGCCTTATATACTATATAGTTCAACAAAAAATAATATGGATATAATCATAATAATGTAAAAACAAAAGACTTTAATAAATATTTGAAATCTATATAAGAAAATGATGAGAAAGCAAACGTGTGAAGGTGTTTATTGGTGAGAGAAGAATGACAAGAGACAGTTGACACCTTTCATATAAGGAAATTAAAAGATAATAAATAAAAGTGGAAAAACTCAAGAAATAGCCACATAGGCATACTATTTAAAAATAAAAAGTAAATACCAGAAGAAATTGCTAGAATGTCTGTGAGGAGTAGGAATCTAGGATGAAGAAACGTAGACAGAAGTAGTGCTGTTTTTGTGTTGTAAGTCTAGAGAAAATTTTGACTTTTTAAACCATATGTATTTTTGCATAGGATTGATAAAAATAAACAATTAAAATTGAATTTTAAAATAATATAAACCAAAACCCACGAGCAAATTTAGCAGGCAAGGATCTTTTAATCTAGTTCATTTTCCTGCCACCTTCTAGGATGGGATTTTTAATAAATATGAAGTATGTTTCTGGAAATCAGGGGAAATACTGCCATTTGCATTTTTAGCTTTTAGTAGTGTATTAAGCTTGAGTGAAGATTCAGAACTGTTCCAGCTTATCTAATCAGAGAAACAGGTACTTACAGAGCTGGAGGAGCCAGATCTAGTCTTAGCTTCCAGAAACGATTCCCAGATATAACAATGAATGTAAATGGCTGCTGTTTCTGCCATCAGAAATGCAGAGAAGAGGGAAAATGAAGTTGCTTGTTCTGGGAGCACACCACCCTAGCCACAATCCATGCCAGCAAAATAAATGCTCCATGTCCTACCTCTCAACACCCAAGAAGTTAGGAACAGTCACCCTTACTGCTGAAAACCAAATGCTCCATGACCAAGTTTGCCCAAAGCAACAACAGAAGCATAAACACCTCACTTCTGACTCCCAAATCTCACACGCGGACGTCTTGGAAAATCCCAACTCTTAGGGAAACTGGAAAATGTAGGCTTTGAATTTCCAGCTGCTTTTCTCTGTTAAGGTATGACCCGAAGGTTGAAAAGGAGTGGGGTGAACCAAAGAACAGTATTTTTACAAGGAGTCTATAATACTGTAGCTGCTAAGTCATTAACAGGCCCCAGGTGGGATCAGCCACTCACTCAAGACTGGACTAAAGCTAGAACAGTTATTGATTCCTTAATGCGGAACAGTTAGGAGAGCTCCTACAACTGATCCTCTCAGAAGAGCTAGAAATTGACGAGGAATCAATAATTAGTAATAGCTAATAATATTATACAGTAGTCGCCTCCTTATCACAGGTTTTACTTTCAGTGGATTCAGTTACCTGCAGCCAACCGAGGTCCAAAAATATTACATGGAAAATTCCAGAAATAAGCAATTCACAAGTTTTACATTGCGAACCATTTTGAGTAGCATGACAAAATCTTGCACTCTTGTGCTCCATCTCACCCAGGACGTGAATCACCCCTTTGTCCAGTTAGCCACCTGTATGTGCTACCCGCCCGTTTGTCACTTAGTAGCAGTCTTGGTTATCAGATCCACGGTTGAGCTATCACAATGTTTGTGTTCAAGTCACCCTTATTTTACTTAATAATGGCCCCAACGTTCAGGAGTGGTGATACTGGCAATTTGGATATGCCAAAGAGAGTCAAGAAGTACTTCCTTTAAGCAAAAGGGTGAAGGTTCTCAATTTAATAAGACGAAAAATCATATGCTGGGGTTGCTAAGATCTATGGTAACTTTTACTACAGTATATTGTTATAATTGCTCTATTTTACTATTAGTTATTGTTGTTAATCTCTTACTGTGCCTAATTTATAAATTAAACTTTATCATCGGTATGTATGCATAGGAAAAAACATGGTATATGTAGGGTTTGGTACAACCCACTGTTTCAGGCATCCACTGGGGGTCTTGGAATGTGTCCCCCGTGGATAATGGGGGACCACTCTATATTAATAAAAAATTATATCTTATAACACTTTGTTATTCTGGAGATTGAAGGACGTGATCATTAGGTATTCATGGAGAAAACTGTATCAGAAAATTAACCTGGCCAGGAAAGATTCACTGATGAGATTATGGAGACAGGGCAGAAGGACAGATTAACTGGAAACTTTATATGCCATTCAAATGATAGATTCAAGCCAACTCAGAACGGCTTCATTAAGGAAGTTTGCAATGGAATTCAGGAAGTTTGAGGGTTTAAGCCCTGGCAGGCAGGAAAGCATATGGGGTCACTCTGTGATTTTAAAAACAATCAAAGTAACTATCTATATCCTAAAGTCCATGGTAGGGATTATCTGAATCCTGGACAGTTCCTTACTTTCCGTGATAAAGGGAGGAGTTAGAGAGGCTAGTATACCAGACTCTAGAACTCTTTTGAGATTTTACTTTAAAAGGTGACTGTAGTGTTTGGAGCAGGTTGCCGATTGGCCAAAGGAGACTATACATATATACAACAAATACATACTCACGTACATAAACACGCATTTTTAAGGCTACATTAAATTTCCAATATAATTAAAGATTCCAAATGTTATTAGAAGTGAAGTGACAAGCATGGATGTTCATTCTACCAATTTTATCCATAAGAGACTGAATTGTCCCAGAAATAAGACCAGTGTGCTGGTCCTCAGCATGTTTGCCCGCAGATGCATTCCTTGCATTTCCCCTCTTCTGCTCTGCTCTGTATGCAGAGGGGCTGACCCACAGACTGTTTTTCCCAGACTCTTTTGTCAACTGCTGTTCTGCTGGATGTTGTCAGTGAGAAGCCCAATGAAAAGTGCTGATCGGAGAAGCAGAAGGAAGAGAAAAGGGAGGGTATTTCTCCTCTCTGCCTTGGGGATCATCTCTGGCAGCAGCTATATCCCTTCCTTAACTCCAGCTACCACTGAAAAAGCCCATCTGGTTCTGGCTTCCTTCAGGTAACCCAGGCCACTGGGCCCTGATAACATCACCTCCTCCACCCCTACCCCCTCAATCCCTCCAGCAGTTGCTAATCTCACGGATGACGATTTCTGTTTTCCTGATTGGACTCTGACTGATTAAATCATGGCAGAAATTTTTTTGAGTTGATCTACAGTTCCTGGGGCAAGAAATGCTTCATATTTGGCCTGTGATTCTTTTGAGTAATCAACTTTAGTGATTGCCTTTTTTTTTTTTTTTTTAAGTTTATTAACCTTTCCTAGGAAGAGAATGTGTTTGCTGGTCAAGGAGTTCATTTGAGATGTGAAAGGGACTTTGGGGGGAGATAATAAAAGTAAGTGCTAAATCAGGAGATAAAAGCCAGCCATACACCACCGTTTAGGACAGTGTCCCTCAACCTGGGTCTCCATCAGAATAATCTGGGGTGTCTTAAAAATCACCCCCACCAAGGAGACTCTGCTTTAAATAGTCTATAATGAATATTTTTTAGAGCAGTGGTCCCCAGACCAGAAGCATCAGTATCACCTGAGAACTAGTTAGAAATGCAAATTTGGGGGCCCCACCCTTGAATTACTGGATCAGAAACTTGGGGTTGGCACAAGAAATTCTGTTTTAACAGCCTACCAGGTGATTTGATGTATGCTGAATTTTAAGAACCACTATTTTAAAACTACCCAGGTGATTCTAATGTGCAGCCAAGTTTGAGAACTGCAGGTTTAGGAATAGACTTTCAATAAAATCATAACTTTGATTAAACATATATATGTATTAAAAAGCTACTATGTTTTAGAATCTTCTGTGGCCCAACAAAAGACAACAATTGAGATTATTTATAAAATTTGCAACTACGCAGAAAGATGATGCATTAAAATAAAAAGTTGTAAAAGCCACAAATATTCAACCATACAGAATAAAAAAAGAAAAATGAATCAAGAAAGTTCCTCTTTCTGAATTAAAAATAGCTAATTAGATAGTAAATGTGCTTCAACAATAAGGTAGGACCCATTGCAAAATGCATGTCCAATCGTCTAACGTGCATTTCTCCCACTTGTCTTCAATTACACCCCCTATTACCAGTAATGGCACAAAATCTTTATTGTTAGAGATGATCTTAGATATCAGGTAATCCAGCATTTTGCAACCAGCAATTCATAGACCCTGGGGCTCACCAAGGCTTTCTGGCAGTGTAGCAGTTAAGATCGTTCCAGATGCAAATAACAGTACTCCAATTCAAACTAGGATTAATAACCAGATATACTTGGGGCATTTTTAGAGTCCACAAGTAGTGACAGCTTCAGGTGCAGTTGGATCCTGGGGCCCCAGCTCCATTTATCTCCAATTCTCTTGGATTTACTCTCCTCCTTATGTCAACTTTGACTTTAGACTTGATATTTCTCATTGTAGAAAATGGCTGCAGCAGTATCAGGACTCACATCTGCATCCTATACCATCCAGAGAAAGAGGGAATGTCTCTCCAGATAAATTCTGAGGAAAATAAAGGATTCTTCTCTTCCGTAAGTCCCCAAAAAATATATCCTGGTTTTTCTTTAGTCCAGGTTGTTTCATGGGGCCTAATCTTTGTGGTTAGGAGAATGAACTGTACTTCAGCCAATCAGGGCCCATCCCTGGAGCTAAGGACGACATTGTTTTCTCCTGAGACAAATGGAAAACTAGAATACTGTTGCCATGGGAAAGCACAGTGAATGCCAAGAAACCTAAATGGCAAAAGTCTACTACATGTGGGGAGGGGGCAGTGTTTTTAAATTAATAAGTAAAATAATTGTTCAGATAGTTTCTTTTAACCTTGAAGCATCTTAGAGCCTCCAAGAGTTTATCAAAAGGACATTCATGGCAGCCAATGGAGATCAAATGGATAGTCTCCTGACTCAGTCATTCAGTTTACTATCCAGGTATACTACTAGTTGAATGTTTTACTCGTTGTTCAGCTTTAAATAACTTTTACTCTTAGTCACATATTGTATAATTTAACACCTATAATAGACCACTGATTGGAAACAGAGACACATGTGTTACAAATGTGCTGTTCATGTTCACCCAACACCTTCTGATGATGGCACCAGAACTGTATTATGGGGGAGCATTATTATCTTTACCCTAGTGTGCACGATATAGGTGGGACTGTCAATCAAGATGCCCCTCTCTCCCATAGCCAAGCAGTGAGCATGTGACCCAAAATAAGCCAGACCAGTTCCTTTTCCTGGGACTTTGAATCTTATCTGAATGCTCAAAGACAGGAAGAATGGCAGAAGCTGATTCCTCTCTGTGATGACACTTTGATAGGACTATTAAATTCACTACTGCTCCCAAAATCCTTAGAGCTTTCCAGGTTCTCGCTCTTTCTCAAAGCTGGTGCTTGAGCTTCTTTTGATGTTGAGGTGCCCTATAGCCTTCCAGTCAATTCTCTTTTTGCTTGAGTTTTCAAGAATAGATTTCTATTGTTTACAACATATAATCCTGAAAAGAAGCATAAAATGATCATTCTGAGCATTTTCTTCAAGAGGATCAACACTGAATTCGTAAATTGCATGTTTGATCAAAATTTTTAGATGATGCATCAATTTACCTCTAGTATTTTAAAAACCATTGTTGACAGGGAAAATATAGGAACATTTTATCCAATTTGACTTATAATTGGTTAGGAATAAAGACCTTCTAAACTCTCAATGTGTTTTTTGTGGGTAAGTGCTTAGAAATTGCAGCCTGAAGCCTTTTCCTTTATCCTGCCACTTAGAAACAAAAGACAAAAATTACAAAAATAGGCTAGGTCTTTTATAAAGCAAAGTGTAAGAATTCTAAGTATAGGTACAAAGGCAGTTTTTTGTCAAGGTTTGATGCATAATAGGCAGTTAAATTTTAGTATATTTTTTAATATCTATTCAGTCCAAAATGAAGCAGGATATATTATTTTTAATTGATTTATCAACAAATTATGCTTTTCCTCATGCACTAAAGTTCAGGAAAATCAAAGAAAATTAAGCATTTTCTAGATCCAGAAGATATATGTAAAAATATAGTGACTAATGCACAATGTATATTAAAAAGAATAAGAAAAGGAACCGAAATGTATACAGTAATCTTTAGAGACACACTGACCTGAAAATTTTGATTGCCTTTAAAATTACGTACCATCTATCACATATATATTAATAATTTTTTTAATTTTTAAGGGACTTTGATAGATTATATATTTCATTGAAAGGTGTTTGAGTCCAAAAAAAAGCTGGAAAACACTGATCCACTTCCTTACTTGACAGGAACCAGAGAGGTCCCCCAGGTAACGTTGAAAGGTGAGATACAAGCAGAGTTCTTTAGACTTGGAACATCCATCAGACATTCTCGCTTCCTGCCGCCACAAACGCACTGCAGTGCTCATAGAAAAGTGAATTCTCATCAGTTTCTAGGCAAGGTCAGTTATTATATCAACCCCAAAAGCACACCTTTCTATGTAATTACATACATTATTGTTTATGTGCCTCCAGAAGTGTCTTGAATCAGACCTATGCATTTTGAGGCTAAAATTCAGAGCAGTTGCCTGGGGCCCACTGCCCATAGATTGATTTTGGACATTCTCAATCTTGAATGATACTGTTAAACGTAGATCTAAGTTTATAGAGATTGAATTTCTTATTTTTTTTCTTTTTTGCCAGGAAAGATTCATCCTGAGCTAACATCTACTGGCAATCTTCAATCTTCCTCTCTCTTCCTCTTTTTTTTTTTTTCCCTCTCTAAAGCCCCAGTACATAGTTGTATATTCTAGTTATAAGTCCTTCTAGTTCTTCTATGTGAGCTGCTGCCACAGCATGGCTACTGACAGACAAGTGGTGTGGTTCCACACCTGGGAACTGAACCCAGGCCACCAAAGTGGACCACACTGAACTTTAACCACGAGGCTATCAGGGCTGGCTCAGAGGTTGAATTTCCAATATTCAAAACAAGCGGAGAATTGACTGCCCTCCTCCAACTCTCTGCTAGGAATTTGCTATCACATCAAGGTAGAGAGCTAAGAATGGCCAGATAGGGACTTCCCCGTGTTCCTTTGTTGTTTCTGTTGCCCCATCCAGTCATTTCTGAACATGTCCACTAGCTCCCATTGTCTCTGATGAAACTGATACATAAACTTCTGATAACTCAGGGTCTCATGATATTGAAAGTCTGTAAATAACAAAGAAAAATTCAAAGTCACTGGGTAAGATTTTTCCCTTTGTTAAATGGGCTGCCCTAATAACCACAGGAGGGATGAAATCAGAAGGTTGGAGAAGGCTATAACACTAGACCTTTAAAATACTTTGTAAAAGTTTTATGTTAGCTTGAACTAGGGCTTTAATCTGACTCCCAAGAGATGATGAATATCATGTGGTTAAGAAAATCTCATTCTAGACAAAGAGTTCTCATGTTCTTTTGAGTAATCCAAGAATCCTGAAATCCACAGGTACAAACATTAAGTAAACAAACAAGCAAATAAATGAGGGAAGAGTGTTGATCATCATAACATCTGCCAATGTGCCCCACCCAATTGATTGGAATTCCTGATGTGTGATACTATGGCCAAAAGACATACTTTTCTTGGACCCTCTGCAGCTGGGCCCAAAATCCAAGTGAGTGTCCCCAGCACATGTCCTGTCCTGGAACTAAGGATTCAGGCCTAATGTTCATCTCTACCTCCTCCCCCTCTGATCAATACTGCCTTTCGTTAAATTCCAGAGCACTACTATGATAGTTTTGCACCCCCTCAACATTTCAGTCTTTGTGCTTCCATCAGAATACAGTCCATGAGAAACTGTCAACATCCCCCTTTTGTGATTCATCAATGTTTTCCCTGACAGGGAGATCCTTGCAGCATCCCACAAAAATCTACTTAACGCTAATATCCCTGAACTGTGGCATTAATACTATCATGTCTCTCCATGAAGAATTCTTGTTGCAAGTACCAATCACACATCTTTCTTTTGCTACAGTGGAAGCATAAATTCAAAATGTTTATGAAAATTTGCCTTAGGATCAGCCTTAAACTAGGTTGGTGTCTCACTCTACTGTATAGTACACAGTATGTGATAAGTAAAATCTCCTAAGATTTTTCCTCCAAAATAATCTCTGTTTCTCTTACGTTTCCTAAGAATACCAAAGGACCACGACCACTAAAAAGAAGTGGGGATGGATATGGTCGCCATAATATTCGCCATCCTTAGGGTATTCCTTCTCCAGTATTCATATCTTGGTTACTTGGGCATGAAAGTTATGCATTAATTGGACCCACCTTAATCAGGGGATGCCTAGCTTACTTTTTCAACTCTAAAACTCAGTTCTCTAATCTTTGAAGTAAGAGTTTTTGTCAGAAAAAGCAATAGGACTGACTAAGACTATTCATAAATATTGTGGAATGTCTGGTAGGCTGAGTGGAGCCCAGGGAACACAAATGCCACACCAGATATGAAACCACGTTCATGGAAAAGAAAGGGGAGCTCTTAGGCAGCAAAAAGTCACCAGAATGCAGAAACTGCAGAAAGCAGAGTTAGAATGTGCTTCAGATGTCTATGGATAACAAAGTTAATGTCTGCATATTACAGACACATAAAATTACAGAATAAATACTTGACAAAACCCTTGATTTCAGACTTCTACTATTTGTCCAATTTTTCTTTCTTTCTTTTTCTTCTTTTCTATGATATAGGATTAGATAACATTTTCTTGACTTTAATCATTCCATATCTGTTCATATTTGCCTTTCTTTGACCAAAAGTGGGTTGCCTTTCTGATCACTAAATGAAAACTTTCTTTTATAACACAGAAACCTAGACCACATGGTATTGCGTATATATATACTTGTTCACAGTCTTTCAGGGCGTCCAAAGTAAATAAGTTGTTTTATTCATCTAAGACAATTAAAATAATAATCCCACTGAAAATCCGAAGAAAGATATTTTAAAATTATAATAGCCTCTGCACAATATGAAATGTAGATTTTTATCCAAACTTTTCAGGACAATTATTTTATGAATTTGCTATATTGCATACTCTTTAATCAACATAGTTACCAAATAAATGAAATTATTTAGCTAGTCATTTTACATTTACCAAGAGAAAAACAATGTACATCTTGGATACAGTTACTAGGACATTGCTCTGGATCCTCTGTGTGCTCAGTCTGCTTTAGCTGACCGGCTGGCTGGTTGGCTGGTTGAAGATCTATCTTTCTCAGACAGCCCGTGTGGCACAATGGAAAGGCAGCGGACCAGGAACCAGTAGATTGGATATCTGCTCTGCAGTGTCCCTGGGAAAATCTCTCAGCCTTTATAACTCTCGATTTTTTCATCTGTAAAATAGGATAAAAATATTTCTGGCCTTCTCAGCTGGATTATTAGGAAAATCAGAGAAGACAATGCACGTGAAAGCATTTTGTACATGCAAGATAATAGTAATATAATTTTACTTAACTAGTAATTGATATTCTTCTGCTGTAAAGTCACATTTTCAGAAACTAAGGGAATTAGTTATGGCAGTTCACATATATCCTAAAGCTAAATTTGACATAAAAACATCAGGTTCAAAGGCCTAAACCATGTGTCCTGTCCTCAGGCCTGAAAATTATTCAATATTTTCTAAAGCTGGGGTCAGCCAGTTGGAGCCTCAGGACGGTATCAGCAGCATGCCATGATACTCGGCTTTCGCCGGGGACCAGTTTTTCTGACCTCAATATTAACACTGTTTCAGCTGTCACGTGTTAAAAGCCTGCAGGCTGGTGGATAAGAAAAATGAGGCAGCGTGCAAACACCTGGGGCTCAGCCCCGTTAGTCGGGTTAAGTCGCTGTTAGGAGTCGAGAGGCGTTTTCAGCCACAGTTCTCATGTTTATTTAAATCGACTTTGGCCTTAAAGTAAAACTATTAACCTACTTTAAGGATGTAAAAGTAGAGTAGCAACGTAGTTTCTCCATTCAGTTATCCAAAGGGTCCACTGTGTACCTGGTCCATAAACGAACGCATTTGTCACTGAGGTCTTCAATCTGAGCAGAAGCTATTTTCCAGAAGGTCATAGCATCATCTTCTGTTTGTCCTATCTTTGGCGACAAATGGGGCACAGTTCTTTGAGAACATGACTGATAGAAAGGAACCTGCTTGAACATTAGCATCATGACAGCGTTCTCACTGCCAGTGGTTAAAATTTCAGCTTTTGGTTTTCAGATACCAAAACAGAAAGAAAGACTTCTGTAAATGAACAGATACTTTTCCCTGACCCTGCTGCTTCACAGCCACATTATATCTGGAGGCTAGATCCAGGCACAGGACTTTCAGTGTTTCCACTAGCAGGTTGGCTTGCACTGCTAGATAGAGATGTCTGGGGGAGTCCAAATCTCCTTTACCACGAGGCTCCTTTTTATTTTTCCACTTGCCTTCTATATTGTATGACACAACCAAGTTAAATAGCATAGATTCTCAGATCGAGGGCTAGCAATAAACCAGACCAAGTCTACAAAAGTCAAGCAATGGAGAAGCAGCAATTTTAATAAAACCCAGGAAGCAGGAGTAGGAAATGCTGTGTTTTAATCAGTTCTACCTCTTCCGGGCTCCTGATATTTCTACAATTATCCTCTATTTTATTACCGTGAACTTGTTCAAGTAAAACAACAATTAATAAAAGATTAGACTGCCCCTCCCAACAATTTAAAAAACATATCTGCAAGCAGAATGATTACACCATTTTATCACAGCCATTTTTTTAAAAAAATAGGATAATATGATTAGCAAATTGAGTCTGGTGAAATTGTGGCTTGTCCAAGCACTGTCCTAGTCTCTAAATCAGAGTTGAATGAGTCATTTCTAGAGTCCCTCCAAGCGCTAACATCCTACGCTACTACTTCAAATGACAGAAGGATGCAGACAGCTCTTGACTTAACTGGGATGAAATGAGTATACCTAATATAATGTAACTGATAATGCTAAAACCTCATTTTATGAATTTGTTTAGAGCTCTTCTTCTATTAAATGTTTTCTCTTATTCCTACTTATTTTTTGATAACTGCCCAAATAGAAAAAGAAAGGTCAAGTAGATGGCATGGACAAAAGCGATGTAGGCCAAAGGGTACAAATTTTCAGCTGTAAGAATACGTTTTGAGGGTCTAATGTACGGCATGGTGACTACAGTGAGTGATGCGGCATTGAATACTTGAAGCTGCTGAGAGTAAATCTTAACCATTCTCCCACACACAAAAGAAAGTTGACCATGTGGAGTGAGGATATGTTAATTATCTTGATGCTGGTAATCATTCCACAATGTGCATCAAATTATCACATTTATACTTTATTTATTTGTGGGGTTTTTTTGAGGAGGATTAGCCCTAAGCTAACATCTGCCACCAATCCTCCTCTTTTTGCTGAGGAAGATTGGCCCTGAGCTAACATCCATGCCCATCTTCCTCTACTTTATAGGTGGGATGCCTGCCACAGCATGGCTTGCTAAGTGGTGCATAGGTCTGCATCTGGGATCTGAACCAGTGAACCCTGGGCTGCTGAAGCAGAACGTGAGAACTTAACAACTGAACCAACAGGCCGGCCCCCACATTGTATGCTTTAAATGTATATAATTATATTTGTCAATTATTCTTCAATAAAATTGCAGGGGGGAACAATACAGCTAATCTCTCAGTATTGATGCACTGGCTATAATCAGCATTCCACACAATTGCTTATGAAATCTATTGAAAATTCCCCCTGTATCTCTTTACTATAAGCGGATTGGGCCTTAAAACATTTCAAGTGAGATCTTAGATGTTTTTTGCCTTCTAACTAATAAAATTTACCCTACATCTCTGATTCGTTTTGATGGTCCGTCCAGTTCACAGAATAGGAGAAACACGGCAGTGACAATTCTGCTCCAGTCCCTTGTGCTACTAGTTGGCCTCAATCCTGACCTAGAAGGAACATCTTCAAAGCTGAAAATTAATTTAGAGTCTATTCCAGGTCAGTCCTGTGCATCTTTGCTGAGAAGACCTATTAATGCCAACCTTAACAGAAATAAACACAAGCCCGTTAGGAACTGGACTAAGACCATCGGTCATTTAGCATAAGACAAATAGCAAAGCCTATCAAATCACGAACCTGCCAACTTAAAACCGAGTACAAATAGCAACTCCAAAATGTCATAGTCGGTAGTATCCCATTAAAGGTACAGTGTTTACACATTACCAACAAACAAATTAATATACTATTAAAAGAACATACTAGAAAACTCTAAATGTAATGATCTCATGAAGCAATCTGAACCAAAAATGCTTCAAAGAAACATTGTAATTTAGAACATTTCACTACAAATTAGCCTTCGTACCTGGCGCAATTTAAGATACAAAGATACATCTCTGGGTTATGGTGAAAATTTAATTATCCTCAAAACAATAAGCTGAAAATATTAAAACATGACTAGTAATCTACTGACTCAATTTTTAAAACACTTTCAAATATCTCCATAGAGGGAGAGATTTATAGGGTTATCAAGTAGGTACAGGATTTTCTTGACAGTAGATCCTAGCAGAATGAAGCTCATTTATATTCATTTTTCAATATCTAAAACACCTACAAATTTAAATTAGCAAACTATATTATACAATCATATTGAAAAGCATGTCCTTAGTGATTTATATATAAATATCTTAGACACATCTTTGCATCCTAGGAGAACTGGATTAGAAGATTACTTTTCTAGGGTCTGTCCTATCATCATAAGGAGTGGGTCCAGACTAAAAGTCTGTCTCATGTAGCTTATAGACAAGGAAACTCGTGTTTTCTCTTGGGCAAGTGTTGCTTCTGCTACAAGGCATGCTAATACTTCAACAGCATCGGTAAGTAATGACGGGAATAAGGCCAGGCCTGGGCAGGGACAAAGCTGGGAGAAACTGACCCAGCTAGAGGACGGATGCCCAAGGAGTTAATCTACAGTCAAATGACCAGTCCAAAAAAGCACAGTGATCCTCGAGGTTGGGTGCAGCAATCTTCAGCATCTGAGATCCACTGAGCACGTAAAGTCTGGCAAAATGAGGTTTAAGGCACCAAGTGATCTGCCAAGACAGATGGGCTGTCACCATAGCACCTGTATCAGTCACGGTCCTAAAAAGAAGCATCAATCACACTCAGGTTAGGATAATTCAAGGAGGCTCAATTAAGAGATTATTCCTAAAGGTATAGAGCTAAATCACAAGAGAAAATGCTATACCCCAATACCCAGCTAGGCTGTAACCATCCCTAGGCCAGAAGGGGTGTGGAGCGGTTCCAGGAATCTGGAAGCAGAGGACCACCTGGAGCAGAGCTCTGACCTTCAGTGAAAGAAGGTGGGCAGCTTGCGGTAACCCCAGGGGGAAGAAGCTGGTGTTATAAATACCCCTATCTCACTTAATCACTCTCTGGGTTGTCCTCCCCGGAACTCCCCCATTGGCCAAACCCAGCTAGAGCTGGAAGGCAAGGGTTGGTAGGTCCATATAGGTCAGTAGAAGAGGAAGGGGGAAACAAGTTGGGAAAGGGTGGAGAGGGGTCTGTCAGGGCAAGTAAAAGAATGATGGCACAAACAGGATCCAAAAAATACGTGAGAGTCTGGGGATGAGGGCCCAGCATGCTAGAGAAAGGGGCCAGCAGAGTGAAGCAGGTTAACAGAGCCCTAGTCAAATAAAGAAATTGAATCAGAGGAGGACTCCACCACCGCAGGAAGTCAGAGGCTAAGCAGAAAACCAAGGCGGAAGTCTGCTGGCACAAGTTATGCCAGAGATGTGGGCGTAGGGAGAGTCCCCAGGCACGCCGGAGGATTGGCTGCAGAGCAGAAAAGCTCACCGTTGATCCAATTCACAGATGCCTTTGGCATCAAATGTACTTTCTGCTGGGTCTGGATTGACATAAGAACAAGTCAGGATTGAGACTATGGAAGACCAGCAGGATCTGCAACTGAGAATGGAAAAGAAAGAAGGTAATAATGCAGCAGGAGACTGTATCGTAAGGGTTCTTGACATGTTCCAATTGGAAAAGGTAAGAAGAGTTTGCAAAGATGGGGGAAGAATGTAGGAAATGTAGGGAAACTGCAAGGAATGTGTGCTTCACCCCTGGGCCTGAGACAACAAGGAGGAGGGGCAGTTACAAAACCCAGAGTTGCATCCTGAGAGATGCCCTGACCTTCAGTTGCAGAACATTGCCTACCCTGGGGGAGAAAACCAAGAGGATATCCCCAGCCCTCCTCTCCACCCTCTTCAGGTCTCCTGCAGGACTCCCTGTTGACCAAACCCAACCAGAAACCAGAGGACCAGGTCAACAGAGTCCACACAGCTCAGTCTTGTAGGCCACAGAGCAGAACCCAAAGTGCGGGATGGGGATATAGCAGGGCTGATAGAAGTTATCCAGCACAGAGCTATCATGGTGAAAAACAATGAGGGCCTCCCCACAAGATTCTTATTAGTTATAATTAATAGTAGTAATTATTACAGGAGAGAAAATAGCAGGCTCTACCTTGACTAGGTGATCAAGTTGACGTCACCAGGAATGGATCGAATTGATATCGTGCACCTCCCTATGTGACTCGCTAAGAACACGTCATCACATCCTTGGTATTCCTGCCACAAATGCATACCTGAATTTGATAGTGAAGAATCATCTGACAAACCTAAATTGAAGGAAAGTCTACAAAATAATTGGCCTGTCCGTTTTAAAAATGTCAATGTCATGAAAGACAAAGAAAGACTGGGAACTGTACCTGGTGAAAGGAGGCTAAAGAGACATGACAATTGAATGCTGTGCACAGTACAGGATTTTCCTTTGCTGCAAGGACATTAGGGACAAACTGGTGAAATCTAAATTAGGTCTGGAAATCAGATAACAGTGTTGTATCGATGTTAATGTCCTGATTTAGATTCTTGTACTGTGGTTATGTAATAAAAAGCTCTTGTTTTTAGAAAATACACAGTGAGGTATTTGGGGGTGAAGATGCTTTATGCCTACTCTCAAACAGTTCAGGGGGAAAAATGCAGAGAGAGAAAGAAAAGAAAAAAACAACAAATATCATAAAACATTCACATTTGGGGGATTTGGGTGAAGGGTCTGTGGGAGTTCTTTCACTATTTTTGCAATTTTTCTTTAACTCTGAAATTAAGTCAGAATAGAAGTAAAAGTAAACATGATGAGAGCTTATATGATGAGGGAACGATAGCAGTGGGACGAGAGAGAAAGGGACGCATACAAGAAATGTGTGGGAGGTGAAATGGATCAGATTGAAGTGAGGATTTATAGGTGAGGGGTCTCCAGTGACCATAAGACACAGCTTTGACCACCGCAGAGTACGTGTCATCATTTTGATACTCTTAGCATGAATTGCTAAGTGTCTGAATGATATTTTAAATGTACCCTAGCTAAAGAATCCAAATGCCTATTTCTATAACTTACTATATTTTTATTGCCTTGACATTGGAGTGAAACGGTCAATTAAATACTAGTGTATCAAAACAGGATTCTAAAGTTCTACCTAGTCAATGGTAAAAAGAGTTTAATGCTTTCCCCAGGGAAAGCAAGCACTTGTGGAATTATCCAGCATGGGAAGAAAGAATGCCCCTGGCAAATCAGCCCCTCTTCGCCAGTCTTCCCTGGGGTGCAGAGTCAGTTAGAGATCTTTCAAAGCAGCTTAAGAACATTTAGAACGCAAAAGTAACTCAGATCTATGAGAGAGCGGTTATCTGGAACTGATGTGGGAAGCAAGGGGTGAGAAAGAACATTCCAAGCTCTTCTACCCTCCTGTAAAACACTTTCCCAGCACAGAGTTGAAAAAGAAAAACCATATGTTTCATAGGCTTCTGTCAATTGCCAGTAGTCATTGATAATTAAGAAATTAACGCTGTTGCCCTGATCCTTCCGTGTGTCCTATTCTGAGATACAAAGCCTGGTTCTTTAAGGCATGGTCTCCTCAATGAAGGTGTGCTGAATACTTACTGTTAGCATCAGCCTTATAATCAGTGTCAGATTTATGGGTAGGTATATCCCACACTTTGTAGGAAATAGTGGCTTAAAGGCCTTGAGGTAGCATTTCTGCATATTTCTTTTAATAGAATAAGTGTTGTGGGACTAATTGTGAGTGTGGATTTAAATGCTTAATGAATACGAGTTATATCTATTTTTGTTACTCGCAGCCCTAGTGAGATGTTGATTATAACCAGAATATCTAAATATTAGTGGATTTTGGCGAACGACTAGCAACTGGTGCCCAGGAAGCTTAGCTGCACCCACACTCAGCTACTGGGCTGAGACAGGAGTAATATTGAAGTGAAATTGGCAACTGTTTACTAACTGATGCTGTTCTCAGAAGCTCCAGGAAGACATCTTTACCCATAAATTCTGCAGTTTTACCATGAGAAATCCCTTCCTTTGAAATAACCACGCCTACCAAGGTCTGCATTAAAATACAAATACCCTTAGGTGCGTCGATAATACAGAAGGGTAAATCAGCTTATTAAATATTTGAAGGACAAGGGTAAAATAAAAGTATTTTGGGGTCTGGGAGTGGAAGATTTTGAAATGGAGGAAAGAGCAGAGAATAGGGAAGTACGAAGTCCTAGAAAAAAGAAAATCTGCCTAGTTCACAGCTTTCGCTAGGACCAGCCTTGGAAGGAAGATCACGAGTGAATGGGTGTGTTTTCTTCAACTTCGTCCAGTCAAGAAATTTTTTTCCAAGGCCACAATCTACACCCCCAAACTGAGACAAACACATTGTATCAGAAAGAGAGCTGAGGAACAAAAGCTCCAAGACTCAAATAACTACTAGAAACTTCAGAACAGACACCCCACTGACATCATCCTTTAAATGTAGGAAGGAGCTTCATACTCGTCTTGCAACCCAGGATATGGACTCGCCTTCCCTGTTTGCTTACCTTCCTATGAGCTGCCATTTCTAGCCTTCTGTCTCTGCCAAAAAACAAAGTTTTGTTCTGACTACATGAAAGAACATTGCTGGAGTCTGCGGCTGTTTGGAAGAATATCTCCAAGTGTGAGGCTGAACGTCTTCAATTAATTTTCAAAGAACGTTTTCTTCCATGGAGATGTGTTTGGGATTTCGGGACTCAAAGCATTGTGTTTTAAGCCTTGTTTCAAACTGAGCATCCTTCTTTAATTTTTCTCATCACACAGAGTGTACGCTAGTAGGCAGCTCCCTGGGACCTGTGTCTGATCACAGCCCACATTCAGCGGGAGGGACCTTCCAAGGCAAGATCTAAAGGTAAACTGTGCATATTCTCAGGCACGCAGCTCTGGATGATAGCTTATATTTAATCACTTCAAGTGCTGCATCTCTTTCTCTCTGATAACTTCTATTCTAATTTTCTTCTTTAGTGATCAAAAAAGAGCAAAGAAAAACTTCTAATAACTTTCTCCCTGTCCTTGGTCACTGGAATTACATTTCTAACCTGTTTTCCTGAAGGCAGATAAACCCTTAGAAATATAAATCTTATAAAATCCAACAGGGTTGAATTTCATGTCAGGTCCCACATATATAAAATGGCATAATACTGTCTATCTCATAGGGTCATACAGATGAAATTGTATAGCTCATGTTGACTACCTGGCACGTAGTAGATGCTCAGTAAGTAGATGCTTATTATTTTCTAAGGCTACATTTTAAAAGGTGGCAATTAAAAGACAAGATAGAGACCAGTGACGCTGAGAACATCAATGATAACATTGTGTATGCTGCTTTACAATTTACAGTGCATTTTTATACACATTATCACACAACAACCCCTGAGGTAGATGGAATAGTATTATTGTATTAGTTTTCTATTGCTACATAACAAATCGCCGCAGATTTAGTGAATTGAACAACACAAATTTATTTTATTACAGTTCTGGAGGTCAGAAATCCAACAAGGGTCTCACCAGGCTAAAATCAAGGAGTCAGCAGGGCTGTATTTCTTTCTAGGCGCTTTAGGACGGAATCCGTTTCCTTGCTCATTCAGGCTGTAGACAGAATTTAATTCCTTGCAGTTGTAGGACTGAGGTCCTCATTTTCTTGCTGGCTATTAGCTGAAAACCATTCCAGCTTCTAGAGGCTGCCCCATTCCTTGGCTCATGGCCTCTTCCCTCCATCAGAGTCAGCAATCTTAAGGTGAATCTCTCTCATGTTCCAAAGCTCTCCTGCCTTATCTGTTGTTGCATCTTTCTGATTTCAGCCAGGAAAAGTTTCCTGCTTTTAAGGGTTTGTGTGATTAGAATGGGCCCATTTGAATAATCCAGGATAATCTCCCCATCTCAAGGCGCATATCTTTAGTCACATCTGCCCCTTCTGGCATGTAAGGTAAGATATTCACAGGCTCCAGCGATTAGCACATGGACATCCGGACATTGGGGACGTCAAATCCCGAAATTGTTTTACTGAAAACCCAAGCCACTGTTCTTCCAACAGACTATCTTTTTTCTGAAAGGCAACTCAGTATTTACTCTCTTTCGTCTTCTCTCCCTCCCCACCCACCTGTAAACCCACACTTCCATTAGCTTTTCTTAAGGCTGACATTCTTGAGGAATTAATGCATTTTCCAAAGCTTCCATGGAGAAGCCAAAGTTTAGCTGCATTTCTACTGATTTTGATGTATTTTCTTCTAAAGTTTATACCATGTTGAAAGTATTACTTGCTTTAATTGGACACTTTCAGCTAGAGCTGTAAAGAAAATATATTTTCTGATTGGATGAGTGCTAAAGGAAGTTTATACCATGACACATGCAGGTTATCTGACAACAATTTTTCTCAAAAGATGTACTTAGCAATTTGATACTGAAATGATTAATATGCATTTGGTACAAGACTTGCCACTTTGTATTCCCTATAAAATAATATTTCTAGCCTCCTTTTTTGCTAGTGGTGTTTAGAAGCATAACAAACTTATTTTAGTGTGATTTCAGTCAACGAGTAGATGTTTAGTAATCTCATTAATAAATACAAAATGTCAGTAGGCAAGTCAAGGAAATATGTTGTTAAATGGAAAATTGTGGAGCCTAGACTATACTCTGAAAGAGGTCATGTTCCTGAAATATAAGGAGACTGTTCTGGTTAGAAACAGAAGATGATCATTAAAGAAAGATGGACAATAAGTTCAGGTTGGTTGTATGCAGAAATCATGGAGGACTGTAAAAGCCTGGCCATGATCGATTGTATGCAAGAATAATAATAAAATGAAAGTTCTTATCAAAAAAAATCCTGAAAAGTAAAAGTCATCAGCTTATGCATTTTGAAATAAATTACACACTTTTATGAACTGTAAAACTAAATCAATAAAACTCATTTTTTAAAAAAGGGGGCCAGGCCATGGAGTGGATGCAGAACAAAATAGAGACATTAAGATTTTTGAGGAAGAAAGTGAAATTTAAGAAAAATTAGTCTGACAACAGTACCTAGTAAGTAGAAGACAAAAAGGGCAGGTCAACAGGCAGGTGCTTTCCAGCCATCTACATCTGCAATAATGAAGGCAGTGTAGTCTAACAGTTGGTTGGCTCTAGGGTCAGAAACATTGGTTTAAATCCCAGTGCTGACATTTGCCAGATGTTCGCCTTTGGGCAAGACACTTGGTTGCTTGAAGACTCAATTTTCTCATCTGTAAAATGGCGATGATAATATTATCTACTTCATGGAATTGTCATGAGAATTAATTGAGATAATATATAAGAAGCACATAGCATCTGGCACATAGAAAACATGCAATAAGTTTTAACTGTCATTATTATCATGATCATTAAAATGGTGGCAATGGAAGTGGAAAGAGAAGGGAAAAGGGTCATTTTGAAGGGAGTGTGGTTAGGACACAGTAAATAACCCCAGACTTTCTAAGTCATCACTGAAGCTGAATGGTTTAGGAAGTTGCTGGAGCCTAAAACCAGGCTTGTTCTAGACCTCCACTCCAAATGTGTCACCCTAAGTTCTGTCCACATAGGGCAACACATGGTCAGGACCATACTCTGAAGACTTCAGATTTAACAGCACTGTCTAATAGAAATTTCTACAGAGAAGGAAGTGTTCTATATCTGAATTGTCCAATATGGTAGACACTAGCCACAGGTGGCTATTGAATCCTTGAATTGTGGCTTAGGCAACTGAAGAACTGATTTTTTTTTATTTTAGTTAAATTCATCTTATTAATTTAATTAACAAGTTTAATTGTAATTAAATTTAAATGTCCACATGTGGCTAGTGCTATATCCCTAGACACTAGCATAGCTACTGTCCTATCCAAGATGGTCAGTGTTCAGAATATAAAGGAACCCTGAAGTGCAGATTCACCAGTATTGCTGGCTGGTGGCTGTGAGTACAGAGGATGTAGTCACAGGATCTTTCCAAAGGTAGGAGTAGATCACAACAACAGCTGAGGTCATGATCATCTTAAGGCTAAAAAGTCCCACTCCTCATTTTACAGTTCAAAGCTAACTATGAAATGTTCTTGCATTATCCAACAGTTTATATAAATTCGAAGAATAGGTAGAGAAAAGGAAATGAGTTAGGAGGCAAGAAAATACGTGGGCAACGACGTTGAAGACAAAAGATCATCTTCCAATCAGAAAGAAGTTTGGGTCCATCTTCTCCTCTCGGTCTCTGTGTACAAGTAGAGCTTATGATGAAGGAAAAAGGAAGTAGTTTGATTCCACTTCCTCTTTTTGCCTTCTCCATCTATCCTTCTACTTCCCTTTCAATTTTAATCCTTTGACTAACTGCTTCCCTCCCCTCTCTTCTTCCACAGTGGCAATAGCACAGAAAGAAACAGAAGCCTTCTGAGAAGCTCCTTTTGTCTTTCATAAGTGAAGTGGAAGAACCAGGACTGGACAGATGGAGAAATTGAACTGTGATGCAATTGAAACAAAGGCCTCAGCTGATCCCTGGGGGAGCACTGGAGCAGGAAGGCCCCTCAGAGTTATCCTGAATTGAGGCAAAGAGGCCGGTCCTTTCAACTTTCCTGGCCCCAACATCAGTCAGTCATTGAATGCAGGCTGCCCCTAGGGAGAAGGCACAGACTTAGGCAAGGCAGCTCCCTTTGGCAGAAGACAAAGCCCAGAGAAAGAGGGAACTCCTGGAGACAAAACTGGCTGTCTTTTTCGGCAACCAACACTCCTAGCTGTCAACAGACAGAATGAGCCCATAAAAGTGGGGCGGGTGGGGGGGTGTGGGCAGCAGCCACTGAGGATCTATCCCCAGCTTTGCCACCAGCAAGTGAACCCGAACAACCCACTCAGCTTTCCTAAGTTTTCGTTTCCTTATATGGATGTAAGGGAAGCAGAAGAGCCAAGTTCTACCTGATATACTTTGCATTCTGACTTTTTATTTTAAGAATTATTCTAATTTTCTGTTTCATTTGCAGTTTTGAAAATGATATTTTCAAGACAGGGCAAAGAGGAGAGAATCAGATGGGAATATTTTCTGATTTTCATAAAAACAGATGGTTCTATCTATGCACTGCTTCATTTAAAATAACCTCAAAGTCAGTATTTAGTTTCCATAAGCTGAGGATTTCTGACTTTCTTTTATCACTCCGCATCTTCACAAGGTTTCTTGGTTTTATTATGCTGCCTGGCTTTGTCACTGTGCTGTGGAATCCATTGCTTTATTTTACGATCCTAAGTTGTATCTATTCACCTTTAAACACACATACACACGAAGACCAATTTTCACTGATGAATCTAAAAAAGACTTCAGAATACAATCTTATCAATGTCACTGTGATTGGGTAAGACTGCTTTTAAACTATCCCTGGGCAAAAGGTTGATAACCCATTCTTAAATGTCTCCAAGGTGCTCTGTAGGAATGCGATATATCTTTCATTCAAGGATCAGCAACCCCTACAGGTAGGAAGTTCTTTCTGATATCTAACCTAAATCTCTCCTACTGCAATTTCATGCCACTTCCTTTTCATCCTTAATGAATTAGGAAAGGAGCTGGTAATCACCGTCAGTCACTTAACTCTTAGAATTTTCATATGTTTAACTTTACTAGAATTTATTTATACCCAAACATTGTCTCCTCCATGACATTTCATCCCACTTAGCTAGTATCTACTATTTAACTCTTAAGAAATATTATTTAGTCTTTTTAGTACATTTTCTAGCTTCTATATATATTTCATAAACTATGGCAACCAAACTTAATGAGTCTTTAAAACACCGTGAATGATGAAGTCTTTGTTAATTTGGGGGTTGGCATGTTACAATCTAACGTAGATTAGCTTTCAAATTGCCTTAAACTATCCCTACATTAAAAATGTATATCAGATTGTTTAACCTCAAGGAAGAAGCAGTTTTCCCACAAGATCTATTTATAAAGTAGGATAGCATCTTCCCTTACATGGGAAGCTAATATAACTAATATTGACGCATATCAGATGCAAAGTGTTTTTAATGCTAACTCTTTCCAAATAATCTTAAAATAACAAGACTCACTTTGGCTATTAGAGTTTGGTTTTGAAAGACAAACATTCTAACTATTATTAGTTCAATAATCAATACTTGGGAAGTAATTGTTTCCTCCCAACACAGTCTTCATGACATCATTGACTAAGGTGAATTTCTTGACATTGTTCCTTGCATTTAACAATGTATTACATGTAACATCTTTCCTGATATTTATAAAATTAGAAAGAAAAATGAATGGAGCTACTTAGATTTTTTCTTTTAGCATATAAGGTTAAAAAGAATTACCCACACAAAGGTAAAACAAAACTCAAAGTTTATGTTTTGAGGAACATATGGAGAAAGCATAAAAAATTATAATTCACTTTCTACATGATGTGTCAAATATAAAAAGTTTACAACATTTGTGGTGGTTTCTATATTCTATAAAAGTATAAATTTTATACTTCCATGGAAAGTATCTCATATATATTTGTATTTTAGGATACAGGCACCTTTTATGAACCTCTTTGATAACTTTATCATCTCCTTCTGAAAGTTGGCTACCAACAAATGCATCTCAATATGAGGATCTCATGACACTGTAATTCGGGTGTCCACTGGTCTGTAGGTATGGTGACTGTCACCTCCACCTCTTGTATTCATGCTGCCCTTGACTTTCTCCCAATTCTCACTGGTGAGCACTGGGCTGACCCGTCTGATGCTGCTGTGGCAAGCATTCCACAGCTGCCTACTCTATACACAGGCTGAGGAGAGCAGCTGAGTGGTTGTGCAAAATCCATTTGCACAAATATATCTTCCCCATTTACACCCAGTCACACATTCAAGCATGTAAAGAATGCTTTACACTTGGGTGGTAGGTGCTTTATATACATTATTTTTAAAATTCTACACTAAACGTTTGATATAAGTATTATTGTCGATATTCTACATCTTAGAAAATTAATTTCAGAGAAATTAAATATCTTGCCCAAGCCACATAGTCAGTAAGGGACGGAGATGGGATTTGAATAGCTGTTTCTGACTACTGCATTGGCATTTCCCACTATATGCTGTGTGTCCCCCACTCCATGTTTGGCCAAGATAGTTTAGTGGTTCAGAGTAGGGACTGTGAAGTTATCTGTCTGGTTTCGAAACCGCTTCCCAGGTTATGGCCTATTTGGCATCTCTATGCTTTAGTGCTATGATCTGCAAAATGGGTATAAAAACAGTGTATAACTCACAGGGTTGGTATAAGCATTAAATGTGCTAGTATGTGTAAAGTGCTTAGGATAATGCTTGCTATATAGTAAATTCCATTAAATTAGCTATTATTATTATTTTATTTTGATCATGCAATAAAAAGATCTTACTGAAAGGCAAATGATGTAAAGGGAGGAAGAGAGGTAGTCACACACTAATTCAATAGCCCATTATAGAGTCTGAGAATTGATAACTAGTCACCTAGCAGACCTGCAGGGAAATGGGGACATCGAGCACGTCTGACTATTGGACAAGGGAGATGGAGAAGTGCTACAGGTGCTGATCACTGGGGAGCAAGGGACACCAGAAGCCTAGAGAGGGTTGGATCAACAAGAAGGAAGCACACGGCTTCTGCTTTAAAGTTTTCCTAAAAGTCAGCTCTGATTGTATTTTATATTATGTTGTTGTTGTTGTCGTTGCTGTCATTGTCATTGTTGTTGTTGTTAGCCTTGTGGCATCATTTTGGTCCACTCTATTTTAAAGATAACAATTGTCTTATGTTGATCCACTACTCTCCCAGGATGGTCGTTCAATAAAAAAATTTTTTTGCTTTAACTCGGGCATACTAATGGAATTTTGAAACATCATTATTCATTTTTATTTAACATCAAATATGTGGGGGAAAAATTATAAAACTATTTGAAGTTATATATGGGACCTCTATTAAATCTAGGCCTTAAATTTTCACTATTTCCTAATTTGAGTCAATATCTGGTGCCTAATAAAGTCCACGGTAAATGTGACAACATTCCAATATCCTTTATTCTTCTTGATTTGACTTTCGACTTCTTTAACATTCTACTTCTTTGTCAATTAGAGCCTCAGAGGATGGTGTTCCTCCTAGGTGGCAGACTTCATGGCAGCTTTCAACTCTGTCTTGTGCCTGATACCAAGATCTTAAGACACTCTAATCATCTTTTCACACTTTTAAAATTAAAGCATTGGTGGCATGATCAAAGGCTGGGATTCCACTGAGAACTTCCCCAGAGGATCTAATCTGACTCCCTGTACAGACTAGCTGCAAAAATAGAAAAAATTTTATTCGTTTACAATATTCTTTATGTAAAGAATTGTATTATGCAAAGGAAAGGGTCATAAACGTTACTAAATCATCAGAATAAAGAAGAATCCGCTTAGACCTTCATTTCTCAAATTGTTGCACAGTCAGAGCAATTCAGATTGCCCACTACCAGTCCAAACAAGCAACTCCTATATTAAAGCAGCAGAAACCTGAATGCTTACTTCACAACACAAGGCCAGTGGGAGCACGCCACATTATTATGAAAGCCTCAGTGAATTTTTAATAACGTTCAATATTCACTCCTTTGCGTGCCTCCAATAAACTATACCCTAATACTTGGAATGAGTATGCATAATTGCATGTGTGTTTGTTGGTGTATCAAAGATACCAACTCATATTACTTTAATCCAATTCTGTGAGTTTATAGCAAACCCTACTCAGTAGTTACCATTGTGCTAGCACTTTGGTGGATAAAAAGAAATAAAAACTAAGATATTTTAAGTATGTATAGGTTATCACCATTTACAAAGCACTTTCAATGAAAAAGTTTCATTTTTCATGTGTAATAATCCTCTGTGCTAGTTTGGTTAGGGCCAATATTACTGTCCTCAATTTAGAGATTAAAAATCAAAATGAACCAACCAAGCAAAAAACAGTTTAAATAATTTGCCTACAGTCACAGTTAGAAAGTTGCAGAGCTAAGACCCAAATCTTGGTCTTCTATATCAAAAAAACAACAGGTTTTCTGCTCTTTAAATGGCCTACAAACTCATTGCTGTGACAAAGATTTCACAGAAACGTCGCCTTAAAACCTCTTGAAACAAGACAGACAATAAATAAGACATAGTTGCCAAAATGAAGAGAAAAGACAAAAGGCATTCATCAGGTTAGAAAGTAAGATAAGGCTTTGTGGTCTTTTTTGGTGGGAAAGAAAAATCTTCCTAGAAGAGTTGGAACTTCATGTGTTCCTATCCTGGACCAAAATGTGTTCCTAGAATGTGTACAGGCAGATGAGGAAAAGCCTGAAAAAGAAAAGGACAAAAAAGTACAAGATAGGAAAGGATACCATTATCTTTAAAGAGTAAAAACAGATATAAAAAAATAGGAATAATTTTAAGGTAAAATAATGAAATAGAAGCTGGATAAATATATGCTAAAAAGATATAAAGGAAAGATACACTCATCATGGCATAGCATTGTTTTTAATCTATTATTTGTTAACACAGAATCCGAAAATTATCTCATATTCTGTGATGACATTAGGAGTGCTTCCTCAGGTTAAAAAAATAGGTGCGAATGCGTCATAAAATGTTCTAGATCTGAAAATTTAATATTTTCCATATTATTTAGAAATTAGGTATAATTTTTTCCATCTATGAGTATCAAATGCTCTATTTTGCCTCTTTGCCTCAGTAAACGTGTTGTTCTTCAGCATTTAGCTCGCACAGAGCCATCATCAACTCATGGCTTAGTCATGAAGTTCAAGAACTGAAACTTGGGGAATTGTCCATATAAATGGGCATGTTTGACCTGTACAGCACTACAGAAAACAAAATATTTCTTTCTAATGGATGAATCATAACATAATAGGGACCTTCTCACAAAACAGCTTGACTCTTTTTTAACTTGCAATTTTAAAATAATTTAATAAGCACAAAAGATTTCAGTAAATGTTGGATTTAGGAGAAGGAAATAATTCACCAAGTCCTTCGCTGGAATTTGACTCTGTATTTCAGAGGTCCTCAATCTAACCCATGGATTAGAATCAACTGCAAAGCTTTATATAAAAAGTGCTTGCTGACTCAGAACCTCTGAAGGTGCTGCCTGGGCTTCTTTGTCTGAAAAAAAGCTCCACAAGTGATTCTAAGGCACAAGCGAGATTGAGAATTCTGATATAAGCAATACATAAATAATTCTTCCGTGAGCTTTCTCTGAGAGCAATTAGTTAGGATATTGCTGTACAAACTTTAAAAAGTGCTCCCTGATAAGGAGAATTTGACCGCTAAGAGGAGTTACCACAATTTCGTTGCTCCACAAAGCAGCTGTCCTTCCACAATCTGTACACCTCCAGGCTATCCCACTTTCAGCAGCTGCGATAAATTCCAAGCATATTTTCAATGCAAACCAACCCAACCTTTGAATCTAAATCCCTCCAAGTCTCTCCTAAAGTTTAACTGTAAATGTTCACTTTGGGTCAACTTTCCCTTTGCCTTGTATTACTCAGCTGGTATGGTTTAAACATTTATAGATAGAAAAGCTCAGATATAATCCATATTTTGTTGTAGTCAAGTGTTAGCCGGGTTGTTCACGCTACCAAGTACTTGACTTCTACCGACATTTGAAAATAATTACTGTCAACAAATCTTGGCTTTTTTTCCTTTAAAAATGATCATGGAACTTATGCAATAAATATTTATTGGGACTCTACTATTGCTGGACACTGTGATATGCACTGAGAATACAATAGTACCCTTAATTTTTCCTTATTCTAGTAGGAGAGCGTTCACTTGAAAAATGTTTATTGAATGGAAGCAAAGATGCATAAGGTGTAATTTCTACATTCTGGAACATCACAGTATGTGTGAAAGAGGCACATTTATAAACAAAACATCCTCTACAATTTGGTAAGTGTCATGGAAGAAGCATTAAGAAGTTCCATGCAATCTCAAAGGAAAAGCAACCCATATGGGGAAAGTCAGTACAGGCCTTTCAGAGAAAGCGGCTTCTGAACTGGAAGAATGAATGGAATTTTCCAGGCAGAGAGAAGGAGAAAGAATATTCCAAACAGAAATAGCATGTGCAAGTCTCTGAAGCAAGAAAATCATGGCACATTCGGGAAAGAATGAAACTTCATGGAAAATTTAGCGCAAGACTTGCCGACTCTCTCTATGGCCACCTTGTCATCATTCTTGATAACTTCACCAGACCTATATATACCCATCCAGTTGCTCAGCCTCTAGTCTCTTCACTTCCAATCACTGTACAAAAAGGCAGAGTGAGGGAGAATTCGTTCTCTCTGGCTGTCTTAGAGCTAGGATGTCAGTCTTCTCCTACTTTTGGACACGGACTGAAACTGTATCATCAGTTCTCATGGTTCTCAGGCCTTCAGACAAGACTGGAACTACACCTTCGGCTCTCCTGGGTCTTCAGCTGGCCAAGTGCAGATCTGGGGGCTTCTCAGCCTCCATAACTGTGTAAGTCAATTTCATATAATAAATGTATATATGCATGTGTATGTATGTGGACACGTATGTGTGTGTGTGTCCTATTGGTTCTGTTTCTCTAGAGAACCCAGACTAATACAGTAACAATCAATAAATAAAATAGGTGAATTAACGATGTTATGTGTAGCTACAATATGGCAGAGAAATTAGGATATAAAGCTAAGGAGATATCAATAATAATAATAACAAGAGTTAAATATATTATGGCTTAATTATATACAATATACTCTGCCAGACACTTTAAATGGGGCATCTCACTAAATCCTTATAACCCTGTAAGGTGAGTACTTTTATTATCTCCATTTTACAGAGAAAGGCACTGAAGCTCAGAAAGATTAGGTAACTTTCTAAGGTCACATTATTATAAATGTTTTGTTTTAATTCATTTCCCAAATAGAAATATCTTTCTGCATTATTTCTGTTCTTTCAAATCAAGTAAGCAAGAAGAATGTACTTAGCTTGCTATTATGTGCCCTAGATGATTTCCTTTAAGGAAATGGAGCCACTGATGGTGAGCACAGACATCTTCCTGCCTTCAAGAAATATTAGGTCAAAAACACTCCAAACCCATGATGTCTTTGGACAACCTTTCCATTTTTCAGTTCTGTAACTAGTTATTTGCAACAGAAAAAAGCAATTATAAGAGCAAAATAACTACTAATTACAAGCAACTGTAAATAAGAAAAATGGAGTTCAATGAAGCATTTTAAACCATGTGTTTCATTTCAGAAATGTGGAGTCCAGGTCATTAGGAACGTGGGGATTACTTCTACTCTAAAGACTAAAATGTCTGTCCCTGGCAGACTTAATTAAAAAAATAAAAACTGAAAAACAAACCTTGCTCTCCCACATGATACAACCATCTAGATCAGGGATGCGCAAGCTTTTCCTGTAAAAGACCAGATAGCAAATATTTTAGGCTTTGTGGACCACAGAGTCTGTTGCAACTGTTCAACTCTGCTGCTGTAGCATGAAAACAGTCATAGACAATAAGTAGATGAATGGATATGCTGTGTTCCAGTAAAACTGTATTTCCAAAAACAGGTGTGGGCTGGATTTAGCCTGAGGGCTGTAGGTCGCCCGATCCCTCATCTAGAATTTTAGGTATGGTATTCCCAGATTAGAAAACGTAAGCGGAGAAAGACAGCCTCCTCACTCTGACACAAATTACTTATTCATGACTTCTAACCCGGTGAATACTATTACTTATAAGGAAGAATAGGTCGAGAAAGGCTAGAAGGTAGCAGTAGTTACAAGATTGTGTCTCTACTGGAGCCTCTTATAAATCAGCAACTACAAAAGAACCTACGTATTAAAGAACCCAAGCAATTACCCCTTTAAGACAGGAATCCATCATTTTGCTTAAAGTTATCTTTCATGAGCGGGCTCTTAAAACATTATTGGTTCCTTCACATAAATTCCATTTTGCTACAGATATTTACCTGTCCTAGACAAAGCAGATTTGTTACTTACCCTGCAATTTGGTGATTTGTAAGCTGAGGCATAGATGCCAATTAGATAAAACGATATGCAAGTTACTTTTTAGGTTTTTTCTAATTGTCTACCCAACTTCTAATTAAACATATTCATTCCATGGAAAACTTTCACAGCCAAAATTTTCAAGTTTATTGATCCCAATTAAGTTCCAAATCATAATTAATTGCATTGGGGGGGTCTATAGTGCAAATATATGAGATTGTCTTCTCAGGACCAATTTCTGAGAATCAGCCTCCACCCGCCTACATGGTTCCCATGATGCTACATACTCCCACCCTTAAGCCATCATTAAATGGTCTTATATTGGTTTGCTAGGGTTGCTGTAACAAAGTGTCACAAACTAGATGGCTTAAACAACAGAATTTTATTGTCTCATAGTTCTGGGGGCTAGAAGTTCAAGACAAAGGTGCCAGCAGAGCTGGTTCTTTCTGAGAGCTGTGAGAGTGAATCTGTCCCACACCTCCTTCCTAGCTTCTGGTGGTTTGCTGGCAATCTTTGACATTCCTTGGCTTGTAGATGCTTCACCCCATCTCTGCCTTCATGTTCATGTGGTATTCTCCCTGTGTGCCTGTTTGTCTCTGTGTCCAAATTTCCCCTTTTTATAAGGACACCAGTCCTGTTACATTACGGTCCACCTGATGACATCATCTTAACTTGATCATCTACAAGGACCTTATTTCCAAATAAGGTCACGTTTGCAGTACTGGGGTAAGAACGTCAACATCTTTTGTGGGGACACCATTCAACCCATAACAGGTCCTAAGGTCTCCCAAGCTAGGGCAACAAGAGTCCTTTCTGGGGATTTTTAGAAATGGAACTAAGATAGTCCAGATGGCTGAAGGGATCATATATACAACTCAAGAGCTATTAGCCAAAATGTTTTCTACCACACAGGGAAATCTCAGCAACAACAAGAGACAAGAAAACTAACATGCACAAGAGATGAAAAACGTGGAGTTGTGATGGCCTTTGAGTCCCTGGTGCCAGCTGTTTCTGTGGCTCAGCCTCAAACCCATCTACCCTTTACAATGTTTCCTTCCAATCCATAGGCCTCTGTAACTTTCAAACAAGAATGCTAACATCTTTAACATCTCTTAACAATTAATCTTCAAATATCTGTTCTCCACTGTATTCATTAGCAGATTCCATAGCAAGACAGGATTCCAGGGAATGCTTCATAATGCTAAAAATTATTGCAGAAATTTATTCCACACCAAGAATAAAGTTGTATGACACCCAACATGTTATTGAATAAATAAATATTCTAGTCAACAGAAATGAAAAGTCATCAAGAGACATTAAGAATGTTAAGAATAGAGAAAACAATGTCAATAAGGATTAGATAGAGGCCGTTAAAATTTTGACATACAATGGCACAAACTTACTTTATTGGCCTTATGGAGTCAGCTAATTTCTCTTCCTTAACTGTCCTCTGCTGAACATGTCCTCCTTCCACAGCTTTGATACATATTTCTCAATATATTTGACAAATATTTATTGAGCATCTTTCATATGCCAGGCAGTGTAACAAAAACAAGTGGCTACAAAAATCAATAAGACTTACAGTTCTTGCTCTCAAAGGTTGTACAATCTAGGGTATACACATCCACATATACAAATATATATATATTTGGATAGATAGATAGATAAGTAGATAGATATGGGTAGGTTCTGAGTGTGAAAATTCTTGTTCTCCAATTGGAATTGTTATATTGTATGTGACAATATATTATAACAGGGATCCAGGCTTGAATGTAAGGTAGCTTCATCCTAGGATTTACGTATATCTGGAGATACCTGGAAAGCTGTGGGACAGGAATTCTAGAGGATTATTTATTTGAGAGGTGAGAAGCCTACAGGAAAAGAATTCATCCTGAAGGCAGAGAAAATCAAAGACCAATCACATAGTCGTACTCACTAACAGTTTTCCTCCAGCTCAGCCCCATGGAGTCCTGAATACCACGAAGGGTAAAAACTAAAAGGAAGAGGCATTTCATGCACCAAAATCTCCATGGGTCATTGAGAGTGCTGGTCAACCTCATTATCACTGTTGGTGGCTTTGGCAACAGCAAGACGACGCAACCGTCAGTTATCCACATTGAACAATATCAACATTGAGCAACCAAAAGGGGATGACAAGACCTCAACACCAATGACTTTATAAGTAGGGGTGACATAATGGCCACTTTTGGTGTCATTACCACAACGAGCCCGAAAGGGAGAAAATACAGTACCCGACACGGTAGTCAAGAGGACCACTTCCCAGTCACGTGTGAGCCCACTTTGTAGGGAGGCCCAGAACTATTTGAGAGAAATGTATGAGGACTGGACTTCTACCAAGGAGAAAGGAGAAGACAGAGGATTCCTGTTTTATGACTGTTTTTGTCATCTCGTTTTTGTCACTGAGTTGGTTTAACCTAGGGAACAAGGGTTGATTTTAAAAAGTACATTTTTCTAAGAAATAGTAAAATAAATTGTTCTATATATTTTCAACTATTGTGTAGCATTTGTGGTCTTACCAGTTTCTTAGATATTTTGGTTGGATAGTGAAACCATTTCATGTCTCATTATACAAAAAAAAGTCACAATAACATTTGTGATGGTTTCATCTGAATGGTACCACAGGTTTCAAAGGTAAAGACTCAGACATCAGAAAATCTGTAATGGTAGGTTTTGACCTTTTCTTGGTTTTTTATTACAAAAGGATGCTTTTAAAAATTATAATCAAAACATCTGGGTCATATACCCAATACATATTTAGATTATAGTAAAATATTGTCTTTCAATTTAAAATGTCATTTTTTAAACCATACAATAAAATGTCCTGTAACTAAAATTCACCTTTTTAATTTCCCTTAAAATTGCACTTACATTAGTAAGCAATACATTTTTTTTTTTACTTTACACACTTAGTTTTTACAGATTTATAAAATCTATATTATTTTGTTAACACTCCAGGTTGAAAATGAGATCTTGTTAACACATTATACTGGAATTTTATTGTTATAAGGATTGAAAGAACCTTCAAAAGCTTTCTGGTTTAGGCCTTAACTTTCAATGTAGAGTCATTAAATTGTAATTTCCAAAGTGAATTCCAGAATACAAGTGCCACCAGTTTTTTTTAACACATGGTTTATGATGTTCTGAATTATTCAGTAAGAAGGATAATTTCCAAAGTCAACTAAGTTTAGGAAACTCTTGGTTAATCTTCAACTGTCTTCAAAGCTGATCTTCAGACAATCTATTCTTCTGAAATATAATTTATTCTATTTGCCCAAATTTCTAGCTTCAGAAGGTTCATGTAGTGTTAATATCGGGAAGACAATAACCTTCTCTGTCTGGAAATATGAAGGGCTGGTCCAGGGCCAAGGATGTCCCTAGGGCAGAGCAAAAGTCTCCCTCAGCTCTTTCTTTCCAAACTCTTAAAAGAGATCAGCAAACAGGCTCCTGTTCTGCCAATACGGAAGGCCTTCTCCCATCCCTTTGCATGAGCGTCATCCCTAACTTTGGTTCAGAGAATTGAATTTAAAATCGTATCGATCAACAAAGTGAATTTATCAATTTAAAACTGTGCCATACTCTATAGCATGGTTATTATTATTTTGAGTTGTAAATTATTCAGGAGAGAAGTTCTAGAGCCTGTGGGACTTTTTAAAATAAATAATTAAAGTACATCGAGGCAAAAAAAAAATTTCTTAATGTTTATTTTAAACTACAAAGTGGTAGGGGCCGCCCAGTGGCATAATGGTTAAGTTAATGCGCTCCTCTTCAGCCCGGGGTATGAGGGTTTGGATGCTGGGCGTGGACCTACACACTGCTCATCAAGCCATACTGTTGCAGCATCCCACATACAAAATAGAGGAAGATTGGCATAGATGTTAGCTCAGGGCCAATCTTCCTCACCAAAAAACAAAACAAAACCCAGAAAACAGAACTGACATTAAATTACAAAGTGGATCATGACAATAATCTTTGAACAACCAAAGAGCTGTCTACGGGACAGGTGAGTGATCTGAGAAAATGCATTTGTCTTTCTTGCCATAGGAACCTGATGTTTGGAGAGTTCAATACACATTTTTTCAAATATTTCACTTATTTCCATACCTCATAAGTATGACTTCTGTACATAACAACACTTAGGAGATGATATCAGCAACTGCTTACATGAAACCACAGTGCAAAAATGTGGTTAGAAAATACCCAGAAAAAAATGAAAGACCAAAAGCTTCCTATTTTTCAGCTTTATATAAGGGGAAAGGGTGTGGTTAATGAAATAATGCATTTAAAAACAACCAGAGTACTGTTGAGATGACTAAGGCCTTCCGTAGTTGTTTGAGAATATATTGTAACATTGTTTTAAGTGAAGATGTTCTAAAATCAGGTATTTTATTATATGAAGTGTTAAGCCTAGGGCAACGTGTGTCATAATTTAAAAGTGCCTTAGCATTTCTGAAGCCCTCTCCTTACCTAGAAGAATAAGAGGGACAGATTAACTAGAAGAAAAAAGTAGAGATGGCTCAATTGGAAGCGGTTTTTTGAGAAAATAGAAAATTCAGAGAGAAATTTTAAGTAGAACTTTTAAAACGAAAAAAGCCTCCAGAGAAAGAGGAGAATAGAAAACATGAGGGGAAAAAAAAAGAAAAAGGATAGAAAACCATAGTAAAAGGATTAAAAATAAATTCGTATCAAATATATGTTGCCTTAATTCTTTTTCCTTCCAAAAAGAAAAAACTGTTTTGAAGGAAAAGTTGGCTAAATTGTCAAACACAAACTATAACCACCCAAGAATTACAGAACTGAAACTTTTCTGTCATCAAAGTAGCCTTTGTCTTCACAATAACATGTCCTGCCGGGCGTTTCTGGAACACAGCCCTCACCCTATCTGCCATGTGATCCCATGGTTCACTTCCTGCTCCTTCCATCATGTGTAGCCCATGTCCACAGGGGAATATATTAGTCACAGTGGTCTCAGGGTACTGGAAATAAAGCTTTAGGAGTAGAAGATTCCTTGTCCATAGGTAGCATAGAGAGATAATGAGAGCTTTGTAGCTACCAGTAAACTAGTTCAAGCAAGTATCATTAATGGATGCTAAACCCTTGGTCTCAAAGTATTACTCCATAGATAACTTACGAATTAAAAAGAGGAAAGTTCATCCTTACAATGGCGAAATCTGGCCATCACCATCTTAACTGAGTAATCAAACTAAGCATCAGCAACAGTGAAGCAACCTGACACTCACCTCTGTACTATTCCTGCCAAAATATTTCAACATAAGTCTAACTGTGAGGAAACAATCAAGCAAACACAGAATGTGGGACACTCTGTGTGACAAATGACCTGACTTTTCAAAAAAGATAGTAGCATGAAAAACAAAAAACGGGGAAACTGTTCCGTTAAGAGAGATGGCAGATCTGATACTCAATTGCTATGTGTGATCCTAGATTGGTTCTTAGATAGAAGAAAATAGAGCTATAAAAACGTCAGGGGACAGTTACAGAAATTTAAATATATATGATACGTTAGGTGATGTCATTGAATTATTATTATTAGTTTTTTTCAGTGAAAAGATTTGTTATGTAGGAGAATGCTCTTATTCTTAAGAGACGCAGGTTGAATATAGTTGGAGGTGACAGGATGTCTGCAACTTATTTTCAAATAGGTCACCCAAATACTCTGTGTGTGTGGAAAGACATAAATCAAATGTAGCAAAATAACAATGGGTGAACTAGTTAGAGGGCATACAAGTGTTCCTTGTACTATTCTAAAATTTTTGTAGGTTTAAAGCGTTCTAAAGAAAAAGTTGGAAGGCAAGGTAGTATTGGGAAATTGTTGGCCTTGAAGTTAGAGAACTTGGAACCTCAAACTGGTATTTTTATCTTGAGCAAGCTACTCTTACCCTCTGAGCATGGAAAGGATAATCTCACTGATCTACTCCATAAGACTGTAGACTGTCGGAAGGATGAATAATGTATGCAAAGGGGGTGTTCATAAACTGTAAAGCATGCCAGCGTTCTTAATCTGGAGTCCAAGGATAAAAGATAGGTTTCCGTGACTTTGGATGCGGGAAAATTACACCTTTGCTTTCAGTAGGCTCTAAGTGAAGTCTAACATTTCCTCCAATTATACACATAGGCACTGGTGAACATGTCATGGGTCTAGTACATAGTAAGAGCTTGCTAACTGTTAGCTCTGTTATCATTACGGTTCATTTTTTCAAGTTGCACAATGAGGGTCATGAAAAGTACGAGTCAGTCATGGAGCTCTTACAATCCTGCATCCTCTTTTTCCTTCCACATCTAAAAGGACACACCTACTCTGAGCCAATACTATGTGACAGACGCTACATCACTGACTCATGCTTTCCAGGGCCTTCACTTGTGAAGCTTAAAAAAACTGAATTGTACTGATAGCAGAGCTAACTCAATGTATTCATGACTGGGTTCCTGGCCTCCACCACCATCACCTCCAAAAGAACCCTGCTCACTCAAAGCCTCTCCCGTAATAGCATTTCATCAGTCCAGGTGCTTGGGTCAAAGGCATTGGAGGCATCCTTGACTCCTCTTTTCTCCAACCCAGTTCTACTCCTTCAGAAAATTCTGTTGGCTCTAACTTTAAAATATATTTAAAACTCTGACTACTTTCCACCACCTCCACTGCTACTACTCTGGTCCAAGCTACCATTATCTCTCACCCAGGGACTAATGCAGGAGCCTCCTAACAGGTCTCCTTGCTTCTTCTTTTGCTCCGTTGCATCTATTCCTTATATATAGAATCGTCCTTTTAAAAAATGTCACATCATGTCACTCCTCTCCTTAAAATCTTGCAGTAGTTCTCATTTCCCTCAGAGTAAAAATCGAAGAGTTTCAAGTGCTTTCAGGAATCTATATGATCTGACCTCCCCTTGCTTCTGCTACCACAACTCCTACCGCTCTGCCCGCACCCCCATCCACTCAAACTGTCCTGGCCACACCGGCTTCCTTGTGGTCCCTTCAACATGCCAGGCATGATCGCACCTTAAGACTTTGGCACTGCCTGTTCCACTGCCTGGAATGCTTTTCCCCAGCTACTCATGGGGCTAATTCTATCATCTCCATGTCTCAGCTCAAGTCACCTCCTTGGTAAAGCCTACCCTGACAATCCTATTTAACACAGCAACCCACTCAAGATGCCTAATCCCCCTAACCCTGTGCTGCTTTTTGTGTCTATAGTCCTTATCACCTTCTAATATAGGAATAATTTAAGTATATATTGTCCATCTCTCCCTGCCAGATTATAAGCCCCATAGAGGCAAAGATCTTTTTTCGTTTACTCATAGATTTTTTTAATTGTGTTCATTTATTTATTTTTGTTTGAGTATTTTTGTTTATTTTTTCCATTTTTCTTGTAGTGAAATCCACATTACATAAAATTTACTATCTTAATCATTTTCAATGTACAGTTCAGCTGGATTAAGTGCATTCATACTGTTGTGCAACTGTCACCACTGTCTCCAGAACTCTTTTCATCTTGCAAAACTGAAACTCTATACTCGTTGAACAATAACTCCCCATTCCTGTGTACTCATGTTTCATAAGCACCTAGAACAGAGCCTACCACATAGGTGCTTAATATATTTTTGTTGACTGACTGAATGAATGCCTGTCACAAAACTTCAAATATTATCTCTATGGGGAATGTTTCCAAATTTATAACTCAAACAGATTCTGTTTTAAAGTCCCTCAGTTCTGTCTAAATGATGCCATTCTCTGTACTAACCATTTGAAACATGGGCTGTGTGTCTCTTGCATCTATATATTCTCCAGTGTCATTGACATATTATCTTAAACGTAGCAACAAAGTCTAATAAGTGATTAAATGACTGAATACCAGAGCCATGAAGGTTGGGCCTCCGCCTACCTCAAACCCAACCTCACATGTTTAACACCTACGTAGTCCCAAATCTGCCAGTATGTTAAGGCTGTGATGTTCTGAATAAGAAGGGAATATGCAGTCAGTTATAAAACACACAGAACCATATTTTCAATACCATAAAAACCAAGGTTTAACCTGACATATTAATGGCCTTACTTTAAGGTGCTACTGCATTGCGGGCCAACAGATGAGAAAAGATGGGAAGCAAGGAAGAATCTAATGAGTGTATCCACACCAGGAACTGGGGATAAAACCACAGGTTTCCAGGAGTTCTAGCTGCTCACGGATCTACGAGTTCTCTTGAGGGGAAAATTGAGTTGGAAAACCTAGGAAACCATCATTGACACCCTCCTGCCCAAAAGAAAAGGGAAGATGGACCATCCACCTAAAGTAGGAAAAAAGTCAAGATGTTTAAAGTCCATCCTGTGATACTTGTTACTAGTAATAGGAAGGAAACTTTTCAGGAAGACATATTATTATGTCACTCAAATATACTTCCTCCTAGCCCTTAGGAAACACTCCAGATTCTTTGGCAGAAGGGCATGTAATCTAAGAGTCAGGCTAACACTGAGATCCTAGAACAGAGCTGTGAGCAGTGGTGAGGAGGGGCCCCTTCCACCTTTCTGTGAGAAAGGAAGGGGAAGCAGCTGCAGCAAGAGGACAGGTGGAGGGAGCAGAGCCAACTGGGCAAGGGTAGCAGAGTGGAGAATGAGAGCTACCACAGGAGCAAACCTTTAATGGCCACTGTGGAGAGGGCATAAGCAAGGAGATGTAGGAAGCCTGAGAAGTCCGGGGGCTTAAATAGGTGGACTTTAAAGTTAAACCCTGGAAGCCCTTATTTATCGCTCCTGCTCTAGTGGGCTATTATTAATCTAAGGAAAGAGGAAGCACAATTAGATCAACTCAAGTGAATTACCTCTTCTTCAAATTGAAGATTCAACCATGAAATGAGTCACGGAAGGTCTGTGTCTTAAGTCATAGATATCCTGTATTCCAAAATTTCACACTGGTTGAATTTTTCATCAAACTGTAAGTTAAACCTTTCCATAAGATTAGATCTGAAAAGTTGAAACTGACTTCTGATGGCTATTGAACAAAGTGATATAGTCTCCTTCATGTTCCAGACCCTTGTTCCTCATCCAGTGCCTCTATTTTTGAAAGCTTCTCTTGTGACACCTAGATGAAAAGCTATAGGATTTGGGGGGCGGGGGGGTGGTGAGGAGTAAGGGATTAGGAGACTATGTGGTGATAGAAAAATGTTTCTACTCTCACAGTCAACTGGCCTTAGCTCACACTCACAAGCAACACACAAAGATTCTGAACCTGAACACCATGGAGCTCAGAAAATTCACCCAGCATCTCTTTCTTTCATCTGCTTCATACTTTCTGAAAGATCGACACCTCTTCTTAATTAGCATTTGGTGGAATATTTTCTTAGTTGCTAACCAACAACTCTGTAAGACAATTTTCTCTCGTGTTTCTCCCTTAGCTCTGAGGAGAGCAGCCTACACCTGGGGGAAAACACTAGCCATGCCCACAGTGTACTTCCAGGAAAGGAAATCAGACATCAGAGTAATATGAAGTATGGAGGCATGTTATCATGTGTTGCAGGATGAAAAGATTTGAAATTCAGTTTTACTAGATAATTGAATTCCACACCACACTCCTCTCAGGGCCTTTGACTCTAAAGAATTCTTCTTAAATTCCTAAAGGCTAAAAGAAAGTATTGAAAGAGAAGAGATTAGAGATTAGGGATGTTATTAAGAACTGAGCAAAATGGTAATAGAAACAAGAGGTAAAGTGTCCCAACACAATTTGGAAAAAGAGTTTTTTCAAAAAGTGCATCTGTTCGGCCATTTGTTGAAATTTGCATTAGCTCACCATTTAAATGGTGTTATAAATGATGGTGGGAGTCACTCTCAGTTGCCTTTCCAAGAGCCATTTGTTCTTTTTGTTTAAAGAATTCTGGTTTTATGGCCAGCTTTAGGGAATGAATCACAGTTTGAGCCAGAGGAATGTGATTTTTTTTCTATAAAGAGCTAGGTAGTGAATGTTTTAGGCTTTGCAGACTATATGGTCTCTGTTGTAATCAATCAACTTTTCCATAGTAGCACCAAACAGCTACAGACAATGTATACATGGATGAGTGTGTCTGTGTTCAAATAAAACTTTATTTACAAAAACAGGCACCAGGATGGATTTGGCCCAGGGACTATAGTTTATCAACCCTTGGTTTAAAGCAATCATAGCAAGTCCGTTTCCTTTGCCAGCAATCAATCTAATGATAGGTAGGTGACCTAGTTTTGCTCAGTAAGAAGTAAGAGGAAGTCGGTTAGGAGGTTTCTGACACAGAGTTTCTTTCATGATAAAAGAGAGGGGATATAAGAAGGTTTTTGGATCCCTTTTCTCCCTTTTTGCTTTGAACACTTGTGTGAGGACATGATGCTTGAAGCTGTGGCAGCCATCTTGTCCTCATGAGGCTTTACATTGGAAAACAAAAGCCAACAAGCTGAGAGGGGTTCAACGGCAGAATGAAAAGAGTTGAAGTTCTCACTAAGTCACTGAACTGACACCTATCTCAGTACTTCCTGTTAAGACAACAATAAATATCCTGATGATTAAGTCATTGCAGGACTGGCTTTTTGGTATTCGCAGCTGCAAGCGTTCTTAACTGATATATCCACAGAAGTTCAAAATGTAAGTAAAATTGTTTTAATGGTACCTTTAAATTCTTCTGAGTATCTTGGGATATTTTCTGCCATAGCACTGGGGCATGGGCTCATATAAAAGGAAAACAAGGATTGCCAATAAAAGTTCAGGATTTCCACAGTAGGAGAGGTAGAAGGGGTGGCGATTACACCAGTGCCACCCAATGCTACCATAGAGGATCTGCCATGCCTATGAAAGAGTTCATTGTTACCTATGAAATCATTTTAGGTCATATTCACGTAAGTCAGAGAGAGTATATTGATTGTCTAAAGCCAGGACTTGGCAAACTACAGCCCACTTTATTTGTAAATAAAATTTTATTGGAACACAGAGATGCCTATTTGTTTACATAGTACCTATGGCTGCTTTTGAACTACAGAGGCAGAACTGAGCAGTTGTGACAGAGGCCACATGGCCTGAAAAACCGAAAAGAATTACTCTCTGGTCCTTTCCAGAAAGAGTCCGCTGACCCCCAGTCTGGACCACGGTTATCCTCACCCCTACTCTAGACTCCAGATTCAGAGATTATTTAGTCAATTCCTTCAAATGCCCGGAAAGTTTAGGTAACCTGCTCAAGGTCATATGAATAATGCAGAATTGAGACTCGTAACATATCTATCATAAAAAATAATCCTAAGATATTATAAGTCAAATGTTCTTTTTTTTTTAAAAGATTGGCACCTGAGCTAACAACTGTTGCCAATCTTCTTCTTCCTTTTTTTTTTTTTTCCTGCTTTATGCCCCCAAATCCCCCTTTACATAGCTGTATATCTTAGTTGCAGGTCCTTCTAGTTGTGGGATGTGGGACGCCGCCTCAACGTGGCCTGACGCGCAGTGCCATGTCCGCGCCCAGGATCCGAACCCTGGGCCGCCGCAGCGGAGCACACAAACTTAACCACTCGGCCACGGAGCTGGCCCCAAGTCAAATGTTCTTGATTAAAGCTGATAATGTTTTTGTATGTTTGTTAAAACATGTTTTAATTCCCAGGCTTTCTAAATTTTCCATAGCTTACATTTCTTAACAAAAATTCATTCTGTAGCATAACCAGTTATCTATACATAAAATTTTATTTGAATTATCAACTGCTTATTCTTTGAAATAGAACTATGATAATTTCTGCAACATGTACCAGCAATATTCAGTCTTTCTCTTTTTATTTTTCTTTTTCTACATTCCTATCTCCAATAAAATAACCCTAAACTGGACTTCAGAGTCCAGTGAACATATCTCTATAGAACAGAACCGGGTCCTGGAAGTAATGGGGGAAAAAATGATTTCTAAGTGTCACAAAATTCATGCACTTGAGCTCAAGTACTTTAATCAGAAGAGAACACCTTAGACACTTAATAAAAACCTACTTACCACTATTTTAGGTAGAATTATTTGGCTTATTATCCAACAGAAGAAGAGAAGCAGCACATTTGAGAGGAAGAGAAAAGCTATAGAAAAGCACATAGCAGAGGTGAAAAATTGATTCCATGGAAATAGCATTGGTCAACAGCGTTGGTCAACCTGGATCTAAGCCACAATTACGTGGCTAAATAGGTTTTAGACCTTGGGCAAATCAGGAAACTTCTCTAAGATTCAACATTGTAATCTGTAAAATGAGGAAACTAGATCAATGTTTACCATATTATGTTCTAATGAAACAGTGATTTTGTGAGATGATTAATAGAGGTATTCCACAAAACAAGATTTCATAGTAAATGAAATTCAAAAATACTGTGTAACTTTGCATAGTATTGCCCCAGCAGAAATTCATAAAGAACATTAGCATAATAAAAGTTCAGAGAACTCCTGAAGTTGTGTTTTTAACCCATTGTGTTTCCCAAAGTTATTAAATGATGAGACTCACATCTTTTTATTTTTTGAAACAGCTGTCCATTAATGTAAGGAGAACTTAAGTTTTACAAGATACAAGTTGAGACCCATGAACCTAGATGATTCCTAAGGTCCTCTTATGTTTTTAAAATTCTAAGCATTTATTCAAAAAGTATTTGTTTTATTCAATAAAAATATTATGTGTAAGGTATGGGACTAGGCACTGTAGATAAGCCTATTAATAAGATAGATTTCTGCCCTCCTGGACATTATGTCCAAGATCAGGAAGACGTTATTAAATATATAATATAAGTTCAAAGAGTTGTAAGAGCTATGAACATACATAAAGTATGATAAGAAGATGTAGTATAAAAGGGTGCAGGAGTTCAGGGAAAGCCACGTTGTAGAGGTAATGTTGAACGTGAATGAATGAAGTGAGTAAGTCATGGGGAGATCTGAGAGAAGAGCTTCGTAGGTAGAAGGAACAGCAGTTGGAAAAGCTTGACATGTTAAAGAATAGTAAGAAGGCCAATGTGGCTAGAGGAAGTGAGAAGAAGAGAGATAGGAGATGAGATCAAATAGCTGGTAGGGGACCAACTCATGTGGGATTTTTTTGGTCATAGAAAATGATTTGAATTTTCCTCTGAGTATGGTGGCACTCCATTTGGATGAAGAGCTTTGAACCAAGGAAACAAATTAAGTGGCCACTGCAGTAGCCTCCAGAGATGATGGTGGCTCAGCCCAGGGAGCACTGGAAGTCGATGTGGTCAGATTGGGATATATTTTTAAGGTTGGAATTACAGGACAGCTCAATTGATTGGGGGTAGAGTATGAGAGAAAGAAGAGAGATAAGGGTTGTATTGTTCTATATGAAAGCTCACACACAGCTTGAAAAGAAGAAAAATAACAGAAAAATTACTGAAATTAGACAAAGTATTAATTATATTTCATTATTTACATGTGTATTATATATTTTATATGTTTTGACTCTTATATCAAAAAGATAATGAAGGGGACTTCCACTTCCAACCAAAATGCAGTCATAGGGACCAAATTTACCCTCTCATCTGAAAGAATCAAAAACAAGACAAAATACCTGAGAGATAATGGTTTTTAAGACATTAGGCGTCAGGCCACGAAGGGCAATGATTTCTCAGAAACAAAAGACCAGTGAGGTGAGCCCTATTACTGCCCCCACTTACTGCTGGGAGAGAGTTTCTAGGTCATGACCCAGTGAGAGGGAACCCAGGAGAGACTGATGGTCGTCCTGAGTGGAGGGAACAAAGCAGACAAAATGAAATCGGAAAATTATACTCAATACAAAACAAAGCAGAAAAAAAAAAAAAGAGCGAAAATCAGATGAGGCAAATAGAAAACAAATACTAAGATGGCAGATTTCAACCCAAACATAACAATAGTCATGTTAAACGTTAAATGCCCTAAAATGCAAAGACACAAATAGGTTAAAACTATAGGAAAAGATATGCCACGGTAGCAGTAATCAAAAGAAAGCTGGAGTGGCTATATTAATATCAAAGTGGATTTTCAGGATAAAAACAATAGAGATAAGAGGATCGTTTCATAATGATAAAGGGGGTCAATTCATCAAGAGAACATAAATATCCCAAACCTTTATGTACCTAACGAAAGAGTTTCAAAATACGTGAAGCAAGAAACTGATAGAAAGGAGACTGAAAGGAGAAACAGTCAAATCATGATGACAGTTGGAGATTTCAGCACCCTCTCTCAATAATTTATAAAACAAATAGACAAAATATCAGTGTGAATACAGAAGATGAACAACACTACCAACCAACTTGACCTAATTGACATTTACAGAAGACTCCACCCAACAAAAGATAATTTTAAAAGATTATTTTTTAAAAAGCAGACACAAGTACCTGGCAGTCAGGGGGTTCTGAGAACAAGATTATGGCTCCACACAATCCAATCCGCCCTGAAGACAGCACTGGATACAACTGTCTCAGGTAATAATTCATCTGGTTCTAAGGAACAGAATGTGGACACAATAGTAGTTTATGTAAATAGAATGTCATTTTTCTTATATGGTAGCAATAAATCAATGTTTTCAAAGACAAAAATCTCTGTGATTCTCTTGGTCTTTCTCCCTTGAATATTAAGCCATTCAAAAATGGTTTTAAAAAATAACTGCAGGGAATCTAGCCATCCTGTCAATTCTAGGGGAAAAGAAGTTAGAAGAAAAAAAAGAAAAGAGCAGTGCGGTTTCAGTCCCTTCTTACCAGGAGTTGAAATTTTCTTAAAAAACTCCCAGAAAACTCCCAGCAGAATTCTGCTCAAGTCTCATTGGCCAGAATTGGATCCCATGGTCAACCTTATCTTTAACGGAGGCTGGGAAAGGGAAAGAGAAAAAATATAGTTATAAACAGCCTAGATCAGCACTGTCCAGTGGGTATATTATACAAGCAACATGTGTAATACTCTACAGGGCTTTTTTTTTAAGTAAAAAGAAATAAGTGAATTCATTTTAATAATACCTTTTTAACTCAATATATACAAAGTATTATCATTTCAAAGTGTAATCAATATAAAAATTGTTGAGATAATTTACCTTCTTTTCTTTTTTTAGACTTAGTTTTTGAAATTGAGTGTATATTTCACATTTACAGCACATCAATTTGGACTGGCCACAGTAGTAGCCCAATGTTCAGCAGGTACTTGTGACTAGTGCTTCCCGTATTGGGTCGCGCAACTCTAGAGCAATCACAATCCATTGCCTGGGGCAGAGCACTTTGCCACCCCGATCAAATCAGGTTTTGTTAACAAGGGGAGAAGAGAGGTTAAAGTGGACATGAAGAGAAGCAACTAACAATGACTGCCACATCAATGCAATTACTGAAATTGTTTTTGACTATTTTGAATTGTCAAATAAAAGTGAAATTAGATGGTTTCTGTTTAAGAATGGAGTGAAGTCCACAAACTATTGTAAAAGTTCCTTGTGTAATTAAACCCCCTGTATGTTCTTCAGACAATTTAGCATAACAAATGGACTCAAGTCCCCAGACTTTATTCATTCAGTAGATGTTTACTGATAGCCTTACAGTATTTTGTCAATCCCTTCAATGGCCTTTATCTGAGACTTCTGGGTCTTTCCACATGCTGTTTCCTCTAAATGGAATATTCTCCCTTCTCTTCCCACCTTCCCATCCCTAAACCTGGCTGACTCCAACTCATCCTTCAGATCTCAGATTAAATGTTATTGTCTCAGGAAAACCATTTCTAACCCCATATAATTACATTATATGTTTTCATGGCTGCATGTCATCCAACTATCATCATGGTCATTACTATAATTACTATAATTATTTCTTTTGCTATCCATTTCCCTCACTATATTAAATGCCCCAAAACGTTTAAGATCATGTCTGTGTTGAACAGCAGGATCTAGCAGACTGCCTGCCCCATGTTTAATATATACTTGTTGAATGAATGAATGAATAAATGAATGAATAGAATGCCATATAAGCTGTGAAAAAAGAAAATTGAAGACAGATCTAGGATAAATGAGTAATACTACAGTGTGGCTAAGGCTACTACGGAAGCATGAATGAGATGCTACGGAATACAAAGAGGTGAGTTTAACCTGAGTCTTGAAAAATGTGTTCACCAGATCGTCAGGGTGGGTAAGAGCATTTCAGGCAGAAGAGACAATAGCCTAGCAAAAGACTAATAAAATCCTGAATCAAGGCAGTTGTAGTGGGAAAGGATGAATATATCTTGATTTAAAAATGAAAAATAGAGAGAGAGATTTTTTTTTTTTTTTGCAGGCGAAGATTCACCCTTTGTTAACATCTGTTGCCATTCTTTCTCCTTTTTTCTCTCCTCCAAAGCCCCAGTACATAGCTGTCTACAGTTGTAAGTTCTTCTAGTTCTTCTGTGTGGGCCACCACCACAGCATGGCTACTGACAGACAAGTGATGTGGTTCCACACCCAGGAACCGAACCCAGACAATAGAAGAAGAGCGTGCTGAACTTTAACACTAGGCCCTCAGGGCTGGCTCTCAAGATACATTTTGAAAGTAGAATCAACAGGTTTGTTGAGAGATTGGTTGTAAATGTTGAGGAAGCAGGTCTCCAAGATGACTTCCGCATTTTCACCTTAGGCAACTAGGTTGGTGATAATACCATTTGTTAAGTAGAGATTAAAGGAGAAGTAAAAGTTTGGAAAGATGAGAAAGTTAGCTAAGCTTAGGAGAAGCAGAATTTTGGGGTTTGGGGAAACTTTTGGGTATAGGGGATAAGAAATTACAAGTTTGAAGTGGAAGCCATATTTGACGGAATCAATGGAGCATAGAAGATAGTTGAAAACACGGGCACAAATGAGATCAAGCACAACTTAATGAACATCTGCAAAAACATGGCGTGACTATAAAGTAATACAATTGCTTCTTCAAAAGAAAAACAACAGCATCACTTAAACATCCAAATGAATGATGTTTCTTTCATCTGAGTCACCTCAGGAGGCCCTGCCCTCATGCTGACTCTGCGCTGCCACTGCTAAAAATATTTTCAACACTCCTTTTTTGGCCACCCTTTAAAAAGTGAACAAGATATTCTTTTGAATATCCTCAGTAATGGCAGATCTTCATTGTTTCTGGATAAATTTAGTGGAGGAAGCAAAGAAACTTCAGAGCCAAGTCTGATGAATAAGGTGAATGAATGATCATATTATATAACATCATTTTGGCTCAAAGAAGAGGAGTAGCAAGTAGCAAGAAAGGTTTTCTACATGATTTATAACTGAATCTTAAAGCAATTTTAATTCAACAAATGTTTCTGCTGTGTCTATGAGCCAGGCACGTTGCTTTTATGTGTACAAGAGCAAAAGGGAAATTCCTGATGTGTTTTGAGCAATAGCAGTTGAATAAGCATCGTTTGAATAAGTATTCAGTTTTCTTAATTGACTCCTTTGAAAGACATATTACTTAAAGAAGTCTTATGTCTTCTTGGCTTCCACATGGTTGGGTCAAATGCCTCTATTGTGCCTCCAAAGCTCCATGTGTATATCTCTTTGATAGCCTATTCACATGATGCTGTTATTATCTCTACTGTCTGTTTGCCTCAGAAGACATTATGATTATCTTATTCAGCCCTTAGCACAGTGCCTGATACAGAGTAGTGGTTAATAATTGCTTGTTCATTGAAGAGGTAGATAGATTGAGTGAGTGAGTGAATGCATAATTTTAAAGATTTTTTTTCTTCCTTTTTCTCCCCAAAGCCCCCCGGTACATAGCTGCACATTCCTCATTGTAGGTCCTTCTAGCTGTGGCATGTGGGACACAGCCTCAGCGTGGTTTGATGAGCAGTGCCATGTCCGCGGCCAGGATTCGAACCAATGAAACACTGGGCCGCCTGCAGTGGAGCACAAGAACTTAACCACTCGGCCACGGGGCCAGCCCTGTGAATGCATAATTTTAAAACTTCAATTTTTAAAACTTCATTTCAGCTCAAATGGGCTGTCCTCAGAAAGGCCTTTCTCAGTCAGTCTACCTGAATATCCACACAGATCTACCTCTGCCAATCTCTGTCTTTTTACTTTGCTTTACTTTCTCCATAGTATATGTGAAATTATGTATGTACTTATCTATCTTTTATTGTCTGTCTCCCTCAGTAGAATGTAACCTATACGAGAACAGTGGCCTTGCCTAGATTGTTCAGGGATGCATCCCCCAGTGCCTAGAACAGTTGCTGGCACAATAGTTTCTTTTTGAGTAAATAAATGCACATTTCAGTTATACATTGCTATGTAATAAATTACCCCAAAACCTAGTGGCTTGAAACAACAACCATTTTATTATATCTCATGATTTTGTGGGTCAGGAATTAGGGCAGGGCTCAGCTGGGAGACTCTTCTGGCAGCTGAAGACCTTCAGTAATATTCAGCTGGTGAATGAGCTGGTCTGGAGGGTCCAAGACAGCTTTAATTACATTACTGACTCCTTGGCAGGGATGACTGGAAGGCTGGGCTTAGCTGGGCCTGATGACCAGTGTGCCTACGTGTGACCTCTCCAACATGGAGGTCTAAAGGGTGTCAGGTTTCTTACTTTGTGGATGAGAGCTCCCAGAGTGAACATTTAAAGAGGTATATGGGCAGAAGATGTAAGACTTCCTATTACTGATCTTCAAAAGTCCCACTCTGTCATATTCATCGAGCAAGTCAGTAAGTATAGCCTATATTCAAGAGAAGGAGAATTAGACTTTATCTCTCAAAGAGGGATTAGGAAAGAATTTATGGCCATGTTTCAATCTTCTACACTGCATGAAGAAAAAAATTAATGTGTAAAATGGGTTGGGATCTAAAACAAAACACTGATTGCTAAATGAGACAGACATAAGTAACCAAGAAGAGAAGAAATTACAACCTAAACTTCTTTTCTCTACCCACAAAAAGACCAAATTTATAGAGAGGTCACACTCTGGGAAACAATATCTATTAAACAATTACTATGTATCGACCACTTTACCCAGTACTTTATATGTATTCTCTCCTTTAATCCTCACAAACCACAGTATTGAGTGGATATTATTGTGATGATTACAATACTACCTGAGTGACGCGAACATTCTAATCCATCAGACCATAGGACTCTCAAGGTAGGCATCATAATATATTGCAGGGCTGATATTTCTCCCTAAGAATGAGCCGGAGGGGTCTATTTTAAGAAAAATTAAAAGAACGTGAGCTCTAGAATCAGCCCTGGTTTTTCCTAGTAATAACTGTGCAACAGTGGGCAAGTTACTTACCTTAATTAATCATCTGTAAAATAGGGATGATAATATCTAGCTTGTAGGCTACAGTGAAGATGCAAGTGAATATTTTAAAGTGCCTAGAATAGAGCTATCACTTAGAAAGATTTGAAAAGTGTTAGTTCCTATCTCAGATGTATAACGAGTGTCCTACTTATAGGAAGAATCACCCCATTGTGTGTGACAATTTTTCAGAATTTCTCCTGGCATAATTAAATATTTATAACTACAGAAAAAAAGGATGCTCCAGAAATTTAGATTTATCTATCTCCCTCGCTAGTTCAGTTTCTGCCCTACCTAGTGTGGACGATAGAATCAATTCTTCTAACAAAAGTAAGATGACCACTGATAAAGTAGTAGGGAGCTGTCAACACAATTTTTCATTGGTAATAGAAATAGTTTTAGAAAAGGCTTACTTTTTAGTAAAATTAGAATGACCTATAAAATAAAATTGGAAAGAAAATGCTCTGGATTCAGTATCCAGTTCCATGTTCTACCAAGTATCATAGGGGGAGAATAAGTGATATTAGGAAATCAGCATTTTTAACTTTCACAATTTTACCACCGTGATTAGCATGAATATTTTATTACCAATAGTATATAGTCTCGGTTTTGTAAGAAAATTTCCTTTCCTACAGCTAAAAGCACAAGATTGGCCCTCAGCCACTTATGACTGTTATGTATAATAATTTACACTATTTTGTCTTAAAGTAGCTCCTCGCCTGACAAATAACAAAGAATATCAATTGCCTTTACCATGTTCAAATTCTGTGCTCTCTGAAAAAGGATGAGAAATAAACTTGAGAGCAAGCAGGCGGCCCAAGTACACAGAACGTAAGTGCACCATTAGCCCAGAGAAGAAGTAGGACAGCTTGTGGTGACCTAAGGAAAAAGCTTGTAACTATCAGAAGAAGGAGGAGAAGAAGTAGCTGGAGGTCAAATGAAGAATAGTTTGGCACAGAGGCCTAGACAAATCATGACAAATACAAAAGACGGAAACATTCCAGAATCCTAATAAAGCTACATTTATAAGTACCTCACTGGAAGACCAGAATTGTTTCCTAGCCTATATTTTATAATGGACTACAGTCAAAATTAGAGCTTTGCATCACAGAATAAGAAGATTACTCTAAAGCAATAGGATATGATAATTATGGAAGTAAGAGAAATGGAAGTGTAAACAAAGTCTGATTATTCCAATCTTCTTGAAAATTATCAAGCTATTTTTTACCAATGAGGAGACCAACAGGAGCACTGGGGTTTTGAAGAGAACTGATTTCAGAGAGAACCTAAAGAGAAACATGGAAGATGCAGGAGACTGCTTGGACTTTGAGAAATAATCTCTGAGGTGAGACTGTGCTGTTGCCACAGCAATAGAATAAGTGATGGACAATTATTAAGCAAAGGCTTTTATGGCCAATGACTTAGAAAGCAGGCACAGATCTCTGTAAGTATATAATAAGTGTATTTCTAAAAGCCTCCTATGAATTAACCAATAGAGATCAATTAAAAGGATAATAGTTTACTCTTTGCCCATTAAGTTACTATCAACAAGTTTGGCAGCCAAACAAGAAAATAAAAATCAAAAAAAAAAAAGTGGACTTTTTATCCTGGATGATATTCAAGCTCTATAAAACTCTATTTCTCATTACAGTCATGGAAAATTTTACAAATTATTGCACTAGTGTGCAATTTTATGATCAGCACACACACTGAACAAGATACAGTGGAAAAGTGACAGGGGGAAAGTCTGAAAGTCACATGCTGATCAATGCCCTGAGTCATCATTGTGGCAAGAATGTGAACTGGCTGATTGCTACACATCCTGGTTTTTTGTTTTGCTCTATTTTGTTTTTTAAGGGGCAAGGAGAAAGATACATGTTTGCACGATGGAAAATAATGAAGGGCAACTCAGGTGTAATATTATACTGGGCAGTTTGGGAAGGAAAGTGTTATAAATGTAGGCAGCTCCTTGTATGCTCAATGATTTAAGACCCACCCAAAGAGGTGCCTGTTCTCTAATCAAAAATATGTCTCCCACTTATTGAGGTGTCTAGAATTCGCACAATCTCTTATCGCTTTAGGGTTATAGATGGAAAGGAAGACCCTGGGTCTACTGGGAAACGAGGCCAGCATGGAGCACCAAGAACAAGGAGGCCAGGCAGGACTTTGTATTCAAAAGATGACACAAAAAGGGCAGCAGCAGGGGAATGGAAAGGTACCCAAAATAGCTCTTCCTAATATTGTCCAAGAATTTGGTCCAAAGGGAAGAAGAGTTTTATATTTTCTATCCTTTTATCTTACTCACTTTTGGCCTCAATTACTTTTGCTGCTCACTGAGTTGTGTTTTGTATATTTATTATGAAGGCTTTGTTTCTTTTTGGAAAGTAATTTTGCCATTTGGGTCCTTTCCAGATCAATTCCTTTCTAATCACCATTAATGGCTATTGATTGCAACAGCTTTCAGCTTCAGATGGAGTAAATGCCTTAATATAGAGAGATTTATATCAAATCCAAGATATATTTTTATCTAAATCTTTGGAGTTTGGTTCAGATAGAGTGCTTATAGGAACCATATGGATATGGATATACTCTCAAAACTTTTGTATATATAGAACTTTCAAATATGTGTTTTATATATATACATAAAAATACAAAGACAGACAGAAAGAGACAAAGACATGTGTATGCACATTTTAAATTTTAACTGAACATTTTAAGACACTTAATCTGCCTAGATGGTTATTCTTCTCTAGATAAGAAATTGTATCTACATAATTATTGAAAAATCCCTATGGGCCTGTGTATTAATGAAGAAATATAGGAAAACCTATAGAATTTCAGCTCTAGAGAAATTGTTCATTTAACGTGATTCTCTTATATTTTAACTTTCTGGTAGTGCAAACATAAGTAGGATTTTTTTTGTACTCATAAGGGTTTGAGATCTTAGAGATCATGGAATTCCAAGTATCTACTCAATGCAGAAGTTTCTGACAATCTTGCAGATTTTACTGGAAGTTTTCTTCTTTCCAGAGATGAGGACCTCACTACTTCGTAAGCACAGTATTCCGAGCTTACCTGGGAATGAGTCTGAATCCTTCCTCTCTGTTTCCTTTCTATCCCTCCAATTCACTTGATCTCAGAGTCCTATAGAGACCAACTCCTTAATATTTCCCTTCATCTCCCCAACACCACTTCCCTGGTTTATGTCATCATGACTTCCACTTGCATTACTGAAATAGCCCAGCCTTCCTGGAGAGTTGTCCCCACCCCTCGCAACCATTAATTCATAATGCTGTCAGAGTAACTTTTTAACACGCAAATCTGATCCTGTCACCCACTGCTTAAAACCAGACTTCTTGGCATCACAGTAAAGACTCTGGTCCAAGCCAACCTCATTCTTTCTCACCAATCTCATTCCCACATCCAACTTTGAGTTATATCCTATACTCCAGCCATTGTTAATAATCTGCAACTTGTAAAGAGCGCTTCCTCACAACTCCCTATCTTTGCATGTGTTGTTCCTTCTATCTGAAAAGCCCTCTCCTCTTTCCTCCTATGGCCAAGCTAATTTTTCAAAATTCAGCTTGGGCATCATTTACTCCCTGAAGCTCCCACAGTACACATGCATACTTGGCACCTATCACACTGAATTGGAACTTTTTCTTCTTTGCTTTTCCCACTAGACTGTGCGCCTTGTTTCTCCAGTACCCACAGTTCTATTATGGTTCCTGAAATATAGCTAGGTACTCAATGTTGAATGAACAAGAGATTGCTTCCATTAAGCAAAAAATTGCCTATGCATGGGTCTACTACCTTTTCCGGATAATAGCCCTAAAATTTGAAAGACAGCTAGCTATTGTGTTTAAATTTATTTTCTTATTTTCAACATCGCCAGTAAGCCCCATTGTTGTCATTTTTGCCTTGGTGACTACAAACTCTTTTGAACAGATTTCCTGTCTAGCCCCATCTTGCTTTTTGACCTTCCACTTCTAAAAATTCTTAACATACTATCTAAATTCTATCTGATTCATTTCCTGAGAGTAAAACTAGACATCTTCTGAATAATTCAATTCCTCTGTCATCTCTTACTCCTAAAGCTATTCCCTCCAAAAAAAATTGCTGATATCTCATTTTATCAAGTCATCTAATCTTTGCCTCAGAGCTTTCTTCCAAGCTACATCCTAAATGTGGCAAGATATGTAGATCAACCAGCTCCAGTAATGGTTGGGGACAAGGGCAAGAGCTGACCATGGCATCTTGTCAAGGGAATGTCTGGCTTGGATGAGCTAGAATGGATATTTGTAAAACCCTGTGTCTTAGCTCAAAAAGTTAAGACTGCTGGAAAATCTACCAAGCGAATAAACTTTCTGTTTTCATTTAATTGCTTTTGAAAGACGAATCCTCGAGAAAGTCTTTCATTCCTACTTAGAATTATTTAGGAAGTATTTGGAGGATCTAGAGAGGAAGTAAACTACTTGACCAAAGTATGGCACTCCTCTATCAGAGAAGGACTTGCTGTTCCATTGAGAAGGCAATCTGATGGAACCTGTATGGACCAATTAGAGCAAATATGTGTACCTGCTTGTAAAAAAAGCTCAGTCAACCCTATTAACAAGGTTACATCAGATTTTCTTTGCCTCTAATTTAAAAGTAGGTCTGGTACATAGGTATCTGACATTATTTTCTATACTTATCTATATGTTTAACATTTTCATGATTCAAAATGAAAGCTAAAAATAACTTAAAAATATAGAAAATTTCCCTCATATTGCCCCACTGCTTTCCTTAATTCTTTATGCATCTATTAAATTTAAAAATAGGAGTATAGATCATATATGAGGTTTAGTGTTTGTCAATCTGAAGTGTCTACCTAGGCTCCTATTGGTTTTTTCAGAATGATTTTTACCTGTTACTTCACAAATACCAAAATTACTCAACTCTTCAAAAGCTGTTATCTTATTTTGTTACAGCACTGAAAGGAATACAAGATAAGTGCTGCTCTCTCTGAGAGTGGATAGGGTTGTAAAGAATTCACTGACTTGCTCCACGTCTTCTTGATAACTATGGTAAGGTGCCTGAAGTGATGTAACATATTTTACAGCCTCCAAAAAGTTTGCAGTCGTTAAATGTCTCCATACCTTCCTTCTACTCTTACTGCCCACGTATAATAACTTAAATAATGGCAGCAGAATTTATTGATAAAGTAGAATTTCTGTTTATTATTTAGATTTCTAGATATAAATTTAAAGCCCAGTTATTAAAATTTATTAAGAGGGAAAGCATTATACTTCACAGTAATTTAAAATATTCTTGCCTTACACATTCCAATTACTGCTGATTTATTTCTTAAGTTAAGTACAGAATTGCTACATATTTCAGATATATATCTAGCTGTTAGATTCTAAGGTACTAGTGGTCATCAGTATGTCTTTTAGAATCTTAGAAATAATCGTATAGAATATAAATTTATTTTTGAAAATGCTCTTGGGGTATCTAAAGCACTATTTTTGGATTTCAGTGTCAGAGTGCCATAGCCTTATTATTTTTTTAGAAATTCATTGCTTAGTTTTTGCATCTATGTGAAAGATCTCATAGGCTCCATCTATAATAAGCAGCTTATCCAATATGTTAATTTTTAAATGCTGCTCAAAAAAAGAGGCTGCTTTCTTCTGATAAACCCTAGACTTTAATAACATGTCCTCTGAATTAATTCTGTAAATGCAGTATTAAAGTTCAGCACAGCGATCTGTGCTGTTTAATTAGCTCGCAGCTGCACTACAGGGATAACATTCCTTGTTGGGGAGGTAGCTTGGTATTCATTATTTGGGCTCTGGTTCAGAGTTCAGTGGTCGTTTTAAGCTATCTTAAAGAATTGCCTGTCTTTGTTCTCAGGGAAGACCATATGGATTCTTGCTTAATCATTACTCAGAACACTTACGAGTGTTCTTGCCACAACTGTATAGTCAGTAGTTGATTTTGCCTTAACATAACAAATGGTGCCAATCTTCCAGACATAGAGGGATCCTGTATGATCAAAAAATCATCTGACTTATTAGTTTAACTTAGTATACAAGTCACACAGATAGACCCTAAAACTCAACGGCTCTACCATTTGAAAATTCTTTATACTTTTAAAATCTCCTTCTTAATGATGAAGATGGATTATAAAATTTAAAAATTCCTGGGGCCACCTCCATGGCCGAGTGGTTAAGTTCGCACGCTCTGCTGCAGCGGCCCAGGGTTCAGATCCTGGGCGCGGACATGGCACTGCTTGTCAGGCCACGTTGAGGCGGTGTCCACATCCCACAACTAGAAGGACCTGCAACTAAGATATACAACTATGTACAGGGGTGTTTGAGGAGATAAAGCAGAAAAAAAAAAAAGAAGATTGGCAACAGTTGTTAGCTCAGGTGCCAATCTTTAAAAAATAAAAAAGAATTAAAAAATTTAAAAAAATTCCTTTTGAAGCTGTATAAATTTTAGCTATAGTTTCTACATTTCCCTGTAAATTGTATTATTTTTACATACACTAGAGAATATGAAGACAACATAAAATGTGGCAGATTATATGGGAAAATGAAGAATGTAAACACCTATTCATTCAGTGAATACTATGAAAACCTACATGATCTAATTTCATCCTTACAGAAACACTAAAAGATTGTCCTCATTTTACATAAGGGGGAACTAAAGAATCAGAGCAGTTAAGGAATTTGCACTAGACCACACAGCTAGTAAAATTCAGAGCTGGGATTTGAATCCAGGCCTGCCTTGCACGGAAGCTCAGGCTCTTTCTAAATATCACATTGCCTCCTCCTCAAAGCCAAGTTTAAGCTTCATCTTTTTCATAATAATCTTTGCAATGAATTTTAATTCTCTTAGCACAAATTTATACAATGCGTCCTACACCATCACATATTTATATATTTCTTTGGAGTTAATTTTCTTGCTATTTCATGACTTGTCAAGACTACTAGTTGCGTACATTTCCTAAATTCAGGCACTGTATCCTCTGCTTCCTTTTATGCCCCCACAGCAAGAACTATTCTGGACAAGTAATACAACTTTTTACACTAGTTATGTTGGGGTATGATTACAGAGATCTTTCACCTTTTACACTATACATATCTGTATTGTTTGAACTAGAAAAAATTCACATCATGCATGTAGATAATTATCTATATCTAATATTAGAAAAATCTAATGATAAATGTCCAATGTGGAAGATATTAGGAAAAAAGTATAAAGAATATATACACATTTATATGACATTATATCCGGTTTTGCTGTTTCAATTATTGCAGATAAAAAAGAAAGAGTTAAGTGCAGGAGGCAGCTTAATTATTTTTCTGTTTATAATAGTAATGGATAAGGCTCCAAAAATTGGGAAAAGATGACTAAAGCACAGAAATGGGAAGAACATGAGGCTATTAAGTACCTAGTACTTCATTTTTTTTTTCACTTGAGGGAGATAAGCCCTGAGCTAACATGTGTGCCAATCTTCCCCTGCTTTATATGTGGGTTGCCTCCACAGTGTGGCTGACAGTCCATGCCTGGGTTCCTAACCTGTGAACCCAAACCACTGAAGTGGAGCACACTGAACTCAACCACTATGCCAAGGGCCTGCCCCCGCTAGTACTTCATTTTTAAAGACATAAAGAGGAACTATAAAGGATAGTGACCATGTATACCACAGAAAGGGATGGCAAAATGTATGCAAGATACACATTAACATGATGATAAGAAAGAAAGACATGCCATACTGAAGAAAATGGGAGAAGTAAAAACATTTACTAGTTAGAATAGAACTCTCCCTAAAATATTACCACATCATATATACATGCTATTATATCAGTGGAATAATGGTAGCTCAAAGAGAATTTAACATGATCAAATCAAAATGATTAAATCTTCGTCCTTTTTGGCAGATTATTTTGTATAGAAGTGTTCTTGTGATCCTATAAACAAGGCGCTATTACTTGGGAAAAATAATTTTGCTGTGATAAATTCTTTGTTCGATCATGGAGTGACTTCATATAGCTTACGTTGAAACAAGGCATATGAGAAATGTAAAAAACAAGTGAGGTGAATAAAATAAGAAGCGAAATGATAATGGACAAACACACAACTCTAAATGCTGAGATTGTGTGTCATGGTAGCAGAGCATTAAAAGGGGGCCAGAATTTGGAACTGGGGAGGCCAGAAATGCAGAGGAGTTGAGAATCTTGACATGACAAGGGAAGCAACCATCAGGACATTTTTTCGTAAAGAGGCATAATTAAAGTTCAACATGAACCAGTGAGGTCCGAAACTAAGCAACAAGCAAGCAGAAGTGAGTATAACTAGATGTGAGAAGTAAGTCAAATCATTGGGTCAGAAATCGGGTAGGCAAGCAGAAGATTAAGAGGACACAGTGACTAGAGTTCAGGGCAAAGCGTGAGAACCTGCAGGACGTAGGTTCCAAAACAGAAAGCAAAGCAAACAGTCTGAATTTGGCTCATAGTCTGGAACCAGAAAACTCACAATAGCCAGTTGAGTGGAGTAGGAAGAATAATTTGATTCTGTGACAAGTTGTCTCCAGAAGTTTCTCCACCATGACCTTAAAGAAAAGTCATGAAGAAATCAGTATTTCTGGGTCTTGAGAGTAGAAATAGGAAGATGCATCTGACTCGATGCAGCTCATTGCCAGGATTTCGTGGCGATAATCATTCAGCAGTTTTGTCTACAAAATTTCAAAGTTGGTGCTCCCTCCCTATCTTTACCACAAAGTAATTCCTTACCTGTCACCTCAGCCCTATCCCTAGAAAACTAAGTAAGCTACTTTTCACGTAGCTATGATTTGCAATTGCGTTTTCTCTTCCAATTCACTCATTTGATTATTCTTCTGATGACATTTGCTCATCTATTAGGTTATGGCCTTAATAATGCATTTTTTTTCTTGACCTACTAATTTCAACCATGATCCAATGGATCTCCCCATATGTGTTCCTTAATAATATCTAATGCAGATTCTTTAACGTTCTTGGACCTCTCAACTATGAAAACTTAGCCCACCGCTCTTATAAACTTGAATCTCCATCTGAGTCAAAGATTTCCCCTCCCCCTCACTGTCTCTGTGCACTTTTTCTCCCCTCTTCCCTCCCTTCTTGAAGCTAAGGCTCTTTTGGTGTTGAGGAGAGGGAGCATGGAGGAGGAGAAAAGGGCAAAATCTATTTTCTTGGCTAGACACTCCAGGCCCCTTTGGCATGGCAGGCATCCAAATACTGACTGTCTTGTGGGTACATGTGGAGGTTTTGGAAGAGCCCAGCAAGGCCATTTGTAGGAACTGGTACCAGCATACCACTGGCCAGAAGGCAGGATTCTGACTTTACACGGGGTTCAACTCCAGCTCCCGTCCTCACTCAGGTCTAGCCACATCTCCTATCCTTAAAACTCTGCACTTACACACTTATGACTTATTTCCAGGTTCAGGAGTCCCCTGGGCTGATAGCCGCTTACTGTACACTGGCTTCTCCACCTTTGAGCTCTCAGAGCTGCCGTTCCAGCACTGCAGATTTCTTCTTTTTTTTGTACTTAGCTGTATATTAACATTGCTTACTATATTTTTCCCAGCATTGTACAACACACACATTTGGGGAGTAGAATTGCATAATGCAGGAAATCTGATCCATTAGATCTGAGGATGGACCCAGATACATGAATTCTGAAAAATGCTCACCAGTTGAGTCTGCGTTATGGACTGAATTGTGCCCCCCCCCAAAACTCATATATTGAAACCCTAACTTTCATGTGAGTGTATTTGGAGATAGGGCATTTAGGGAAGTAATTAAGGTTAAATGAGATCATAAGTCCTAATCCCATATGACTGGAGACATAATAAGAAGAGGAAGAGACACAGGCGATCTTTGTCTACAAGGCAGGAAGAGAGGCCTCACCAGAAACCAATACTTAAGGCACCTTGATCTTGGACTTCTAGCCTCTAGAACTATAAGAATATCAATTTTGTTCCTTAAGCCACCAGTCTGTGGCGTTCTGTTATGGCAGCCCTAGCAGCTCATACCATCTGATTATCTGTGCCCACGTCCACCCCCACTGAGAAGCTCTGCACCAGACTCTCTGGAACTCGTTTTTTTTTTTCTTTCTCCCCAAAGCCCCCAGTACATAGTTGTAAATTCTAGTTGCAGGTCCTTCTAGTTCTGCTATGTGGGACGCCGCCCCAGCAAGGTTTGAGGAACGGTGCTAGGTCTGCATCCAGGACCCCAACCGGCACAACCCTGGCCTCTGAAGCTCAGCACAAGAACTCAAGTACTTGGCCATGGGCCAGCCCTGCTTTTGAACTCTTAAAAACTCTAACCACAACGGGAACCCCCAACTTTGAGTCACTAGAGAATATCGTGAAAACCTATATTGCTGTAAAATCATACTCTAAATTTGCCTGGGCCTTGAATAACATTTTGTTTATCCCTTGCTTATCCTTCAGTTTCTGCCCCTTCCAGCTCTTAGCCTTTCTCGATTCTGGCTGATGACCACAAGCACCTATTATTACATAAGGAATATTAATATACATAAGGACATTTATGTACCTATATAATCTTTCCTCTAAACTTCAATTTTTACTCTTCCGTCCCACTCTTTTTTTTTTTTTTTTTTTTTGCCTTTTGCCTCTACATCAGAAAAAGAGATAGTCCTTTTTCTTTCGAAGGCGAATCCCTTCCGTTTGTTTCAGATCCTCCCTTCTCCCAACTCTGCGCCCACTCCCCAGCATTTTCAGCTTTTTCCCTTGACCTCTCCCTCAAAAAATTGGCTCTCAGTTATTTGGTTTTGGATGGCTGGTAAATTGGCTTCTTTTCAATATTTCTATATGGAAGGAAAAAAATGACCCTGAAAAAAGTTCCCTCAGGTCACCAGAATAAAAGAAAAAGGCAGGGGATATAAATTTAGAATTCATCATCAGAGAGGAGATAGTTCATTTATTCATTCATTCATTTCAAAGTAATTTTACTTTAAGCGCCTATTATGGGCCAAGCCCTTTTAGGCCTGGCATGTATAAGTGTTTAATAAAAGTTTCTACGTATAAATGAATAGATGAACTATCACTTTGATGTTAATGTCTTCTAAATAGGCATCTTCTTCGTTTTCCTACCTTAGTAAGCCGAGAGGCCATTTGTTAGGATCAACAAATGGTTGATGAAAAATGAATAAGATCATCCTTATCCTCAAGAGACTGAAGGCGTAAAAATGGGTGAACTTTCTAGAAGTTAAGATAAAAAGAAATGCTCAAGTGTAAATACTTTGTATTGTAAATAGCCAGGGAAAGAGAAAGAAGAACTAGTGAAGAAACCAACAAAAGAATATTATGACAGGGGGGGAACGAGAGCCAGTGAGGTGCATCAGAACCACCTAAAGGGACTGTCAAAAATGTGGATCTGCTGGCTCCACTCCACACAGACTCGACCAGAAGCTCTGCCAGTGTGGCCCCAGGAATCTGCATTGCTAAGCTCACACAGGTGATTCTTCTGTATGTTCTAACGTCATGAAAAACAAAGGAAGAGTTTCAAAGAAAAGGTGGGCAACAATGAAAAATTATATAAAAATGTAAACACTAAAAAATATGAAAAATGTAAGATTCACCACAAATGAGAGAAAATCCTGCTGATTTTCCTATTTTTAAACTAAAAAGATATTGAAGTAAGCATACCCCGTGGATGGTGGAGCAGAAAGCTGTGAACCTGGATCCTTGATGGCTGCGTTCAGCAGCTGAATCAACCATAACATCACTTACGGACATGCAGCGTACCAAAGGTAGTAAATGGATGTCTCATGGATAATGAAAGGATAGGAAAATGGATGTGGTCAACTTGTTAATTCCCAAGTACTTTTCCTGGCATTTCTACTGCCTATCTTCTTTTGCATTAATTTAAATCCTATATATCTTTCGTGGCACAAGGTAAGTCCAAATCCTCTGTTAGGAAATCTCTCTTAACGACATTTAAGTATGAGCTTTCCCTTTTTTGATTCTCTGGAATTCAGATTTAGGACCATACTCTATGACCTAGATTATACAACATTTGAAGTAGAAAAAATGCCTTATTCTAGAAGAGTACAGGGTGTTAAATAATTCCTGTCAAACGATGACATCTAACCATTTTACATTTTTCACCTATAAAAATTTTCCATAATGTGACTTGAAAATTCTTATTTTAGGCTTACCTGTAATCATACTTCATTTAATTGAGCAAATGTAATTAATTTGTTACTAATAGATAAGAGTTCTCTGTGGTTTCCAGCTTGGTAATGTTTCTCTTGACATCTCTCTCTGGTGATCTAGGTTAATGGAAATTTGCGAACGTGTACAATTGCTTTTTATGAAGCACTGAATATTCTTCCACTCCTGCCTCCCTACATGTGTCAGTTCTCCTTAGCATTCTGCAATGATCAAAACTGACATATTCACATATGTGTAAATGTCTATTTGGGGAAATGATATGGTTTTAAAAATGTTGTTGCTGTTATGTTATGTCGCTGTTGGCATGTCTTTATTTTGTCCTGTTGCTAGACACATGTTGACAATTCTTGAGGGAATAAAGATTCTACTGTTTCCCTTTACATTTAATTACATTGAGAACTTTAGAAAACTGTCTCCATGAGTTATACATGATTAGTTCATGTTGAGTTGATCAACTTATCAGAAAAGATGTCAATAGTTTAGATTTAATCCACTAAAAGGAATATACTTTAATATTTTGCAGAATACATTATTTTGAACGCATGACCCATCTTCAATGTTAACATCTCAAATAGTAACTTGCCATTGGATTTAAACATCTTTATACATTTTGCATTGTAACTAAAAAAGATATTTAAAGCATATTAAAACGACTTTGTAAGATTAAGTATTTCAACATAAATTGCATTATTATGTTGTTCTTATGCAATGATGTATCTCTGGATCAATTAAATCCACGGGATAAGTAGGGTCTACGATTAAGAGGATATGGTTATATCATACATAGTGGCATCTTTGAATTCAAGTAGTTCCATTTTTTAGGAAATGCTAATTAAGCAATCAAATATTTTCTTGGTTTTTACATAGAGAATATGCCATTAAGGAGATCTGCATACTAAATCTTTGGGAGAAAAAGAATGAATTTCAAAGGTAATGTGTGCAACTATTTCTATATTGCTTTCAGCCTTTATTTGCTATTTGAAGAATGAAAATATAAAAACCAAACTACACAGTACAATTATCTTGACTATAACAGTAACAGTACATTACTGTATGTGACTCACATTTCATTAAAATGCATATAAATATGTTCTGGGATAAATATGTATATAATCTCCATAAATGAAAACTATTGAAACCATGTTCTAAAATGAAGATGTTGAGTAGTTTTTCATGACCACAACACTATAAGAGCATATATTTTATTTTGAACTGCAACAAACCCACAAAGTGAATAGATTCTAGTTTAACCTATTATCCGTTTTGCTAGTGTACTATAGCAATGATTCATATATTACTTTAATGTCAAATTCTTGATTAAAGTGGAATATGTAATTCAATTTTCTATTGCAACTTCCTTGGAGGGAAAGTTGGACAAAAGCCAATGATACTTAAATGTCTCTAATCCGTTTTGAAAAGTTAATCTGTTCTTCTCTTAAGAAGTTTTGAAATAACGTCAGGAAAGGCTATTGTACCACATCAACCAATTCCTTCACAGGGATTAAAGAGAGGAAAAACAGTGTCACTCTGCCCACTGTTAATTTTGCACATCTAAGCGCAGCTCAAAAGGTTGGTAATGCCTGACCTGGTAAGATACGCAAATTGATAAAAATTTATTTTCAACAGGGTTAACTTGGAGTTTTTTGCTTTTTAAACTTTTTACATATTTTGTTTCGAAGGCTTTACAAATATTTAAAAATAAATGCTACCAGAGAGCGAACACACATAATAAAGTCCTTCCCATTGCCTGCATGCTTTTAAGACGACGTTACATATACTGATTTTTCCAGTCCTGGAGTTAAGAGAAAGGAGAAGAGTCTGCAGAACTTATCTTTCTGTTCTGATTAAGCGGTGTTGAAAACAACATTGACAAGGTCTCTGAACGAGCGGAGATGGTTAGTTCAAATAGAGCCAATCAGATGAAGATGGAGAACAGTGTCTTAGGTAAGGCACAAATCTTTCCATAGGTGCATCCGTGTGTGTAGGAAGGAGAAACCGTTTTATTTTTAAAGTAGCTGTCACTACGGGTGTTTTTTGTTTTTTTAAAAAAATTAACTTGCAAAAGCTCCTGAAGGTTGGGGCAAAGCAAGTTACCTTTTAGCATCTACATCCTGCACGTTACCCTGTGGGTTTTCATTTTCTTGTCCCCACACGAAAGAAGGGTGCTGTGTAGAGCTGCTACAAGTGAACTAAAAGAGCCAACAGCTTGGCATACGGAGAATAAGCCAGCCCCAAACGAAAACACGGGGATTTTAAGCGCGGGTCCGGAGGGGCCTGTTGGCACTGGCCCAATGCCTGCGCTAACCCTTGGGCGCTGCAGCGTGGAGCCCCGGGGTCTGCGGGCCCGACCGGCAAAAAGAGAGATGCGGCGCCCGGCGCCCACAGGGGGAGTGGGCTCTCCTCTGCAAGAAGGGAGACAGCCGGGAGGCACTTGGGTCGTCCGGCGCGTGCGCCACGGCTCGGGACAGGCATCGAGTCCGGTACGGAGCGGAGCCGAGGCGCGGCGAGGAGCTGCTCAAATGTTCGCTGACCAGTGGTCAGCCTTAACCTGTCCTCGCCAGGAGCGCTCGTCCTGGGCCACCCGCCATCGCCGCTCCTGGGCTCTGGAGGGGCGCAGGCCCGGGGTGGCTCGGGCGGGGCCCCAGGTGAAGGGCGTCCGCCTGCGGCAGCCCCCGTCCTCCTGTCTCCACGGTCGCGGGAGCGCCCGGCCCCGCGCCGAAACAGCAACTGTGATTGACGGAGTCACCGCCCCGCGCCCGAGCCACCCCCTCCTCCCCCGCCGCCCCCCTGCCCCGATACGTCATGGAAACACGGACGTCAGAGCGTCCCGGCCAATCGCAGGCAGCGGCAGGAGGAAAGGAGCGAGGGGGGGCGGGGGCAGCGGCGGGCCGAGGCGGTCGGGGAAGGAAGAGAGGGAGGGGCGTGCGGAGGCGCGGGGCCCCCGCCCTCACTCCGGCCACCCTTTCCCGACCGCGCCGCCGGGGCTAATCGCCGGGCGCGCGCTTGCCAGCCGGGAGCGCGCTCGCCGGGTCCTCCCCTTAAACGCCCTCTCCGCGCCGCCCGGCTCCCAGTCCCAGTCCGAGCCGCGCTTCCCCCGCGCGCGCGCGCCTGCCCGCCCCCAGCCTCCCCGCGGGCCGCGTCACGTGACTGCGCCCAGCCAAGGCGGCAGCAGCGGCGGCGCGAGCTTCGGCGGCGGCGGCGGCGGCGGCGGCGGCAGTGGCAGCGGGAGCAGCTGCGCCGCCAGCGTGGAGCGGGAGGCGTGTGGGTGTGGAGAGAAGGGAGCGCCGGACCGGAACGGGTGAGAGTCCTCCTCCCGCTGCCTGACCCGGCAATCTTGCGGGCCACCCGGTGCAAACGGGGCCCCTGCCCGGAGCTGTGCGCAGCCCCCTCGTGCTCGGCCGGCCGCTCGCCGGTGGCCGCGGGCCCCGCCCGAGCGGCCCGGGCAGCGGTGCTCACCGGGGGGCTGCCCCCCGCCCGCCGTTGCCGCTGCGGACGGCTGCGGGAGGCCCCGGAGCAGCCCGTGCGGAGCGCGGCGCGCCCAGTGTGCGGCTCTGCGGAGCCGAGGAGGCGGGTCCTGCGGGGACGCGGGCGGCCACTCGGCGGCTGCCGGGTTCTGGGCGGGGGCCGGGCCGGGCCGGGCGCCGCCTCCGCCGCCGCCTGCTCGCAGTGCAGCGTGAGTAGGGAGCCCCGGCTGGTGGACGCCGAGCCTCTCGGCTCCGCGGCCGCCTCCTCCTCGAGGTGCAGCCGCACCTCCGCGTGGTGCCCGGAGCCCCGCTAGCTGGCTGCCGCTGCGCCGAGGACCGAGTCCCCAGTCTCTGCGCTGCTCGCGGTCCCTCGCCGACCCCCCAACCCCCGACCCTCCAGCGGCTCCCCTTCCTTTCCCCCCTCGGAAAATGGTTTCTGCTGCCGCGCGAGGTGAGTGGCGGCCGCCGCCCGGCCGCGGCGGAGCAGGTCACCTGTGGGGGAGGTCGGGGCGGCGCGCGGGGGTCCTGACAGCCGGCTGCCCCGCGGACTGCGGCGGATTCGGGAGAAGTTGGCGGGGGCGTGCGGGGGGCCCCTCGCGGGCTGTGTCCTGCCGCGCCCGCAGATCGTAAAGGTGAGCGGGTTCCTCGGCGTGCACCTCTGCGCCGTGTCCGCCCGGGAGTCCCCGCCCAGGGCCCGAGGGACGGGGCTCGGGGGGGCTTCGCATCTACACCCGCAGCTCTTCTCCGAGCCGCGTCGGCCGCGCCGTAGTCCATCCCACCGCCGGCCGCCCCCGCCCCGGCGCGTGGTGACCTTGAGGGCAGCGGTGCCCGGCATTCTTTCCCCGCGCCCCGGGAGGGTCACCCGTCTAATCCCCGGCTTCAGCCCCGCTGGTGCTCCGCGGGCGGAGAGCGGGGGCCGCCGTCGTCCCCCGGCCGGGGCTGGTTGATGGATGCATGTCACACTGGACGGTGATTCCCCGGGAGTTGGAGAGCCGCCTCGCTTTTCTCTCCGCGTCTCCCGCCCGGTCCCCCAGGATGTTCACAGTTGCTTCCGATTCGCGTTTTTTGGAGTTAGTTTAAAAGAAAGAAAGAGAAAAAACCCTTGCGTCCTCCACCCTCTTTTTGGAAAGAGGCAGTGAGAAAGAACCGCATTCCAGCTGCCGGGGTTGGGGTGTGCTCCCTTTATTCCATCCTGCAGGAGAATCCCGTGGCTAAGCTAGTTAGCGACCCCTGGTTCTGCGCCGCGGTCACTGGCCAGGTTGGTCTCCGTGCGCATTTCATTCACCAGTTTTCTGCGGAACTCGCAGCGCTGATGGTGCTCGCAACCTGTGCGGTGCAGCGGTGCCTGGCGCCGAGGGGCGGGCAGGGGGTGCTAAGGGGGCGCTGAGGGGGTCTCTCAGTCTGCGCAGGGCTCGACCCTCCTCCGCAGGCGTATCATTACCTTTCTGGGCTTAGAGCGCAGCAGGCAGCCCCTTTGGCTGTTACGCATGCTACTTTTTTGGGTTTATTAATCTAATGGCTGTTGTTGGTATCGATTGCTGTTCCTGATAAATTAGTTAGATGGATTTTTTTTTCATATGTGTGTAGGTATATGCATATATTTGTGCTGTCAGCCTTTCATCATGGAAGCCTTTGTTGTGTTTAACCTCCCCCACCTGAACACAGTCTTACTTTAAAATAAAGCTCTTGTTCAGCGTGGGTGTATTTTATAATAAGAAGTACTTGTAAGGATCTGCTTTGTATGAGCTCTCCTCGGGCAGTGTGTGTGTAACCCTTTGGATGGTGGCCCACGTGAGTGAATGGAGGGCCTTCACCGTCTGCCCTGCTGCCAGCCTTCCCCAGACTCGCTGTCCTTGTGTGTGGCAGAGGCGGATTGGGGGAATTAAGAGGGATTGGAGGAGAATCTGCTTTTTGTACTTGTGCGTTCAATTTGGGTCCCCCTCCCCCCCTTTTATTCTTTTTCCTCCTGCTGAGTTCAAATATGAAGTAAATAGAAACATTTCCCTTAAAGGGAGCCTTTGAAAACTAGTATATGAAATGGGCTTATTTAGCCCTGATTTCAGGGGGACGTTTTAGTTTCTACCTTGCTTTGGATGAGACAGTTAAATTGCTGTAATTAAGGGTGGATCTCTGTCCTGATTTTGGCTTGGGTGTAACTGCAAAGATCTTTGAAAAGTAACTGTTATTTCCTACCATATAGTCTGCAAAAGTGAGTCACAATAGGGTGAATTGAGGACAGAGCGCCACCTTTACTTTAAAATTTCATGATTTTCTTTTATTAAAATCATGAAAATTCAGAGTACGCCTTGTTGATTTTTTATTGCAGTTGTTGTTACTGGCATCCCTATTTAGATGTACGAGGTGAAATTGTCTTCATTTTTCTGTATTCTGTAATTCCTCTCTCTTTAGGGGGGATTTCTGCAATTGTATGGGAAATAATGATTTTTTAATTGAAGCTTGGGATTTAGTGTAGGATTCTGAGATGAGGTGAGAAAGCTGTTTACTTGTGTGCTTATAACAAGATAGTAGGGGTAATGATGGTCTCATCGACTTAGGTAAAGAAATAAGGGAAGTAATAGGTGCATTGTGAATAGATAGATATTTAACTCTAGCCATTGCCACCAAATAAGGGTACCTACCAGCCTGCTAGTGGTTTTACAATTTTCTTTTTTGCTTCTGTACTATTAACAGACTCTAAAGTAAACATGCACAATCTGTGAAATTATTAACCTTACTTGAATCAGGTATGGTAGTTCCTTTTTGTTTGTTTTTCATCTTCCAACAGCTTTCCTTTTATGGCTTGACTGAGAGTTTTACAATTACTTGTTTTTAAATAATACAAATGAGGACTTGGATCAGGAGTCTTTACATTCAAAGTTATGAAAGACTGTGTTGGAAAAAGTGGTTTCTATATATGGCTCCTCTCAAATGCATCTCATATAAAAATGAATGGGGTTTTTAATGCTTAGAAGACAAATGCTGTCATGACAGCTGAATTGGTGAGCTCCCCTTCCCTGCCCACTTGCTGTCTCCTGGCCCCCTCCCTCCCAAATCAACGATTTAAGGTACACTATCTCTTCAGGCACAGGATACTTTTTGGTTATTGTGACTGCAGGTGTAACATGAAAAAACAAAGATTTAGCTCCCACGTAATGAACAAATTGATGTGGATATTGCCAAATATACTTTTAAGTACAAACCACAAGATATTATTGCCCTTCTGTCTGCATTTAAGTTTTCATTGAGCGCTTGCAGTTTCTTCATTGACTACTGAAGTGTAAGCTATTGAGATATAGATAAGTTTTATTAAGTTAAACAGAAAATCTGCTTGAGATGTAAGGTGGTTTATGCTTTTTCAATCTGTGGAATATGGCCCCTGGTTAAAGGACATATTTGAGCAATTAGGTTGATGTATGCAGAGTAATTATACATTGTTATGCATAATTTGATAGAATCCTTGATATGAGGGTTAAATTTACTAATTTCCTTTGTCTGACAAACATGTTAACTTTATTTTGGATGAAACAGTCTCTTACTATGTTGAGTTGTATAGGTCAACAGGTTTTAAGAGGAATGGCCAATCCCAACTATGGGTGGTCTTTGGCAATACTAACAAGAGTATTTACCTTTTTTCCCTTAAGTTTCTTACACATAAATGCAGTTGAAACGGGTCATTTCACTTTTTAATTCTGAGATTTTGTAATGAATGAGCTAAAAAACAAAGGAGTAAAGATCAGGAAGCAGAAACGTATGAATTAAATTTTTGCAGCTCAGGTAAGAGCATTTACTTGCCTAGTTGGAAGGGAATAATTATTTTCTAGTAGGTTAGTAGGTGTCACGAGTTAGCTTATTTTGGAATATAGTATAGAATCTGAGGTAACATTGAAGGAAAATGATGCAGCAGTATGGGAATCGTTTTCAAAAAGATAACTTATAAAAGAGATTTATTTTTAAGCTTTTACAAATATTTTATATACACACACATATACATCGTTGTTTTGTTAAAATTTTTTATTATGGAAACTGTCAAACGTGAAAGGAGAGAGAATAACATACTTACTGACCAGTTTTGACATTATTAACTCGTGGCCTATCTAATTTTGTTTATATCTTTATGCAGGAAATGGATCTGTTATAAATAAGGACCAAGGATGGGTAATTGATTTGGATTCTTAGGTTTTATGTTTGTAATTTACGGAATATATACAAGAGCGTTCAATATCTAATTGAATCTGAAAGGTCCATTTTTATGTTCTCCGTTGTTTCTGTAAGTCTCTCTTACAGCAGGCACCCAGAGATAGTGTCTCAAATTGTACTCTTAATGATAATGCCTTTGATTTATAAAGTGCTTTACAGTATTTAGTATTTCAGAATGTATTGACATACTATCTCATTTGATTTGCACAGGAAATAATCCTGTGAAGTGAGTAAAGTAGATAGCTGTATCTTTTTTTAGGTAGGTAAAATGATTTGTCAGGGCCCTAAGGTCAGGTGGCTAGCAGCTATATTAGCCAGAACTGGACTCTAGGTGGCTTCTAGGTTTTGCTCCATTCCTCTTTCCGTTATACATGTTTATGTAAGTTTGTGAAAATTATGTAAGTTTATGAAAAATCAGTTTTTGTCCAGAGTAAATTTAATAGTTGCATATAAACTGATTTGCTTGGATTTAGCTTTATAAGTTTAATCATTGCTTATATTTGGTATAATGTAAACAGTTAACACCCTGATTTACTTAACAGCTGTGTAAATGAATCTGAACATATTTGAAATACTGTATTTTTAATAGTGTGGATTGGATTATTTTTAAGTTACAAATTTTGATGTCAAAGACCTGATTAGGAATGTCTTAAATCTTGAGTTAAAAATAAAATGGCCTATACAAAAACTTTCTTCTTTTAATTTCTGCTGTGATTTTATTGTGCACTTCTTTTTCTGGCACAACATATTTATTACCTAAATCTTTTTGAAGTATTAATTTATGTAATAAAATTTAGTTTAAAAAGGTCCCAAATGAGGAGATTTTAGTGCCTGAAAGCCAAAACCTTGTTATCAGGCTCACGAGGAAGGTGGTGGCTCTCCAGCATTTGCGTGCATGGGGATCACCTGGTGGAGTAATTGAAGGTGCGGATCCCCTGGCATCACCCCTGCAGTTCTGAGTCAGCAGATTGGGGGGGGAGCCCAGTAGTTTGCATTTTGAGAAACACTAACGTTGGATTTATACCTGGGTTAAAATTATATTATGTAGTAGAGATGCACTTCTAAATTAGAAGGACATCATTGATTTATTTGACTTGGAACATAGTGGAGTTAGTGCTTTCAAACAGTTTGGACTGTGGTAGCCAGGTTTGATTTGTGGAATTGGTGGGTTGTGTGACAATTGCAAAACTGATAAATTGAAAGTCTCTCTGTTATCTGTTATCTTCTTTCAGAAGATCCACCTGTGGTTATTTATTAAGTTACTTGTTGAGCACTGTAAACTTCTAGACAGAGAATGTTCTTCTCTTTTTGTTTTTATGCCTCAATGTCTGCCATTTCCATATGACTTGAACATGGGGGCTTATTTTTGTAGAAATAATGTATGCTGTGTTAGTACAGTACTATATATTTATGCTTTAGTCTAGCTTTTATGTTTTGTTAGAAGGACATACTTTGGACGTTACTTCAAACTAAAAGGATATAAATTGGTGGATAAGTGGTGGTTCTTACTAGTTTCAGTTAACTAGCAGCTGTTCCTTCAAAAACAGCAGGTTGCTCAGTGGGCTGGCCCGGTGGCACAGCGGTTAGGTGCGCACGTTCCACTTCCTTGGCCCGGGGTTCGCCGGTTCAGATCCCGGATGCGGACATGGCACGGCTTGGCAAGCCATGCTGTGGTAGGCGTCCCACATATAAAGTAGAGGAAGATGGGCATGGATGTTAGCTCAGGGCCCGTCTTCCTCAGCAAAAAGAGGAGGATTGGCAGCAGATCTTAGCTCAGGGCTAATCTTCCTCAAAAAAAAAAACCAAAAACAGAAACAGCATGTTAATGCCTAATGATCTTTCAAGAATATTAATGATATAAGACATTGGTACTTTACCATTCTGTGCCTTAAAACAGAAGTTGCTGTTATTTCACTTAAATGTTAAATAATAGTTTATATTGTTCACCAATCTATTGTAAGGTCCATTTGATATAAACTCATCTGACTTTTTGAACTATTTTATCTAATATATGGATTACTTTCTCTTTAAGACCAGTTTTAAAATGCAGTTGTTTTTGCTTCATTTATAAAATATGGTAAATCGCCTGCATCTGTTTTTAAAATGCGTTTTCTAATGAAATTGATTTCCAAACAGATCTGTCTCAAGACTATGCAGAACATTTGTTTGTTCCAAAACTTAGGCTTGTTGACCCTCCTTAAGCATCTATTTAGAAATCATGGGTTATAATTTACTAATGATTGTGGCAATCTAAACTAATAAAGATTTCTAGCAGAAGGATCCAGATAAACTATGGGTAAACTTTTCATCCTGTTCTTTTAAAGCTTTTTATTTTTTATCAAGTTTTTCGTAGGACAGTGTCCACTGTTCTGAAGAGTATGCGGTGTTTTTAGTTACCTCTTTGGTAAGCGTATTATTTGCTATTTTTGAGTACAAAAACTTCCAACAATATGGTTTCTCAAAATCTGTGATACCTACTTCGTATTAATAGTGCTGTCACCTGGGCCTCTGGGGGACGACTAAGGGTCGTTTTGAATGGGCCAGTGCTTGCTTACACTGTGAAATCTGAGATTCACTGCCTGACCGTAAACTGGTATGACTACTGTGAAGACCTGGTGAATTTAGGAGTAAAGGTTATATTTCCTGAAAAGTAGATCTTAAAAAGGATTTGACTGTTTAAAAGATGCTTTTTAAATAACTTGATTATTAACAATGTGGATTTGTTGTTCCTTGTATTAACTTAGTGAGTTCGCTCCCGGAAGAAGGATTTTAAACAGTCTTTTACTCTCAAAATTCTCAGATCTGCTGCTTTAATCTACCTTTCATATTTGTGGTAGAATTTTTATTTTTGTTTTTAAATAGCCTTCCTGCCATCATTTCTTCACTAAAACTTTCAGTGGTTCCTCATGTTTCTCTATCAAGACGCAACTTGACTCTGAAGGCCTTTTATAAAGCAGCTCAGTATTTTCTAAAATGTGCTTTAAGAAATATTAATAGGGGTTTCATAGGGGGAGAGGGTCAAAACCACAATCCAAGATAAGCTGGTTTATGCAGTTTCCCCATTTGGGACAGCTCCTGTACTTTGATGTGCTAATGTGGACTGAGTCTGTCTGGATGTGTTCAGTGTTTGGCTCCTCTGTTTCACAGAAACTCTTTAGTGGAGCATCTCACCTGTTACTTTTCTCTAGTACCTACCCAGGATCCCCACTTTGCACACCTCCAGCTGGTGCCGTTCACATAGAACGCGGGATAAATCCTGTTTCCTGGGGTTGAGAGCACAGCTGCGGTACTGTGCTACCGCTGACTGCCCACTCTGTGACGGTCATCATTGGCCGTCTCCTCCACACAGCCTCTCATTCCCTTTGCTGTGACTGCATGTGTGTGTTTCCTCTCACCTGATAAGACCTTCAATCTTCTTGTCTATCAAAATGTTCCCATCCTTCAAAACTCAGCATTAGTCTCCCTTTTCTAGTCGTCACTCATTAATTTTCTTGTCTGAATTTTTCTGCATTTGTAGTCTGGGTCATACACTTCCCATCTATTATATATCCTTTTGTCTTACTCAGTAATTTCACTTGGAGATAATACAGAGGAGCCGAGATAAGAACCTGGATTCTTGAGGATATATAGAATTTTATCCAGTAGATGTTCAGTCAGTATTTTCTGGCATATTAATTTTGGACTCAGACATTGTGTAGCTTGTGTTAAGGCAGAGTAGATATGGTTGAGGAATTTTTCTTGGAGAATTTTTAAAGCCTTTTTACCTTTGAAATTTTAACTTTTCTTAGATTTGCAGGAAAACCTGTTTTACTTCTGGAGCGCAGCTACGTTTCATAGAATGTGGCTAAGACAACAGAACTTAAGCTTCTATATAGGAAGTCTGTTCCATTTCTTAATTTCAGTGTAGTAGCTGATTTGTGCATTTTTAGATTTTATTCTGATTGTAATTAGTCATTATAGTAGCTAAAATTTATATCTTAAAATGACCTGTTTCACTTTTCCTTTGGCTTGTGACATCTTTTCCTTTCATCAAGATTGATGTTCTTAAGATGTGCTTATTGGCTCTGTAATCCATTAGCACATTGCATGATGTAAAATGCCATAATTTGAAACATCTATTATGGTTCAAAATTGAAAATATGATACTTGCAGTTGGTATTTATTGATTGGAAAGCTATTGGAGCTAAGCTTTTGAATGTCTGTTTGCTTCAGGTTCTAATTTTTCTGAAACAGTTCTTTTCCGAACTGAGAATGAACCTGGTTCAGGATCACGGTAGGCATCAGGAAGAAGTGAAGGTAGACAGTCTCGTTAAAGTTTAGTTAAAGCACAGTAATGCGGTTTTTCTTGTAACTGCCTTCCTTAGGTCAAGAGAGGAAAGCCTGTAATTGATTTTATCATTTCTGTTGAATGCTCATGTAGTACATGGAGTCATAATTTCAAATGTTAAGCAACTAATGATTTATATAGATTTAGTGTGTATGCCATTATATTAAAAAATGCTTGAAAAGAGTTGCTCTCTAGAGCGTATTCATTTCCCAGTGATTAGCACAGCTGAAACCGTACAGGTGCTTTGCTGTTGCATGTTCTCTGAACCCTGTTAAACTTTGTAGATCTAATTGTTGGGAAGGTATTGTAGAAGGAATTCTAAGACTTGCTGCTGCTTTCACATGGCAATAATAATCACAATAAATTTTATCAAAAGAGGAGTGTAGAGTGGTTTTGGTAGTGGAAAAAAAAATAAAAAGAAGCCTGTGAAGGCAGAAATCAGTGAAACCAGCAAACGTGAAATGGGTTAGAACATGAGCTTTTCCTACTGGATTTGATCATTTCCTACTGGGACACACGAGGATGACATTGGCATATACTCCAAGCTTCCATGCTAATAACTAGAGCTATGTGAGATTTTCAGTTCCTTTGCTATTATTCTGTCCTTTCTTCTCTACTTCTGCCCTAAATCAAGTGAGTGATGCTTTAACTGCTCTTTTGTTGTTTGTTTGAAAAGTGACTCACCAACTTCAGGTGCTTTCCTTTGGACACTCCTGGCTCCTGATATCCATGGTGGAGAACTACTGAGTTAAAGGGCACCAGAGCAGAGAGAGGACTGAAAACAAGGAAGGGCGGTCAGTGCAGTGGGGGAAGAGATGATGGCCAAGTGTAGGAAAAGGAGCTCCTCAAACCCTTGGAATGTCAGGTGTCAGTAAAACAAACATCAGTCAGTCAGTCAGTCTTCCTCTGTATGCACAGCAGATTTAGGGTAAAGTTTAAATTCAGCTCCCTTTGAGCTTAAACGCCACTATTTTTATATACGTAATTGAACCCTGGAACTTACCTGATTGTCTTTGGCCTCTGGACCTCTGGCTGCAGTGCTCCTTTTGCCGGGAATGCCCACCTTTCTCAGGGCCTCTGTATCTTTCTGGTATTCCTATGTGTGCCTGGACCCAAAACTTCTGATTTAGGTTTTTACTCTGTGACGTTATCTTGAGTTCTCTCCAGATTTAAATTTGAGTTTAATCTTTGTCACTAAAAAGCCAAATGACCTTGGTAAATCACTTGATTTCTTTGTTTCCTCTCAAAATATAAAGTCAGGGACTTTTATTAATTTTCTTCTTGGCAGTTTCGACTTTAAAAAAAATTTGTATGGTCGTAGTAGTTGTTTGTCCCCCACCCTTCCCCAAATTTTCAACCATGTAATTCTTTATTCTTTTAGGTTTGCCTGTTAATTTTGTCTTTTAACTAGCTTATCATCATTTGATGTTTCACCTGTGACATGCTGTCTCTCATTTATGAAGATAGTTTAGCTTTTCAATAAACATTTATCTAAGATTTCTAGTTAAAGAAGTGGCATATAACTGGCATTTAACTCTGCTCCCTGCCGTAAGTATAGTAATGAGAGTGAGTATGAGTTACACATTTATGTTAAGATCCCCGGGTGTCTTCCCTCGCTTAGCTTTCGGGATGCTGGCCAGAGTTGAAGTGTCTTCTCTGAGGTCTCTCACGAGCTCAAGGCAAAGGACCTAAAGATTCTGACACTGGCTCTGTGTTTGTGTGCGGGGTTGTCCAAAGAAAATGTCCCAGTCAGATCATCCTACAGTGAACGCCGTAGTCAGAAAGCCCACATCTGAGTCCGCAACACCTGTGTAGCTTATTTGTGTCCTATTCTTTTCTCTCATAATTTAAAACATTTATTACAGACTTAATGAGGTATAATTGACATACAGTACACTGCACACATTTAAAGTGAAAAACTTGTTTTGATGTTTGTATACTGCAGTGAAACTACCACCACAGTCAAGTTAATGAGCACAACCATCCCCCTAGAAATTTCCTTGTGCCTGATTGTGATCTTCTTCCCTCCCTTTGCCTCTCCCACCTCCTTTCCTCAGGCAACCACTAATCTGCTTTCTGTCATTATAGATTAATTTGAATTTTCTAGAATTTTATGTGCATGGAATCACACAGTCTGTGCTCTTTTTGGTCTTGCTTTCATTCAGCATAATTATTTGAAATTCATCCATGCTGCATTTATTAAGAGTCCAATCGTTGTTATTGCTGAAGAGGACTTCATTGTATGGATATACCACAGTTTGTTTATCCTTTTATGCATTGATGGACATTTTGGGTTCCAGTAACATATAGTGTCCAGATCTTCTGTCCACTTTTAAGTTAGGTTGTTTGTCTTATTATTGAGTTGCTGTTTCTTTAATATATTCTAGATAAAAGTCCTTTGTGAAGCATTTGTCTTTGTGCTGGGGATGGAAGGAAGAATGGTGTTGAAAGATATATATAATGCCTAAAACTGAAAAAGCAAATGGGAGCATTGTAAGTATTCTTTGTAGAGATGGAGTTAGGTACTAAAATGAAAGGCACCTGTTCCTCATTGCCTCTGCATCGAAAATGGGATAGGGGGACTAAAAGAACTGCTGATAAAAAAAATAAAAAAGTCCTTGTCGGTCTGTTTCTCTAAGCAAACTTTATGCATGTATAAGTTTCTCAAAACCAGAAATGAATACATGTATGGAATAGGTTTATATGTGTGGATAACCCAGATTTGTTACCTGTCGTCCAGGTCTTGTGTCTGTGTGCAGTCTTGTGCAGTTTAGATGCAGAACTCAATATTACTTTGGATAAAAGAATCCATTTTTACAAGAGCGTAAGTGAGTAGTGTAGACTTGATCGAAAATTTCTTTAGCAAAGACAGTCCACAAACAATTAAAGTCCTCCTTGATTTCTCCCTCAAGTATTCCTCTGCTTTGCAAGTTCAAATTCTTCATTTTTTTTATTATTTAGAACAGTTGGTTGTCATCTTTAGTTTCTTGACTTTCCCCTGGGGTGTCCCTCACCACCACACCACCACTACTCATCACACCCTCAAGCAACTCCTGAAAACATTATTTTCCAAATAATTACACATAGCCCTCTCCCCACTAAGAGTCTGGTATATGATTTCTCCATTTATTCATCTGGATATGTATATATTCTTCTTCTTTTTTTTTTTTTTTAGATATTTTTAAAATTTTTTCCTTTTTCTTCCCAGAGCCCACCGGTACATAGTTGTATATTCTTCGTTGTGGATCCTTCTAGTTGTGGCATGTGGGACGCTGCCCCAGCGTGGCTTGGTGAGCAGTGCCATGTCCGCACCCAGGATTTGAACCAATGAAACACTGGGCCGCCTGCAGCGGAGCACGTGAACTTAACCACTCGGCTGTGGGGCCAGCCTCCCTGTATATATTCTTCTTTTTTTTTTTTATTTTTTTTTTAAAGATTTTATTTTTTCCTTTTTCTCCCCAAAGCCCCCCGGTACATAGTTGTGTATTCTTCGTTGTGGGTTCCTCTAGTTGTGGCATGTGGGACGCTGCCTCAGCGTGGTCTGACGAGCAGTGCCATGTCCGCGCCCAGGATTCGAACCAACGAAACACTGGGCCGCCTGCAGCGGAGCGCGCGAACGTAACCACTCGGCCACGGGGCCAGCCCCCCTGTATATATTCTTCTTAATGTTAGAGTTTAATCCCATGAAATGTTGACTTGAGAGAGACTCTTTAATAAATCTGTTGAGCACACTTTTGTGTCTCTTTACAGTTGGACCGTCTTTTAAAATTCCACCCCCTTCATTAATTTCCTGTCTTCTCTGTGAGGAACTTGATATTTGACTGAATTTCTTCCTTGAAAGGGAGACAGCAGTCATCTCTTAAGCGATGTTAGAATTTAGGAGGGAAAAAAACCACTAATGTTCTTATACCAAGGTGCCATGACAAACAGACCAGCTCTAAAACACACTCGTTACTTTGACTAGATAAAGGGAATTGAAAATTACTGAATAAAATGAACACCTGTGTAGTTGTGTTCTACCTGCCAGGTACTGTTCTAAGCAATTTACAAATATTAACCTGTTTAAATGAGTGGGTTCTGTGGAATACTGAGAGATTTACTTTCTACCAAAAAAGATGAAAAGGGCTGTAAATGGATCTAAAGGGAAATCCTAAAATACAGTGACTTACATAACCTTTTTACCAACTAAAATGTAACAACACTTACTGTATAATGTTTGGAAAATATAGAACAATGTAAAAATGAAACAAAATCACGTGTAATCCTACCTCTGAGAAATAAACAGCTTCAACTTTTTAATTTATTTTTGATCTTTTAAAAATTTTGTATACCTATTAACATGCATGAGATAATGTAGGTATAATAGTGTGCTTTTAAAAAGCTTTAGATTCTTTTTCTCATGTTATTAAATGGTTTTCATTAACATCGTTTTAATGAGTGTAATATTTCATCCCATGGCTATTCTCTTGTTACTGGATGTTTGGGTTTTGAGTTTTTCTCTTATGTTAAATAATCCCTCAGTGAACATCTTTATTTGTAGATGCTTATCTTCATTTACAATTATTTCCTTTGCAATTACTGAGTTTAGAGGATTTTGGTAGTTATCTTTTGATTAAAATTTTTGCCGTCCTCCTTTCTGTCAGGCTGGTTAGGTATTTGGGTTTTTTTGTCTTTTCCTGCTGTGTGCACAGTTCATGCCACTCACTTCTAGGTCTTTGCTTTACTTCCTCAAATCCTCACAGCCGTCTTAAAAATTCATATTTTATTGTCTTTTACATGTTTGACATCTCCGTGTGGGGTTCAGTTTGAGAGCAGGGGCTGTGATCGCTCACCCCTGGCACAGTGCCTTATACCTGTGAGGTTCCTCATGACTCTTGAATGAGCATCTTGTGGTCGGTCTGGATCTTGAATCCACTGACACTGGACTCTGGTAAAATGCTTTTTTCCCCCCTCTCCTTAGAAACTGTAACATGCTTGTGGTGAGAATTTATCACAAAGCACTGTTTCTTTTCATTTCAGCTGATTAATATGTCAGCTGAATGACGCTATCAAGGATGAGAAATATTTTGTTGTAATGATGCTATATAAATTTAATTCTTTCTGAGCTAATTCCACCATCCTTGCTTTTAAAGGGTGGGATAGACTTTACTAAGTGGAGTAGAACACTAAGAAAACCATCAAAATGGAAGTTACTTTTATTTCAAAGTGCCAATGAGTAAACAGTTTTTCTAAAATGTTTTTTTAAGACTAATATGTCTTTTTTTTTTTGATAGAGGAGACAACTCTACAAAAGTTTAACATCTAAACTTTTAAGTGCAAATGTTACGTTGAGATAATCTAAAACAGTGAGGGTTCTGTATTGTATGTGAAACAAAACTTTCAAGTTTCAGGAAGGTGTTCTTGTCCTAGCAGACTCTTCCTGTGACATTGTATCTCAGTTTTTTTTTTTAATTCTCAGATGTTGAATGAAAAACTTAAGATTTTGGATAAATATATTTCTTCAAAAAATACTTGTATAATCACTGTGCTGAACAGTGACACCTGAGCCCTGCCCTGAAGAGACGCTGTTATGCGAGCTTTAGGTCAGCCTGGCTGGGTAAGCCCGTGGTGTTTCTCAGTTTCCTTTTTTGTGCGGTGATTCATCAGGTGCTCTATGCTTCCAGGGAAGCAGTGTGTGTGCGCGCAAATGTCCCCTTCCTGTCTTTGATCTTTTCCCATAATGAATAGGGATATATTGTTTCCAGCTGTTCTTATACAAAGAAGAAAGGCATTTTGGAATCAGCTAGCAAACCCTCAAATCTTGATAGTTTTGCTATCATCATCCTCTTCTTGGAACTCTTGAGAGTGATCTCTGTCCTTCTGTCACTATTACTTTTGAATTTTTTTTAAGTTATGCCAAGCCCTGCTTGTATTTCCACATAGAGCTAAGGTGGTGAGCCAAGCTGGCCGTTCTGAGTTGCATCCTAATTTTGGACTTGCATCTACTGTCTCGTCTCTCGATGCATACCCCTAGGTTCAAATTGAATGTCGCCCCAGGTGGAGGCTGTGTTGGTGAAGGTCTTTGTGCTGAAAGGAGGGAAAACTCCTCCTTTGATAGATTCTTTGGCCACGCCCCTCCAATATATTTGATACTAAGTAGCCCCAGAAGGCAGATACCCCAGGGATTTGAAAAGAGAGATTATAGCTTAAAGTTGCGAATGTACACAGTTTGGAGTTATCGTCACTGGATTGTAGTGGTGTTGAGGACTTTAAAATGACAGCTCTAGAGGTGGTATGTGATAGGGGAGGGGAGACAGATTACGTAGTTGATTGAATGTGCCTTTTTTGCATTTACTTAGGGGATACATATTAATATATAGGTATTTGAATATTCAAAGCAGATTTTTTTTCCTCTCAAGTACTGCCTCTAAAATTACTTAAACAAATTATAGGTGTAAAAGGATAAAATGTGCCAAAATAACTGTATCATGCCATTCCTCCGATGAATAATGGTGTTCTTGTCGTGGAGTACAACTTAGTGGACTCTTGCCATCTGGAATGCCTCTGACATGGGAAGGAATGAAAGAGGAAGGAGATTACAAGAATGGAGAGAGGTGTGGGGTAATTTCTCTCCTGGCCTGAAGGCTATTATTTATCTCACTTCCTGAACCATGTACAACAAGTAGAGAACCAGGAAATTGGCAGGAAAACCCTCTTAGAAGCCAGAAGTCTATCCGTCTGGGTGCCTCACTCTGCTTTAGGTGTTTACTTGGTGTGTTAACATGTATTTTATATACATTTCTGTAACATTTTGATAACTGGTTTCCCAGCACACTGCAGTTGAGAGCAAATTTGGAAGAACTGAAAGTTGTTCAGAAGCAAGCATAAGTATTGCAAGAAAGAATGGGGAATTGACATCTTGACAGTGAAAAAGGAGATTTCTGAAATCAAAAATAGGAACTCACAAAACCTAATCATCACGGAAACTTTGGTTCAAATACAGTAGCTCTCTGCTGCTCTTCCAATCTGGAATACCCTCATAGGGACTAACCATCTTTTAGGACTCATCATGAAACTTCTTCGCGAAGCCCTCCAACATCTCCAGAAAATTAGATGCTTCTCCCCTGGCACTTACTGAATTCACGTGTGTCCAGTTAGGCTCTGAGTGCCCTGTACTGCCCCATCTCTGCTGTCACAGAGGTCACCTGGAGTCACACCAGGAGACCTCACTGTATTACAGACATGCCCAGCCTACTCCCTATTCTGTGACATGCTTTGTACCTCATACTTCCCTTGCCTAGATTCCTCATGTTACAAAATACCACTGTTCCTTCAAGAGACACAGTTCTTCCATGAGACATTCCCCCAGCTTCCCTAGGCAAGGTCATTTCCATGTGTGTGTTGCCATCACTCTGTATTGTTACTGTTTTCTTGCTTCTGAAACACCAGAATCAAGAAAATAAATTACAGATTTATTTATTCAGAAATAAATTATTGATTTAATAATAACTGTGGGGAGTAAAATGAAAAATTAAATAGACATACGGAAATACTTCTACTAACTGACAGAAGTATATTAATTATAGGCATATTCCACCTTCTTCAATATAGAAAAACCTGAGTCTAAGCCTTTTCTGAGTTTTAAGTTATCTGAATCATTTTGGCCATTGATTAAGAATAACAACCTGGTAACATGGGGCTGTTTATAACCTGTGTTCCTTAATCTCCTTAACTCCTTTACATTTGACCTATAACTTTGAAACTTAGTGAAGTATATAGATTTCGTTTGCATTTCCTATTGGTTGAAAAGATTTTATTTTGTTGTCAATGTGTTTTTTAAATTTTTGTCCATAATAGTAACTCTGAGTGCTGATGCAAAAAAAGGAAACACTGCCGTTTCTTAGTTTGATAATTCTGTGATTTTTCCGAAAGGTAACAAGTTCTGTTCGCTTTAATTGCTTTGTCTGGCATGTGACAAGCTATCTGTGTATAAACCAGCTTTTGGATTCAGTGTTACTTCTTAATTACAGACTTTTGAAAGATATTTTAAGCAAAAATTAGAGATTCAAATTCCCGTTGACTCAACATGGAAAAAAGGGTGGAATTCGCCATTTTATGGGCTCAGAGTGCTGGAAAGTGGAAAGAATGATTCCTGAAATATATTTGAGCCAGGGAAATATGGTATTTCTAAAATATCATTTGTTATCCTTATCTATTTGTAAGTTCATGCCCCTAGATAAGCAGAATTCTTCAAGGGCGAGTCTGGGTTGGTGGGAGTTTAGATCCCCAGGACTTAGGTTAGTACCTGACACATTGTAGGTCTTAAAAAAATGAATAGTAATCCTCAGTGATTACTTGCCGGTTTAATTATGTTTGATTTTTTTAAATTGTCCGAGATAATTTTGTGGTATGTAATTGGAAGATCTTTGTGTAAAACATTTAAAATGAAGCTTTTTTCTTTATAAAGATAAGCTTCCATTTATGGCAGATATCTCATAACCCGATTCTGCTGAGTAAATAAATGCTTTGACATGAAGAGTTGGAGTGTTGTGACAGTCACAGACTTCAGACCACTGCTTTAGTTAGAGAAAATGGATTGAACTTACTGGCTTTAGTATTTGAGGTCATGAGGATAAAGAATCTGATTTTCTTTTGTAGTTAGAAGAGGATTGATTGTGTCAGAAGCATGTTGCATGTAACAGTTGCTATCATCTGTTGTGTATAGCAGCCCTCCAAACAGGATGATGGCTTCTTTCTCTGCAGGTAGAGAAAGACCCAAATGCTGGTGGGGGGTTGTGGCAAGGCGGGGCAGAGACAGCATGCGGGCCCAGCTCTCTTAACTCCCAGGTCCGCCGCTCTTTCTGCCACACTGGTGAGCCTCTGATGTATTACAAGAAGTTTAATGTCAAGAGCTAGATGTTTTTTCTTTTTCTTTTCTTGGAATTAAAATGTTCTTGGATGATTCTAGAAGTGCTTGCCTATTTACCTAAGGACTGATGAAAACTGTACAAGAGGCTAGAGATTTGTTTTATTCTTGCTGACTCTTAAATATTGACTGCAAAAAGCCAAATTTAAATCTAGTTCTGCTTAGGTTGTGGGAAGATTGTGCGACACATTTAAAGTGACAAACAATGAAGACTTGAGATTATTCTGAACTTAAAGGGAGAATTTATGCTACCAGAGATTTTAGGAGGAAATAGTAATTGTTGATGAAATGTGGTATTTCTGATGATATCTAGGGAAAGGGAGTCTAGTAGAAAAACAGCACTTGAGATCTAAGGAAGCACTCATGTCAAAACTATTAAGTGATAAATAATAAATGGTAAAACACGTTTGTTAATTTTTAAAAAGTGTAATTTTGTTGACTTCATCCTACAAGACTGAACAATTCATTTGGGCTTAGAATATTAGCATTCTGAATTGATTGAGGAGATTCTATGTTACAAAATATTTCCTTTCATAGAAAACTTGCCTCTGATAACAGTTTCTATGGTATAATTTTTTTACCAATGTCCCTGTAACATGTAGTGTGTGAGCCATCCACCTTGTGAATGAAACTTATTTACTAAATTACTCTTGATGATGTGTCTTCAACAAAAGATGATTTACTGCTGTTGAGGATATTTTCTTTAAAAAAGTGCCCCAGACTCTAAAGGAAATTTCAAAATTGGAGTGCTTGAAATGTTTTTAGCAATGACAGCCTTATTGAGATGAGCTCAAATAATTCTTGGTGGAAAAATAAGTATTTTTAGGCTATATGTGTCTGATGTGTATTTTGATATATCTCATTACTTTATAGTCGTACTGCATAGTAAGCAACATCTAGGACACAGTCTAGATTTATTAGATGCTCAGTAAATGCTTACTAGAAAGAATCCAGGTATCCAGAAAGTTCATAACTGGAATTTCTATACATTTTGTCCTTAAGCTATAGAAAGTCAAGCATGATATGAATTTAATTCAAAAAGTGAATTTCAGGTTTGTCATAGGATCAGTACGAATTCAATGCAGACCATCACAGCTTCTGTATTTATACTATTCTACAGTGACATTTAATATTTAGGAAGCACTTGTTGAACCTCTGTATACATAACACTGTGTGTACTCTGTGTGTGGGGAAGGGTAGGAGATGAAAGTGAGGATACAAAAGAAGTATCTTCCTAACTGGTTTATGACATGTTAGGTAAGAGAGAGAAATATAAGTACTAATATAGCAAATGAGAGAACAAGTAAGGATTAAGATAGTTTGTATACAATGTGTATATACGCAGTGGAATATTATTCAGCCATAAAAAGAAGGAAATCTTGCCATTTGCAACAGTATGGATGGACTTTGAGCACATTATGCTCAGTGAAATAAGTTAGAGAGGGACAAATACTGTATGATCTCACTTATGTGGACTCTTAAAAAAAAAAAAAGCCCAAAAGCAAAACTGAATTCATAGACAAAGAGAACAGATTGGTGGTTGCTGGGAGTTTGGGGAGGGGGCAGCGAGATGGATGAAGGTGTCAAAAGACACAAACTTGCAGTTATAAAATAAGTAAGTTTGTGGGGATGTGATGTACCGCGTGGTGACTATAGTAAATACTGTTTTGCGTATTTGGAAGTTGCTCAGAGAGTAGGTATTAAAAGTTTCCATCACAAGAGAAAAAAATTTGTAACTGTATGCAGTGATGGATATTAACTTACTGTGGTGATCATTTCATATTATATACAAATACTGAATCATTGTACACCTGAAACTAATACAATGTTATCTGTCAATTATATTTTTTTTAAAAAAGAAAAATTATATCTTAATTTAAAAAAAAGGAAACCATATTGAGTACTGGCCATTTGGAAGAAGGCAACCTCTGAGCTGCAAATTGGGAATTTGATGTTTTTAAGTTCCGTTGTAGAAGCATGAAGGTTATTACTTCTGTTAGTCTGAGGCCATAAAATGGCCAGATGAGGGGCTGGCCCAGTTGCGCAGCAGTTAAGTTCGTACATTCCGCCTTGGCGGCCCGGGGTTCGCCGGTTAGTATCCCAGGTGTGGACGTGGCACCACTTGGTAAGCCATGCTGTGGTAGGCGTCCCACATATAAAATAGAGGAAGATGGGCATGGATGTTAGCTCAGGGCCAGGCTTCCTCAGCAAAAAGAGGAGGATTGGCAGCAGTTAGCTCAGGGCTGATCGTCCTCAAAAAAAAAAGGCCAGATGGAATGGGCTGTTTCACAATTCATTTCCGAGGTTTTGTAAGTGTGATATGTTGAAAGACCAGAGAGAGGTGCAGCTTAGCTATTGGAAGACCCAATTTCCTTCTGAATCACAGAAAAATTAAATTGTATTTAGTATTTAAGTTACTTTTTAAAATTCTGTTTCTTTGGAAGCTGATAATATTAAATGAGGACCAGAGTTGCCAGATTTAGTAAGCAAAAATAAAGGACACCCATTTAAATTGAATTTCAGATGAACAATGAATAATTTTTTTGTATACACCCAAATATTGGATGGGACATACTTAGATTAAAAAATTGTTTGCTGATTGTCTGAAATTCAGATTTAACTGGATCTCCTGTATTTTATTTGGCAGCCCTCTTAGGACCTGACAACATAGGTGTTATTGAAGAGTGAATCTTTTTTCTAAGTTGGAAAACAGGAAGTTGAAATATAGACCATACAGAGGTTTTAAAAGGGATGCCAATATGGAAAACAAAGTTTGAAGAGCATCTGTTTATTGCCGGTCAGACTAGACAGGAGTTTTCAGATTCAGGATGGGAACAACTGGAGGTAGTCAGTGAACCGAGGTTCTGAACCATTAAAGTGAACTTGATACTGACTCTCCATCGTGGCTCAGCTTGAGGCTTCTTCTCCCGTATTTTCTGGTAGAGAAGACTATATGCAAAAGATATGAGTGGCCCTAAATCCATGGATGGGAACACTGATGGTTTTGCACTTGGCCTTGGGGAGGTAATGAGGGGCAGCATTTTGAGGGTAGATGAAGAATTTCACAGCTAGAAGAGATCTTAGAGAACCTGGTCTAACCCTCTCTTTTGTAGAGGAGAAAACTGAGACCTGGGGACCTTGCAACTTGCCCAAGATCATGCAGTGATTGTGAAAACCCACATCTGATTCCCAACTTAATGCCCGTTCCACCGTTCAGTGTTTAGCTTTCCTAAGCTTTGACAGAAATAGTATTCATTCAGCAAAATGTTTGAGTGCCAGCTTTATGTTGTGCCAGCATAGTTTCAGGTGCTTTGCTGGATGCTAGGGATACTATTGATTAAAACAGGCAGTTTCTTTCTGGTGTAAATGGAAATTTATTGTCTTTCCATTTATTTATTGTAAGTAGTGAGTGCTAAATGAGCAAGATTTAGGGTAAAATGGTCTCATTACCATGAGTGGTCCAGAGCTGGAACTCTGACCCCTAATCCCTGCGGCCCACTCCCCTGTTCTGCAGTTTGTAATAGCTGCACACAGACTCACGTGAGTTTCCAGATATTTTGTAACCTAGAACATTGGTGCACCTGATAGGCTGGCTTTAACTGTTCCTTTATTTGTAGTTCACTCAGTTATCCTCAATAATGAAGAGTAACATCGACGAGCCTCAATGGTTTTGTGAAAGAAAGCAGTATAAATTCATTCCCTGATACAGGGAAGTGTCAAAAATCTGACCTTGACTGAAGGCCTCATCTTCTTGGGTTAGATGCCCACCAAGGACCTCGCTCTAGAATGATGGCTAATTTATAAGAAGGTGGATGCATCCTTTGCGTGCTTATGTAGGAGCTCTCAATTGGTTGGCCCTATGGTCCTGGTTTTCCAGTCTTCGCTTGGAGGAGAGTGTTCATTTATGTTCTTGGGCTTTCTTCTTTTTTTTCTTTTAAACATCTGGCTTAGTATTCTGCATATGACTAAATTGTTGGAGAGGATGATCTTCCATATGCTCTATGAGTTTTGCCTCCTTATTTAGATGTCTTTCACTGGTTTCCAGATATATGAAGCATATTTGGTTTGATTTCAACATAGAAAAGGAAATATTATTATGACTTGTAGAATCTAGCAACTAAAATTACCAGGTAACTTTTATTTCAGTCCCTTGTTGAACTTTCCCCCCAGATATTAGTATTTTTCTGTCTTAGCAAATAGAGTGTATGGGATAAAACAATGTTTCTTTTACTTAGGTGCCCCGATTTTATAATTTTTGCCAGCAATACTGCATCAGATGATGTACCTTAAGGGGAAGATGAGCTAAATTTATGCTTTTCCAAGAATAATTGGAATGTGTTTTTGAAATGGCTCTCATTTATAAACTTGACTACCTCCTTAAACTGGAGAAAAATTTTTCTAATTCAATAAATATTCAGGTTACATTCTAATTAGAGTTTCATACCATTTTTAAAAGGCATTTTGTGTGGTGTAGTATCTTTATAGCGAAATGATATTGTCACTATTTTTTAAATGAGGAAGGAACTGTGTGATTAGATCAGCCACTTTCTCGATCTTAACTGCCAAATAAGTTGAAAGAGACTAATTTGTATTTCTGAAAAATGTAACCCCATAAGAGTATTATGTTAAACTAGTTACGGGTGTATGGTAAGGACGGGATCATATTTTTATTTGAATTAATATCCAATTGTTTTCTCTTAGTATGTATGTGGCCTCCGTAGTGGCACTTATTGTCAGTTTAACTATTGTAAATTTGCTGCGTGCATCTATGCATGCGCACACATCACGCACCACACACTTGAAATATGAAACCCTTCTTGATCATGTAGTTTCATGTTGGAATTAAACATAAATGTCACGCACTAATGTAAGTCTAGTGAAGCATGTGGGAATGGCCTGTGTCTGGAGAGTGCTCTTAGGCTGGTTAGGTTGTTTATGAATACGATTGGTTGGCTAATATTCACCTATTACATGTTAGTATTTCTTAATGAGGTGTACTCAATGTAGTGCCGTTTTTGCTAAAATTTCCTTTTGGATTTTTTGGAAGGTTTAATGATGTGCTCCACTTCACATTTTATCCAGTGTAAACTGGAAAGTGAATGTGCTCAAAAGTCAAATTAGGACGGATTGTAGACATTGGAAGGAGCACCATTTTGCCCTTGGAAATAGACTTCTAACAGAATAAGCTGGATATGCTTCTGGTTTATCGCCTCAGGGGAGTAAAGTGTAAGATAATCCTCCCATTCTCATCTAAAGAGGGTGGAAGAATGACTTGAGGAACGAGTTCTACTGATGCTTAAGGGAATCTCAGAGAATTTTTTTAGCAATAGCCAGTATTTTCAGTTCATACCTAGAGAGAAAAAGCACTGAAATTAAATATTGCTTGAGGTAGAAGGGAATGTATTAGTCTGCTGGGGCCGCCAGAACAAAATGCGGCAGGCCAAGTGGTTTAAACAATGTAACTTTATTTTCTCAACAGTTCTGGATGCTGGAAATCCAAGATCAATAGTGTCTGTAGGTTTGGTTTTCCTCTGAGTCCTCGTTGTTTGGCTTGTAGATGGTTGCCCTGCTGTATCGTCACATGTCCTTTTCTCTGTGAGCAGATCCCTGAGCTCAAGGACACCAGTTCTATTGGATTCCGGCCCCACCTTTATGACCTTAATTACTTCTTTAAAGTCCTTTCTCCAGAGGCAGTGACATCGGGAGTTGGGGCTTTGACATATGAATTTTGAGGAGACACAGTTCAGTCCATAACAGGGAAAGCAAAGAAATCCACAATAAGTAATTTTAGTCAAATAGAATGTGATTCTCAAACTTTAGCAGGCATCAGAATCATCTGGAAGGCTTGTTAACATTGCTGGGTCCCACTCGGAGAGTTTCTGATTTAATGGATCTGGAATGGGTGTGAGAATTTGCCTTTCTAACAGGCTCCAAGGTCTGCTGATGATGCTGGACTTGGGGACCATACTTCGAGAAGCACTGATGTCATATTTCCTGTTTGGATTGAGGGAAGTTGCACAAGAATGCCCCGGAAATAAGGGGAAAAACCCAGAGCGATGTGAGTGATGAGACGGACTGCAGTGGGAAGTAGAAGACTCAGTAGGAATGTTGAGGAACTGTTGGCTGTGCTTACTGACCGTTGTGTTCACTCTCAATTTGAAGAGTTAGACATTGGATTGGAGGTTGAAAGCAAGCACTTCTGTTGTCTGTTATGGGAGGAAGACTGACTCTAGACTTTGTTAATAAGGAATTTAGTTCCCAGAATATTTGTCACATCCTTCAAATCTTTGCTGAAATGTTCCTTTCTTGGTGAGGCATTCCCTGACCATCCTATTCACTTGCATCTATGAATTTGAAGACTATCCCAAGAAGAGAGGGCAAAGGCAGAGGCTCCGTCATATCAACTAAATAGAGTGGTGCCGGAAGCTCACAATTTAATGTTTACATAGTTTAAACAATCTCTTTTGGGTTAAAGTGTAGGCACTGAGTCAAATTGTATTGTGCTCCAAAAGTTCATTTTTGTTGAGGTAGAACTTGAAACAGATTTTCTCATAGAAATAAAACTATGAGCAATTGGTCAACAAAATTCTAAAATGAAGCTAACTAGTACTGCTAGCCTGGAATCTGGGAGTCCTCATTACATTAACACAGGGTAGCAGGTGAGAGGGAGAGAGGCCAAGGTCTCTTCCCTCATCCAGTCTCAGATGGACCGAAAGAGAAGATAAGTTTTCTGGGTGAACATAAAGCTGTGGATTAGATGCTCCAAAATAGCCCAGTCTTTCTTTTTCAAAAACTGCTTTTCTCTTGGTGTGGCTGATTTTAACTGGGTATTGAACAATCCTAATTCAGATCATAGTCATGCATGTGTGAATGACCTAATTTCCCTCCTCCTTAGCATCCTTATTTTATTTTAGGAAGTGTATAGACGTGTGTATGTTATCTGTATATGTGTGTAATTATATATGAATATATATGAAATCATGAATTCATACTGATACTTCCCATTTCAGTCCAGCCCACAGGGTTCTTCTTTGCCTTCCCCCATTCCATTTGTTGTCTCTCTACTTCCACAGTGAGAACTGGAGCTTCCAGCATTAATACTTTTAATTCTTTGCTCGGTCCTATAGTACATATGATATAGTTTGAGAACTTCTACATCCATGCCACTATGAAAAACAAAGATACTAAGAGAAATTTAAGATTCATTACACTCCTTCCCCCCCCCCCCAACTAAGTCTATGTAGTAAAAAACTAGCGTGTCTAAAATTTGCTTGTGTTAGGTTCTCCCCAACCCCCTTTTCTGAGTGTTCCTTTTATTCGTTTGAAGTACAGTTGGGTTCATTTACTTACGTTGTATCCAGGTTTAGCCCTCCCTCCAACACTTTTTGTGTCAATTTTATATTTTGAATAAGTAGAATGTTAACGTGCTTCTGGAGTCAAAACTACACGTAAAAAATGTTATGTGTCACTTATGGAGGAGAATGTGTTCTGAGAAATCTGTCATTAGGTATTTTGTTGCTGTGTGAACATTGTAGAGTGTACTTACACAAACCTACATGGTGTAGCCTACTGCACACCCAGGCTACATGATGCTAATCTTAGGGGACCACCATCGTATGTGTGGCCTGCCATTTACCAAAGCGTTGTTAGTCAGCACATGACTGTACTGGAATTGTCAGTCCTTTCCTCTTCCCTTCTGTCCTCCCACCACTGCTCCTTTTGCAAGTAACCAATTTTCTTGTTTTCTGGTTTATTCTTTCTGTGTTTCTTTTCCCCCTAGTAAGCAGATATATATATTATTTCCTCTTTCTTACACAAAAAGTGGTGTGTGTTTTGCACTCTGCTTTTTTCCGTCCTTGATATATCCTACAAATCCCTCCATATTGGCTTGTAGACATCTTCCATATTCTTTTTTATAGCTGCGTGGTATTCTGTATGAGCTATTCTTTATGCAAACACTCTCCAGTATTTGGACATTTAGGTAGTTTCCAGCATTTTGAAGTTAGAAATAATGCTGCGCTGAATAACTTTGTGCATATGTATTTTCATATTGTTAAGATCTATCTTCAAAGTACAGTTGTGCTCCACTTAATGACGGGATATGTTGTGAGAAGTGTGTTGTTAGACCATTTTGTCTTTGTATGAACACCATAGAGTGTATTTACACAAACCTACATGGTATAACCTACTACACACCTAGGCTACATGGTGCGAATCTTATGGGACCATCTTCATATATCCGCTCTGCTGTTGACTGAAACATCGTTATGCAATGCATGACTATACATTCCTGGAAGTGAGATTGCCAAGATAAAGGGTAAATTAATAGTAGTTTTATTAGCTGTTGTTGGATTCCTTTCCATAGGGATATGCCATGTTCTTGTTATCTATGGCTGCTTTATAGACCACCCCAAATTTAATTGTGTGAAGTAGTCCGGTTATGTATACTCCTTGATTCTCAGTCAGAAATTTGGGTGAAGGAGAGTGGGGTGGCTTGTCTCTCTCCTCTACAGTGTCTGGAGCTTCCACTGGGGAGTCTCATGGCTGGGGAGTGGCTAGAACTGTTAGGGGCTATAGTTACACAGCAGCTTCTTCACTCATAACTGGTGCCTGACTGAGATGACTGAACTTGGGCTCATTTTGGACTCTCAGCCAGAAATATGGTCTCTCATTGTATCTTGGGCTTCTTCACAGGAATGGCAGCCTGGGTTCTGAGAGAGCAGATGAGGAGAGTGGGCATTCCACCACCTTTTATAACCTAGCTTCAAGTCCCGCAGTGGTGTTCCTGTGGTACTCTGTTGGGAGAAGCAGTCACAGTTCTGCCCAGATTTAAGGGTAGGACGTTGACCCCAGCTCTCCATGGGACTAGTGTCAAAAAATTTGCAGCTCTGTTTTAAAACTGCCACATGACATTTTGCATACATTGATGTTGAACTGATTGTTTCCCCAAAGCCTCACTAAACAGTACATTTTCCAGCTTTTGAATTTTTGATGTGTTTGGTGAGAGATGGTGTTTCACCATAGTTTTAATTTGCATTTCTCTTATGAGTGATGTTGAATATCTTTCCTCTTTTTTACGGACTATTTTTGTATTTTTGTGAATAATCTGTGACTTTTGCTCATTTTTCTGTATTTCTCTGGTCTTGTTTCCTTCAACTTAAGAAATTTCTTTAATATGTTAGAGAAAGTAGCCCTTTTTCTATGATGTCATTAGTACTTTTTCCACATTTATTATCTATATCTTGACTTTGCTTATGTTGTGTTTTACCTTGTAGAAGTTTAATTTTGTGGTCAAATTTATCAATCTTATTTAATGCCTCTGAATTTTAAGTCGTAGGAAGAAAACCTTTCCTTACATTCCAGTTACAGAGGGATTCACTTGTGTTTTCTTCTAGTTTTTGCATGCTTTCATTTCTTTGATCCACTTGGAATTTATTCTTATAAATTACAAGAATTTATAAAAGGAGTGGGTAGATCTTGTTTTATCTACGTCTAAATAACTGTTTGAGTGTCCCAGCACAACTTAGGAAAAGGCCCGTCTTTGCTTTCTTTCCCTCTCAAGCAACTTGAGTTACTCCCATCATCATAAGCAGCTGGGCCCTTGGTGTGGGGAGGTTCTGTATCCACAGATTCAACCAGCCATGGATTGATAGACCTGTGATGCTTGTGCCTGTAGTGAACATGTATGGACTTTTTTTTTCTTGTCATTATTCCCTAAACAATACAGTATAGCAACTATTTACGTAGCATTCACATTTTATTAGGTATTATAATTAATCCAGAGATGATTTTTTAAAGTATACGGGAGGATGTAAGTAGGCTGTGTTCAAATGCTGTGCCATTTTATATATGGGACTTAAGCATCTTCAAATTATGATGTCCACAGGGCGTCCTAGAACCAATCCCCCAGGGATACCGAGGGACAACTGTACTAATTTCAGTATGTGGTTGGGTCTATTTCTGGACTTTCTATTCTAGTCCATTCGTGTTTCCATGTATCAGCACCACACTCTTTTATTCATAGGGGCTTTCCAGTATGCTTTAATATCTGGTAGGACTAATCTCCCCATCATAGCTCTTCCTTTTGCTCTGGTTTCCTGGCTATTCTTGTGTGTTTATTTTTCCATATAAACTTTAGCATTGGCTTGTCTGGTTCCAGAAAAAGCTTGTTTTCATTTAGATTACATTACATTTACAAATTGACTTAGGGAAAAGTAACATCTTCATGATGTTGAGATATTCTAATCTTGAACAAAAAATGTCTCTCCATTTGTTCAAGTCTGCATTGTCGTCTTTCAGGAGTGTTTTACAGGCTTTTTATATAGATTTCGAACATTTCTTGTTAAGTTTATTCCTAAGTATTTTTAACCTTTTTTGGTGATGGAGTTTTCCATTACATCTTCTAATTGGTGATTAATTGTGTCTATGAAGGCCATTGATTTTTGCGTGTTAATTTTAATCCTCATACCCTACTCAATTGTTTCATTGTTAGTTTTCATTGATTCTCTTAGTTCTGGAGTCTAGGGTTTTCCAGGTATATTATCATGTTATCTATAAAGAATGTTTTGTTTTCTTTTCCAGTTCTTCTATCTCTAATTGTTTTCTTTTGTTTAATTCATTGGCTGATAGCTTCAGAATGATTTTAAATAGTAGTGGACGTGGTGGACATTTTTTCCTTGTTTTTGACCTTATATTGAATGCCCCTAGTATTTCCCCATTAATTAACTGACTTTAGGGTTGAGATTATATATATATCACACATACATAATTTTTCACGTGAAGTATCCATTCATTCCTGTTTACTAATACCTTTTCTAATACTGGACCCTACTTGCATTCCTCATATAAATATCACTTTATCATGGTGTATTTTTTCCTTAATATAATATTGGAGTCTGTTTATCAGTGTTAGACTTGCTTCATAAGAAACTTGAAAGTTTTCTTCTGTTTTCTGTTCTCTGCAGCAATTTATGTAGCATTTGGACTCTGGTCTCTGAAGATTTGGTAGAATTCCTCCATGAAACTCTCTGGACCTGGTGCTCTTTTGTGGAGGTTTTTCTTTGGAGATGTTCTCTATTTCTTTTTCTCTGCTGTAGTCAGTTTTGGTAAGCTGTATTTTCTTAAGAAATTATCCATTTCATGTAGATTTTAAGACTTATTTACATAAGAGGTCTTCAGTCTGTTTTTTAAAATTTCCTCTGCATAAATAGTTGTTTCCTCTTTCGTCATTTTATTTAGTATATTTGTGCATTGTGTCCGCTTTACCAACATGTACATTGTTTTTTAACCATGTTCCCACCTTTGTCTTAGTTCTACAGTTGAATATATTAAATGTTCACCATTAGTCCTTTTGCTAAAGCTTCCCTAGTTATCTCTTGGCTAGATGAAGTTCATCTAATAGTAAATTCTTTAGGAAGGGCATATGTGTATAGTAGTTTTTCTTGAATCCTGAGTTTTTCTTGTACATTCAAAATTTTTTCTCTTTCTGTGGACAGTATTTGAAGGAAAGCTTGGCTCCCACATTCTTAAATTTCTTAAAATGCTGCTCCACTCTTGTCTTTTTTCTTTTGTATATTGCTTTTGAAATCTAATTTTATTCTTTTTTAAAGAAATGTGATTTTTTTGCTCTGAGGATTTTTCCCTTTGTCTTTAAACTCTAGTCTTTTTACTAAGACATGTCTTGAAGGAGATTATTCTAGGTCACATTTCCCAGGTATACAGTAGACCCTTTCAATATAGTATGCTGGTTTAGATTTTCTTTTTATTTCTGAAAGATTTCTTGAACTATAGTTTTAAATATTAATTCTGTTCCATTGTTTTCTTAAAAGACTCCAATTATACAATGTTGGATCTCTTGCATGTCTTATATTTCAGCGTTTTTCTTCTGACTCTTTTGACTCATTTCTTTATCTCATTTTTATTCTCTTACTTTCCTGCCTTTCTTCAGTGTCTCTTACTAGATTTTCACTCAAATCCATTCTCCCTTGAGCATTTTGTAATTTATTCTTAATTTCAGAAATGGTTTTGTCTTTTTCTTTCATTCCTTCTCTGAGATTGATCAGTTCTTACTGCATTTCTTTCTGGATTTTTGTTCGTTTCTGTTTTTAGTTTTTGAATTCTTGGTTCTAAGTGATTTTTGGTTTTGTTTTTAATATCTTCAAATACTTACTTGAAGGTATTTCATCAATTTGAAATATTGCTTTACAGTTTTTTAATGTTTCCCCCTTTTTTGGTGTGTGGTGTTGTTTTGTGGGGAGAATGTTCATCAGCGGAAGTGTTGTGATTTTCATTTTCTGTTTTCTTCTTCCATTAGCTCTGTATGGAATTGGTTTGATTTTTTTACCCCTATTCCTAGGCATTTTATGGACAGGGTTCTCAGTTTATAAATGCCCTATGTCAACATAGTGAAATACGTTTCTTTAATGGAGGATGGCAGTAGTGAAGGGGATTAGGCGGAAATTTGTGTCTTTTTCTTTTTGGTTTCTGCAGGCTCCTTAATTTTTCCTTCTATTCCTTCACTGCCATATTTCCATGGGCACCTCTCTTCACCACTGACCAGCTTCTTCCCCAGAAGCACTGCCTGTCTAAGCCTGCATTTCCATTGCTGTTACCTTTCACTCTCTTTCTGGATAGCTGATGGTGTGAACTGCCAGATTCCCGTGTTCAATATTTTGTCATTTGCTGTTGGACTTTCTTTTTCTGTGGGTGGTTTTGTCTGTGCTTCATGTGTCCCCTGGTCCTGTCTTCTCTTTTTCTTAACGTCTCTTAAGCTTCCGCTCTCCTGTGCTCTGCACCCACAGGCTTGTAGAGGCAATAGGAGTTCAGTTGGGTTTTGGTGCTTATTTCTGTACTTACAGGTAATTTGAAATTTATGATATTCTGTCTTTTAGTAATACTGGAAGTCACATGTGGTTCTATTTGCATTCTTTATGATTTTATATTTTGGGGGAAGAGAGGTTGGGATATAGGTTGCTGCCATTATCCTCTTGCCTCAGAGGAGCTTTTTAAAAATTAAGATTCTTAGATCCTGTCCTGGAGACTCTGATTCTGTTGGTGTGGAGGGAGGCCTAAAACTCTATTTTTTTAAAGCTCTTTAGATTATTTGGGATCAGAGCTTGTTTTGGGAACGGCTTGCCTTAGACCAGGGGTTAGCAAACTTTTTCTGTAAAGGGTCAGATATTAACTATTTTAGGCTTTCAAGAGCACTTACAGTCTTTGTTGCATATTCTTTTTTTTTTTTTTTTTTTCTTAACTCTTTAAAACTGTTTAAAAAACCATTCTTATCCTTAGGCCTTGGGAAAACAGGCTGTGGGCGATTTTGGCTAACCTCTGCCATAGAGCATCTTCAGATGCCTTTTTCTGATCTTGGCTTGAAAGTTAGTATAATGTTTACCTTTTTCTGAGTGCCTGAAACGAGGACTATCTTGAAGGCCTTAAAGCTTTGGATCTACTCAGGAGTATAAATCAAGATATGGGTTGAAGTACAAGTTAGAAAGCATGGAGGTAACAATATGAAATGGGAAATGTAGGTGTTACTGGTTAGCTGCTTCAACAACAAAAGAATTTATATGATTCTTGTAAAATACCTGATTTCACAAACTGCTGTACTTTAATGGGTGCCCAGCATATTGACCACCACAGTGTGTGCAAATATGTGAATGAGGAGCTCTTGGAGAATAAGTAAGTTGCAAATATCCCTCCAAAGTTATTTCTTTAATACCAAATTTATTTTGACTCTTTGCACAGCTGACATTGAGCTTTTCTGGCAGTGTACAGGTTCACTTGCTTCTTGAGGCAATTCTTGGTTTGTGTTAGTGAGACAGACGCAAAACAGCTTTCTATTTCCCGTGACCAGAGGGCATGTTCTTAGTCTTAGAGCTGTTACTATATTGTCTAAATGTATTGGAGAATGTACGTGAAATCTTACTGTATGTCTGACCATCTTTGCCATTTCTGATTCCCCAGCAGTAGTTTTAAACAGGCTTTACAGCATAAGTCTCACTTAAGGAGCAAAGAGATCATTTTGGAAGGGTAAGTAACATGAATAGCAGGATAGAGGTGAGAGGGAATAAGGCTTAATCAGCAGGCTTGTTAGTTGTTGAGCTGTCTGGGAATGTCACTCACTCACTGGTTCTTCTTTCTTCGTCCACCAAGAGAAAACGTGAAATAGAGGTCAAATGCCGACTTAAAAAAAAAAATGACCTTTTAAAACTTTTAGAGTCGCATCATTTAATCCTTCTGTGTTCCATGAAGGGAGTGATTTTCACTGTGGTTCACTATGGTTTGAAGCATGGGGTTTAAAAAGAAAGGCACTATGTTAGTCACCTTTATTTTTGGTCACAAGTCATCCTGTTTATCTTCATTATTCACTGATGCAGTCAATGTCTAAAAGTCTTTCACATAGACTCACTTTGTGTGGGAGGGAGGGGCCGTTAGGGATTAGTTATTTTGCTTAATGCAGTGTCCTTGACTCCACTGTTTTGGAGATTTTCATTTTCTTGTCTAATAAGAAAAATGGACAAAAGAGGTCCAGTTTCGTTTCCTCTCCTCGCACCATGGTCCATTTTTCATGGAAGCCAGAATACTCTTAAAGCACCAATCGGACCATATCACATTATAATTAATATTCAGACTCCTTGTTGTGGCCTTCAAGGACCTCAATATCTGGCCCTTTCCAGCTCTTTCCCGATTTATCCCCTGCTGATCTCTGCCTCGTGCACGGTGCACTAGCTGCACTGGCCTTCTTCCTATCTCTTTTGGACATTTCAACCTTGTTCCTACTTTAGGACCTTTCCTCTTCCCTCCACCAGGAATGCCTTTCTCCACATCTTCTTGAGGCTGCTTCCTTGGCATTGTTGACAAATACTCTTCTTCCTCACTACAATAGTGGCCCTCCCTTGCACACTGTCCTTTCAAGTATTTATCATTCTTAGAAAATAGATGGAGGAGACAGATAATTAGTTAATTGAAGATTCATTAGGGCAGTAGCACGGTCATGTTCACCACTGAGTTCTGGGTTCCTAAAATGTTGCCTAGCACACAGTAGACACTCATTTTGAGGAATGAATGGAAGTTTTTGCCAGGGTGTCTGATTTTGATTTCAATTATAATCTCTGTCATTATTGATAAAATATGCACAATGGTGTAACCCCTTACCCCACTCCATTTCTCTCGGTGGGAGTTAAGGGCTGATTCAGCTGAGCTTGGAAATATACCTGATGGTACCTGTAACCTGCTCTGCCCATCTGTGATCCGTGGGTTGTAGGAGTGAAGTCTTTTAGAGGAACGTTTCATCATTAAGGGTAAGCACATAATAGTGCCTCGGTCACTACAGCTGGGAAAGTTGTCTGTCATCAGTTTACCCTTTTAAGATAAATCTTCAGTGTTCAGTTCATGAATTAGCTAATGAGGAGTTGCATTTGCCTGGACTTTTGTTTGATTGCCGGAAAAACAGGAGGATGGTTTTTGGTTTTATTTTAAATAGGAGGATGGTTTTTGTGCCTTCCCATAAGAGCATCTGAATTTAGATTTCTGTGAAAGTGAGTTCCTCCTGACCTCGCCTTAACCGTTGACCACACGCAAAGGGAGTTCTTCTCTTGTGCTGTCAGCCTGACACCAGCCCCACCTGCACGCCCCAGTGAATCAAGTGCTTCTAAAATGGCCAAGCTTCCTCAGTATCAAAGACCTATTCAGGCAAATCATGCTTTTCCTTAATTAGCTTCTTCAGGAAACTTTAAAGATCCACCACTGCCTCCCCTATTTACATTAATAAAGCCTTAATACAGGCAGGCTTAGGTTGACTTTGTGGTGAACTAGATAAAACCCCTAGATTTTTTTGAAGATTTCTCCATTCTGTACTCATATATATGGCTATTTCCTTAAGAAATCTAAACGCAGGATTTAGTATTTGTAAAATTTCATATTGTGCCCTTTTTGTCCCAGTCATCGAGCCATCTGCTTCTGGTCTATGAGATCTCCCCTCATTGTGGCATTTGAAAATTGTGTCTCTTTTATGCTTTCCTTTGGATTTTTGAAAACGATGAACAGGATGAACATATCATTTAATCAATAGTCTACTGCTGGTAGAATTATCAATAGCCACACCTGATTTTCTGGCACTGCAGAGGAGGAGAAGCGAACACTGGTGCAGCTTGGTACCGGGAGAAATAAGCACGGGCAAAGAGTTGAAGGAACTGGTTCATGTATTTTCAAGGAAGTATACGTAGTAGTACTTGCAGTGCAGCTTTCCTCTGGAGATAGTAGAGGAGGATGCAGAGAGTGGGCATTTGTTGTGTGGCATTGCCAGCCTTAAAATGAGTAAACCGTAAGTTTCATTATAAGCTTCGTCCTGTGTTCTTCCTTTTAAAGTATGGTGAATCAGATCTCGCCACTAGTGAGAGGAGGAGAATATTTGAAGGACAAATTAATCTCAGTTGGAAACTATTCCTTAAAATGTTCATTAGTGTGCTTGAAAGATTTGGGGAGGGTATAATCACTGCCTCCCACTTTCCAGCACATGGTTGAAATTAGACCCCTGTGGATAAATCTCTCAAAAAGGCTGAGCGCTGGATTGGAGTCCCTCAGAGCTGGGCCCTGGGTCCGTGAAGAATAGGAGGTGTTTAATATCCCGCAGGGTCTGTATTCAGTATCATCTGGCATGATAAAGAAAGCTGCTATCTTCTGGTCCTTGTGTTGCTTTCCGGGCGCTATGGGATATACCAAGTAGTTGTTAATATTCATAATTGTGAAATACTTTTCAGAATGGCACTGTGATTGTTTTTGATTTTTTTTGGTGGTGGTGGTTTTTTGTTTTTGAGAGAGTGACTTCTGAAATTTTTTTCGATCCATAATGGATACTAGTTTCTACAGAGTTTCTTCTAAGGAGAGAACATGATTCGAAACACACTTTTTTCCGTTGTGTTCTATAATCATCATCATCATCATCATCATCATCATCATCATCATAAATGGCTGCTTTGTAATCTGGGAATTACAATTGTTTTAAAAGTGAATTTTTAAAGATAATTATCTTGAAAGAATCTGGAAGCCAGGAAGTTTTGTTTTGTTTTATGCGAATGTGGCAACAGCTATAAAATGAATAAGCCACAGCTATTTGCAATTTTTATACCCTTAGTTAAGTAAAAGTGGTGTCTTCTCTTAGAGAAGACTTTGTATTCCCCAAACTTTGCATACCACTTTGTTGTCCTTTTAATGTAAATAATGTCTGTCTACATAACCACAACAGTAGAAACAGGCCTCATTTAAAAATTGAAATATGGTAAATGCTTTTTTTTCAGACCTTTTCTAGGAGAGCATTATAATTTGTAAATGAGTGTCCCAAGTCATACGCAGTTATATCTGACGCTGCTGCACGAAAGTCTAACAAAATACATCACCAGTAATTCTTCCAGCCATCAGCTGGATAAACCTTTTCTGTAATTCTTTTGCAATAGCTTATTGTGGTTCTGCGCATCCAAGGTGAATTCAGAAGTATTTATTATTGAACGTAAATGGAAAACCTTTGGTTTTATCCCTTTAATCTGTTCTTTCCAGAACCTCCTAGGAGCTCCGTCAGTGGGGGAGAGGAGATTGGGAGCTTCTCCATCACTGCCCTTCTTTCCCTGTCCCCATCGTCCACGCCCGGCTTGGATTTTGTGTTTTACATATTAGACACCCGCAAGCAGTGGGTTCGGCTGCCTTAAAAGTTAATGCCTATCTACTCATATACCCCTTTCCTCCAGTGAGGAACGTTTGAGGACGAATCTCTGAGAGAGTGAAAATACTTCTTCTGCCCTAAATAGATTTATTTGTTAAGTGTTCTTTAAGTAACACTATTTTCTGAGAACCTTTTACCATTTTTTTTTTTTAAATAAATTATACCTAGAAATAAGTCCTGGCTAGATAGGGCTTTAAGGTTAAAGCAGTGTCTCCCCCTAAAAGATAAACAGCACTCCCACCGCTGTAATTGTGCGAGTCTGGGGCAGCCTCAAAAGAACCCTTTTCTTACATGTGCTAACATGCTAACTCATGATTGAATCGTGTGAAATATTTGGATGATCAGGAACTTGAATTATGGGGTCACTTTTCTAAAAACGTAGTAAAAGCACTTCATTGCTTCAGTTGTAAGGTATGTAACAGCAGTATTGGGGAGGGTGCAAATTTTATATTTGTGTGTGTTTTCTAGCATTATAGTAAAATAGTACCGTTCGTTCATTTAGCAGACATTTAAGTGCCTACCTTGTACCAGACCACATACTCCACTCCAGGTCATTGTTAATACTACAGAGGAACACAGATATTCTCAAAGTTGAGAATAATATCTTTCAAAGAATAAGTAATAATGCTGCCTTCGGAATACAAGTATGTCATTCTTCAGAATAGATGAATATTGTGACTCTTAATGAGATAAAGTGACGTATATGTAATGTGATTCCCTCTATGCTATTACGTATGTGTCTTAATTGTGAAAAGCATGGCCATAAGCTTAATTGCCAGCACAAATTGAGGTTTTCTATCCTATTTTTAATGAAGAATTCTCTTCTTGATTGTAAACCGGACAGCACCTTTTCCTTTTATTAGCCGCTTTGTATTTTCATAGTGTAATATAAAGCTGTTCACTGAAAATTCCTGATCTCTTAAACATAGGATCCTTCAGAGTTAAAATTCCCAGAGAATTTCAGTGACAGCTTAATTATATGTGCTGACTTTCCAAATCGATGGGCATCTCAGAGAGATCAGGTACTGGGCAGAGTGGGGAGGAGTGAACCACGCAGTCTGTGTGTGAACTCCAGCTCTGCCCTTAATAGCTTCGTGACCTTGGACAAATTACTTAACCTACTTCGCTTCAGTTTCCTCAACTGTGAAATGGGAAGTAATAATACCAGTCTCATAGGGCCATAGGAAACTAAAACACTGTGTAAATGTTAGTTATTAATTATTGTTACCATTGTCGTCATAATCTTCCAGCTTACATAAAACTGATAGCACAGTGCTCTCTCTATATAGTATTCAAAATTGGGTGGTTTTTCTTTTGCATCTTACAACAAGCCGAAGAGGTAGTACTCTGAGGTGTGTTTGCTATCGTAGGCATAATCTCAAAGAATTTGCTTTTAATGCTACCTTGTGGCCAAAGGTGTCCACATTTAACCATCTTTGTCTTCTTCCAAATGTTTACTTACGTTTTCTGGCCAATTCCAGAAGGCTCTAGTAAGACACACTTGTATGAGTTCAATGCCCACTTTTTTCCTGCCTCTTACCAAACTATGAATAACCAAAGGTTAAAAAATAATCAACTGATGTATACTTAGCACAATTGTAATTAATTGTATAATTAGTAGTTTCATATATATATCTCCTCCAGAAAAATATAAGTTCTGAGGAGACAGGGAGATTCTGTCTTGTTCCTCACTGTATCCCTAACACCTAGCACTCAGATACACTTTGAATGAGGAAACCACGTTTGAATGTTCTTTTTGTGCTAATGTCAGTAAGGGATTACACTGCATAATGACATTTCAGTCAACTATAGACAGCATACACAATGGTGGTCACTTAAGATTAGTACCATACAGCCTAGGTGTGTAGTAGGCTATACCATCTTGGTTTGTGTAAGTACACTCTATGATGTTCACACAATGATGTATTTCTCAGGACATATCCTTGTCGTTAAGTGACACATGACTGTACAAATAAATGTACATGAATGACGTTCGTCACCTCTTCTGAAACTTACAGGCTAGTTGAGGAGGTGTGCAATTTACAGATACGGCGTTAGAAAAACCCAGCTTTAAATGGTTGAGTAGATGAGAAACTAGCAGTAAGCTCTTACCTATTCTGTACCTCCTGATGATATTTTGAAGGGGATGATAGCCCAATGGTAGGCATGACAGCCACGTGCCACTGTTGTTATAGATGCTATATTCATATTATCTGCATTTCTTATTTACTTCATTTAAAAGTCCCCAGTCATGGCTGATATGTATATAACTATTGCCTCCCTTATCAAGGAGATGGGTATCCTTAAGCTGTGAATTAAAATTTGCCATAGTAAAGAACAAATTCCAGCTATCTCGGAGAAATGTTGGTTGCTTATGAAAGACACATTATGCAAGATGTCACATTCATTCTCTTTAATCCTCATGACAGCCTTGAGGGGTTGATGGCAACATATCTAATATTTATTCTGTAGGTATGATCTGTAATGCTTATCTATGACAAGGTATGATATTCAGTGTTTTAGAGGGAATAGGAGGGATGAATATATAGTAAGATTGGGAAGAAAAAGGAATTTAGCTACTGATTGGATATTGGGGAGAGAGTGAAAAATCAGAGATGCTTTTGAGCTTAAGTGGTCTATACTTTAACTGAAATAGGAAAGACTAGAACAGCTTTTCCTAAAGTATTCTGTGAAACACTGGTTCCAGGAGATATTAATAGGTGCTCCATGAAAAAAAGTAGTTAAAAATAAGTTTAGGAAATGCTGCATATAACATTTCCCTTTTGTAGATTCACAGATGCACAAGGCTATGAAAAGTCTCTGACTAAAGAAACCTATTTACTGTGCTGATCTCTGCACGTCATCGTTATGAACATACTGTGAATTAGCCCTCTCTAGGAGACCAGTTTGCAAAAGGCTGGTCTAGAATGATTTGGGGATTGGTAATAGGAGTGGAGTTTTTGGGTTTCAGGTTGAGGTTAGGACTGAAAACTAAATTACCATTACCATGAAAGTTTTGGAGATTTTGGAGATGAGAGAGAAATGAGACTTGGAAGTGTAATTTTGTAGATGAACTAAGTGGAAGCAAGAAACAAAACCTGGAAAAGAGAATACTGATATCCAGTTGTAATCCTGAACCCAAGACAATTGAATTGCGTATGGGTCTTTCAGGTAAAGGCATGCTTTTCACTACCTTGAGTATGTACTAGACTCTGTATGATCTGTAGTAGTCAGGATCTACCTGAGGAATACAGGTAATGTTTATAAATACAAATCTGGAGTTACAACTGAGTACTGGTGAGATAAGAGTAGAGACTCCCAGACTTTACTGGATGGGCATAGAGGCAGAAAGTGGACAGTTGGAGGCTGTCAGAGAGACAGAGAAGGAATGCTCAGAGAAATAGGTATAAAACGAGAAACTGCACATGGAAGGTAAGCGATGAGTGTTGCCCAGGCTAGGCAGCCATAGGTGTTAGATAAGAAAGGAGTGTATGATCATTGGACCCAATTCATCTATTTTATATGTGAAAAAAATGAGACTGAGGAAGGAGATAGAGTGATTTACTTAGGATTAAATGTTAGTGCAGCAGAGTCAGGATTAGAATCTTGTCCCTTCATTCTTGCCTCTTTGAACTCTAGAGATTTCAAAAAAGAAGAGGCTACTAATGTTGCTGTTGAGGGATGTCCTGTCAGGGGAATGAGGATTGCATCCCTTAGTAGATTTACTGTGGTAAAGAGTCTTAAGACTTGCAGGCTCTGAAGCCCAGTCCATGTATCTGCACTCTAATAATCTGTTTTTTGGGTCAGGCTTGTGTTATCAAAGCTCATGAGATTGATGTAAAAATTAGAATGTCAATTTATTAATTTACAGTAAAGAAAAAAAAACGTAACTGCCTTGGGAAACAGAATCTTAAGTCTTGGCTAGCATATTCTCTTCCCTGTAGATTTGCCACATGGGAAACCACATTATAATTAGAAGGTTGCGTAGTGAGTGTGTAGGCAGAACAAGTGGTATTATATGTTTGGAATGTGTGATGGAGTCAGGCTTTACTTAACCTCTCAAAAACCAGTTATCTCATTAGCATTTGGGGGTAATAATGGTACCTTTTTCATGGGGTGTTGGGAGGATTAAGTAGAATGACTTGTGTAGAGTGTACTGTAAATTGCTTAGCACATCCTCTTCTTAACTCTGATAACTGTATCAGTCTTATAATTCTTTACAGTTAGGATACAAATACTACTGGAATCTCACTGTGGCTTAGAATACTCTCTCTCCTAAACCCTGCTGGGATGAGAAAGCCCAGATTTTCTTTTTCTGTTCTAACCACCCTTTGCCTGTGCTTTTCATGGTTGACCAGCTCATTTCTGACTGTTGAATGTTTTTCCCCCATTAAGTTAAATTGATTCATTCAGTCTTGCTAATGTCAGGTCTCGAGCTCTGGGTTCCATTTTGTTCTTTTTAGGATGCTCATTTTGGGGGCTCTGCTCAATTGATTATATTAGGTTGAACTATATGAAATTGCTGGTATTCTACTAGTTTTCATCTACAAAAATGGCAGTGTCATATGGCTTACTCTAACATACTGATTTTAAAATTTAATTCCTCCCAGCAGTTCCTATTTCCAGAGCTGAGCCTGTTGACGATTTAGGAAGCCTCTCCTTTAAATGCAGAGGGCTGCACTGTGATATTTTTCCCTATGATCAGGTTCTGAGAAGGTTCTTCTGTTGTGTATGTGCCTGTGTCTTTGTGTAGTATGCCATTTTTCCTCTTTACATTTAGTCTGTTGGCTCAGGCCAGCACTGAACATAGGATTGATTATTTGTACTACCTTGATTGATAGTTTACATGGTACATTTTTTATTAAAATTATTAAGATTATTAAACCAAAGTGTGCTGCTCAGTATACATTCTGTTTATGATATCCTAGATCATAGACATTAGCTTTCAAATGTTCTCAGTTTTGGTAAGGATATTGTGGGTCAATACCAGAGTTGGCAAATATCTTCTCTTGCACTAGAATTTCAATGTAATGCTGATGGATCAAAGTCAGAATGCCTAACAATTGAAGAGAAATACTTCAGTTTTATTTTGTACAAATATCACCCAAACCATTTAGGAAAGAAAATAATCTGTAGACTACTCTGGCAAATTAGCTCATTTACCCCTCATGTTTTCTGGTTCTTGTTCACTTACAGTATGTGAATTCTGTGTGGTTATAATCATTGGGTAGCTGTATTTTTGTGCTTTTCCCCTCAATGTAGTGTCGAGAAGAGTTTTCCAGGTTGGTGTTTAGTTTTCTTCATTATTTTATTTAAGTCTCCAAGAATCTTCAGTAGTTAATCATCTAATTTTAATTGTGGGGAGAAAACCTTTTTCTCTGTTTGGGGTGTCACTCTACTGTTCTTTTTAAAGCAGACCAAACTAGTTTGTAGTTTGTAGATCAGCTGTTACAAAATTCTGGATGTGTGATACAGCTCTCTTGCTTTTTAATTCTTAAATACTATTAGGTGTCATATATAAGGACATCACATTCAAATATTTAATTAAATATCTTTAACACTGTGTATTATCTGCCTTCTATATCAGTAGGCTAACTTAAGTATTATGTAATGGATGCTGGATATGACAGTTCATTGAAAACTAATTAAAAATGTGTTACTGCTAATTATAACAAACAGCTATAGTTTATTGAGTGCTTACTACTAAGTACCAGGCGCTACGACATTGGAATGATTTTAAGATATTTCATGTATTAATTCATTTAAACCTCTCAAATTATGAGGTAGATGGTGTTATCCCATTTTACAAATGAGGAAGCTGGAACACTGGATAAATTGCCCAAGGTCACTCAACCAGTACAGGAAAGTGCTAGAATGAAATCTAAGAAGTTATGCACCTGCCATCATCATAGTTAGGATTCGGTGGTGGGCCAGGCAACTTCTTGAGTGATGAACGAGTCTCTGCTTCTCTGGAATTGACCGTCTCTTTCCTTGGCACCCAGGAGGGGCCTTACTAAAGGACCACTGCTTGTCTTCAGTGCATTGCCGCACGTTCTCCAGTTCATTCCGGTTATCCAGTGTTCAGTAGTTTCTATGGCCAAGGTGATATTGCTCAGTGATCACTAGGAGATACAGAAATGAGCAAGAACATCCCGCCCTCAGAGCCTACAGTTTAATCAGGTAGAAAGAATTGTAGTACCTAGTGAATGTCTTACAGTGGCTCAAAAAGACTGCAGAAGTAGAAATAGACTAATTCCATGTCATGGGGTCAGTAGAGGGGGCATTTTGACTGTTCCTCGAGGGGGAAGTTAGTAGAAAGGCAAAGGGAATTGGCCAGCTTTTATTAGGGAAAACGACGGTAGGAGTGTTTTTTTGAAACTTCTCCAAAGAAAAAGGAGGCGGGGAGTCTGAGAGTGCTACTGAAACAAATGGATGAGAGGAGAGATGCCCAGTCGGTGCCTGACGCCCATGCTGAAGCTGTCACTGTCCATGTCTCTGTTGGAGACCTCCACAGAAGGGGGATGCTTCCAGCCTGGATACTGCCCACTGTCTGTCACTGTCTTGAAAGTACTCCTGCCTTCTGATCTCCTTCCTGCTTCCTTCATTTTACTTTCTGCGTTTGTTACGAAAGGAAAACATTCTGACCTTCTCAAAAGATGATGCAGTTTCTCATTAGTTTTATAAGATTATTTAAATCCTCTGTATTAAAAAATTATCAGAAGAATTAGGAAGTCAGGAGCTTTTGAAAACTGCGTATTTTCTCCATCTCAGTACTGTATTAACCTGAAGTTTTGGTTATGTTCTTTTTTTATGTGTGTGCCTGTTTGCTTTATTTCAATTTGCTATTCGGGGAGCTTGAGGATTTTAATTGCATTAATCTTTCACAATTTAAACTTTACTCTTATCCATTTTTATTCCAGTGAACAGTTAAGCAATTTATTAGCCTCTGTAAGAGCCATAAAAGGAATACAAGCTGTGGCCACTGACCTCAGGAAACTTAAGTTGTATTTGAAGAGAGAAACCTTTTAAGAAACCTCGCAGAGGTAACAAACTGATGTTTTTTAATCAAGGTATCAGCACTTTCCTGCGCTGCCTCCTTGTTTTCCTGTGCTCAGGTTTATCAGACTGTCAGTCACACCTCTGCGTTTTCAGCCCCTTCCCACCCCTGCCCCACTCTTCCTCAGTTTAGCTGTGCCCTAGACAGTGAAGCATTTCTTGAAGCCACATATGCATGTAACGTTTCGCTTCTCTAAACCTTTTGTAATACTCTCTGCAACATTTAATTGTATTTACTCGTATACTTGTCTTTCTCCCTCAGTTAGGCTGTAAACTTCGTGAAGAAAGAGCATTGGGTGTAGGGCTTGCTCAGATATGTTTGGGACTCATAGGAGCTTCAGAGATGAACAACAGATTTTGGAGGGACGGTGATAAGTTTAATATTGGTGAGTGAATTTGATTTGCTGCAAGATATTCCCATGGAGATATCTGCTAACAGGTTGAAAACTAGCCCTGGAACTTGATCAAGGCCTTAGATGTAGGTCATGATGTTGTATGAGTTGCCAAGAGAGAGCTTGTAGGAAAGAGAGGTCCGTGGACAGATCCTGGGGTAGTAACCTCATTTTAGGGTGTGGTACAGATTTAAGAAGCCAAGGAATGTAGGCTAAGGATGATTGCTTGGAGACCTGAGAGAAGTAGGTAATGTAATGGATAGGAGGGAAGAATACTGTCAAATGACACAAAAATATATAGGAGGATGAAGACTGAGAAGAAGCCTGAGATCATTAATCAGCACATAGAGACAACTCAGAAGTGTGAGGATGAATCCAGTTTGCCAGGGGTCAGAGGGAGAGTGGATGCTCAGGAAGACACATTGAGGATAGATCTTATTAACAGGTATGGTAAAAGGAGGGGGAAAAAGGATAACTTTTTTGGTTAACAAAATACAGGAGAGGCTTGTATTTGGCGGGGAGCAGGAGGAACAGCCTTTATGTGGTAGAATGTGTCTGAATGTTGGGTAGGCTAAGTGAAGGAACAAGTACGAAGTGGAGCCAGTGGCTTGCAGTGGCAGTTAAGGAAATAAGGTCTTGGAGTAGCTTGGGTAGAGATGAGAGTAATTGAGGAGACTTGGAATAGAAAGAGGAATATGCTAGGAAGTTAGAGATGTGTCAGTGGATCACATATGACAGAGAAAAATATGTTTCTAGTGGAACTGAGAACTCAGTTTTAAAAATTTTAGCCAGCATTGCTCAGCCAGATGTTATGTCTATTCACGGGTAGCTCGTTAACCAGATGGGCATAGTAGGAGGATAAAAGAGCAAGTGAGACAGAAGAGCAAAACTGGAGTCACGAACCATGGGGAAGTTAGCTTTTTTAGGGAGGCAAGTATGATCAGAAGGGGTCTTGACTGCCTTTGAGTCTGGAGGTGAGAATGTGTGCACAGGGTTCCGTGTAAGTAAAGAGAAATAAAGGGAAGTATGTAGTACCAGAGAGGAAATCTTGAAAAAAGAACAGTTCCAATGATGATGACTTCTAATGTGCTGCTCTACCCTTGAGTAGCAGCCACAGAGTACAAATCAAAGTCTCAGAATGAAGGTCAGGCACGCTGTGAATCCAGAGGGTTTGAAGGATCATCACCATGATGTGATTGAGTGGTTCCGGCTCAGCGCATCCCCTAATGTCCGTATTCTTTGCACTTTGTGAGTTAACTGTAAATCAGATTCTTGCCTAACATCCTCTTAAAACATAGCTTTCCTTATTTTTCAGCCAGATTCTTTAAATGTGTTGTAAAAGTGAGTATTGATTTACTGAGCTGTTCTTTAGTAACCACAGCTGGAAATTGCAGACCATCGTCTATCAAACTGTATAAAGAAAGAAAAAGAAGACAAAGAAATGGAAAAATGTCTTCTGCCCTTAGTTCTGTATTCAGTTGTTTAAATATTGGAATAAATAATCCTTGAAATCTAGAGTTTTTAATTAAGCAAACAGCTCATGTTGAATTCACAGATAAGAATTATGCCTCCGTAAATACTGCCAACTTTATTTTTGTGCGCTCGCTCAGGGATATAATGAGCATCCTGTTTCCTTAAGCATTTAAGTGTAGGTTCTTGTGAACTGACAGGATAGAAGCTCTTAAGAACTGAGTAGGCTGATAGAGCAGCTGGTGTGACATTCAAGTGTTCGTATTGCCTTTCTAGCTCCTGAACAGAAGGAAAAAAACACTGTTTTAATTTAGAAATCTCTTCCTTGACTGTAGCTGAAATTCTCAAAACCAGTGAGACTAAAAAATGAGAGAACATCTCGTTCTCCTACTTAACTGGAGATATAATATGTTCTTATATTTGGTGGTAAACTGCACAGGATTACATAAAATTAATTTTCCTTCTTTTTGAGCTTTTTGAAGGCTTATATTTTACTAGGAAACTATTGTTAGGATGAAAGTTCCTAAAATGCCTGAATGGAACAATCTAATAGGAGAAAAACCAAATATAGTTTATTTTGGAGGAGTGGTAGTTATCTCAATTATAGTTCTCTGTTAACTTTGCTAAAATTTAATACTTTAGGTGTTTAAAATCATTTTACATATGTTCAAAATGTAGCAATATGATTCTCCACATTTCTTACTTTGAATGAAGAAAATTATTTGCAATATTTGTGTAATATAAGGTTTTTAAGTAGAAAAATATCAATATACTTGGTATTAAAAATTAAAACAAAGTAACACTCATAGAATGTTTCTTAAATTTGGTCTGCTTTCAATTATTCATGCAAATTAGGAATAACCTAATAAAGAGCCATGAGTAATTCGCCTATATTTTGGTCAGGAAATTTTGGATTAAGGTGATAATCCAACAATTCGGTCCTTAGTCAAGGTTTAGGGCACACTTATTATTTGCAATAGTAGTTCTCCAGACCAGTAGCATTAGCATTACCATCACCTGAGAAGTTGTTAGAAATGTCAGTTCTTGTGCCTGTCCCAGATCTACTGCTCTGAAGTCTGTGGGTGGAGCCCAGTGATCTGTGGTTTAAGGAGCCCTTCAGGTGATGCTGAAGTTTGAGAACCACGGGTCTGTAGCATGCAGAATTAGTGTATAAATGATTTTAATAATCCAATATGTGACCCAGGACTTATAAATTTATCCTGATTGTGGTAAATACAGAGAGGTTGTGTTTTTTAACTCTGTAAATACAACCTTGCAAAATTAGGACAAGCTTTCAAGAGATACAGGTAATCATCAATGTGTGGGTTATAATTCCACCTGACTTGATGATAAAGCAAGAATATCTATGATGAACTTCAAGATATCTGTGTTTGGGATCATTCACATTAAAATTGTATCATGTGCTCTGCTCGATTAAGTACTTTGTTGGCTTAAACAAATAATGTGTGCTGGAAATGACAGTGATCAAAAGCAAGAGTAATTGTCTTACAGCCCCAGGGAGGGGGGTGAATCATCAATTTATGGAACCTGTTCTGCTTTGGGCTGACATATTTCTTTATAAACTAAAGGCTTTGGGGAATACGGGGCTGCGTTTTGGGCTAGGATAAGGAAACTGAGTGGTTTTATTCACACTTTCACTGAGCCAGACTGCTATAGTGTGGTTTCATCATTTTAATTGAATTGTGAAATTCTGAAATATGAGAGAAACAGAAAAATAAATAAACCTTGTAAATGCACATGCAAATAAATTTTTACTATTATCTGTAAACTGATCTGATGCTCGCTGACTAAAAACAGATGAAAACAATTATGGTCAGGATTACAGTGCCACCCAGCTCCTACCCACTGACTCCCTTGACAATTATTCAAGAAGAGGAACAAGCAGTGGAAAATGAGAACAAGCAGCCAGAGATGGCAGTGTGGTGGGAACAAGAGAGGAGCATCAGAGAAATGAAGGCAGCAGAACATTTCAAGAATGAGGGAGCGGTTAGCAGTAGCAAAGGTTGCTAGAAGGTCAAATAAGGGGGACTAAATGTGTCCATTAGATATGGGAACAACAGGGTTCTGTGGTCATCTTGAAGAGCAGCACAGGAGAAGCAGCTAGATTGAAATCAGTTGATCTGTGAGTTGGAGATAAAGTAGAAATAGAAAATTTCAGAGAGGATGGTAGCTAGACGTGGGATTGAGGATTTTCTTACCAAATGGCCTTTACTGGGTAAAATTTTTATTTCTTTATTATTTGGACCTAATTGCTAACTTTATTACTATTGATTTGGTATAATTTTAATTTAGCATGAGTAACCATAACAAATTATTTCTCCAGTAAATGTATCATTTCCTCTATGCTGTTTGAAATATTGAAAGTTGGTGTTACTGTTTTGCATAGCCTCAAGGATCTAGGAGCCTGGTTAAAAACCATTTCCATGTAGCAGTCATTGTGTAATTCACTTGAAAATCTGAGATATCTTTTATATTGTCTAAACGGATTTAAGGGAAAGTTAAGTTTATATATTTTCATACCTAGGTGGTTTGAAAACTCCTTGTATGTTATGACTCTGTTAATTCATTATACACCTAGCACATTATTTTAATCATAGAGTTAGGAGGTTTTGTTTTGCTCTGTTTGAATTGACATTGTTTACTATTGTAAAACCTGTTTTATAAATTGATTTTTAGCTTAAGGTTTCAAACATTTCTATTCAATAAACATTGAGCGCCTACTATCTTCCTGACAGTGCTGAGGGCTAAAAATAAATGGCACAGATCCTGCCTTGAGTTCACAGTTCATTGGGGAAGACAGAGGTAAACAAATCATTGCAGCTGCGTGATAAAAGTGACACTAGAAGAACAAATTGGTGCCTCCACTCTTCTAATCTGCCTATTTCCCACCCTGAGACATTTGCTAAAGTGGTCATGCTGAATTTATCACTGGCAGCAGCTGTAACTTTCCCTTCAAAGTATTGTACTTAGTCTCTGCCTCCGCAAGTCTGCTGGATCAGTAACTTACCGAGGGGAGTCCGACTAATTTTAGTCAACGCAGACACAGCGATGGTATTTATGAGTCCTTTGAGACTAATAAATCAGGCATTGTAGACAGTGCTTATTTTATGCTTTATCCATTCTGTAAAACTGAAATCCCCTTTTGTGAATATAATCTTATTTATATTTATAATTCTTTACTCACCTGATAGAAATTACAGTCGTGTACTGCATAACGACCTTTCGGTCAACCATGGGCATCTATGACGGTGGAAACCATAAGATTAGTACCATGTAGCCCAGGTGTGTGGGAGTCTGTACCATCTAGGTTTGTGTAAGTTCACTCTTGTGATGTTCGCACAACAACGCAATTGCCTAGCAACGTATTTCTCAGAATGTATCCCTGACATTAAGCAACACGTGACCGTGCTTTTCTAAACAAGCTTTATAATCTCTGTGGTCGTTTATGCAGTGTATGTTTTCTTTAAGCCGTGAGGTGAAAAATGTGAGTTCAGACTAACATTAAAATTGAGTTATCCTTGGTTCTTCAGAGTGGTTTAACAAAATAACTTGAATATAACAAAACTTTGTAAGAGAAACTCGCCACCGTTAATGATCTTGAGGTGTCTCCTTTTGACACGTATGGTATTAGACCATCTGCTCTTTCCGCCATTACTGTCAGATAGTAAATGCCAGTATTTCATATACAGTACATTTTTATCATTTCTTACTAAAAATTGTTTTAATTTTTGGAAGGCTAAATTTTTAGAGCGTGAATCAGGAATAAGGTGGTTATTTTTTTTCCTGCAGAAAGGTTGAAAGATCATAGTACCTCTTGCTCAAGCTCTGGCAGTCAAAGATGAAGAAGGTGTGAATAAGACTGAGGGTTACTGCCAGCATCTGGTGGGGTAGGGTGAGGCGAGCAGGGCAGGGCTGGCTTCCTTAATTGTTGAGACAGTGCTCACTGTCGGTAACATGTCCGGAGCAGCCACAGTGACAAACTGCTATAAAGACTAGTTAGTTATCCCTCTTCGCACACTTACTTGTCTACACAGGAAGTTGAATTAAGTTTTATGTTAAACTAAGAAAGTGGGGATTTCTTGAGAAGTGATCTTTTGTGAAAGGCTGCAGCCAAAAACTGTTTTTTAAGTTTTTTGTTCATCAGATGGTGCGTCTCACAGCGAGGTTGTCAGTATCCATTTTGAAGTGTAATACCGGTTATTTCCCTGGTAGTGGCCTCCTTAAAACCCAGACATTGTTAGGATTTTTCCCGTGATTTAGATGTTGGTCTTCTACTCTTCTTTTCAGTGATTTTTATGAATATTTAATGCTTGTTTTTCTTTATTATAAGCATCTTTATTCTTTTGGAAAGTAGATGATTATGAGTGGTTTCAGTGGCTTTAAAATGAGCAATTGAATTTGGTCTCCAACATCCCTTTCAGCTATTAAATTCTATGATTCTTTGCTTTGTAACCATTTTTTAACAGAATGATGACTTTTTAAAATTTGATTATGGTTAGTATTTTATTTTGATTTAGAAATTTTTAAATAAGTATTCTCTTATAGTGAATGAAAATAAGCTGTGTTATCTTTAGAGGATTTTTTTCCCCCAAAACCTCAGATCCATAGTTTGTGTTCCTGTAGAATAAGTCATGGATTAAGAACCTTTGTAAATACTAATTTTTTATTTTTAAAAGTTTGCTGAGACATGTAATTTAACTAGTAAATAGAAATTTGACTTAACACTTAAATTATTTCAGTATGTCAAATGAAAATCCAAGGACATTTCATTGAGCTATATCAGTATGGATACCTTTAGAGAACTGTTTGAATTTTCTTAGAAAAGAATATATGAAATCAAAAGTAACTTCATGCACTGAAGTAGTTACAAAATCTGTGAAACATTAGAAAATTGAAGAGTAAGATTTAGGACTATAATTTTTTCTGTTAGTTTTGAAATTTCATTCTGCATTGGGAATGATTTGAAAAATCAAGATTACTTGAGAATCTTTAACTAGTTGACTCAAAGGACATGTTAAGAGAGTAATGAAAGTTTAAATGAAAGGATTGGTTTCTAACAAATAAGTTCATTTTGATTTATAACCAGTTTAAATTTAGGGTTGAAATTAATCAAATGATTTTCCTAAGCTTATGACTATAATGAGCAGATCATCAAATTAAGTGGCATCTTTCATACATTATATACAAGAATAACTTTTCTTGTCTGGGGTATGTTGTCTTTGAAGTAATCTTGCCTAAAAGGAATCTTGATTTTTAAAAGCTAAGCAGGATCGGTGGAGAATGGAGTGCTGAACAGGAAGTCAGTTGTGTACATGTATAAAGCATACTTAGTGCATTAGGGCTGACGGTGTTACTTTTAAAATAGGAATGGGTTTTTAAAGATTAGGGTTGTCATGAAAAGGGCATGGGTTGTTTTCAGGTATTGAGCACTCTCCCATGTGTTCTATTATCATCTTGTTTGATCAGCTCCAGGGGTAGAGAGTTTTATCTAAGGAGGCACCCTTTATTAGTCAGGTTTCTCCAGAGAAACAATTCCTCCTTTCTTCACTTTCTGTTTTATTCAGGTCCTCAGTGGATTGGATGATATCCACCCCCATCCCATCCACAACTGGATTGAGAAGGGCAATCTGCCTTACTTAGTCTACCTATTCGAATGCTAATCTCATCCAGAAACACCCTCACAAGCACACCCAGAAATAATGTTTAGCCAAATATTTGAGCACTTTGTGATCCAGTCGGGCTGATATAAAATTGTTACAGACCCGTTCCAATTTTGGATAATTTATTGTTACAAGGTTCTGCCTTAGCCAAAAATCTACCTCTGTAACTTTCTTTCATTTCATTCTACTTGTGACCTCCAGTACTCCACAGAAAATATCTAGTCACCATTCTACACTATAAAATCTCAAATGCGAGAAGGTAGCTATCATGAAAAATTCCTACCCTGGACTAAATTCCTTCCAGTTCTTCAGTGAACTGGTTTCCTCACTCTTCAACGTTCTCTTTATTATTAACGATTTTACAGTATGTGTTTCATGATAATTCAGACCTGCAATGCAAAGTCTGGTGAGCCTGTTATCTGTAATACACACAGAAGCTGGTGCCTCTCTTTCATTCATCACTCTTTTTCATGCATTCAGTCATCATAGGCTTTATCTGTATAGCCGAGCTGCATTTGTGTTAGACTACCATCAGGATTCTCTTTTCCTCTAGGTTTAGACATCTTTAAACATTCCTTGTCTGAAGAGGCTTGGGGGGGTCTGCCACATCTGGTGAGGGAGGATATTATTCTCTGCAGAATGTATCTGCAAATGTTCTTAAATAACAATAAAAATAGCTAACATATATTTACCATTTACTGTCTGCCAGGCTAAGTTCAAATTGTTTTACATATATTAACACATTTAAGGATGTGTGCTGTTAGTATGTCTGTATTTTACCAATGAAGCTTTAACATTAGCAGTATGTTTGCCCAAGACAAAATAGAATTGTTTCTGTTACCTCCCTTTGTTAGATATTACACTCCTGTCCTTGCTGCCTGAGACAGCTTGAGAGTGGGAGGGAAAAGCAGTTACATCATGGTAATTAGCATCAAGTTAATGCATACCGAGCTTTGAGTAAACTGAACCTTTGTCTTTGAATTTACACGATTGCATTTTTCATATGTCAGATTTGTACAGTTATGTTTTTTGGAATGAAGTGTAGGAGATCAGACTTTTGTACCTAGTTAAATTTAGCCTCTCATTCCCACCTCTTTCTGGATCCCGATTCTGTCATCTCACATGTTTGCGGACTTACTGAGCTTCAAGTCATCTACAGATTGGAGAGACATTACTTCTGTTTTCACATCAATAACAAAAGTTTAGAAGAGTCAGGCATTAGGGACCCAATAATGCATTAAAAAACACCTTCTAGGTTGTTCCTCTTGGTCTAATGCACTTAGTTAAATTAGCATATATTTTCTATCTTGCCTGCAGGAATCTCATGTTACTATATAATAATCATCATTTTCAGAGCTCCATATTTCATCCAGTGCCATATTTCATCCCATAATTTAATTTCCCTATATTTCCTTCAGTTTTTCTCATATGTGATTTTGTTGTTATTGTTGAGTCTGGATAACATCCATACAGCTGTTCCATGATCTGTAAGTCAGGTGACCTTGTGAAGGAAGGAACTGAAATTGTATTATCATCAAAGCTGTCTCTTTATGAGCTTCACTCATTACTAGGACCTCACAGTCATCCTTTTGTCTTCTTTTGGGGCCCTACCCATTCACAGTAAAGCTTATGTGTCAGTTGGAATCCACCTTATTCTTCTTTGTGAAGACTGACTTTGCCCAACTCTAGTCTTAAACCACCTGTTTTCTTCCATAACCCCTTAAAGACTGCCAACGGTGCTTTGATCAGAGACATCATCTAGGGATTCTGGAATAAGTTATGTAGGCCAGGAGGCCCACATAGAGTAGCTATGTGTTTTCTTTAAAATCCTCCTCTTTTGAGGACTCAGCTTCCTCTTAACATTTCTTCTTAAATGTTTTAAAGGCGAGATCATATCTTTTAGAGAACAAAGAGAAGCAAAATGGATGTTCTACTTTCTGTTGTATCTCAATCCCAAACAGTGGGTCTCTCTCTTGATTGCCATGTTGTAGCTAACAAGTGAAAAGCAAAACTTTTTTGTTGTGCTTAGCATTTTTGTCAATCCACTAGTTAGGTCAATGGAAGAGTGAAGAGTCGGCAGATAGGAAAGTAGTGGAAGAGGCTGTAGATGATCCAGAAATAGACAACAACCTGGTTGCTGTATAATTTGTAGGTAAATAGTCCACTTTTGGAAAGTGGCTCATTTGCACGGGGTGCTTTTGCCTGGATTTCCCTTTCTTTAATCATATTCTCGTCAAAGGTCCTGTGGGTTGCAAAGTGATAGAAACTCCAACCCCAAAAGAAGTTTAGTGACAAATTACTGAAAAGATCAGAGATGGGACAGACTTTAGGCATTGATTGACCAAGGGGCTCAAATGATCCAGCACTAACAGGCACATCTCCTTTCCCCCTTCCTCTGTCTCTCCCTTTTAGATCTATTCGCGGGGGCTTTCCACATCTCAGATTTAAGTTTGTGAGAAGAAACAAGCCTCTGCCCCAGAGTCACAGCAGCAGCCTCGTTGCTGCATGTTGCCCTTTGAGTCACATGCACATTCTTGAACCTGTCATCGTTATGGCCAGGGCAGTGTCTGGATGTGGGAATGGACTACATTGAGAGTTGGGGAGGGCAGACCCCTAAACAAAAAGTAGGGCTATTGCTGAAAAATGGGGGAAGGGATGCTGAGGTGACAAATAACAAATATCCACTATAATGTCTCTTAAATTCTGATTTTATTATATAAATTGGTGTATTTGATATTGGCTGTTTTTTTGACCTACGGAGGCTTCCGTTTCAACCTAATAAACGTGAAGACTTAAAGTGGAGACAGTACAGTGGAAGGAGCCTGGCTTTTGAATCACAAGTTGAGATTCAAATTCCAGCTCTATTATGTGTAACTCTATTATGTATCCTTATTGTTGAGAAATTTAAGGGCACCTAGTAAATAACACCCTTCTCTCCTGCTTGAATTCTGTCAAGAGAAAAGACAAAGATTGGTATGTAGGAATAAAAATACTAGTTTTATTACTGACTAAAGCTGAAATGAAGGTTTGTTTTTTTGTGACAATAGTGAGGTTCTAATATTGAACCCAGAACTAAACAGTTATTTGCCCCCACCCTGGGCACTTTGAACAATAGGTTTTTTTTTTTGAACAATAGGTTTTTTAACCTGGGGATCTGCCCCTAATTAACTCAAACCAGAATGCATGAGTCCTGCAGACATCTGCCTTCCAAAAGAAGGCAGAGAGGTGAGGAAGTGACATACGTTTAGTTGCTCCTGGAAAAATCTGTCAGGCAGCTCATTTCACCTCAGTGGTAATGGGTGAGTTGGGAGCCAGAAGTTGTTAAGGAAAATTCCTCTTTGTGGAAACCAGAGGAATGATGACACACATGCCCCCAACACACAGACTTGTGAATCTTAATTATTTTCTCTTAAATTAATAATAATAATTTATTTTAGAGTTGCCATGATGGTTCAGATACCAACGTATTTTGGGTATGAAAACTCAGGGAGATTATCAAATAACCACCGTCTCCAGTTTTTGAAGTTGGGTTATTATAATAATTGATGTGTGATTAGGAGGAAGCCCACTTTGCCTAGGAGATGAGTAAAATTGGTAATAATTGGGCAAGCATAAGGATTTGTGAAATGGGAGGAAGCAGGCAATGAAAGAAAATGTCTTACAGAGTCCATAACTATCACATCCTTGCACATTTAACCCAGGCAAGCAAACTTCTCTACCAGCTGGTGTGGATTCGAAGTTTTCAGCCCATTCTCCTGTGCAGTGGTTCTCACAGTGCACTCCCTGGATACATGGCATCATATCACCTGAGAATTTGTTAGAAAAGCAAATTATGGAGCCCACCCTAATCCGACTGAAACTAAAACTCTGGAGATGGGGCCCTGCAATCTGTATTTTAACAGTACCCTAGGTGATTTTGATGGATACTGAACTGTGAGAACCACATACCATGTTTTGCAAACATCCCGATGACAGTTTCATAGCTGAAGATTAATTTCACTTGGCAGTAATCTTTTCTAGTTCCTAATCATTAAGCTTTTTATTTATGAAATGTGGGGCAGGATATTTGGGGGGAGAGAGAGGTTGAATAGGTAAAATAGAGTTTAGGCTTGAATGCCAAACAGGCATGAGCAATGGGATTGTATTTTCATCCTATAAATTTACATATAGGGGTCTGATGCCTACTTATAAAACTAAATGTAGCAGCAAAATGCAGAAGGGAATGGATGTAGGAGATACTAGAATGAGAGAACCTGCAGGGGTAGTGTTATAATTTGTTCAGGGGGACTTGAAGATCAGCAAGAAAAACGATAATGTAGAAGAGGATTTTCAAAGGAGGAATTAACTGAAGGGAAGAATTTAGTAACTGACTAAAGCTGGGGTGGATGGAATCAAAGATGATTTCCGATCTCAAGCCCAGGTGATTAGGATAATGGTGAGAGGGGGAGGGAGCTCTAATTAGGGAGTGAGAAGAATCCATTGTTGGGCATGTTAAAAACTTTGAGATGATTGTTTAAAGGATGTATATGGAGAAAGAAGAGTTGAACTCTCATCTTCTGGAAGTTTAGAGTAAGGAGAACTTGAAAGTATTGTCAGGAAAAATTAAAGTAATGCATCCATTCATTCCTCAAACATTTATTGAGTGTCTCCCATGTGCCTGGCACATTTCTAGGTTCTCAGGATATGATAATGGATAAAAACCTGTGCCCTGCCTTCAGAACTAATATTGTTGGTGGAGGGAGACAAAAAGATAACAAATAAATAAATGAACAAGATAATGGCAGATAATCCTAAGGGCTAGCAAAGAACATAAAAATAGAGTAACAGTAAAGAGTGACTAAGGGGTAGGGAATTTCTTATATAGCCAGTCAGGGGAGGACCTAAGGCGGTGACATGTGACAGAAATCGTGGTGGAAGATCGTTTTAGGAAGCCAAACTTTAAAGCCATCTTTAAATTTCTCAACAATGAGGATACATAACAGAGCTACACATGGCGTCACAGAGGGGCCAAGGAGAATTGCAAGAAAGTGTATTAGAAAGTTTGTTGTGCTTTTTGCCCTTTCAGGGGTTATTCTATATGAAACGTTTAGAGAAATAGGATTGTATGTTAGAAGAAACATGGACTTGGAGATATCCCAGCTCATTGGTTTCAGGCATTTGTTAGCTGTGCAAAAACAACTCAATTTCTCTGAAGCTTACTCTTCTCAGTAGAGTAAGGCATAATAACACCTCATGGGATTAAATTGTGGTGATTAAATGAGAGAATGAATTTAAAGCAACTAGTATAGTGCTTGGAACATAAGTGCTTAATGATAACTATTAATAACAGTCATACTGAATGGAACATAAAATTCAGTCATGTGAAATGCAGTTTCATTTAGTAATGGTGAGATCTAATGTGTTTTGATATACAATTTTATTTAGAAGTTATACTTTGATTTTTTTATCATGTAAAACATTTTAAAGGCATGAGATGACAATTAAATATTTTTTTATAATTCAATGGTATACTGTGATTAGCTACCTGATGACATTTAGAAAGTACACTTATATGCATAATACCCTAAGATGGATTTTATTAACTCTTAAATGTTTTCTTCTGCAGATATGTACATCTCATGCTTGATGTGAAGAAACTAGTCATGGGCCAAAGGTCAAGATACTTCTCTGGGAAATGCTGCTGATGCTGCTGTACAAAGTCATACAATGAGTGTGTGGTTTAAGAAAGATTTTGATATTTAGAAGATTTTCATCTTGGAAATATATCAAGTGAAAATTAGAGTCTTTTGGGAAACATTTTCCTCCTAATAAATTATACTTGTAATGGGCGACATGGCAAACAACTCAGTTGCATATGGTGGAGTAAAAAACTCTTTGAAGGAAGCTAATCATGATGGAGACTTTGGAATTACGCTCGCGGAGCTGCGGGCCCTCATGGAGCTCAGGTCTACAGATGCATTACGAAAAATACAGGAAAGCTATGGCGACGTCTATGGAATTTGCACCAGGTTGAAAACATCTCCCAATGAAGGTGGGTTTTATTACGTTCATTTTTAGTCCTTTGTGTGAGAGTTCAGTATATTTGGCTCATCATAAACATGTTTATATTGTCCTGGCTATTGTAGGATTATCCCATAATTTTAGTGACGTTAAAGATGAGTCAGCTCTCTGATTCAGTTGAAGTAACTTTAGATCAAGAAAATAATGTTGCAAATTAATTTATATCTTTTAGGTTGGTGGGAGGAAATATTTTGTACTGTTGGACATATTATTGCTGCTTGTTTACAATAGCAAGATTGTCTTTCCCCTCGAGCTATAGAGGATGGAACCCGGCTTGGTGGCCCTCAGGGGATTCAGTGGAAATACACTCGGCTCAGGATCCTTCATTTCGCCACCTGGCTTAAAATAGTTGTCACTGCCAGTAGCTGCCCAAGTTGTTTTTAACCTAAACTTTAATAATTAGTTCAGAAGGTCCTAAAGCAAATGGAGTATATGTTAGATGGCAGTTTTCTACCTAGCAGACATTTCCTTTGATTAAAAATAGTTTTCAGTCTTAGAATTATGTTCATTTTCCCTATGTTCAAGGAAGGCTTTGGTTTTATAATTCTTGCTTTGTAGTAAGTTTCTTTTTGAGACTAAAGAAAGGAAAATTCACTATAACTTCACTGCATTATGGTCTTTGAAATGGTGTGAGAAGGATGACCTTTTGTATACGATCACGTTGAATATAAAATTAAGGTTAGGAAGTCTCAGGAAGGAGTTTCCAGATTGCAAAGGAGCAGAGTGGATATGTGAGGATGAGTGTTTGCTGGTTAGAATTTATTTTAGTAAGGATGGGAAATTACTAATGTTAAAACTTGAAGTATATTGGTATATATTCCAAAGGCACTTATAGAGAAATTATGTAAAAGTGTTTTCTTAACATTTTTTCTGAAACACCTTATGCCATGGTACTACTTGTGGTACAACTTAAAGTAATAGCAAAAAGTTATTTCCAAAATTGTTCAAGAGTTTTAAGTCACACTAACAAATTCCTTAAAACCTTTATATAATTCTCTGTGAATTGCTAATTGTTTTAATGGTAGATAGTTACTTTAATTTTTCTGAGGTAGCATGATCTTGAGGGCGCCAGTGTCCACCTTCGCACACATCCTAAAAGGGCTTCCTCAGATCACTTGCAGTATGTTCTCTTTTCCGCAAGACTTGTTGTTAAGTTTTCCCGATTTTCTGGATCATTTCCTCAAGTCAGAATCCTAGAAACATGAACTTCTTAGTCATACCTTAAATACACTGTGCCGTTTTAATGATAGCTGGGCTCCCTCTTGTTGGTGTAAACTCAGGGAATCAGAAATAGGCCCATGGACTTTTATAGACAGTAATTTGACAAAAATCAGAGCTTGTTCATTATGCAAACCCACTTTGAAATGTTAGCTAACTTTATATCACTTTAGAGATTGTACATTAATATGCTATTCTCAGTTGGTAGATTTATTAATTCAACTGTATGTACTTACTGCATTTAATCTAAAACCTAATAGTTGGATGTTTTGTGATTACCAAATTGATAGGAAACACTGACATAAAAAAGCCCTCGATATAACAACACAGTTTGTTCATAAAAGCATTGTTGAACTTCAGTTTCAAAGCTACACTTAATTGCACTTCCCCCAATCATGTCTTTCTGTTGCTATGCTGTTAGTTAATCAAAACTTTTGTCTTCTAATAACTAAATACCTGTCCATCCTGTGTTCTCATCTTTAATGGACATGATTTCTCCTTAGTTTGCACTGCACTTTCCTTTGTCGTTTTGGGCGGTGCTCCTCATGTTGATTTTGGCTTAGTGAAGTTTATCAAGTGAACTGAAAGTTTTGCATCTATTACAGTAGTTTTTAAAGTCTGGTAAAGGGATGATTATGTACCTCTTTTACAATATGATAGAAGCTGTGGGTGATCTCTAGAAATATTCACTTGACACTCAAAATTTTATGTGTATTACTGCTGCTTTGTGCTGTTAAAAAGTGTATGCAATATTTTTCCCTCTTTTGTTCTTAGAACATTCTTTCTCATCTTCTTCATAGTGTTGTGAGTTTAATTTTTGTTAAAATCTGTACAAAGTTTTATCTTCGCTGTTTATATATAAACAGTTTGTCATTTGGAAATACTCTTTTGAAGAATGTAAAAAAGCCATTTTAAGCATTATATTTGTTTACAATTGTAAGAATAAATAAAAAAAGCAGCTTTCACAGGAATATTATTTCCAAAGTTTAGAACTAAGTTGCTCAGAAAGCTAATGAACATTTTTCACTGATCCACTAGGCAAATGATAGTAAATGAATCATCATCAGGGATAGGTAGCAAGGGGTTTGTATGCCCAAGAAGATGATCTAGATGACAGGTACTCTTCTCTTGGTGTAACCTGCTTATAGTCAGGGAAAGTGAGATGAAAATGATTCTTCAAAGTGCATGAATTTTGGTTAGGTAAAACTGAAGTTTATCTGTCCCTTTAGTTCTTTCCTTCATTAATTCATTCATTGACAATCCAGTCTTTGATCAGATCTGGGTTGTTAATTGTCATATATTTTGTATACCCCCTAAAGAAAGAATTATGTCGGCAGTTTTAATTGTAAGATAACTGTGAGTGTATAATTAAATTACATCCCAATTTCAGAGAAGTTTATAAAATGTAAGAATATATGTGTCTTAGAATTACCAGGATATTGTATCCATCAGGGATCTGCTGTGTGGAGGGCACTTTTCTAGGCTCTGGATGTACATCCATGAATAAAACAAAAATGCCTGCCTTATTTTTACATGAGGGAGACAATTTACGAGACACCTAAATGAAATGTGTAGTTAGTGATATGTGCTTAAGAGAAAAATGAGTGGAGAAGGGAAATCAGAAATATTGGGGTTGTTGATGTTAGATTGCTATAAAGTGTGGAGGAACAATTTAAGACATTTCTTAATAACAACAAAAATGGTAGGTAACATTTAGGTAATGCTTTTTGTGCCAGATTGGTTGTTAACACTTAAAGATATTTAACTTATTTTGTCCTCGCAACAGCTTTATCCTATTTTACAGCCAAAGAACTCACAGCATAAAAAGGTTAAGTGACTTACCTGAAGTCTCACAATTCATAAGCCCAGAGTAGGGGTTCAAACCTTGACATTTTAGCTACCGAGAACATGCTTTTGACCACTGTAGTGTACTACGTGTTATAAAAGTTCATCTCGTACAGCTTGCGAAAAAGATTATGAGAAAAGAGGTACCTGTGTTCTCTCTTCTCAATAGTTTGGGATTTTTTTTGGTTCTTTTGGTGAGGAAGATTGGCCCTGAGCTAACATCTGTGCCAGTCTTCCTCTATTTTTTTGTATATGGGATGCTGCCACAGCGTGGTTTGACAAGAGGTGTGAAGTCCGCACCTGGGATCTGAACCTGCAAACCCTGGGGCCACAGAATTGGGGTGTGCAAACTTAACCACTATGCCACTGGGCTGGCCCTTCGATAGTATGTTTTTGATGGCAGGAATAACATAATGAAGAAAAAATTGGGTTTAAGGTTCTATTTTTGTATCTGTGTGCTTCCTTATTTGACTTGCTAATTTATTGCTTGTTTTTTGGCAGAGTAGTCCTGAAACTTGATTTGAAGCACATTGTATTTATACTGATCAATAGGAAGTGTTTTGAGCCGCATATGATTTTCGTATTAAAAACTTCCTAATGGTTTTGATTACCCATCTTTACTTTATAGAATTAGAACTATAAATTTCAAGGTAAACAGAAATTGAGACTTGTCACTTCATATTTTTAGCTTTATCTGTTAGAAGAAGCACAGATCTTATAGTCCTCCAAATCCAAGAATGTACCTTTATGCCAAAATAACCTGCTTATAACATCCTAACTGCATAAAATTATCATTACAGGTTTTTTTTTTCCTGTATCTTTATTGTTTTCCTACATTGTCTTCTTATTCTTATTCTACGTCATATTTCTTGATCCTTTTAGTTTTACACTAGCTTTTGGTATCTTTTCCATTTTAATGTGTTCCTATGTTCTCTATATTATATTTTACATTGAATAGGAGAATAGACTCTGATAATAAGACTTTTAGAATGCAGATCTCTAGGCCTGGTATCATGTTTATCATTCAATAGTACTGCATTAAACAAAGGATAAAAATGAATTCATAAAAATTAAAGACGGGTATCAGGTGGTAATCTGTAAGAGGCACAGCGTCGTTTACTTGCGAAAGGCAAGAAAACACATGAGACACTAAGCTTAGGTGGTGGTTGCTAAAATTAGGTAGAAGAAGAAGAAAAAAAAGCAAAGGAAGTGAAGAAAGGAAACTGGTAGAAAGAAACAAAAGAAGTATGTGGTAGGAAGCAGGGTAGAGTCGACAGCTGTTGTCCCTGGCGGACTAATGTTTCCATCGTGTTTCAGCTGGCAGTTGATATTTGCACTCACTAGAAGTAAGGCTGTTGGTCATGATGTGCCTTGACCATGTCTTCACAGTGCAGTATGATAAAACTAACATTCACACATGGAAATGTATTTTAACTCTCTAAAAAATCAGCCGTTTGCCCAGGAGAAGTCATTATTGACTTATAGACTACCATGAGAACGCTCTGTTGCCCTGATGTGTGTCCTTGGTTATTCGGGGTGGCACAGCCCTTTCAGGTGCTCAGCAAGCATTTGCATAGCTGTGGTGTGCCAGCTGTGGAGGTTTCAGTACTTGTATGGAGTTACCAGTGAGGGCTTTATATGGATGATCCTACATGACCTTGTCCTAGAAATTGATTGCTGCTGTAGTAGAGAATTATACATTTAATTAATACCTGCTCAGGTCACTAATTTTCATTGCTTATGAATTTTTTGCTAATAGTTGTAACACTGACTACTACTTCTCTAACTTCGTAGTATTAAAGTTGTACTTGATACAACCTGAAGTAGCATAGCTTTAGTTAGAATATTTTTAGGTTCAGTTTCTGGAGTACAGAACTCAGACATTCTGTCTTTCATAACGTTATGCTCTCAGAGTTTTCTTTCTTCCTATCTGGCTGGTCTCGTCAGCCTCCTCTGCTTTCCTTTAGAAGTTGGCGGGCCTCAGGCTTCTGTTCATCTATCCACTTCCCCTGGGTGATGTCATACACTCCTGAGACTTCACATATCATCTGGACGCTGAGGATTCCACCATCTGTAGCTTCAGTCCAGGTGTTTCTCCCAAGCTTTGGGCCCAAAAGCCTAATCACTTCTTTTACGATATCTTCATTTTCTCAGCTTTTCTGAACTTTCCCTTCTGGAAGCATATTTCTCTTTTTCCCCTTTCCAACGAAACTGTTATCCACCTTGTTACGTGGCCTTGACTTTGACAGGAGTCTCTCAACCACTCTCGCTCATTTGGTTTGCAAGACATGGGAATTCTGACTCCCAGCATTGTCTTAACTCAAGGGCGTGTGCTTCTCTGCATCCCCATGGCCCTGTTTGAGGCCGCTGTCTTCTGTGTAGTAATTCAAGTAACAGCAGACTAGCGGCTTTTCCTGTCTCCCTTCATGCTGCTTGTCACTTTCCTGCTTAAAGCTGGCAGTGGTTTCGCATTGCCCTATAATGAAGTTCAGACTTCTCACTTAAGTTAACAAATCTCTTTGGGATCTGGCCCCTGCTTACCTCCTAACGTCATCTCTTCTTTCCAACGCTGCTCCTCAATGTTTGAGGCATAGCAAAATTTCTTAAATACTATTTTGCTAAAGTCATTCTTGTTTCTGGGCCTCTTACATCCTGATCTCTTTGCCTAAAACACCTTACCTCGTCCTTCCTATGACTGTTTTTTCCTCTTAATCATTCCTTAGCTCTCAGGTCAGATATCTTGGAATTCCCTTATCCATCCCCACCCCTACGTGTTGGATTCCAGTTCTCTGTGTACTGCCCTAACATCCTCACCACCCCCGTTGTAATACACCCTGGGTTGTGATTCACTGGTTACTGTCAGTCTGCCCCACCACACTATGCGTTCCTTGAGGGCAAGTGCCAGAGAAAGGCATCCTGTCTGACTCATTTCCTTTTGTGTGTTTAGTGCCTGTCAGTGTCTGGCCCATGGTAGGCATTCGGGAATGAATGCATAAGTTTGATGTTTGATCAGTGATTCATAAATTTGGCAGGAAGGGGGGTCTCCTCCTCTTTTGAAATTGACGATATGATGAGAGTATTAGTTTATTTCCCAAGAAGAAAGCACCTAAACATAAATTTTCACCTACTTTCTTGGTCTGTATGTTTCCACGTGGCCCTCACTTAAAGAAGTCAAGGTGGCTGCTGCCATCACCACTACCACACGGACACATATGTACACACAAATACTGACATAATTTCATGTACAGAATTTGATAAGACTGTGATATGTGCTGTATATTAGCTGTGATTTTCAGTTAAACCCACCTGCTTCCTACATTCCAGTACTCCCCCCTCTTCATTTCCTAAATTGAGACATGATTTTTATTAGTTCCAGCTGTTGGAATGCTACATTTTCTTGTAAGATGTCAAGCTATTGATAGAATTTGCATTTTATTCCATAATATGTCCTTCTCAAATATATAGACAGTACTCTGGAGCAATTATCTATTCTAGAATGAATATAGGCTTTTTTTTTAACTTCCCACAATGGTGGATCCAGACCCCAAAAGCATATATTCTGAGACTGCTTTTGATGGGTTTTGAATCTGTTTTCTCTTTGAAGCTAACTGGGCCGTAAGGAGATCAATACCACGTGTGCCCTTGGCCTCATTACCACTGCATTACAGTCAACTGAGCCAACAGGACTAGGCAGACGATTTCTCGTTATATTTGTTCATAAGTTATTCTTAATGATTTGGTATCATATCTATTTTTAAAACTAGGACCATGTAATCTCATTACCAGTTCCACCAGTTTAGCTATATCTCTTCCCTACAAACTTTGGTTTCTCCCTCCTCACAGTGGAAACCTCCTCTTGCACCTAGACTAACACCCACACTCTGGATTCTATTCCTCTTGCCTCTGCAAAGGCTTTCCCTCCTGCATTAGCCTGTGTCTCTTGTATCATCATTCACTCCTCTACTTGATCATTTCCATTGGTAAATAACCTTCCTTAAAATCTGTCACTCATCTTTAAAAGAATAAAATGGGTTTTATTTACCCATTTAAATTCACCTTTACTGCTTCATTTCTCCCCACTGCATCACACTCCTGGAAAAAAGTTATCTATACTCATTGTTTCCACTTACTCATTCCCATTCTCTGTTCAGTTCTTTCTAATCGGACTTTCTTCCACACCACTCCACTGGAAGATTCTTTATCAAGGTCATCAGCCTCCACTAGTGAAAGCCAGTTGTCCATTCTCTGTCTTCATCTAACTTAACCTTTGTAACACCATCGCATATAGTCGGCCGCATCATCTTTTTAAAATTCCCCTTTTCCAAGCTTCCGTAGTACTACACGAATCTGTTGTGTGCTTGCCCTCCCTGCCTCCTGCGGTTTCTTCTCGGTTGCGTTTGGGTGCTCCTCCCCTGTCTGATCATCAAATGTTGGAGTGTTCTAAGGCTCTTGCCTCAGCCTTGCTCTCTCCTTGTCTGCGTACTCTAGCTTTTAGGAGTTCTCGTCGGCCCATGGCTCCAGAATTGTCTACGTATTGATGACTCCCTGGCTCAGACCTCTCCCTGAGTTCTGAATATGGCTGCCCAGCTGTCTGCAAACATCTCCACTTGTTTGTTTAATGGGCATCTCGTGTTTAAATCTATCAAACAACCATTAACTCCTGCCTCCCTTTTCCAAACCCTGTCCTGTCTTGGTAGATGTCTCTACCATCCATCCACTTAAGGGAATGGACAAAAAAAATCTAGTATCATTCTTATTCTTCTGTTTCTCTTTCACCAGACCTAGTTCTTCAGCAGGTTTTGTGTGATCTCCGTACAGGATACGTGGCAGATCCATCACTCTGCCTCCCCTTCTAAAACCCAGATGCAAGCCACGGTCATCTCTTGCTTTGTCCTGCAACAGCCTCCCAACTGCTCTTTTCCCTCCACTCTCGCACGCTTGAATTTATCCTTCACACAGCCACATTGGTGCGATTAGTTATCTCATGTAACTACCCTGCTATAAAATCTTCTAGTGGTTTCCTTGACAGTTAGAATAAATGCCAATTCTCTCTCTATTTTGTTGTACTTGTCTCTTTGTCTCCCTCCAGTATAACACTAGGTTGCTGAATGTAGGACTTCCCTTGCTCGCACTGATTCCTCAGCACACAGAACAACGCCTGGAAGTAGGAAATGTTCAGTAGTAGATGTTCAGATGTGGAGAACAGACTCTTGTTACAAAACTGTTAACTTCATTATATTTAGACTATGTAAGTTTATTATTTTATATTAATAGAAATTAATTGCCCCCAAAATGGAGTTAAAACCTGTGGTGTTCAGTTTGTAACTTGTCTTCTCCATGACTTCGTTTATTAACTATGATCCTGTAGTTTATGATGTACGTATTTTGTACCTTCTCCTTTGGTCTTTCAGTTACACCAACAAATATTAATGTTCCCCCTCAGCCTCCAAAGAGATTGAGCGACTGGCACAAGATTTCAGTAGTTGAACTGGAACCTAGGTCTTCTAATTCCTAAACCAGACAACTTCATTGGTATAGTGACCCAGATGTGTGCTTGTAGGATAGAAGAATTACAACCTTAGGACCAGCTACATTTTTACTTCCTAAATTCCCTCCAAGATACGTTTTTAAGCTATCTTTAGCTCCATGGCTGTTCTTTTCAGCATTAACATAAAATATTGGTTTGTGTTATATTCAATCTAAGTTAAGATTTAATCAATGTTTATTTTTATTTTTTTGCTGAGGAAGATTCACCCTGAGCTAACATCTGTGCCAATCTTCCTCTGTTTTGTGCTGGCTCAGCATGGCTGACAACAAGTGGTGTAGGTCTGCGCTCAGGAACCAAACCTGGGCCACCAAAGCAGAGTGCGCCAAACTTAACCACTATGCCATGGGGACAGCCTTGATCAGTTATTTTTATAGTTACAGTAGTGATATTTAGAACTACCAGGTGTTATGTATGTAATTAATGGTAGGTTCTATTAAATGTGAGTTCAACTGATAGAACCACTATCTTCAAACAAATTTCTTAGAAAAAATTGAAGACTGACACAGGAGGGATAGCAGTCTTTTATTTTTGCTAATAAGGGCATTAAATCATAAGACAGAACAAACTTTCCCGCTATCTAATATCATCCTTTCATAAAAGAAAGAACATTTAATTTGAGAATCAGTAAGCATGTAATCTCGGAACTTCTCAAACTATAGTTCTTTAAAACAAATAAATTTTGTTTTGTGGAAAACTTCACTGCCTTGATTCCCCTATCCCTCGGTTAAACCATGGACTCGTGTTAACTGTTTGCAGCCATGTGTGATTGGGGAGCATTGCTCTAGTCTGAAGAAACAGTATGTGGGTTCGAAATTATAATTTTCAAGTTTCTTCTCTCATATTGTCTTTCTCCCTGATCAGTTACTCCAGTTCTTCACTGCGTTTCCTTTTGTTACTCTGTCTCAAAGCCTAGAACTCTGTGGAGCCCTTCTGTTGATGACTTTTCTCATCAGAAGTCTAAAATGCATTCTGAACTGCCCAGTATGAACCCGAGTTTGTTACAGTTACTAGTGTAAACATTCTCTGGAATCTTTTCGTTACCTTTAATAAAGTAAATAATTACTTTAAAAATCTATGTATTCCTTTCTCATTGTTTATTCTAACAATATACTTTCTCTCTTCTCTCTCTCCTGCTCTCTGCCTGCCTCTGCGTTGAGATTAATAGCTAAAACATTTAAAGCTGAGAGCTTTCCAGTAATCTGCTGTTTTCCTGTCTTCCTCCTTTGATATTTTCTTAGAATGAGCTCTTGCCAAAAAAAAAGAGTTGAAGTGAATTAAATTAATTGTAAATTTAAATCTATAATGGTAAATTGAAAGTTGTATCATCCTAGTATCTCTGCCCCTTCTTCGATATTCTTAAACTAAGGAAAAATGTCGTTTGTCACTGCTGTGCTTTCAGACCCCCACAATAATGTAAATGTGTATATACTTTTAGCTAATTGGGATGTATCAGGCTTGACAGGACCAGTTGGGTTAAATTGGAGGAGGACTTGCTTGATGGGGTGAAGGAAAGGCAAAATTGATGTTTATCCAACTCTCTTAACCTCTTCCCTCATAGCTTTCTAATTCCACACTCCAGGCAATAAGTTTTAGGTCCTACAGTGTCCCCTTTCCCTTACAGGGACCGCAGGTGCAGTCAGTCAATAGCGCCACCTATTTCTTCAATTGGAAATAAATCCTAAAAGTAAAACTTGAAAGGTCGTCGTAGGTCTCCTGTTTTTTGTGACTTGCAAATTTTTTATCAATCTAATTGTAACAGACATTTTAGTAGAGAAGTTTGAAAGCCTGTAATAGATTAACTTTTCATTGTTCTTCAGTGAGTAAGAGAGAAAAGCAGACTTTCACTGATTAAGTTAACCAAAATGCAATAAGTGAATCAAATAAATACCTTTAAATACTCGTCCATCTTTGGAGGGAAAACACAAGTAAAGGTCAGGGAAATGTTTAATTCTAATATAAAACCTCCAAACTGTCGGGTCAGTTCTGGTCTCTGTCAGTCTACAAGACGGTATAAGATAGTATGATCAAAAATAAGCAGTTGGGAAGAGTGAAAATTCTTAATCCAGTTTTGAATTATCTATTCAAAATGTTCTTTTAAAGCACTGCACATGTTTTTCAGTGATTTAAATTCTATACACTTAGTCTAATACACAAAAATAAACCATTTTGGTAGGGTCTTCCGAATTGGAACCTAAAGTATAACAAATGAATGTGTTTTGTATAAAGTAGATATTTTCATTTGTAAAACTGTTCACTGAAATTTGTTTTCTTTTTATTAGGTTTAAGTGGAAACCCTGCAGATATAGAGAGAAGAGAAGCAGTGTTTGGAAAGAATTTTATACCTCCTAAAAAGCCAAAAACCTTTCTTCAGTTAGTATGGGAAGCATTACAAGATGTCACTTTAATTATATTAGAAATTGCAGCCCTAGTATCATTGGGCCTTTCTTTTTATCAACCTCCAGAAGGGGATAATGCACGTAAGTAAATTGGGGAAGAAAAGAGGACTTCTATGTGTGGTACTAAGTTCACTCATTTACTTACTTGATAGATCGTAATAACAGGTGGGCATTCATTGACTGTTTGCTGTGTGCTAGGCACCATTCTAATAGTGCTTTTAATGGTTCTTTAAATATATTACCTCAGATAATTTTCACAATAACTCTATGAGATAGATGGTGTCACTTCTCGATAACCCTCCCATATATGCATACTGTGTGTCTGGTAGGAGCTAAGCCATATATATGATGTGTCTGTGCCATCACAGGTTTTAAGTTCTTTAGAACATTATTGTGAAAAAATTGGTATTTAATTTGTTTTTTGATTTTTTAAAAAATCTTTAGGAAACTCATATGAAAGCAAAATTCTGTTCTCTTCCCGTCTATTAATTTTCAAGTTCTTAAAATTTGTTGCTATATACATGATTTGGGTAATTTCCTTGCCATTCTAGAAATGTTTATACTACAAAGTATCCTGTGTGATGGAAAAATACGTTATAGAATGGTAGATCTGCTTTAACTTGTAGCTACAAACGGTTTTGCTTTTCTCCCACCTTTACATTTCTTCTTCTTCTCCTTTTAAAAAAATTTATTTAAAATGGATATCCCCGAGAGTATAGTCTAGAATTGCTAGGAAATCTAGCTTGGGTTTTGCTCACTGTATTTAAGTCGCTATAGAGTGAGCCAGAAGTATTTTGTTTATCAGAAGAGTGATTCACCAAAGTATTTGTGTGTGAAAGCTTCATTCTTATGCCTTTCAAGTTATGAAGAATTGAGCAAATATTTGCTAACTCTACAAGTTGGCTTAGGTAATCATTTGAAGTAGTTCCTTCAAAGGTGTGCCTGGAGCTTATGTGAGAACTTTTCTTTTGGAGAATGTTGGTCACAGAATAAGCCAGTTTATCTGAGATCAATGGAGATCGGGCTTTCTTAGCAGCAGCACTGTTGACATTTTGCACTGGAACCTTCTTTGTTGCCATGTTCATTGTACCACCCCCCAAATGAAGCAACCAAAAACGTCTCCAGACATTGCCAGGTATCCCTCAGGGGACAGAATTGCCTGTGGTTGAGAATCGCTAATGCAGAGATAAGAAAGGATTTAGGGAATATTTTTGTCAGTATTGAGCCAAATTATTTTTAGAACTTTTATTTATTTTTATTAGATAAATAGTACATATTTTGCTGTAGAAAAATTAGGGGGAAAATGACAATTCAAAGGAAATGATATTCACTGAAAATCCCACTTCTTAGAGATTATTGCTGTACCATTTTGATATGTATCCTCCCAGATTTTAAAAATATATTTTTGTGTATATATGTGTGTGTGTGCGCTCATGTATGTGTATGTGTGCATGTGTGGGTAAGTGAGGATGTGTAAATGTGTGTCTTTTTATCTGACAAAGGATGCATACCATGTTCAGCAACATCCAGATAAATTCTTTAGTGTTCAGTTTACCCAACTGTCGTTGTGGAATGCTAGGAATTGGTATTCTAGAATTGAGTCAGTTAGCAGATTATTAAAAACTTTTTAACATTTTTTTTCCTAAGACTAAGAACTAAAGAAAACTGTTATCAATGGGAGTGGATTTTGTTACTGACAAAGTCTGGACAAACCTTTTTGGAATTCAGACTGCTTCTTTTATAGGATGTAGTGACAGGCCGTATCCCAAATTTGCTTAAGGAGATACTGGTATTAGATCCAACTGGGAAGATAATCTAGTTGTCAGTGTCATAAGACCAGTTAAAGAGACTCAACATCTCCCAGAAGGTGTTAATAAACATAGAAAGATATTTTTGTTCCATGCTGAAAAGTTAGTGTTTGCACTTTGTGTTAACATTTATTAGTGTACTTCATGTATCTTTTCATCATGTTATGTTTTAACACTACGAGGTAGTAACTTACTTAAAAGGAAACCTATTCATTGTAATCTACCATCACAGAAATCTAAATGGTCACAATTTCTTACTGGTACTGTTTTGTGTGAAAATATGCACTGTAGTCACTAGTGTACTAGTGTTTCTCAGACTCTTTGGTCCCAGGGCCTTTTTACACTCTGAAAGTACTGAGGACTCCAAAGAGCTTTTGATTCTGTGGGTTATATCTGTATACATTTACTATATTCTAAATTAAAACTGAGAAATTTAAAAATGTTAATGCGTTTTAAAGTAACATATATAATAAAATATGATTATTGTTATTAATGAAGTTTTAAGGGAAATAATGAAAAGAGTAGCGTTTTTCATTTCATCATCTCTCTGCTGTCTGGCTTAATTGAAGCTGACTGGATTCTCATCTACTTCTGTGTTCATGGTGTTGTATTAGCACATGTAATGTGGCCTTTGGAAATTTCACTATACATTCATGCAATATGAGGCAAATAGCGTCTTAATGTTATTATAAAAACAGTTTTGGGGCTGGCTCCGTGGCCGGATGGTTAGGTTCGCGCGCTCCGCTGTGGCAGCCCAGGGTTCGGATCCTGGGCGTGGACATGGCACCTCTCATCAGGCCACTTTGAGGCGGGGTCCCATATCCCACAACTAGAAAGACCTGCAACTAAGATACACAACTGTGTACAGGGGGGGTTTGGGGAAATAAAGCAGGAAAAAAACAAAAAAACAGATTGGCAACAGTTGTTAGCCCAGGTGCCAATCTTTAAAAAAAAAAAAAAAAACAGTTTTGACCTCAAGGATCCCCCTGGGGTTCCTGGACAACACTTTAAGAACTGCTTCGTTATGCTATTAAGGCAGACAGGTGCTACATACCACCGAAGAAGTAGCTCAAGTTGGGGATTTTAGAATGGAATATATGCCTTGTGGTAGAAAACGTAGACTGAATTTAGATTGTGTATCTCTCTCAGGTGAATATATTTACAAGGGAACACCTTTGGTAAAATCAATTTTTATTGTTGTATTTATACTTGCATTTTACTGAAAAGATCATTAACATACTTTTTTTCATATATTACTGGTAAACTACAGTCCATTCTTCTCTTTGATTTAGGGATTATTTTTATCCCTCTAAAGATTTGTAATGTTCATCAATAGGAAAAGGATTCAGTTTCTAGAAATATTTTACTGCTGTCTATTTCAAGATCATTCTAACTTTGTGTAATATAAAGTAGAACTATATATGAAATGAAATATGTCATTAATTTGTTTCAAGTTCTCTTTTGAAATATTCAGTAGTTTCGTTATAAATATGCAGGTGAAATTTAAAGCTGAAAATTAAATAATTGTCTCACAGTTTCTTCCCCTTACCTTTTTTTTTTTTTTGAAGATTGGCCATAAGCTAACATCAGCTGCCAATTTTTTTTCTTCTTCTTCTCCCGAAAGCCCTGCAGTACATAGTTGTATATTCTAGTTGTAGGTCCTTCTAGTTGTGCTATGTGCAACGCCACCTCAGCATAGCCTGATGAGCAGTGCCAGGTCCGCACCTAGGGTCCGAACTGGTGAAATGGGCCAGCGAAGTGGAGCGTGCTAACTTAACCACTCAGCCCCAGGACCCGCCCCCAGACCCCTTAACTTCTGTTGCATTGATCTTTAAACTGTTTTGGTTACTTACCTATCAGGAAAAAAAATCTGAGCACATATCTCCAAATGATGTATTTATGAATTATATATATATATTTGTAACTATATACAATGAGTGTATTTTTAAACATATATAAAAATAGAAATTGAAAAATTAAAAAGATGAAATTTTAAATTTTTATAGCATTATTGCATATACATAATTATACTTGATAATCTTGATTTAACCTGATTTGAGTGTAAGTTTGGTTTATTTCAGAACTTGGTTTTAATGTCTCTCTTGCTGAAAAAGAAACTCAAAACGTCAGGAAAATCTAAGTGGAAGAGTGTACTCATTAAATCATGGTAGTTATGTTCACTCCCATCCACCAGTTATGCGAAGGTTTTTATTGAGATGTGACTGGTAAATTCCATCTTCTGATGTCAGTCTGCTGTTCTTGCACACTGTTGTAAAGTATTGCATTTTCATGTTTAACCAATGAGATCAAAACCCACTGAAATGCTTCATTTGGAAGATAATATTTGAGCTGTGTTTCCAGATTGGTGAAAGTGGTCAGCATGGCATTTCACCCTTCGTCTGTTCTTGAGTCCACACTTGCTTTATCTAATTCAGAGAGCAGACCTCCTGTCTTCTGGGCAGGGGGAGTGATAAGGGACAGCTGTCCTTACAGCTTCTACTGTTTAAGAAAATGTAAACCATTAATTCATGTAACTGGTTATTGTACGCAATGATACATGGTCATTTCTTCAGCTTGAATATAATTAAAATAGGAGTTTTAGTATCTGGTGGGGCTGGTGGCACTGGCACTGACAATTGGATCATCCTGCCATCTTCTTTGGAGAACTTTCTTTATACCCTTTGATGGCTACATCCTACTGATGGTTTAGGGATGTTTTTTTGTGAGTTTTCACATCATCCCTTCCATTTCAGCCCCAGTTGATCCTACTCTAGCCTCTGTCTTCTGTCCCTTCACCTGTCCCACATACCTCTCCCAGATTAATCTTTATTCAGCACCCTTACACCTCACATCCTCTCTTCAGTTCATGCTCAGTATTCTGGAATATGCTTCAGCCATTTCTGCTGTTATTCATTTACTCCTTCTTTTCTTCTCAATAATCCTTTTCCTGCTTTGCCTGACCTAAGAGAACCATTGGCTTTCAGAGATTTCAGCTTAACCCTCAATAAGAAATAACTTTACGTAGGATCTCGGAAGAATGTATTTCTTCATGTGAATTTGTAAATAACCAACGTAAGCTTTCAAGAAACAACACTTATCTTTGCTATATGTATATCCTTTCTGTATTGTTCTGTTTTATTTTTCAAAATGCTGGTCATGAGCCACTTAATTGATTCTGAACTCACAGATAGATTATAGCCCGAAGTCTAAAAAGCTCTGTTCCATTATTCTTTTTTCACCATTATCGACCCTACAGTTTTGAGTTTTTGTTTTTTTCCACTCCCTTATCTTTTTCCGAACTCTTCTGCCGTAGAACCTTTGTACTAACTCTAATCTCTCCCTAGAATGCTCTTAGATCTGTATGGCTGGTTCCCTTTTAGCAATTGGCTCCAAGTTCAAACGTCATGGACTCCTCAGAGGGGCCTTCTCTGTTCACCCAACCACAGTTAGCCCTCTTTCTTCATTTGATAGCATGTCATCATGTTTTATTTTCTTCATAGCACGTAACAGTATCTGAAATTAATTATTTGTGTTTTATCATCTGAATTTTTCCTGCACCATCCGCACCTGCCAATCTGAGTGTGAGTTCCCTGAGGAGAGGGAGCTTGTATGTCTTACTCACTGCTGTATCTCTAGCTCCCAAAATAGTGTCTGGCTCCTAGGGTAGGTGCCCAAATAGTTGAATTCCTGAGTAGCACTTTGCTTAACTTTTCATGTTCTGAAAGCCAAGCTTTGGTTATACTCTAGTAAAAGTGATGCAGTAAATACGTATGATTCATAAATAACGTATAATACCTAACTTCATGTCTGTCTTGCCGACCGTATGCAATGTAGGTAATAGCAGTAATCATTGAGTGCAAAGGATGTTTCAGCCACTGCTCTGCCTACTTTACAGGTATCCTCTGATTCAGTCCTCACAACAACTCTTGGTAGTTGGTGGTATCCTAATTTGACAGATGAAGAAACCAAGTCTCAAAAATAATTAACGTGCCTTAGCGCTGAGATTAATCTTCCCCAGTGTCCTTACTCTTAACTAGTACCCTAGACTGCCTCCCTATCCGGGGGGTGAGAATCTGGAGAGGCAGGGAACTTGAAATTGACCTAGGAATCATTCTTGTCGTTATGGAATGCTTTGAGTTCAGTAAGATGTTATAGCTATAAGTAAAATAAATGGGGTATGTAAACACTATAATGAACTTGTTGCGTATCTTTTGCCATCAATTCACAATCTCTTTTGATAAGCATTTTCTTTCTTTCCAAATAGTTTGTGGACAAGTTTCTGTTGGCGAGGAAGAAGGTGAAGGTGAAACCGGTTGGATTGAAGGCGCTGCAATCCTCTTGTCAGTGGTGTGCGTGGTGTTAGTAACCGCTTTCAATGACTGGAGTAAGGAAAAACAGTTTAGAGGTTTGCAGAGTCGAATTGAGCAAGAACAGAAGTTCACAGTCATCAGGGGTGGTCAGGTCATTCAGATACCTGTAGCTGACATTACCGTTGGAGATATTGCTCAAGTGAAATATGGTAAGTAAAAAAAGAGCAGCACGCCTCACACTAGGTGTAATATTATTGCAATCTTGTTTACAGTTTAGCACATCATTGCTTTTTGTTTTAGGTGATCTTCTTCCAGCTGATGGCATACTTATTCAAGGCAATGATCTTAAAATTGATGAAAGCTCATTGACTGGAGAATCTGACCATGTCAAGAAGTCTTTAGATAAGGATCCCTTACTTCTATCAGGTATGAATTTCTTTTACAACTTTGAACTTTTCCTCCTCCACAACTGTATACCATTGCCAGCAAACACAGTTTCCCTACAAGCCAATAATATGGAGAGGATTTTATGTTTTTTCTTAGCTTCTACCCTTAAAATCCTTAGGGACCTTTTTTTGTAAGCTAGCAGAGACATTAGAAATCTTTGAATCCGGAGCTATATTGTCCAAATGTGGAATCTGCGTCCAAAAAATGAAGAGATTTGAAACTCAGTTAATGTTGGTGTTATGATAGAAGTAGAATGTAAGCCTATGATCTCTATTGAATTGTTCAGTTTTTCTGTATCGCATTTGTTCTTAAGGCCTATTGAAGTATAAAATTAAAGAATGATTGTGTTTACAGCAAATTAATGAATTCTCTATGATAGTCTGCAAAGGACAGGGTTTTTTTTTTTTTTTAAAGAACTAACAAAATCCTTTAAGTTTACCTAATCCAACTCCCTCATTTAACTGCTGAGGAATGAGTGAGACATAAACTGTCTTATCTAAGACGATATGACTCATAAACAGAAGGTCCAGGGGTAGCACCACATCTACTGGGCAGGATGGAGTTTGCACGTGGTTAAGACATGTTCTGAGCGTGGAGAAGGGAAGGATTTGTTGGAAAAGGGGAGGTGGCTGCTATGTGGGAGGCTCTTGTGCTACCCTGACTGTGATAGCTTGACCTCAGGTTAATTGGAAATGAAGTGAATGGGCTGATGGGAAAAATTACAAGCTGCCTTCTAAAATGATGAATGAGAGGAAGCCGTAGTACCACACCTTGACTCCCAAAGATGCCAGTTCTTTAACTTTTGATTTCCAGGTTCCTACTCTTAATTTTCTAGTATTCTTTATAGAATTTATAAAATTGTACAACAGTTATTTTAAATATATTTTTTAGATTGAATTATACTAGAGTTTGGAGGAAGCAAAATGGTGCCTATTTGTCTTCTATTATTTTCAGATGTTAATGGAATGCTAACATTTTATATATTGTAGGGAAATTCCTGCTGATTTAATTATTTAGTAACTTGGCAGCTACAGTTTTTCAGTTCTTCTTTGTGAACTTTTTGTTTTAATTAGTTGAACATGGTTTTGCTGAAACCAAAGTCAAACCTATGACAAGGGTCACTTAAGTTAGAATTACAATTTCAGGCGTGTGCTTAAGTTTAACTGTTACCTTTTTAAGATTTGCACATATGTGCCAAAAAGCTTACTGCAAAACATCCCACCACTAAAAATCACAGTAATTACAAGTACAGTCACATGCCACTTAATGACATTTCAGTCAGTGACAAACCACATATACAACACTGGTCGCATAAGATTAGTACCATGTAGCCTAGGTCTGTAGTAGGCTATACCATCTAGGTTTGTGTAAGTACACTCTGTGATGTTCGCACAATGACAGAATAGCCTAACGATGCATTTCTCAGAGCATATCCCGATCATTAAGTGATGCATGACTATATATGCATTATAAACACCATTATAAATGGTGAAAGTTTCAGTTGTAATATAGACTTAGGTTTCTTTAAAAAAAATCATGAGATTTGTATGCCTTCAATATCCTACACCACTAAGAACATTCATACTCTGGGTATTTCTTTATATTGGTGTGCTTGTAATTCATTAAAGCAGACAAATATCTTGGATATAAAATGTATTTTAGTGTAATATATACTCATTCCTTGCCATACTTCTAAGAAATTGTAGTTACTGTTAACCAAATAGTCTATAATCTTTCCAAAGGAGAGGGAAGCTAGCTAATCATACTTTATCATCACAGAGTAACTGGGCCACAGTATTTGGTAAACTGAGATAGTCGCCTCTTGCCTTTTTGCCATATATACTTCATGAACTTTCGTGTATGTCTATCTTATTTGCATAATGCTTAGCTCTTCGGGTTGACGTCTTTAACTGAACTTTGGTCCTTTTCTGTTTTAACAGAGATGTGTAGCTAGACGCAGGTTCCTAACACACCAAGTATACCAAGAGAACTCTATAAATTTTCCGTGTTTAAGAAAAGACTGCAACTTTGTGGAGTCCCTTATCACAGGCCGGGTGGGAAAGTTTTCTGCATTTATTTCCCTATTCCAAAAATGTACTAAAAAACATGAAATGCGTTTATTTTTAAATTTATTCTCATGATGCCATCTCTGGCTGCTGTGCTTGGCTTCTTAAATTTAGATTTTTAAAAGCAGTTACTCAGCAGTGGGGTTATAACCAGAACAAAAACTGTTTACTCTGCCTGAGCACGTTAACTGCCAACTTCTGATTACCTGTGGTAAGAAAGAATAGAAGATAAAAAATTGAAATCCACCGAAAGCCAAAATTGTTAAAAGAAACAAACTGTCTTTATACATAGTCCTCGCACAAAAACTATTGTTTCACTATCCTTAATTTCATTTCTTGTTTCCTTTACATGTTCACTGGCAAAGAAGCTACTAGAGAAGTATTCAAAATATAGATTTTTAAAAACAAAATCAAAGGCCTAAAAAATTCATATTGGATAAGTTACTCAGTAATTAATAGCCAAATATAAATTCTTAGGTATTGGAGTAAGTACATATGCTTTATGATCTTATGTTGCAAATATCCCTGAGCATTGATTTGGTACATAAGATGGTGGTAGGTGCCACAGGCCCTCCCCTCCAGATGGTTGTGAACTAGGAGATCAAATAAGTAAGCGATAACTATAAAGAAGACTTTATTGAGTGTTAAAAAAAAAAAAGCGTTAAGTTTCGAAAGCTACTTAGAATTCACGAAAATATTAGAATAGAGAGATGGGAAGCCTTTTAATGAGTGAGGAAAGATGCAGAGATGTGGATGTACAAGCTGGAGAACTGTAAACAAGTTTGTCGGCATATTATTTTAAGAAGATGTCAGAGTAGTGGGTGAGAAAGTGTGAAAGATTGGTTGGCTTCAGGGTAAGACTTTGGACTTAATCTAGTAGGCGACGTAGAGTCAGTTTTTGAGTAGTGAGAGGCTTATGATAAAATTACATTTTAGTGAGCCAGCCCTGATGGTGTAGTGGTTAAAGTTGGGCGCTCCCTGCTCCCACAGGCTGAGTTTGCTTCCTGGTCTGGGAACCACACCACCGTCTTTGAGTAGCCACTCCCTTTCAGTGGTGGCGCTTACATAGAAGAACTAGAATGACTTACAGCTAGGATGTACAACTATGCCCTGGGGCTTTGGGGAGGGGGAAAAAGAAAAAGAGGAAGATTGCCAACAGATGTTAGCTCAGGGCATATCTTTCAAAAAAAATCACATTTCAGGAAGACTAAAACTGATTTCAGGATGAACTGGAAAGACAGACAAGCTAGGAGGCTATTGCAGTAATCTAGGCACGCTGTGGTAGAAAGCCTGGGTTAGGTAGCGGTTGTGGGGTTGAATGTGGGAAATATGGCATTTGTTGCTGTGGAATCCTTTTGGTTATAAGCACATTTCTTTATAAGCAACTTATTTCTTAGGGAAATGTCCCTAATAATAACAATAATAATAATTTAAAATATTGAGCATTCATTGAACTGCTACAAATTCCAGGCAGTGTGCTAATAAGCACTTTACATTTATAGGCTTATTTGAGTCTCGTTTTTATAAAGTGTAGGTACTGTTTTCCTCGTTTTGTGGATGGGGAATTGAGATGTTATAATTTACCCGCTATTACGTGATAAATGAGTGGTAGAGTGAGGTTTGAACTCAGATATGACTTATTACAGAGCTAAAACCTTAAGCCCAAGAACTTAGGTTTTATTTAATGTCTTACTGAATTTAAAAGACAAACAAGTTTTCTGTTGTTGTAGGTACTCATGTAATGGAAGGCTCTGGAAGAATGGTAGTTACTGCTGTAGGTGTAAATTCTCAAACTGGAATTATCTTTACCTTACTTGGAGCTGGAGGCGAAGAGGAAGAGAAGAAAGATGAGAAGAAAAAGGAAAAGAAAAGTAAGAATCGCAGTTTACTATAAGAATTGGTATGTGGAAATACAGCAACTAAGATCAGAAGAACTGGTACAAAAAAGTACGCTTCTTCCATGAGATTCTGAAATGAAAAGTTGTACCAAAAGTTAATTACCCAGTATTGTACTTTGAAGTGGTAGAATTAACGAATGGGGCGTTTTCCTTTCAGACCTAACAGTCTATGAAGCAGCTTTAGTGAATACATTGAAGCCTTTACCATAGCCAGACAGATTCAGCATCTCCTCAGACACTTCCATTGGCTTTATTTTGTTTTTTTCTGTTAACTCTGTTAATTTTAATTTTTTGTTAATTAATTTTTCTGTTAATTCTGTTATTCTGTTAATTCTCTAGTTTTAGAATCTCCCTGTCATCTGACCAGCAAAATGAATTAAACTCTCACTTTCTATTTGTTCATTTTTTCTGCTGCTTGAGTAGTAGCCTTTTTTGTCAGCGATCTCACACTTTGGTCCCATTGAGCTTTTCATCTTTTTCAGATTTTCTGCTAGGATTCACATTTCCCAGTCTGTACTTATGCAGTTGGTTTTTGGACATAAGACCAAGGCTTCACTTTGACACTTCTTAGGTTTTTCTTGTTATCTTCAGCCCATCATTAACTACCAACATTTTTTTGTTTTGATTGCTGTCCGTCCAAGTGATCTGTCATCAACAAACTTTATAATCACAGCTTATCTGCAAGGATCTTATAAGAAGCTCTGTCCTATGTAAGGAAACAGCTCAGAATCACTTAGCTGGGGGCCATGTTCCTTTTTTTAAAAAGCCCTCCCCACCCTGCTTCTCAGTATCTGCTGTACCACCCTTTTCTCCCATTCAGGATCACTCTCTGGTGCTTTTTCCCTTTAGGCTGAAAGCAGTTAACTGTGGTTTAACCACTTAGATTTATTTAATTTTACTTAGGAAAGTAAGTGCATGTTTCTCTCACTCAGAAGTATTTTGAGATCTAAAATGAATGCCTCGCTAAAGTCTTGGTTTGCACTACAGAAGTGTTTTGAATATTTAGGTGTTTTATTCTTTGAGTTTTGGCTTTAGCTATGCAATCTGTATTTCAAACTGAAATGTGTTTGAAAAGTTCTGGCTGCAAGCGAGGGTAACAAGCCCCACATTCTAGGTTTCGCCTATCCCACCCCTCATAATAGCCCTCCATGTGCCACCTTGGCTTTCTTAACATGGAGTGGAAGGCAATTTGAAAACCCGGAGTAATGATACCATTTATTGAGTGCTTTGTGTGCATAATCTCATGAATCCTCACGGCCATATGACGTAGAGACTGTTATTCTTTCTCCTGATGTGTAAACTGAGGCTTATGGAGGTTGTATAACCTGCTCAGATCAAAGATCTACTAGGTGGCAGATCAGACCCTCTTATCTGGCTCAAGAGTCTGTGCTCTTTTAACTGTAACACTGTGTAGGTCCTGATTTATAGGAGACTGAAGTCAGCGGACCCTATTAAAACAGAAAGGGAAGTTTGGATCATGTCTTTATTCTTATTGACCCCACAGTGTCCTCTGCAATAAGCACCCTTCTTTCTAAGATTTTATACCCCTGTTTTTTATTAATCCAGTCAAGAGTATTCCCAGGAATTAACACATAACTGATTATCTACCATTTTTGATTCTTGGGGGTATTTTGGTTTCCTTTTTAGAACAGAACACCATTTTTCCATCTGTGGGTTTCCAGCTCTCCTCCCGTTCCCTTGACTGCTTTGGTGGTCACTCCAGAGAGTCCAGGGTGATCGGTCTCAGTTCCCTTCGTGGTCTGGCTCTCTCTCCAAACTTGAGCTCATTAAATGTAGCTGGGTATTCTCTTACTATCTCCTCCTATCTTGAGCGTCTCTTTCTTCTTGACCATGTTTGTTCCACATTTTCAAGTTTGAAGATAGCTCTCCTTGATAGAGAAGCTGGAAGAAAAATAGGCTGAATGGTTCTACTTCCACTTCCTCTTTGTCATTTTTAATATTATACTGCCTTCTCCAAACAATAGACCCATACCCTCCTGGATTACTTTATTGCTTCAGACGTTCTCATCTTTCTGTTTTCTCCACATCTAAGCTAACTTGGGAATTACCTTACGTAGTAGTCTCACTGGCTTATTTTGTATCTTCATATTCTAGTTTTACTTGCTTGCCTCTCCCATCTTTTACACATACCATTTTTGTTCTCACTTCTGTCAAAGCTCTCCTGTGTGCCTCTTGTCTTCCTATGACATTCGTCCCTCTCTTTCTACCCCTGCCCTTTTCTACTTTCTTAGGATTATATCTGTATTTAGTTTGAAAACCTCTTAGACCGTATTTGGGTTTATTACAGTGTAAAAAAGAGTAAAGTCTTATGGAGAAGTCAAACAAGTTTAGATGCCCCAGATTATTTTGGGGTATTCCCCTGTGGTTGAAACCTAGGGAGTGTTTGCCCCAGCAGGTCATGATAAGCCAAATGCTTTCTAATTTGTACACACACACAAACACAGATCATTGTGTAACAGTTCTGTTATAGAAATGTGAACTACGTTTACATAATTTAGCAGGGCTGTATTCATTTCTCTTGGAAAGCTTTAATTCCCATTTTGTTCCTACAGATAAGAAACAAGATGGAGCTATTGAGAATCGCAACAAAGGTAAATTCAGAAGGATAAAAGTACAGTTAGCTTGTTTTCGTTATATCCAGAAATGTATCTACTGTGTAGTATATTCATCCAAGAGTAGGACACATGTAGCAGAGAAAACAGTATGTTAACTTGGGTAACCTCTCTTCCAGTGCCTTACTCAAGCTGCCTTTACAGTGTTAAATAATAAGATTTTAGTTACGTCTTAGGGTAGTAAACTTAGAAAAATCCAGATGTAATTGACTTTAAACTTAAGTGTTTGGGATATTTTTACATCGGTTCCTATATAATTGCTAGAAAAAATGCATAAGAAAATGTATAACGTGTTTTTTGCATTTAAGAGTATAAACCTACGTACATTTCTCTATATGTATGGTTATACATAACGTTCTATGATGGTCATAACGTATATGGGAGGAATTTATGGTGTTTGGAATGAGTCTCATTATCTACCACAACACAGGGGAAGAGAAGTGATGGGGTATTTAGCTCTTAGTTTTAGGACCTTTTCTTCTTATGCCCCATCTCTGTTACCTAGCACAGCATTCTCAAATCTGGTTCAAAATGTCACAACCTGGTGTCACTGTTGTCTTATTTTCTCTTGGTGGACATAGACATGCACACACACAAAGCTGAGTGTTTAAATCTTTTCTAGTTTCTGTAAGAAACTGGTTTCTTTCAAAAATTGTTTGCACATGTTAATGGATGTGTACCCTTAAAATGTACTGACGTTATATTTGCTCTTAAATGTAGCAAAAGCCCAGGATGGTGCAGCCATGGAAATGCAGCCTTTGAAGAGTGAAGAAGGTGGAGACGGTGATGAAAAAGACAAAAAGAAAGCAAATTTGCCAAAAAAGGAAAAGTCTGTTTTACAAGGGAAACTTACAAAGTTGGCTGTTCAGATTGGCAAAGCAGGTATGATCTGTAAAAGAAAATAAGGGGTTTTGTTTTAAAATACACTAACTTTCTACCTAAAAATCATCTTTTGACGCACTTAAGGCTCAAAGTTGTTGCTTTGTGAGTGGAAAGGGAGTTAAAAGTATTTTCAATTTTATCCACAGTGAACCAGGCCTTGGGAGTTATTGTAAATCCTCATAACATGATTGCAGCTTGGGAGCTGTATCTCCATTTTACTAGAGGGAGGTGTCCTCTGTCAACTAGCTAATGAGTGGTCAGGTTAGGAGTCACGCGAAGTCTGCCCAGTCCATAAGCCCATGCTCTCATCTCCGCATTTCTGGAGAGGGGGCCAGCAGTGAGGTTGTTCAGTGCACATTACCCAGCTATATTTTCATGAAAAGGAATTTCGGTACACATCTTGCTGTCTTTCTGCCCACTATCTATGAAAAAAATTAGGTGTATGTTTTTCTAAAAGTTACCATTTACTCTAATTGAATGGATTTCAGCCTCCTGGCGAGCCTGAAGTTACTAAATTGCCTCTGTCCCTGGGAAACGCCTGTTAATGGAACCACTCTTTAGGGGGAAAAGAAAAAAGCAGAGCTCTTAGCTTAAAACAGTGCATGCCCTCCAGCAGTGTCATCTTTGTAAAAGAACATGTGTGGCTGAATCAGCGTGTATTATTAAAATCACTTAAATTGCATCATTCTGTTACTTCTTGGGAATGTGTTGGGAAAAGTCAAATTTTTGCTTCTGTCCTCAGAAAGCTTATTATCTAATAGCAACTATTTGCTTCCTGTAATATGTAGCCAGATGGTAATACCAGCTGATGTAGTGTTGGGGAAAAGGGTGGATTTCAGATGGTGATGGCATTTAGTAGACAGTGGGTTGGGTTATTAGACCCATATATGTGGACATGCCTTATTTTTGTTACTCATTGATAAGGGACTGAATATCCCATAAAATAGAGATGTCAAAGATTTGTGATACGTGATTAATTCTGGTTTTCTAAGTTAATAAAGCAGTAAGGATAGATGAAAAGAAATTAAGACAGAATTATTCAGATAATTTGGTTTTTTCTTAAAAAACGTAGGTTTGAATTGAATGTTTAATTCCAAGGCTCTCCATTTATCAGATTCTCATCAACTTCTCTTTCAGCATTAGGCAAGTTGCCAACAGGTAAAGCACCAGCTTATGCTAAGCTTTTGGTGTTTCCTTAGCACTGCTCATTATTTTGTCTCAGCTTCAGTCAAAAACCGAAGATAGAATTAAGTCGAGGAAAGAATCGTAAATGCTTTTCTCCCAGCTCTCCTGGGGACAGGGCTATACTTGGAGCAGAAATTAAATCTGACAATGTCACAAGATGAGTTAGGTGCAAAAAAGGAGGTAACTGTTTCTCAGAGAAATTAAAATAACTGTTACCAAACCAGTTATCATTCTTCCAGTGGCTAATATGTAACTAACGATGGGTAGTGTCTGGAATATTTAAATAATTGCATTTTTCTTTTTTTTATATACTGAAAGGTTTGTTGATGTCTGCCATCACAGTTATCATTCTAGTATTATATTTTGTAATTGATACATTCTGGGTTCAGAAGAGGCAGTGGCTCGCTGAGTGTACACCAATTTACATCCAATATTTTGTGAAGTTCTTCATCATTGGAGTTACGGTTTTAGTGGTAGCTGTACCAGAAGGGCTTCCGCTTGCAGTCACTATCTCCCTGGCTTATTCAGTCAAGGTAAGTAGAAAATAGTTAAGGTGTTATGCTAAGTTTAAAGGCTCAGCTGGTGTAGAAAATGCACATCTGGTTGCTCTTTTCTTTCTGGTCCTGAAAATAGGAGATTTCCATAAACTTACACTGTTTCCTTTAGAAATGCTGTCATCAATTTCCTCCTCTTCCCCCCCAGTTAAAGATCTCTGTACATCGAGACCCACACGTTTCTGGGAGAGCAGCCTTGACACAAAACTGAGCACGACTCTGCTAGGCAGAGTTCTGGCTTAATTTTTCATTTTATGATAGTTAATGTTGTCAAGTCATGTCCCCTGCTCTTTCCCATCTGTCAAATTAAAGTAAGGACGTGTGTCATTTACCTGTGGTACGAGAGCAAAGAGAGTTCACCGGAGTTTGACCTTCTGAGCCTCCTTGTTTCCACCCTTCTGCTCCCATCACTCCACAGCTGAGCCTTCACACGGTAGGCAGACTCATGTTTCTAAGAAATAATTCACATCATATTATTTCCTTGTGTAAAACCCTCCAGTGGCTTCTTAGTGCACTGAGAAGAAAATCCAAGCTCATTACCATAGCCCGCAGGGCCCTGCCCAGGCTGGCTCTTACTTATCTCTGGATGCTCCTCTCCTGCCTCTCCTCTCGTCCGGCCTCACCAGCCTTCCTGCTATTCCTCAAATATCCCAGCCATCTTCTCATCTCAGGGCCCACTTGTTCCTTCCTTTGAATCATTTGCTCGCCTATCTTATTCACATCTCTTCAAATGTTACCTTCTCTGACCACTCAATTTACAGTAGCTCAGTGCTTGTTGTTTTCCAGGTAAAATGCTTGAAAGTAAGCTTCGGTGGCTTTGCTAACTGCTGTTTACCTAAAGTAATAATCTGTTTGAAGATTATTAATTTATTTTTATCAATTTTATTATATGGAAAAGGTATGGATTTTTTTAAAAAAGGTTTAGCTTGGACAATTTTGATCTTTCTTTCAAAATGGCTTTGCAAATAAAATTATACTTAATGGAAGAATGCTGCTCTTGTCAATTGTCTAACGTTAATTAGCAGTTCTCCTAAAGTAGCGTTGCTGACAATGACCAATACAATTAGTCGTAGTTTCTACTCCATTATTATTATCTCCAGTTTTCCCAAGTATTTTACAATAGACCTGTCACGATAAGAGTATTTTTTGCTTTCTGAGTTTATTTTCTTTTCAGGCATTTCACATTTTCCGTTTCAAAAATCAAATGTTAATTGTGTCCAAGTGATGATGAAATACAGAATAATCATCCATTTGTCCTTTTTTTCATGTTTTAAAATATTTAGAAATAATTGAGTTCAACATAAGTTTTAGATGCATTGATCAGTCATTTTACCACTACTGTCATTAGTTCATTTTGAATAGTTATTAATGATACTAATTTTTCAGTTGATCAAAAAGATATAGGCGGGACTGATTTGCATTCCTTTAATGGAAAATGAATAAGAGCATTTTTTTTTATTAAGGTTATGAAAGTTAGCATCCTTGTGAAATTACAGTTGTACATCATTATTAGTCATGTTGTAGGTACACCACTTCACCCCTAGTGCCCTCCCCCCACCCCCCTTTCCCCTCGCAACCACCAATCAGTTCTCCTTGTCTATATGTTAACTACCACCTATGAGTGGAGTCATACAGAGTTCGTCTTTCTCTGTCTGGCTTATTTCACTCAACATAATACCCTCAAGGTCTATCCATGTTGTTGTGAATGGGACGACTTTGTCCTTTTTTATGGCTGAGTAGTATTCCATTGTAAATATATACCACATCTTCTTTATCCAATCATCAGTTGCTGGGCACTTAGGTTGGATCCATGACTTGGCTATTGTGAATAGTGCTGCGATGAACATAGGGGTGCATGGAACTTTTGGAATTGCTGATTTCAGGTTGTTAGGATAGATACCCAGTAGTGGGATGGCTGGGTCATAAGGTATTTCTATTCTTAACTTTTTGAGGAATCTCCATACTGTTTTCCATAGTGGCTGCACCAGTTTGCATTCCCACCAACAGTGTATGAGGGTTCCTTTTTCTCCACAGCCTCTCCAACATTTGTCACTCTTGGTTTTGGATATTTTTGCCAATGAATAAGAGCATTTTAACTACTGTTCTTTAAGCTTTTATTAAATGTTTATTTAACCCAAATTAGTCTTAATGGATCCTCTGTTAGTGTTTTGCAAAATTGAACACATTTTCTTTACTGCAGAACTTCATTCTTTTAATCTTTAATATTGATGCAAGTCACAAGTAATTTGGAAGGTATACATCTTTCTTCACCATATGTATTTCTTCAAGGAACTGGTGTTTTGTGTATCAGTAGTCAGAGAACACACTTTGTAAAGTAACTCTATGTAATTTTTAACCCATTCCACATATGTTTTGAGAATTATCAAGCATTTTAACTTAAATGCCTTTTGATTTTAGTGAAACTAAATGCCTTTTAGTTTTAGTGAAAACTCTTGGTTTTTTAGAAACTATCTTTTTTGTTTTTGTAAATCAGAGGAAGAGATGATCATAAGGAACAGAATACCAAGCATACCAGCATATGGAAAAGATAAAATGACCCATTCTGGGTTTGATGTGTTAATCTATCAGAGTCAAAAAAAAAAAAAAAAATCAGGCAACTACATACATGCCCACAAGCTCTATATTTTAACTGATGAAAGCTTCTTTTTCTTTGGTGATTGATACAAGAATCTTTTGTTTTCCACTTAGTAAGGAGACTTAATCCTTAAATGTGACATACTCTTGCATTGCTATAAGTACCTCTGTACTTAGAGTACAGATCGCCATTGTTCTTGTAATGCAAGGACACTTCGCAGAAGCTGTTGGAGGCATATTGTCAACATGATTTGCTTGTGGTTGCGAGTGTCTATATTCATTTACTAGATTATGTTATGCAGCAGTAAAGTGATTGAAACCACAGAAAGCTAGTACTCTCTTTAGCTTATTTGAATAGGTCAAATACACTAAAATTCTTCCAGTATTAAAATGGTGCTTAAACTATAAGTTTTAATTCTGATTTTAAAGCAGTTTATGCTCATTTTAATGTAATGAGATGATTGGTTTTATATGTAACTTAACTAGATTCTTTTTTTGTCACTGTAGAAAATGATGAAGGATAATAACTTAGTACGGCATCTGGATGCTTGTGAAACCATGGGAAATGCTACAGCTATTTGTTCAGATAAAACAGGAACATTGACAATGAACAGAATGACAGTTGTTCAAGCTTACATAAATGAAAAACATTATAAAAAGGTTCCTGAACCAGAAGCTATTCCACCAAATATTTTGTCCTATCTTGTAACAGGAATTTCTGTGAATTGTGCTTATACATCAAAAATATTGGTAAGGTTTCTTTAATAATTTATATGTGAAAATTAGGTTTTCAGTTTGTAATGATTAGACTGTAGGTAGCTCTTGAGACCTACCGTTACTATATATAAATTGAAGGCACTGGATTGTGTTAAGTTTTTGAAAGGCATACATCCATATAATGTATATAAGTTTTTTTTGCTGCAGTTTGCATTATGAGTAAGGTCTGTTGATCAACATATGCATTCTGTTTACTTTTATTTTTCTTCTCCTATATTTTGAATTTTCTTTGTTTAGAAACTCTCAAGCTTTATAACCAGTACAAGTTCATAACTTTAAATTCTTACTAAGCTCATTTTGTGAAAGACCAGGCTATCTTACTGTAGAAAGTCAACTCTCAATTTTCTGCAGAAAATTTTGAAGCCAGATTTCAACTTAATATGTTTTTTGTATGCTTGCTATATACTCTGTTTGGTTTCTCAGTAGATCCTACCTATAAGGTGATGTTTAGACCTTTTGAAACTAACTCTGTAAAGGAATTCTAGACTTATGCTACCTTAGAATAAAATATTTTGAACTTTGCAAGTTTTACAAGTCTCATTTATAGCATAAAGCATGAAATTATTTGACTTGATATGTGTTCTAGTGATTTATGGATGAAGACCGTGAACAAAATTAATATTGCAAGTTGTTTAGTGAAAATATGCATGAATTGGATGATTGGAGTGGAAGGTTATGAGATCTTGGTTCTAGATCTAGCTTTGCCTTTTACTAGCTGAAAGTCTGAGCTTTACCTTCTTTAGTTCTTAGGTAAAGATGATCACATCTGCCCTTGATACTGTTATAATGACTGTATAAGGTGGTATTTGTGAAGACACTGTGAGAGAAATAAAGTTTTTATATATTTTTAAGGGAACAGTGCTTTATTTTAATGTATATACTTTTATTTTAAGACATAAAGATTTGTAAAGTAGAGTTAATTTTGAATTATTTAATGTAAACCCGTAGTGAAAATAGGAAGAGACAAGGAAAGGAATTAAAGTTTATTACATCCCACTACATGTCAGGAACCAACTTTAAACATTACATGTCTTATCCCCTTTAATTCTTGGGTCATAAGTGCTCCTGTTTTCCAGATGCTGAAGCCAAGGACCACAGCAGTTGGGTAACTTGCCAAAAGTTCACATAGCTAGTAACTGGCAGGGCTGAGATTGGAATCCATGTCTGTGTTACCCCAGAACTCCTTTCTACCTTACCTTTCTGTGTCCCTCTTTGAAATGCCGATATTAGTAGAAGTTTCCTATATAATTTTGTTTTAGAATGTTGCGTTCTGTTTTACATTATAAATTAAATTGTCATGAAGAAACAAGATGATACTAGCTTCTAAACCTTTTTCTCTTATAGCCACCAGAGAAAGAGGGTGGATTACCTCGTCATGTTGGTAATAAAACTGAATGTGCCTTGTTGGGACTTCTTTTGGATTTAAAACGGGATTATCAGGATGTTAGAAATGAAATACCAGAAGAAGCACTGTACAAAGTCTACACCTTCAATTCTGTTAGGAAGTCCATGAGTACTGTCCTGAAAAATTCAGATGGAAGTTTTCGAATATTCAGCAAGGGTGCATCTGAGATAATTCTGAAAAAGTAAGAGTAAAATGCTTAGATGAATAAATTGCTAACTGTAGTTGCTTTCTGGAATGCCTACTATGCTGTTATTGTTGCTGTGTTCTTCTTTGTGAACCTCAGGCATTTGATAGGACCTCAGTTTTTTTGGTGTATTTTAATGGTGTCCAGATATCTGCCTGTGATGTTCTACCATTTTCATGCTCCAGCTGCTTTTTGTTTCTTAGTATTTTACTGTAGGGAAAATAAGTTCATTACATTCAGTCTGGTAGATTTAATAAAATTTGTTCTTAGACATGTTGATTCCGTTATTATGTAGGATTATGAAAAATACAAGCATCCCAGGAAGAAAAACGCAAGTTTATATCTTCAGTGCTGCATTGTAGTTAGTGGACTCGAAAATGTGATGAATGAATTATAGATTAGTTTTTAGAATAGCAAAGCACTAAAATTAGATCTTGAGAGTTCTCCTTTTATGTCAGAGTGAGGTTTTATGATATTTATGCTGCTGCACTGTCAAATTTAAATATCTCCTGTCATTTTGAATGATAATCTTCTTTTGTACTGTCCTTATACAGACCAGTAACTTCAATTTTGACATTACATGTTTATGTATAATTTCCCTAATGCTTATGTGTTGTTACAGGTGTTGAAATTATTTTGGTTTCTTTAATTTCAGTAGAGAAGTAGAGAACCTTAAAACACATTTAAGAGCAATTTTAGAAAATTAGAACTCATTTGAAATTGTGACATTTAAAATATTTCTACTTTTAATTTGCTTGTATGTGGATTATGATCCAGTGTTATCTTAATGAACACTTGACAGATTGTCTAACAGGTTTAAGAGATAAGTCTATAAATAAATGAAAATGTAGCATATGACAGACGTGTACAAAGGTTTAGAGTGAGAGATTGTACTGTGAAGGATTTGGCGTTTAAGGTAGGTTTTGTTATGAAGTAAGAACATCAAGGTGTGAAGGAAGCTCTGTCAGGGGAAAGGAGGTGGGGACAGGCAGGCCAGCTGCGGAGAACAGCTAGTCGTAGACTTCAGCTGAGTAGTGATGGCTTTTGTGACGTGTAGGCCATATAGAGCCTTCTTCCCTTCTCAGGATACTTGATTATCTGATTTTAGTGTGAAAGGTTAGAAATCTTGCATCCGTGGCTTGTTGGGTAGCAGATAGATGGTACATGGGGGATTTTTGAATCAAAACTAGTCAGGCTTCGACTTCTTTTGCAACTAACTAGCTTTGGGATGTTAGGCAAATTCTTCCTTTAGCTTCCATTTTCCTCCACTGAAAAAGGGGGTGATGACCACCAACTCTGTGGCAGTGAAAGAAAATAATGCATGTAAAGCATCTAGTGTGGAATCTGATAGATAGTGCACAGTAACTATCTCCACAGTGATATTTACTTTTTGTTGTGGAGGCTCTTTTTAAATGTTAGGCTGAGCAGTTAAAACAGTGAAGTAAGCCAGATAATGCAACTGAAGCATTTTTTTCATCAGGTAGAGGAATGATCAGAGTTGCAATTGAACATAAGTCTTGCATCAAGGAATAAGGTGGATTGGGAGGAAAAAAGGATGGACTGGAAACAGTTATCAATTAAAAGGCTATTACAATAGGTCTAGCTCGAAGTCAGAGCCAGAAGAAGGCAGTGTCAGGGGACTGGAAAGGAGAGGAAACATTTAGAACACTGTTGAGAGCACAAATCTATGGAACTTAGGAGCTACTACTAGCTAGACGATGAGGAAAAAGTAAGTCATTCAAGTGAGATTTTAGACGTACGTTGACATTGTTGGGAGTGATATGGATGTCCGTTAGATTGGCAGTGAGGAGGCAGTTTTTCGTCTTACGTGCAGTGAGTTTAAGGTCCTGGTGCAACATCCGAGTGGAACTCTTCAGCAGTAATGGAAAGCTGCTGAAAACTGTCAGAACAGAGAAGACGTGGATTTGAGAATCACCTGCCTAGAAGCAGGAGGAGGTGGCATCACCAAGGGAGAAGAGCAGAGAGACAAGTGTGGAGAAAATAAACTTTAAATAGGGAAGTACACAGTGTAACTTGATTCACTACATAGTGAAAAGGTTGTAGTTAGTTTCACTGAAAATAAAACTATTTTGGCATTATCTCTCTCATTCTAATAGAATACTTATTTTAACAATAAGTTACTTTTTTTCTTTCATAGTTAAAACAATATAGGTGATGAAACAGCATCTCAGGTAAGGAGTTGATTGGGTTTGGCTTTTTAATTTGAAAGAAGAAAATATGTGTGAATTTTGTGTTAATTAAAATTAATGTCTCATTCTTTACCAAAATGGACAGGTGTATAGTTTACGCTCCTCTGCCCTAGGGGTTCTTTGTGAAAATGTAAATTACTCTGCATTTCCAGAAGATTAGGTTTAGAGAATGTCTAGAGTAACTGCTAAAGTGGAGAATTATGAACTGAGAACTATCTGTTTTTAAATGAGTGAAAAGTGAATATGATTTGAGTGTATAAAAATGCAGTATATTTAATTCTCTAAATTCCAGATATCAGATCCCATGATTTCTAGCCCTTCCAGTTCACTTAAATGGCATTAACCATTATTTTTGTTAATTATTGATATTTGGATTCAACATTTCCTTTTAGGTGTTTCAAAATCTTGAGTGCTAATGGTGAGGCAAAAGTATTCAGACCAAGGGACCGTGATGATATTGTAAAAACTGTGATTGAACCGATGGCATCAGAAGGCTTGAGAACCATATGTCTTGCATTCAGAGATTTCCCAGCAGGAGAACCAGAACCAGAGTGGGATAATGAAAATGATATTGTCACCGGCCTTACATGCATTGCTGTTGTGGGGATTGAAGATCCTGTGAGACCTGAGGTGGTGAAACGTTCTGTGTTCTGCATGTGCAGAATCTCCTAACTATAGAGGGTCTAGGCACTAGCTGTAACCAGTTTTCTAGTAAAATTCTCAGTGTTTCTAATTTTATTATTTTCTGTGTGAACCCAAGATAAGTATTACAAGGGCTGTTATTTCACTTATCTCTATGGTTTTTGATTAGACAGCTTCTCTTTGGGATCCCATGTGTTTATAGTACCATAACCTAGCACAGTGCCGTGAGCTGGGTAGGTTTTTCAGTTGGTATTTATATTACATTAAATAATGAATGCCATTAAGTTATTTGTTTTCATGGTCTCAGGACCAGCACTGTCCAATAGAACTTTCTGTGATGACAGAAATGTTCTTTATGTTCAGTACAGTAGCCAGTAGCTACATATGACTACTGAGTTCTTGACGGGTGGCTAGTGCAACAGAAAAACTGAATTTTTAATTTAATTTAACTTAAATTTAAATATCTTGCTACTATGTTAGACAGCCTATAGTTGTAGAGGTTTTTGGTTGTTTTCTAGTTTAGTTGAGCAGCTCCTGTGTGCCAGGCACTATACTAGGGTACTAGAGACATAAAGGGTTTTGAGATCTGGTTCCTGGCCTGAAAGAAGTCACTGTCCTGGGTGGGGATGGACAAACACGTGGTAGTTATAACCCAGGATGTTAGTACATTGTCAGATACATACAGAGCATGTTTTATGTGCACAGAACATGAGCCCCCAACCTAGTGTAAAGTACAGAATCTTTTTATTGAATCCTTACTGTGTGCCAGATTCTATGCCAAGTGCTTTACGTGTATTATTCATTTAGCATTCATCTCTATGAGTGATGAGTATTAATACTCTCATTTGACAGACGAAAAAAAAATTGAGTTGTATGGAGGTTAGCTCTAGACCGTAGAGCACGTGTGTTCAAATCCTGGCTCTGTCTAAAACACACGTGCTTAAAAGCCCACTATGCTACATTAACCACTGGAGGGGTAAGTAAGACTTCCTGAAGGTTAATTACCTGATGGAGTCTTAAAGGCTGAGGAGGAATTAGCTAGAGCAAGAGAGAGAGCGGTAAGCACATTCTGAGCAAAGACGCGACATAAACAAAAGGACAAAGACAAAAACAGCTTCTGTTTGGTGACTATTGACTAATTGATTCAACACCCAATGTGTGGTACCAGGCACTCTTCTAGGGACTGCAAATACTACAGAACAAAATGTCGAGGAATTTATATTCTAGAGAAGTAAGATACCCAAACAGAAAAAAATGATAGGTACACAGGCAGTATGCCAAGTGAGAACACATTCTGTGAGGACTAAGACTTGGTCCCTGCCCTGATGGGCCTTATGCTCCGGATGGCATGTGGGGGATGTAACATCAGGTAAGACAAGTACGGGTGTGATAAGAGCTATAAGGATATGCACAGGGTGATGAAATAAGGTAACTGAGAGAGACCACATTAAGAATCTCTGAGGATATGACATTTGAGCCGAGGTCTGATGGCTGAAAGTGAGCCATAGCTGCAAGAAGAGTGTTCCAGGCAAATGAAACAAAAAATGCAGAGCCTGAACTTGAGAAAGTTTTTAGCTATTTCACAGATGGAAAGGAGGCCGCTGTGCTCATAAGTGTGGGCAAGAAGGGACAGATGAGATTATCTTTGGCCTTGCTAGCAATAAGGGCTCTGAATTTTGTTCTGAAATTCAGTGGGAAGTGATAAAAAAAAATGCAGGCTAGGAAGTGACATGATTCATGTTGTTACAATACTAGTATTGGGGGTAGGGTATAAGAAATCAGAGAGAAAGAAGAGTAAAAGCAGAGAAGCCAGTAAGATGATGGCAGTGTGATCCCCAGGCAAGAGATGATCATGGGCTGGAACTCCAGCTGTGGCAGGGAGGATGGAAAGAAGGGGATGATTTCAAAATAAATGAAGATACCGATAAGAATGAGTACGCTGGGTTAATACATTGTTTTTGACATTGTTGAGGTGTCTGAAACATCCAGGTATATTCAAGTAGGCGTTTGGACCTGGGAGCCTGAGAGTGGTGTAGGCTGGAGAATTCACCTACGAGGCTAAAGGAGATCTCCCCAGGAAAGCATATAGAGAAGAGGGCTGAGGATGGAAACATTTCCACAATTAGACGTCTTATAGAGGAGGGGGAGTCAGTCTCTACCTTGCCTAACTGGGTGGGTAGTAGATGGTATTACCAATGTAATAAGAGAATCAGGAGAAGCAGCCTATTTAGAGATCAAGATAAATTCACTGTTGGATTGTGGCATTTCGAATGCCTGTAAAACATCCAGGTGGATAATATTTGCCAAGCTTTGGTCAAAGGAAACCATTCAAAGTTTTATACATTGACTTATGGCTTAAATCTTTTCTAAATATAATATTAAATCAGCATGTCTGCCACTTTTGTCCTTTGGAAAACGTATTGCTATGGTTGTGCTCTTGGCATTGAGGTTGACGGGGAGTTTTATCTTTTTTTAAACATGTAAGTGGCACTTTATTTTTTCAGTGTCACAAAGTGAGATGGGTACTTTTATACTAAAGTGAGACAGTGTGATATGAAACAGCTTTCTCTGAGTGGGTGTTCTGAACTATGTAGTTCTGGTGTATAAAACCTTGATTAACTAGCTGGAGTAAGTCCAGCTTGTTGCATATGCATAGGTGCTTTAACAAGATATTTGGCTTCTCTCCTGTTTCTTATCTGTAAAAGTAGAGGTAGTTTGTGAATTTTAAGTGGGAGTATTTGGTGGTTAGTCGGCAATTAATAAATGTTAGTTTGGCTTTCTTTTATTTGTTATATAATTTTCACCTGAGACCAGTTTCTCCCTCTTTTCCGTTCTCCTATTCCAGATGATCTCGAGATACCACCCAATCATTGAGTGCTTAGATGGGCAAATTTGGGGTACATTTTATCTCAAATGAGATACCAGAATGTATATTACGTTTATATAGCCAACTAGTGTTTTCAAAATCAAATACTGATTTTTGTTGTTAAATAATAATCTGAGCAGGTTCTGTCCTTGCGCTCGCCTCTGTGTCCCTAGCACCTAGCATAGTGCCTGGCATTCAGTACGTGTTCATTTGAGGGAAGGCATATGATGTTCCCCTTCAATGATTTGAAAGACTAAGAGTTGACAAGGTGAAAGGAAGTACTTCTACAATGTAAATCTTAAAACAGATAGATACATTCAGTAGTCCAGCAAACACTAATCTCCGGTTATAGGCCAGGCACTTATTTGTTAAATGACTGAAAGGCATTGTACTAAGCATTGGTGATGCAAAGATGAGGGTTCTACCTGTAGGAAGCTCACTGACCTGCTGAAAACTCAGGTAAACAGATAACTGCAATATGATGTCATGAGCTGTGGTAGAAGTGTGTATAATATGAAGCCATAAGTCTGACTAGGGGAAGCCATGACCACTCCCAGAGACGTTACATTGAAATTCTGTTTACCGTAAAAGTCACAAACAGGCAGTCTGCAGGCCAGATTTATCTTTGGACCGTGTGTGTGTGTGTGTGTCTCTATTTAAAACATGAAGTATTGAGAGAGTGCATACAAATCCAGATTTCTACTCTCTCTTGAAATGGTAGGTTCTGTCAACACTGGGTGCGCGTTCCACCACGGTAAAAACAGGCTAGAGCGAAATAGCTCTTTCCTTAGGCATTCATGTCGCATTGTCACTTTCAGTTCGTTTTCCTCATCCGTGTTCCCTGCGTGGCCCTGCAGGCTTTTGCATTTGCAGCCTCTGCTGTAGTAAGATCAGTATGGATTTTCTGGTTAGAGAAGAGTAGGAAAGGATTTTCTAGGCAAAGGGAACTGCGGAAGCAGAGGCACAGAAATAATATATAGATATTCATCTGTCAAGTTGTGTATAGTACAGAAAAATTTTAGATAAATCTGGAAAACTATTGTGAGGCTCAAATGTGATACTCTGTTATGTGAGAACTTTCTGGTTTATAGTTTAACAATTGAGGAATCATACATTGTTAAGAAAGTGTATTAGAAAAATAACTCTAGATGCTGGCCTGCGCTGAGTGGTTAAGGTTCTGCATGCTCCACTTTGGCAGCCCGGGTTCATGGGTTTGGATCCTGGAGGTGGACCTACACCACTTGTCAGCCATGCTGTGGAAGCATCCCATATACAAAGTAGAGGCAGATTGCCGCAGATGTTAGCTCAGGGCTAATCTTCCTCAAGCAAAAAAGAGGAGAATTGGCAGCGGATGTTAGCTAAGGGCAAATCTTCCTCACCAAAAAAAAAAAAAAAGAAAAGAAAAAGAATTCTATCGCCAGATATATCAGGTGTTTTAAAAGACAGACAAACACATAGATAGGGATACCCATTAAAAAGCTCTTACACTAGCTCAGGCAACAAGCAGTAGGGGCACGGTGCAGGGACGCTTTGAGATAGAACCCCCAGGACTCATTGGCCCTTAAGGATGTGTCGGGTAAGGGAGATGGAAGAGGTCAGATGACCTTTAGGTTCTCTTAGATAGGTAGGTTTAGAAAACGTGGTCTCCAGATTCTGGTGTCCACCTTTCTGGTGGAACTAGGAATCCGGCTCTCACAGTGAGCTGGGACAGTGAGGTAGATGTGAAAGTTATTAGCACACAGATGGTAGTTGAAGGTACAAGAGTAGGTGAGGTAACCCTTAAAAAAGTGAGCCGACCCTAATCCTAAAGAACACCAACATTTCACTCTGGTGTGGTCTGAGCGATAAAACCAGAAAGGTAGAAAGCCAACCAGAAAAGAATTGCCTAGTGGTTGCTACGGGGGAAAGGTGCTTTAAAAAGCCTTTGATAAATAAATAATGCAAACAAATTAAGTAGGATGACAACTGAAAATGAAGCCTGAACTAGGACTGTGGCTGTGGAAGAGGAGAGAAGAGATTATTGGGAGTAATTCAAGAAATAGTGACTATCTTGAGATGAAATTAAAATTATCATTATTTCTGGGCCTATGGAGTAATGCTATTTGTTCAGTGGGATTTTTCTCTTCTGGAAATGCTACTTTTCCTCGATAAGATGAATGTTTTTCCATGTAAACCAGGTACCAGATGCAATAAAGAAATGTCAGAGGGCTGGAATTACTGTGCGGATGGTCACTGGTGATAATATTAATACTGCCCGGGCTATTGCTACCAAGTGTGGCATTTTACATCCTGGGGAAGATTTCCTGTGCCTAGAAGGTAAAGATTTCAATAGAAGAATACGAAATGAAAAAGGAGAGGTAAGGTTTTTTTTATTTTTTAAGTTGCTATGTTTTTAATATATTAGGAATTACATTCAACAAATACATATTGAATGTGCACTGTGTGTTAGGCATCGCACATGAATAAATGCAGCCCGCACCTCAAGAAGCAAAATACTAACATTTTAGGAAATAAAAGGAATAAGGGATAAAGAAATTTGCCCTAAAGGGAGTGAACACTTCTCTTTTTCAGTCTAGGCCAGTTTCAGAATTACAACGTGTCAGGGAGTAATGGGAGATGAGTGTGGAAAGGTTCGTGTGGAGTGTATTTTAGGGGACCCCAAACTCTGAGCTTTTTGTGCTAAAGTAAGGAGTTTCCATTTTCATAGCAGGGAGATTTTTAAAATTTGATCTTATAATAGTATGTATAGCAGTGGTTCTAAAACTAGTGTATGCATCAGAGTGACTACCTGGAGAGCTTTTGAAAGCCTTGATTGCTAGCTCCCGGCCACCCCCCACACCCACCCCAGTGTTTGGATAAGATAAGCTTAGGGCCTTGCTCAAGAATTTGCTCCTGTCACAAGTTCTCGGGAATTGGTGATGCTGCAGGTCTGTTAGCCACACTTTGAGCATCACTGATATATACGCTAGATAACTAATTTTGAATTGTGAAACCAGGTATCAGCACATTTTAACTTTGACAAAAATTTATAGATTGAGCAAGAGCGGATAGACAAGATTTGGCCAAAGCTTCGAGTACTTGCGAGATCATCTCCTACTGATAAACATACACTGGTTAAAGGTAAGCAGATTTTACAATTATTTCACAGTTTCTTAATACAGAAATAATAATAGATTGCTTCCTAAAATGGTAATTCTGCTTCCTAAAATAGTAATCGGTACTGAATATCAGATTCTATCATGGATATCATCTTTTCCAATAAAATCTAAATACATTTCCTCTTGATACCTTAGGTGAATTGTGTTATCTTCAGGAAGTAAAACAGGATATTGCTCCTCGTGTACCTTAGTTTCTGGAGTTGGTCTTTGCCCAACATCTCAGCAGTTTCCATTTCTCTCTGTTTGTTGAATTATTTATTTTTACTCTTGAGTCTCTAAAACTGGCTAGTCAGGATATTCTGCAGAATCACTGTATTAATTCAAGGAACTATTTCTACTGCACAAATATTTACTTTTATTTCAGGTATAATTGACAGCACTGTCTCAGAACAACGTCAGGTTGTAGCTGTAACTGGTGATGGTACAAATGATGGCCCAGCACTAAAGAAAGCGGATGTTGGGTTTGCAATGGTAGGAACTTACCTATTCTAGTATTCGGATGTAATTTACTGGTTTGGTTTTTTTGTCTGTTTGCTTTGTTTATTATTAAATTGCTATTGATTTTAAACACTGTACCTCAAGATTAGTTTGAGGGATAATATATAAGCCTAAATTGGTTTATAAATCTAATTAGTTTATACACTACCTTTATTTGATGCAATGAAATCTGGCTGGAAGATGACTTCTTTTGAACAATTATAAGATCATACATGTATCTTGTACTCTGTAAAATGTATAAATGTCTTTTATCTCATCTGAGCCTTACAACAATCCTCATAAGTAGGAGACAGGCTTAGAACACTTCTGTATTTAAATTATAATATAATTGAGAATCTTGCAAACTGAAAATGTCTCTTAAGAGTAACTGAATGTCATCATTTCATATATAATGGATGTAATCTTTTTCTTTCTTTCTTTCTTTTGTTTTGGTGAGGAAGATTGGCCCTAAGCTAATATCTGTTGGCAGTCTTCCTCTTTTTGCTTGAGGAAGATTGTCACTGAGCTAACATCTGTGCCAATCTTCCTCTATTTTTTGTATGGGGGATGATGCCACAGAATGGCTTGATGAGCAGTGTGTAGGTCCGTGCTGGGATCCAAGCCCACGAACCCTGGGCTGCCAAAGCAGAGCATGCAAACATAACCACTATGCGACTGGGTTGGCCCTGGATGTAATCTTTTTTGGTTGAAAAAAATCTACTTTATTCCCTCCAAGTCCTCAATTTAGATATGATTATTTGAAGTGCCAGAAAATTTCAGGATTTCATTATTATTTTCTCATACTGTAGCCATAGTACTGATGAAATGCTGTAAAAAGGATATCATGAAATACATATGCTACATAAGTGTTTAAGATTGACATTAGGTTGTTATATCTTTGAATCACTTTCTTTCAGTTTTTCAGCGTTGGAATGAATCTTTGTACCTTCAGTGCCATAGAAAATTTAAGTAGTTTATTTAATTTTGATTTTATGGCATTTTTGGAAAATACGGGTCCTTAATCACAATTCCCAAATCCAGAAATCTGAAAACTGAAATTTCCTTCCTAAATTTGCAGCAGACTCATTTGATTGCAGAAGTTACTCTGAACTGATGTGAGGATGGTATTCGTCCTACTTAATATGGCCATTCATAGCCATTGTGGAGATATTAATGTGTTTTGGGGGGGTACTAACACCATCTGGGTGAATCTGTGATAGAAGTATGTGCCTCATTATCTTTCTAAAATATGAGAGACTTTAAATTTGGAAACACAATCTGGCCTCAAAGGTTTCAGATAAGAGAGTATTTATGTGTACCAATGTTCATTTGCATAATTTGTCTCTCTGGTATTTTGCTGCTAAAATAGGGGTTTAGCAGAACCACCGCCATGGTGGCCGCCTTTCAACAGGAGTGAGGGAGGTGGAAAAAGGACGTTACATGGATAAACTGCTCCCAAGCGATCACTGTCAACCCAAAGACCCCCAACCCGAGTTATCCCAAACTTAGTACAGTTGGCAGCACCTTGGTCTGGCCTTCTGAAGACCTGTGAAGAGGGGCTGGGGGGTAAGGACTATGTCAGCAGGTCCCGTGGCTGTAGGCACACAGGAGCATTCGGCTCAGGAATGTAGCGTCACTCACTGCTGCTTTTGAGCGTTTAGCAGGATTCTTACTGCTACTTTCATCTGGACAGCTGACCTGGAAGGCATTTACGTACAGGTGCATTTTAAAGTAAAAAAAGAAATTCTTCCCCAAACTTAGGTGTTTAGGGTAGACTAAGGGCTTTAAATAAATACAGCTAAGTAGAGTAGTGCAGACAAAAACACACACAGTGGCTGCTTGTTTGATTTTTAAAGCCCTCAAGGCGTTAGGTCCACTGTACCACTTTTTTTTTAAGGTAGTGCATCACAACCTCTAAATGTGTTTTCAAAACATAGAGAAAGAGTAAGTGCCGAGTGGCTTGGACTTGAAAGCACTCTTCCTCGAGCTGGAATTTACTTTGTATATTTGTTCAGTTCTTCAATTTCATATTTTAAAACTGAAAGACAAAATTATTTGTCTTGGGCGTTTATTAGATGCCCACAAGAAATTGCTATTGATTAATTCTTTCTAAACTTTTCTATTATTTTTTTGGCAGAAATAGCATTTTAGAACACTGATTTATCTGTCTATATACTCTCTCTCTCTTGCTATATATACTGTAAATAGACATAGTTTATTTAGCAAATTCAACATTCAAATAAAATTTACAGCAATAAAATAAGATTTACAGAAGGACTCTAATGTGAGTACATTATTAGCTTGCAAAGAGGTCTGGCATTTTCCCCTATTTAGCCACTCCTCTTAGAATTCTTTTAGTTAGCAAGCATCCATGGTACTTTTAAAATATGATTACATTTTTATTGTGTTACGTTATTCTCACCAAAATTCAGTTAACCACATTTACAGGTATTTCTGTCATCAAAGACTGAATGTCATGATGTATTTCTATGGCCAAATACATCTGTGGTGGTAAAATCTTCCCTAAGGAAATTAAAATGCTGTCTTTTAAAACTTTGGATTAATAAGGGATTCATTTGTTTACTCTCCAAACATTAAGAAGCTGTTCTCAGTGTTCTGGTCCAGAAGCGCGAGAGGTGAGTAGTGGCTGCCTCCTAAAGCTTCAGCACACAAGGAAATCAATAATCAGAGCATAGTGGCAGCTGGTGAAGGACCAAACGCAGCTCACTGAGTGCCTCAGGGGACAAGTCCTTGACTTCGCCCCTAGAGACTAGGAAAGGTTTTCTGCAGAAGGTGCCATTTGAACTGAGGGAGGGAGAAGCTCGTTTCGTGAATTACAGTGGTTTAACATTAACAAGAAGGGGGTGTGGTGTCGGTGCACAATGGGGTGTGAAGCAGGGAGAATTGACAGGGGGCCTCCTGAAGAGGGCCTTGAATGCCAGGATGAGGAATTTGTGCTTGCTTCCTGTGGATCAGCGCTTCCCAAGCACACTTCTGATGGAGTAAAATTAGTTTGGAGACTCACCCTGCATGTTATCAGACAGCTCGGAGAAGCTCATGAAAAAGCTGTTTAACTTTCTTTAAGGATTGTGAACAAGGGAGTGATGAGATTTGCATTTGTAAAAGACAGGGAATGATTAGAGAGGGAAACATGTTGGGCTTAGATGTGTTAAATGTGTTGCACATTGAAAGTAAAATATTCACATTACAAGCTGGAGGCTCAACTTTTAAATTAAGATTGCTCTTTCATTGAATATTTTGAGAAACGCTTGATTTGAACTTTATTTTTGTGTTTATCAAAGCAATATATGCATAGCATTTAAAAAGACAAATTGGGGGCCCCCGGTGGTGTAGCAGCTAAGTTAGCACGCTCTGCTTTGGTGGCCCAGGGTTCGCCCATTTGGATCCGGGACGAGACCTATCACCACTCATCATGCCATGCTGTGTGGCAGGCGTCCCACGCATAAAGTAGAGGAAGATGAGCACGGATGTTAGCTCAGGGCCAATCTTCCCAAGCAAAAAGAGGAGAATTGGTGGTAGATGTTAGCTCAGGACTAATCTTCCTAAAAAAAAAAAAAAAAAGACAAATAGTTCTATAAGACTTCATACCTAAGTCCCTTACCACATGTCATTTCTTCCAGCACGTTTTTTGACTAAAGGGAAACAACTATTTTAGCTGTTTGTTTTCCTTAGTTGTTTGCCTCCCTGTATCTAAATGGTATGATCATAATGTGCTTTTTGATTTTTTTAATATAAAGCATTGCTGTTGACTTTTCATTAAGGAAGATAAGGATTTAGCAGTTTCCCACAGGCACACGTGTGCATTCATACACACTACCTAGCCTGTCATTCTTCTGGCAGAGTTATATCATAATTTTGGATAGGTCAATATACAGTCCTTGTTGTGATGGTAAATGCTGTTCCAGGCTGAGCCATGTGGTCTACTATAATTACTTTCACTTTTTACTTCCTTGCAAAACTTTTTGTATTCCCTTTAAATTCTTCTTCATTCTCTTTCTTAATTAAAAAAAAAAAAAAAATTTTTTTTTTTTTTGCTTAGTTTTTTTATGTACTTAACACTGATTTAGCGTCAGATTCTCCTTTCGTGTGTCAGAAATGTCTGGCACTTTGACCAGTTTCGCCTTTTTAGAGATGTGTCTCCCACATCTCCGATATGCTGAGTCTGAATTGGCTGTTTGCTGGGCCTGCTACACAGCTGTCTTGTTTTCCTCTATTCCTGAGGATTTCCTTTACCCGTCTCTTATGTTGCATCTTGTATTTCCTGGATTTGATGTCATCCTCTTTTTTGGTTTGCTCCCTCTCGTGGGTAGAGCCATCTCTTCCAGTACTTCTGAGAAAATGGGTTTGTGAGAGTTAAACTTTTTCGTAATGTTTATGACTGAAATCTCCAACCTCTCCTCACTCTTGATCCTTAATATGACTTAGTATAAAAATCTAGGTTGAAAATCATTTTCACTCAGAATTTTGAATTGATTTCTCCACAGTCATTACATACCATTTTGAATTTTGACCTTCCTGTTTCTTTTCCTTTCTGGAGGTATATGTCTTTCCTCTTTGTTTTCAGTCCTCTGAAATTTCATGATTGTTTGTCTTAGAGTAGCTTTTTACTATGAAAACTCATTTTCGTCAGTTTTGTGACATTTTCGTAAACTGGTCTTATTTCCTCTCCACTGTTTCTTCTTGGTGGATTACTCCCCGTGATTTTGGACTTAGCTCATTATCTTCTCTTTTTTCCTGTTTACCGTTCCTTTGTCATCTTGCTTTATTTTCAGGATATTTTCTCAACTTGTTTTTCATTTCTGTTGTCGTATATTTAACTTTCAAGACTTGTTTTTGGATCTCTGAGTCTTCCTTCATATTTAACATCCTGTTCTTTCATCGATGCACCTTCTCTCTTGCTAAGGATTTGATTTTTTTAAATAAGCTCTTGTCTCTGCAAAGTCTGTCCCCCGTTGTGCCTTTTGGTTGAGTCTGTCTTTCAGGTTAGCGCCTTCCTCAGAGGTCAGGGGACTCTGGTTGTCTCTGCATGCTGACAGTGGAAAGCTGGAAAGCTTTGGGCCTGCAGGAGGGATTTGTCAACCAGAAGCTTCTCAGTAAAGCGTCTGGCTTGTCCATTTCACTTCCTTAGGGAAACTTTATGCAGTATTTTTAGGTCTTTTCTCTTGAAATGATCAGCTTTCCCAGAAAAGAATCTTCAAATCTGCTGCCTAGAGGGCAATCCTGAGTCCTGGTATTCTGGGAAACAAGTGGCGAAAGAAGGGCAGTGGTCTCAACCTTGTCAGCGAGAGTTACTGTTAACCCCTTCTTTGTCGGTATAGCACCTCTCCACGCAGCAGTGCTTCATACCCTTCAGTCTAGACATTCCTGTCACACCCTCTCTAGTAAATTGGCAGGCAGTCTGCAAGGTCAGGGGAGGCACCAGATTGCCTGGTTGCATGGACTTGGGAAGGGGCTCTGAGGATCTAGCTGCCTTTGCTCTTAATTTTGTTACTAACATAACACACGTACAGAAAAGTGCTGAAGTCATAAGCATACAACTGAATGGGTTATTACAAGTGAACAGACCTGTTCTATGCAGGGCAAGAAATAGGATATTACTAATACCCCCAGACGCCCCAATCATGCTCAATTCTAATTACTGCCCTCTCTCTCTACAAAAATAACCAGTATCCTGAAGATTACTCTCTATTAGACATTATTTTGAGTCCAGCTTCCTTTATTCATTATGCTCATGAGATTCATTTATGTTGCTTTTTATAGCTGTAGTTCACTCATTAATCCACAATTTATTAATCCATCACGTTTTATTGTTGGTAGACAATTTTGTTTTTAGGGTTGGACCTTCTGAGTACTTCTTCAGTAGATTTTCAAGAAATCCTCTTGTTTTTAATTCCACCTGCACCCCTATATCCAGGGCTACCTGGTGCTGCCAAGTCCTGAGCCTTGCATAGGAGAGTTCTGTGCAAAAACAGCCACGTTCCCGACCGCTGGCTTAGGAATCGGCTTTCTGCGGTCTGCTAGGTTACTGTTTGGTTATCTGCTTTCTAGCCTCTAAAGGTTTCTTGCAGCATTTCCTTTCCCACTAACTTTGTCCTTGTGGGTTTTTATTTTTTCATATATCGTTTTCTGTGACTTTCGGAAGGAACTTCGGTAATGCCTTCGTCCATTACTCTGTTTTTAACCCAATTTGAACTTCATTTTCGATGCCTCCTTCTTTATGTCTGATTTCTACTCAGGTAGAATGTTTTTCTGAGAGATAGTATCTTAGCATAACGCTATCACCTTCTTTTACAATAAATTTGTCAATAATTATTAAATGTAATAGTAAATTTTTGTTTATTAATTATACATTATCCTTTCAAATATTTGAAAGTTACATTTTAAACGTTGGTCTAATTCACAGAATTTTTTTTGATAGGGTATCGCTGGAACTGACGTCGCTAAAGAGGCATCTGATATTATTCTCACAGATGACAACTTTACAAGCATTGTTAAAGCAGTTATGTGGGGACGAAATGTTTACGACAGCATCTCCAAATTCCTTCAGTTCCAGCTGACTGTGAACGTTGTGGCTGTGATCGTCGCCTTCACGGGCGCGTGCATCACCCAAGTAGGTGGACAATTTGTTCATTAAAACTTGTTTATTTTAAAGGAAAAAAATATGTATAATCTGCCTTTTTAAAGTACATAAATATTTAAGCTGAAGCTTAATATTTTAGGTTAACTTATATAAAAATGTAATCCTGTTCTGTTCTTGAAGTTTTTAAATACAAAAGGCTTCCTGAAAATTGCCGAGTCCCTGAATAGTTGTGGGATGTCTATTAGGAAACGTCTCTTTTCTAGGATTCACCACTTAAGGCTGTGCAGATGCTGTGGGTAAACCTCATAATGGATACACTCGCTTCCCTGGCTCTGGCAACTGAGCCCCCCACGGAGTCCCTCTTGCTTCGGAAACCTTACGGTAGAAACAAGCCTCTCATCTCACGCACAATGATGAAGAATATTTTGGGCCATGCATTCTATCAACTTGTCGTCGTCTTTACACTCTTGTTTGCTGGTAAGAATTCAACACCTGATGAAGCTTCACTTGTTTCCGTTCCAAGCTCATATCCCAGATGTTTTAATGTTACAAATTTTTCAAGAACATAAGTTGTTCTGTTTCTGGCTCCCCATCTATCTTTTGTTTTTCCTCTATCAGTGATGCTTAGTAAGTTGTGGGAGGCAGTAGGTTAGATGGTGGGGGAAGTAAAGAGAGTCCTGATTTCTTGTCCTGGTTCTGCCACTACTTAGAGATGGGATCTTGAGCTTGTCGCCATAGTTCACTTTTCTCATCTATGAACAAAATAGTTGTTCTTGCTAACCCCCAGGTCCCTCCCAGCTTTGCTGTGCCATCATTTAAGATCAAATAAAGGTCTGACTGCGTTTTATTATTGCATACTTCCTTGAAATGTTAACTTATTTTGTATGATAATTACAAAACAGTAATTTTTCATTCTTTCAGGAGAAAAGTTTTTTGATATTGATAGCGGAAGAAATGCTCCTTTGCATGCTCCTCCTTCGGAACATTATACTATTGTTTTTAATACATTTGTACTGATGCAACTTTTCAACGAAATAAATGCCCGGAAAATTCACGGTGAAAGAAATGTGTTTGAAGGAATCTTTAATAATGCCATCTTCTGCACAATTGTTTTAGGCACTTTTGTGGTACAGGTGGGTAATTGTAAAAGATAGTTTCAAATCTGATTATGTGGGAGACATTAGGTAAACAGGTGGCTTGTTCCAGAAATTACTTGACTGCAATGTGTGGAGTTTCTGTGTATTGCCTTGATGACATCAAAAAAGAGTTTTAAATCATAACTCGAGTGAAAATTGGCCCTAGCCTGAAACTCTGTGTGTGACAAGAGTATATGAAGCTAGTCCCGCTTTCATTGCACTGGTCCTCTGGTCGTGATGCTTCGCCCCCTGCTCTGGTTCTGATTGTTCGTTCTACGTCATTATCATGAAAACTGCTAGAATTCTTATGTAATTTAAGGTAAATCTTACAGTTTACCACTTACTAGTTTAGCTAGAGTGATCACTTCATTGCTTCTAGCCATTAATAGCAGTTGTATTTCTACACTTGTTTACTATTAAATAATAAAAGTTTTGAAATGAATATTTTAAAATCTCTGTGATTCCGAATGACTGCTTCCTCAGTTGGTACATGACTTTTTATTGTTCTCTTCTTAAAGATTGGCACCTGAGCTAATGTCTTTCTCTGCCAGTCTTTCTTTTTTTTCCTTTGTCTCCCCAAAGCACCCCAGTACATAGTTGTATATCCCAGTTGTGAGTGCCTCTGGTTGTGCTATGGCTTGAACAGTTCCCTGTCCGTACCCAGGATCCGAACCGGCGAAACCCTGGGCCGCCAAAGTGGAGGGCACAAACTTACCCACTAGGCCATAGAGCCGGCCCCATGCCATTTTTCAATTTTGTAATATTGTCGAAGCAAGGCACAAAAGAAAGTAGAAAGTGAGGTTGAGATTAAATAGGGAGGACCAAAAACTTTCCCACTTTTTAGAGGTCATTCTAAGAACAAAACTGAGGATCACTTTGCATATGGTGATTTTTTTATACAACTGTGTATTACACCTGTGTTTTTATGTCATCTTGGATTCTGTGGTGCTCTTCCATGTAAGTGATTGTTAATAGTAGAATCTGGAATCAAAACAGGTAAGTGAATGATGCATGATCACACCAGAAAGTCAGTAAACACAGTAAAATTTAAAATTAAAAAGTGAGTTTTTTCAACAATGGAATTGGAGTAATGATGGTGCTTGTTTTGAAATGATGATCCAAGAGTTTAAAACAGTTTGTTCATCCTCTTCCTTGTTCACTGTGGATACTGAAACCCAAAACCCTAGACTTAATTATTTCTGTAAAAACTGTTTCTGTTTTAGCTTTCAATTTCTGTAATTCTTAGGGGCAACGTTGCTTACTTGCGATGTAGTTTCTGGAAGTATTTAGATTTTATAAAAACCATTGTTCATGGCATGCTAAAATTTTAGTTTTTACTTGTTTATGAAATTAGAGTTATTTTATCTGTTTTTAATATAGGAGAATTGCAGAGATTTAACTGCCCCTCTCTATCAAGCAAATCCAGTAAGTTAGTTCCCAACAAAGGTTGATACACCCCAGACAGATCATGTGAGGTGTCATTCTTCAGTGCCTTGTAAATAAGCCAGTGCTGCACCAAGGGTGGTCTGCAGACCAACCACTGGTCTGTTTGTTCCAAGTGCACAGTGAGGTAACTAGCCTGTGCCTTCCCGCCTCCCTGTGTTTCCTCTGGGGTTGGTGTGTTTCGTTTCTGTTGGGTAGTAGGGGTGGTAGCAGTGCTGTGCAGACTGTGTGTCAGCTTGCACTCTGGCGCCTGTTCCTCATCCTCTTAGGGTGGCTCAGCACCTTGAATAGCACTTTTGTAGACAGTCAGCTGGGTAGGAAAGCATGACTCTTCATTTACACATAGCTCATTTTGTTTGTTTCTGAAACAGTGTAGCCAGAGTCTTGATTATAAATCTGAGGTCCCTGAAGGGTTGTATTAAATTTAATTTGTCTCTTTTATTTACTAGCTGATTCTCATTCTTCACTTTTTTTTGACTGATCATGAAGTATATAATAATCCTTAAGTATTTATAAATATTTTTAGTTTCTTTTCTACCTTGTAGCAATTAACACAGTATCAGTATTTTCAAAATATATTCCATTGAAGTAGTAGTCCCTTGAGTTGCTCTTACATCCTCAGATTAGTGTAGGAAATTGTGCCTGTTCGCTTATTTCTTAGAGATTCTTGAAGCAGTCTAACATAGTACTTAAGATTATGAACTTAGGAGTCAGTCAGGGCCATGGTCAAATCAAAGTGCTGCCCCTTAGTAGTTGTGTGACCCTGACTAGCTACAATTTCTTCATCTGTGAAATGGGGTAATAGTGTTAGTTCACATGACAGAATGAGTGAAGAATTAAGAGAGACAGTGCAAGTAAGTGCCACAACTAATTATACAGTTATAGTCCAACTCTAAAATGAAAGATTATTATTTCTAGGGAAACTAAATCAACTATCATATTAATCATTGATTGTCTCTCCAGCATTTTAACATCCTCCTTTTCACATCCCTTCTTATACCAAAGAAAAGATAAAGTTTAAATTAAAAAACAGAGAGAGATTGAGAAAACTCATAAAAATGTTGAGCCTTTTTGATGCACATTATTTTCTTGGTTTACAAAAGAAAATTATTCCAGTTTGATATCTCTATTAAAATTCAAGCAAGATTGTCAAGTCACTTATAATCCAACTGGTTGGGCTACTAACAAACCAATTGGGAATCTCTCTGTACAAGTATACAAATAATCTTAACTTTGAAGAACAGTGGAATTGACAAATACATATCGCTTGAATTGGTTAAAGTACAGCCCCAAAGAATGGAGTTTGTAACTTAAAAAAAAACATTTTTAATGTTAATACCGAAATGATTCTTTTTGATTTCAATATTTGGCAGCTCCTAACTGCCATATCAAAGAGAGGCCTGTCAGACACACAAGAGGATGAATATTATTATTTAACTCTTAATATTCCCATATACGCTGTTTTAGGTCTTTTAAAATAAAGAGGGAAGCATAAGTGTGTATTATGAATTTTATTTGTGTGGATCATTGGACTTCTCTCTATCAGGGAGAACAAATTTTGAGGGCATACCACCTGCGTTAGCACAGATTTCATAGAACTTTGCAAGTTGTTTTTCTTTTCTCAGAGTCCATTTATATTTGTCCTAACATTTAAATGTTAACTAGGAATGAACAGCTATGTAGAAGGAAAACAAAAAAGATTGAATATTATGTCTATTTTTCTATAACCTATAGTGTTTTCCACAAAAGTATACTGTCTTTTGCAGGAAGGCCTAAATTATTTAAGGAATTATACTAAATAGAGGGGACTATAGTTACTTCAGATCATAACGGAAACAGTGTAAAGTTGTCGTGAGAATTGTCTTTTTGAATTTTTAGTAAGCTTAATTTGAACACAAAATATGCATGCATTTAAATGTGGAGGGGAGATTTTACTTTATTTGTCTTATTTTCAGCTGCAAATATCATGTACATCACCATCAGACTGACAGTTGTTTGGCTTGAGTTTTAGAGGACACATATTTGGGTAATTTTTGAAGTATGTGAATTGTAAAATTTAAAAGACTTAAATAAATTTACTCTCGATTATTCCTCCAGATATTAATCGTGCAGTTTGGTGGCAAGCCTTTCAGTTGTTCAGAACTTTCAATAGAGCAGTGGCTATGGTCAATATTCCTAGGGATGGGAACGTTGCTCTGGGGCCAGGTAAAAATCTCATCATTTGTTTGTTCAAACCTAAAGTGACTTTTTTCTTTTAATTTCTTTAAAAGAAATTGTATTTTCTTTAATCAGTTCTGTTACTTGATTCTAAGTAGTTATCATTCTGGGTCAAGAAAGGGCATTCAGGAGTAATGTTTTTTTAAAAAGTAATATTTGTTCTAATATGTCACTTGCTGTTTTGATTATGCCTATACGATAAAACACTATTTTGATTTCTTACGTAGTTTTTTAATGTGTTTTTTAGAGATGATGTATTGATAACTGGTTAGGATGCTAATATTGATACTTTTTGCTCTATGACCTATTTTTGCCTTTTCAAAATATGTTTATGAAAATATTAAAAATACTATATACTTTAGACTTCTTACCCTTTTTTATGTAGTTTAATAAAAATGTAGCATAGGAAAAATCTTCAGTTTCAGTTCACGTGGAGAATGTTTCCATAAAAATAGTGGTATGTGGAATAATGAGCCACAGAATGACGTTTTATATTATTGGGATCGAATTGCTTTAACAGTGTATATATAAAATACAATGCCTGTAAAATGAGAGTTACTTCATCTTACTGTAGGCAGCTGACTTGCAAATGTTACGTCATTATTTTTTAAAAGATAAGTAGTAATGGTGTGTGCATTCTTCGTTTTACGTCCATTACTATTACTGTAAAACTAACTGATGGAGAAGCTGTACTAACATTTTCGTAGATGAAAGTTTACATGTTATGCTGTCTAACTGGAGTGAGCTAATTTATTGCCATTCTACACGTCTGTCAACCCAAACATCCAGGGTTTACTTACACTTAACGCAGTCTTCAGGTGCCTTTTATCTCACCTTTTTCTTAATTGTGCTTCTAGGTTCTGATGTTTCTCTTCTTACTCATTTTGAAGACCTCTTTAACTGAGATCTTCTTTTAAGTAGGGTGTCCATACTTGGTCCACCTTTTTTTTTTTTTTTTTTTTGATTACTATTCTGGTTATTTCATAATGTTCCCTCAACAAGACAGAACCCACAACCTTGCCAAAAGAATCTGGCTAATTTCAGGAGGAAATTGAGTACAGCAGACGTACCCAACAGGCATCAGTTACTATCTCTGGTGGACGTCGTCTGTTGATGTTAAGCGTGTCGTGGGAGAAAGAGCACTGATTTTGGTGGTCAGGAGACCTCAGGTCTCAGTCACTCCGTGAACAAGTCACTTCTCATGTCTCTGAGTCTGTTCCACCTCTGTAAAATGAAGTAGTTGGACTAGACGTTCTCTAAGCAGTTCTGGTTCCGACTGTGCTCTTTCCCCTGACAAGCCCGACTTCCTTAAGGAGTGACTGCTCACACTTAGAGGTTGATCCGTATTTATTGGTGCTTTTTGTATCCTTTATGTTTTCTGGGGCATCTCTTCCTGTTGGGTGTCATTATTAATCAGTGTTAATTCAATTTTAAGTAGTTGCATTTTATAAAAAGTGAATACATTTAATAAACAACAAGCTATTTTCAATTTAACCTTGAAGATTTTTTGAATTTTGGTATGTTTTTCTCATTGAACTGTTACAGCACTAATGAAATGTAAGCTTATTTTATCAATAAGATCACCTGCCATTTTTATTTTATTTGAAACAGATACAACTAATATGAGTTTAAGTAAATATATATATCAAAGCATGGTTGTATAATTTACTGTCTTGAATGTCCTCAATAAAATATGAAAAATGTAATCAGGTTATTTCCATTCAGGAGAACTTTTTACCCTTCCAGACTTAAATCTTTTGTGTAGCTCAGAGAAGAATATTTGTGTTCTGAGGAAAAAAGCCTCTGATGGACAGGATCTCATTGCCTCGTTGGTAAAGATAGTTGGCTGTGCTTGCAACTCTTCATACCCTTCGTGTTAAAGTTGATCTGTTTAATTGTGCCTGATAGCATTTATTTCTAAGTTCTTTCCCCTGTGTTGTAGCTTATTTCAACTATTCCAACTAGCCGTTTAAAATTCCTAAAAGAAGCTGGTCATGGAACACAGAAGGAAGAAATCCCTGAGGAGGAGTTGGCAGAGGACGTGGAAGAGATCGATCACGCTGAAAGGGAGTTGCGGCGTGGCCAGATCTTGTGGTTTAGAGGTCTGAACAGAATCCAGACGCAGGTATGGGCCTGGTGGAGAGGTAGGAGAGGTGCCGGGAGCGGGAGCCGAGGGCTTTTGGACCTGGGGAGGAGGTTTGAATGTGCTCCTGAAATTCCTTTCCAGCCTTCCCAACCCACAAAACTTATTCTTTTGAAAAATAATACTGATGCCTGGAATGAGTGGAAGTTTTAACAGATCATGAAAGAATGTGTCTATATGCCCCTAAGCTCCTTTTTTCCTAGCTTTTTTTCCCCCCCTTCATCTCAAAATGCTACTCTTGCCTGTTTATCTGCTCTGTAAAAAGTGCCTTTTTCTTTACTTTTTATATGTTGATAGATGGAATGGTCCTTTCTCTTGTTCTCTCTCTCTCTTGCTGAGCAAGCTGTCACAATCTCTGATTCCTTGCAGATGGATGTAGTGAATGCTTTCCAGAGTGGAAGTTCCATTCAGGGGGCTCTAAGGCGGCAACCCTCCATCGCCAGCCAGCATCATGATGTAACAAATATTTCTACCCCTACACATGTAGTGTTTTCCTCTTCTACTGCTTCTACTACTGTGGGGTGTGAGTGTGTGTTCCTAAGTGCATGAAATTAACATTTCCTACTTCACACACCTAACGTTTCTCATTTTCTCCTTAATGTTTAAATTCATTGTTCAGGCTTTTCATAAAGCTTTCTTTTCGTAAAGTGGATTGAGACCTCAAAGTGTTGTCGTTGTTGTTGTTTTATTTCTTAGAGGGCTAGATAACAGGCGGAGCAATTGCAACCAAAGATTAGATATGAAGTCTGTGGGCTTGTCTCTGTGCTAACTGGGATGGTTAATAGGGGGAATAAAATTGTAGCTTAGACTTTGTGAAACGACTATAAATTTTTGAGTATATGCCTTTAAACATGTTCCTCCTGCATGGTTCCCAGAAGCATGTGATTTGAAACTGATCTAACAGAACCAAGAAATTGTGTTTTTAAAGCTGCAAAGGAATTTAGCATTTTGACTTTTATCTCGTTCAGTTTGGAAAGTCAGTCAGCGCCCCGAAGGGAAGTTCTCAGCGTAGAGCCTGTTGCTCGGCCTTCTTAGCCTGGACTTGGTGGTTTTGCTTTGGATTTCTTTTTTTCTTTTTTTTTTGAGCGGAGGTCCCTGTATAAGCTTTAAAGTTCTGTGGTATCCGTGGGGTGTTTTTGTTTGTTTGTATAATCAACTTAATATAAAATTGCATCTTAGATAAGAAATATTCTGTTGTTTTAAGTTTTCCACAGCAGTAGAGAAAGGGTACTATTGAGTCATTATTGGGCTATCACATGTCATAATTTCCATTAATTGACTAGAATAACAAATTTTCGTTCAGGTTTTTAGTAAATGGCAAACTCCCTAAAAGCCTTATAACCCATATCATCCTTAGTGCGAATTAGGGTCTTGATTTCATGGTGAATTCTCAGTATATTGGAGGCACTAAAGATATAAACCCAGCCACCTCTCACCCCTACTCCCGAAATCAGCTGAAATACCTAAGTTAATCTTTATTTGGGTAGAGATCTGTCTTTTCTGTTTGGTCTTCAGCCAGGTGAGGCAAAGAGGAACCTTGGGAAGCTGGAGAGAGGAGGAATCGAGGGAGAAAGCAGTGCTGTTTGGAGGACGGTCTGCTCAGGGCCTGTTTGCTGTTGCTTAAGTGATTTTCCTATGGTATTTTTGAACGGTGTTTTAAAACAGGCAGAACAGGAACTGGCCCCATTTTACAGGTGTGAAAACTGACTTGGAGTTGAAATGACTCATCCATGGCTAATAAGCAGAGGCAGCACGATGTAGAGAAAGGGCAGACAGTTGCTCTAAGGACAAACTGACCCTGTAATATTAGATAGGATGTTAAGTTTATATACATGGACAGATAGGAATCTTCCTTTTAAAAACTGCCCAGGCACTCCCTGCCTGAATGAGTGGTCAATGTAAGCTGCCTGACTTTGTGCCTGGGACAGCTAACGTCTACTGCACCCTTCCCTCTGTCTGTCTGTGGATTTCACATTGTTCCTGGCTCTCAGTGGCCTGTTACCCCTTATCCCTTCTTCTTCTTCTGTTAGGGTTTCTTTAGTTGTGTTCCAGAAACACTTAGGGAAGGCCTACCATATGCCAGGCTATGCTAGAACCTCCAGACCACGTAATCTAGTAAGGGAAACAAGTAGTTGGGAATTTCTACACAATAGTGAAAGATAGAATATTATAACAAGGTCCTTAACCCACCCTGAGAAGTCAGGAAAAATCACCTGCAGGAAATGACTCCTGAGCTGACCCTTGATGGAATTCACTAGTTGAGGAAAGTGAGACTTAGTGACATAGTTTGATACTAAATGTAACAAAATATAAGGTGTTCGTGAGGCTAGAATGGAAGGTAAGTGTCTGTTTATATCCTATAAGAAAGATCCAAAAATAAGACTTTATCCTGAAAGACTCTCTCCCCTCAAAATTTTAAATTTGAAGATTTTAAACTGACAGACAATTTGAAAGATTAATACATGAATACCCTTCACCTGCATTTAGCACTCCTTAATATTTTATGACATCTGCTTTATCTATCTATATATTAATAGGTACTTTTTTCTGAGCCATTTGAAACTAAGCGGGGCAGTTATTGTAACATTTCATCTCTAAATGCTTCAGCATGTACCTCCTAAGAAGGAGAAGTCCCCTGTACAATCATACTATATTATCACATCCAAGAAATTTAACATTGATACCATTTTATCCAATATACAGTCCATCTTCAGATTTCTCCAGCTGCCCCCAAAATTTCCTTTATAGCTTTTTTGATCCAGAATCTAAGAAAGGATCCTCAACAGTGTGTGTTATGACCCTTTAGTCTCCTTTAACCTGGAACCATTTTCTCCACCTTTATTTTTCATGACATTGACTTTTTGAAGAATCTGGGCCACTTGTCTTATAAAGTGCCCTAACTTCTGGATTTATCTGATTGATTCCTCATGTGTAGCTTCATGTTAAACTTTTTAGACAGATTTATCTCATGGGTGTGTATTATATCTGTTTTTATTTTAGCAAAATTTTAAATAATGGACTTTTTTCATTTGGAGAGTGTCACATGACCTTAGGTCTGCTATATTTCTCTGTATAATTGTATTCCAGGCTTTATGTTAAACATCCAGTCAATCACAAACTGTGTTTTGAGACATAGCCACCCACACCTGCCCAGGCTCTTTTCTGGTACGCAACTGTATATGAAAACTGAGAGTTGCTGGGCCCATGAGGCCAGGGGAATGGAGGGGTATTTCAGAGAGCAGCTAGGGAAGGTTTGCAGCTGTTACTTCATCAGGGTTTGAGGTGTTTACTTCTTTATTCTATATTCTCTGTTCTGGGAGCATAAGGAGATATCGAGGGCTCATGGCACATCTTCTCCATGAGATTATCATTATACACTAATAGTTGCCATAATTATATTGCCGTTACCTTGAATTTCTTTCAGCCTTGCTGGTGAAACATTGTCTTAGGTGGTGCAGAACATCAGCCAGTATATAGAATTAATTAGTAGTGTTAATATGTTTCATGAAAGGTTTCATTTCCTCTGCGTTCCTGCCCTAATATAGAAGAGTCTTAGAAATATCTGTGGAGGTCAGACTTCTGTGACTCTTATTCGGAGTCTTTGCTTTGCTAAATGGAAGAAATAGTAATCCATTTCGACTTCGTCTTATACTAAGCTTGAAATGTCTCTGGAGAGATCATCCTTTTTCCCTCATTTATCAGTCAGATCTTTACTCTTAAAGATTTCTAGACAAAGGATTCTATACTTTTTCTTTATTTATAAAGCATATCATTCTACTATCAGTCTTCCCTGTTCGTATGTTCTTGTGCTCAAGCAATAGTTAAGCCTTCCTGGAAAGGAGAAATTGAGAGAAAATTTGGTCTTCTAGATGAAGGGTTGGCAGACTATAGCCTATGGGCCAAATCTGCCTGGTTGCTTGTTTTTGAAAATAAATTTTTATTGGAACACAGCCACGCTTATTGATTTCAGTATTGTCTCTGGTAGTTTTTCCACTACACGGGCAGGGTTGAGTAGTTGCATCAGAGACCGTATGGCTCACAAAACCTTTACTCTTGTCCTTTACAGAAAGTGTTTGCCAACCCCTACTCCAAATAATTAAAACATTATACGTTACGCAGGTGGGTCTTACTTTGAGAAAATTCAGTATGCAAATACCCAACTTTGGAAAACAACCTAGAATTTTCTTTCTTGTTACAAAATATTTTTTGCTTTATCATTGCAATTCCTTAAGTTAGTGCACATAGTAAAAGTAACGATGAATAGAAATTTTAGAAATAGGCAAACTGTTGTTGAAGATAAGGTATATCAGCTAGTGATTAAAAAGTCTCATTTTAGAGCTGTCCTTGCATCCCACGTTCTCGGCAATAATATTGTCATTCTCTTCTGCTATCAAAAGTTAGGTTTGTATTTAGGAAAATGGGTGCTTTAGCAGGATGCATGATCTTGTTTTGATTTGTTACTGAAATTTAATGTATTATTTATCTTGATAATCATTTTCATTTTCTTAAAATTACTTTATGATTATGATCATCACTTTGATTTTTTTGTTTATCATATATCCTTCATGCAGTGTTTTCCTCTGTTGAATAATTTCCTCTTTAAAAATTTTTCTGGACATAGGGATTATTGAATTTTTCTTAATTTTAGGAGTTACTATGTTGTGCATAGTAGGTCACAATAAATATTAAAGGAATTGTTAAAAGACTGGATAAAATAAGGCTTGATTGTGAGGAATGGGTAGTTAGGCTCACTTCTTAAGTCTCTGTTTAAACTGAATTCTTTGTGGTATTAAAATAGTTTCCTACCTAAGTATTGTGTACACAGTTAGGCTTTTTAATTACTCAGAATTGTTACGGTCCTGTGAGAATTTTACATATAAAGGTAAGATATCAGAGCAAGTGTAGGTCAGCTCGATGTCATCCTTAGATCGAGAGTGCTTTCTTATTTATGTTCTTTGTGAGTAGAAAGTACAACAAATCTGGTTCAGTGATCCGTGGTTAAAATAAACTTTATTGTATGTATCTAATATGAGAACTGTTCTTTGAAAATTGTGTTGCTTTGAAGCATTTCTGAGCTGTCCTTTTCCTGTGCACATACTAACCCAGCCATCCTGTGGCTGAGTAGTGGAGTCAGCGGAAGGCAGCTTAACCTTAATCTTAGGAAGTATTGTATTCTGGTGAAGTGAGCTATAAAGTTAATGTCCACGTATTCTCTTCTTTCATTGACTTCCAAAGAACCGGGAATTGGCACTCCCGAAACCTTGGTTCTAAGACACTTTGGCACTGATTAGGAGTGACTTGATAAGTCAGCCACCATTCCTCTCAGTTGCTCAGTTTCATCATTTGCAAAATGGTTAGAATAAAGTAGCTCCAATATCCTTGCAAGCTCTGATGTTCTCAGATAACTTAAGAAGTTCTTTCAGAAAGAACAAAAATCTTAACCAAAATTGAAAAGTTTTTGTGAAAAGGAATCTAATTTCACCTGCTGCAGATGTGTGTGTGTGTGATCGGGTGTGCACACACGCTTCACCTGCTTGCTCTGTACCCTCTGCCCCCCTGGGAGCTTGCTGACTCCCACATCTCTGACTTCAGCGCACGCCTTTCTCCTGAGCTCGGGATGTCTTCACTTGGGTGTTCTGCAGCTCCTCAGATTTAGCATCTTCCAAAAATGGATTTATTTCCCCCTTGATTCTTCGCTATCTCCCTCTGTCCAGACTGCTCAAGACAAAACAAGGCAGAAATGCCAGCAACCAAGTCAGATAAGCAACAACTGCAGGGTCGTCTTGACCAGTTCACCCCACCCGTCAGGGTTGCTGGCTGACCCTGCAGTTTGTATTCTCCTCTGGACCTACTGGCCACTGACACCAACAGATTTTTTTTTTAGAGTTTATCTTTTTGCTTCTTTTAACTGTATAGTTTATCATTAGGACACTGGGGATACCTACTAAATGTCCACATACATAAAGTGTGAATTGTGAGGTTTCACAAGAAAAAACAACTCAATGAATGATTATAATGGTATATTTAGCAGGCATTGTTTACACACCACATGTAAAACATTTTACGTCTTAGTAAAGGCAGAACAAGAGTAAGAAAAGAAATTGAAAATGTATTTGCTGCTAATAGTGTCAAATGAAGGCACTAAAGTACAAACACGTGAGTAGAATAGAATTATGCAGTAGCATATGATAAAGCAGCACAACACAGAGAGTGGAAGCTTGCTGATCAAAGGGTGGATTATGGTCCAGTAGCTTCCGCATCACCTGGGAGCTTGTTAGAAGTGCAGGATCCCAGACCCCTACTGAATCAGAATCTGCATTTTAACAAGATCCCCAGCTGTTTCATGTGCACATTAAAGTTTGAGAAGCCCTGACATTGACACTTGTGAGCTAACCATGTTCTAAGCCTGTGCTTGTACTAATTCAATCTCCCATAATAATCCCCTAAGTAGGCATCATTGTTATTTCCCATTTTATAGTTGAGGAAATCTGTTTGTCTGGGTTCCTCATCTATTCAGTGGCAGAGCTGGAATTCACACCCAGACATTTCACCTCTGTCTTCCTTGCTCAGCTGTGCTGTACACTCTCTCTCTCTGTAGAGGGCTAAGTGAACAAGGAGGAAAGCTGCCCACAGACAGGGCTTGGTAAATCAGGGAAGACCACTTTGGGGAGAGATGAGGTTTTAATCAGAACTAGACAGATGTTGTTACAAATGGCAGGATTCCCTTCTTTTTAAGGCTGAATAGTATCCCATTGTATGTATATACCACATCTTCTTTATCCATTTGTCCATTGATGGACACTTAGGTTGTTTCCATATCTTAGCTATTGTGAATAATAGGAGTGCAGGTATCTTTTCAAGATCCTGATTTCAAGTCCTTTGGATAAATTCCCAGAAGTGGGAGACTGAAATAGTTAAACTTATGGAAGCAAAGAGTAGAATGGTGGTTACCAGGGGCAGGGGATAGGGGAATGGGGAGATGTTAGTCAAGGGTTACGAAGTTTCAGTTATACAAGATAAGTTCTGGAGATCTAATGTACATCCTGGCAGCTAGAGGTAACAATACTGTCCTGTATACCTGAAATTTGCTAATTGGGTAGAATCCTAACTGCGGTGATGGCCATGTTAATTAGCTTGATTGTAGTGATTATTTCATACTGTACGTGTATATCAAATCATCAACTTGTACACTTTAAATATATACTATTAAAAAAGAAGGCATAAGCTGTTACATTTTTTAACAATACATTCAAATATCCTTTTGAAAAAAATGTATAAATGTTTTATGAAGTGATTTTGGTGACTACATCTTTTTTTCTGGAATGTCAATGTCAGTTACTTCTCTTAATGTTATGAGTAAACGATGTCTCATTACAAAACAGGACTCATTAGAACCAAAACAAAAGCAAACACTGTATCTGAATTGATATGTTACAGCAGATGCTCAACTATTTGGATTTTGTCCCCTTTTTTTTTTGGAAAGTCTGTATGACACTGGGTTAATGAGACCTAACGTCGGGGTGTGTATTTGTGTTAATTGCCCCTTAACCTCTTTTCCTCCATATGGCTGACTTCTGAGAAGGAAGGGGAATCATTGGGCTGTATGTTTAGGGGCAAAAATACTGGAAAACTTTGTGTCTTCTCCTTGGGAAATTTTTCACAGAAGAATCCCAGAGGCATATTTTTGTTTTTCTTTTAAATCTTTTCTTTCCAGTGAACTGTAGTATATAAATTGATTTAAGTTTTAATCTGTTATAGAGAAAAACACTAACACTTTATAGACAAATGGCATATACTCAAATATTTATAGCTGTTTAATGGCATTTTATAGATATTTATTTGGGTTTTGTCTTTATTTTTATTTTTTAATTAAGGGAGTAGTGGGGTAGATGTGAGTTCATTGTGGCATTCAGCTTCTATTTGCTTGGCTTTTTCATAGTCGGTGACACCCTAATTCCTAGCATGATAAACAGTAACCCTCTGTGCTTGACTTTGTTTAACTTACTTGAATTGTTTTCAAAAACTGTATTTTTTTAATTTAAAAAAATCAGCTACAGCTTGTGTATGGTTAAGTTTTTGTTTTGTTTGTTTTTTGTTTGATTTTGTTAGTGGAAAAAATCCTATAAAATGGCTATTAAATTTTGAGCCAGTGACAATGAGATTTTCTTAATATTACTTGGAATTCTCTACCTCTTAATTCTTAGAGTATGTGGTTTTGTTGTTCTGTAGTGTCCTACTAAAATATTCATTTTTTTTACAGTGTATTGCAAGTTCCACTGCATTACATGCAAATATGATTCACTCATACCTAGCTGTTTGTGGATTCAGACTCATAAATGCACCATTTTTAAGTTAACCCAGTAGTGTACTGACATCCTTCTGTGTTTTCTGATATTTACAGATTCGAGTGGTGAATGCATTTCGTAGTTCTTTATATGAAGGGTTAGAAAAACCGGAATCAAGAAGTTCGATTCACAACTTTATGACACATCCTGAGTTTAGGATAGAAGATTCAGAGCCTCATATCCCCCTTATCGATGACACTGATGCTGAAGATGATGCTCCTACAAAACGTAACTCCAGTCCTCCACCCTCCCCCAACAAAAATAACAATGCTGTTGACAGCGGGATTCACCTTACCATAGAAATGAACAAGTCTGCTACCTCTTCATCCCCAGGAAGCCCACTACATAGTTTGGAAACATCACTCTGATTGTAAGCTGAATGTTAACACACTAGCTGCATTGTAAAGAAACAAATTGAAACTGGGTCTTTTCACACATTGTGACGGACAAGATCGTATTCTTGTCTTTGGACTTCAACAGAAGACACACTTGTACGAATGTAGATTTATTTTTTTAAAAAAAAGCAAAGCTTTCTGCCAGACTGAGGGTGCTTTTTGGGGGGTGGGAGAAATGAACTGACAGATAAACAGTAACTCAGCGTAAGTTGACCTGTGGATCATCAGTGGTACCTAGGAATGGTCCTGAACAGTGTAATGTAGACCTTTAGTTTATCTCCATCCTTGATGGGAGAGAGTTAGGAGGAAAGCCGGGCAAGCAGGCAAAGAGCCCTGGATCATTGAATCGATACTTTAATTTCTGCTGTTGGCTGTTAATAATTTGGATTATTTATGTTTATAAATGATACAGATCTGTTTACAAGGTTTGTAGATACTTTTTTTGTTCCTGTTCATAGATGGGAAGCTTCCTTATAACTGATGCAGAGAAAAATTAGTCCTTCAAATACTGCTGTATTTTCAGGAAAAAAAAGGGGGGGGTGTTTCTATTGAAACTGTACTAAATTTTTGCCTACAATTTACCTTGTTAAATATTGTAGATAAATTGCTAATACTAATAGCCAAATAGATAACACTAATGCTTTGTTTAAAAAAACAAAAAAAAGAAAACAAAACAAAAAAACATGAGCAGTGGTGTTCTAATGAAGTTATGGCATCTGTCCTAATTAGTTTCTTAAATACATTTACTACTTAATGGTTTTGAAAGAACTGTTTAATTTTTAAAATTTTTGAAAACTTGCTAATAACCTTTGTTCAGAATTTAGTAGATTGTTTAATGCGGGACATCAACTACATAATGAAAGATGCTTGAAATGCTTTTGTTATTTCAGGCAAATCAAATTAAATCAAACTATCAAACTACAAGAGAACCTTAGTCCTTTTTGTTTTTGTCTAAACATGTTAGTTCAGTGATGTCTTGGCGAACTGTGAGTGAACTGTATTGATTTTTCTGATAAATCCTTAGGACCCTTCATGCAGCATGAGGGCTGTTGGCATTTTGAAAAAGGTTAATAAGTAGAAGCATTCATGTTTTCCTTTTGTTTTTGAAACTTGTTTGTAAACATAAATAAATATGCCCTTTTATTGAATAAATACATGGCACTGTTTTTTTAAAAAGAAATTTCAGCTTCTTTCCTCAATTCTGCATATATGGTACATCAGTCTGTTCCCTTTAACCGTAATTGGAGTAAATTTCAAGATGGTAACAGCCCCATGAAGTGCCGCTGTAATTCCTTGGTGGTAATCTAATAGAACCATACCAAGAAAATCACCATCTGACATATTCTGCAGAGAATTTAGTTTGCCTAAAATAGTCTCAGTTTAAAAAACAAAAATGACCACCATTGTCTTCGATACATTTATTTTACTTCTTAAGTGGCCAAATAACACATTAGGTAAAATGAGATTATATGAAAAGGTGGAAAAGTTCCTAAAAAAAATATTTAGATGTATTAACGGTATGCTCGAATGCCCATCTCTAAGCCAATTGGATTCTTTAAGTCTTTGTTTCTTCCTTTTGTCTATCTCCTCCCCTTTTTTGCCTCTGTCTTTACCTTTTAGGAACTGGCATTGTATTAGGGCCCAGATTTCACCAGATACACAATCCTCAGGCTGACGTAAAGTTTACGAGGACTACTCTGACATCTGAGAGTGCTGACCCAGCAGGAAACATTTAGTTGACGGTGCTTGATATTTTTGGTGGGTGGGGGAAAACCTTTTTCTCTCCATCAGTCCTTTGCAGTAATCCTCTGCAAGTATTAGAAATACATTGGCTCTGTCAGCATTTGTAGTTGTACATTTATTCATCAGGTATTTATAGCAAATCATACTGTAAAAAGAGGTAGCATGATATGCTGGAAGGCGTACAAGGCTAGGAGTCAAGACCTGGTTTCTAGTCTTGGTTTTGCCATTAACGTGCTGCATGACCTTGGGAAAATCATTTACCCTAAACAAGGGTGGTGGACTAGACTATCTCGAAGAACCCTTTCAACTCTAAAATTGACCCTATCAACTGGAGAGCCTGCAAGGCATAGGGAATAGAGAAAAGGGAAATGTTTTCAGTTTTCTTTTTTATTTTGGTTATGCTTAAATATGAATGTAATTACCAAAAGATTTAGAAGTGCATGTGCTTTGGAGGATTTGTATTGAGCTTTTACAGTATTCATTTTTCAACTCAAGGCAATGGCTTTTTACACCAACTCTAATCCATAAACGGGTCTTAAGACATCCATGAAGTAGTAGCAAGACATGCTTAGTGTGTATATCTCTCTTTGAGACACTGTAATTTCTACCAGAAATTTCCAGAGCATTATGTAAGTAGAAAAAAATGCAAGCAAGCTGTTAAAGATCTTGGATCCCATATATAATATGTATAGCGGAAATCAGCATCTGTAATTCAATCACTTTTTCTCTTTTATCCTCTAACCAAAAAATTGTTTAATTTTGCATCCCAAATGTTTTTAATCTTTGTATATTTTTTAAAAATCTTTTTCTCCTCATCATTGCCTTTTTTGTGGTTGTAAATAGACTTACTTGCACTTTGAAGATGAGTTACTCCTTGTCATCTTACAAATATGTGATATGGTAATTTTCATAACAGATGTCAGTTTTGAACCAAGAAATGGTGATTTGTTTATAAGAAAAAAAAACTGGCTTCATTTCTGTGAAATTGCTCTTTGAAAATTTCTTTTTACACGTGTAAGCCAACTGAGATACCGTGATGGTGTTGATTTCTTTCAATGATGCTTACCATCTATTTTAGCCACTGAGCCTTTTATTATTTGTCTATTTGTAAAGTTTATTTGTCTTAACTCATTTAATAAATATACTGTTTATCTGTTTCTGAATGGGGACTGAACTTTTTGAATATTTAAGTTGATCTGAACATCATCTTTTGGAATTACCTTTTTCTGCTTGAAATTTTAAAAATCTGATTCATGAAAATTCTGTAATGTACTTGAAATGTTATGGTTGTGTTACAGTGAATCAGTGTTCAAATGTGCAGGATCTTGCCCCTAGAATGAAAGTGGGTATATTTTCCTTACTCCTACCCACTGACTTCAGTCCTTGCAGCACAATAGATCATTGCCGCAGTCCATGAAAGTGTCATGTTTTGGTTTGGGAAGAGATTAGTTTTTCACATTAACTGTAAGAGCTTATTCTTTTGTTAAATAATCCAAACTTGTCCGTGGCAATTATCTGAACTCTGTGGTAACAAAATCAAGTTGCCTTTAGTTGGTTTTTGTAATAAATTATTAACAGAAATTAGCAGCTTTGTTGAGATAGTGAACTTTAAATGATTATGGATACCATATTTTTCCATTAGTAAAAATAATTAGTAAATTATGGGGTATATGTAAGTACCTTATTTATGACATGAGACACATTTTCCATTTTGTCAAATTAGTTTTTATCTGTGTATTATGTATTAGGATTGAATTTGGAATTAAGTTCCCTTTGTAAAATTAAGAGAATAAGAAGGGGAGTTTCCGGAAGTCTTTGCTGGTTGACATTTTGCCTTCCCCATGTCTTAAGAGAATTCCTGTCATATTGTCACTGCCTTCTTTTTTTTCACCATTGCTGCCCTAAGACTGGTGCCCAAACCCCGTATCAACCTTTATCTTCTAAAATTACAGTGTTAAACTCATTCGTAGACAAAAAATAAGGTACTTTTATTAGCATAATTATACCGCCTAACTAAAAATAATCTTTGAAAGATCGTTGAAAAATAACCTTCTTTTAGGATAAGTGTTATAAGAAGACCAAGAATGTTGCATGCAGTAAGGCAAGTTGTGGTTGTGTTCCTGTTCTCTCATCAATACATGTCAAAAAGGAAATGATCTTTATCCTTACAATGTAATTTCCTTTTCGACAGATTGTTAATTTTGTCCCTTAAACTCTCAACTCAGAGTTTTACTTTGATCCTTTTTGTCTTAAGAACTCTTTCTTTAACATTTTCCCTGTTTATTAGAAAAACACTTCAGTTTACAGATAAATATACTAAATGTAAGCATGTTTAATCTGTATTCTTTGAATTCAAAGTGTCACTATTGAACAGTATAATATTAGTGGTTCCAAAGTAGGGGATTGAAGTAAGAAATGTGCATGCATGCTTATAGTATCAGTCTGGTACAACTTCCTTAACCAGCAGTATATCCTAGGAAAACTAGTTCCCAAGTCATTAACACACAAGTCTAGCTTTGGGTTCAATGCAGGAAGTCCTTAAGATTCTCTTAATTTAAATCAGAGTTACAAGGACCACATATTTTTCAGATTACTTTTAAGACGATTAAATATAAGCACCAATACTTTCCTTCGCTATTACGAGGAATATTGTCACAACATAAAATAGTATTTATGGAGCACCTGTGTATGTTAAGCACCTTACATGGATTATGTAAATAATAACCCTGTGTACCACTGCTACCGTTTTACATACGGGGAAACTGAGGCTTAGAGAGTTTAAGTAGCTTGCTCCATCGAGGTCACGTGGCTAGGAGGTAGAGCTGGGATTCCCACGAGATCTCCAGAGCCCAAGCTGGTAGCTACTGGTCTTCACTGCAGTACTGGCATCTTGGTAACCTGAGTCGGGGCCCAATGCCTAACGATCTGTGCTGAACTTTTAAGCGTTCCTTTGTTGTTGTTCTTTTCTGATATCATATGCTTCCGAGATGATCTGAAGAATCTTCATAACCTTGCTGGAGAATAACTCAAGAGACCGAGGCAAAGAATCATTGATTAAGGCATATAGTCCAAGCTTGTCTTATAGTCAGACCACCTCTAGCTGAAGAGTCAAAGATAAGCTCAGTGGAGTGGTGTTGTTAATAGCATACTTTGGCTAGAGTATTTCATGATTCAGTACTTTTAAAATAGGTTATTTTTACTCTTAAGTTTCATAGATAACCTATTAATTTGACAGGTTATTGCTTTATTTTCTAAATGAAAATATTATCACAATGAGATAATTTGCATTTTTTGTTCTTGAAATTTATGAAACTAAAGAACAGGATGTCTTACATTTGTTTTTGAAGAATTACTTTGTCCTTCAGCAGTATTTTCCTTGGTGAAAATTCGTGATGCTTTAATATTTAGCCTAAGGGACTGACTTGCACATTGGCTTTTAAATTCACAATTTTTAAAATAAGAAAATTGCAACCATTATTTCACTACTGTTTTCATAGCATTTTATATTAAGGTTGGTTGTGGTTTATGAATAGTCATTTGGCCTCATAGTCTACAAACAAGATGCTTTCTGATTTTTATAATGTTTAACATTTATCTTAGTAAAGCTATTTTAAAACATTTTTTTTCCTATAAGCCTATTTTTGAAATCATAAATATTTAGTCGAAGGCATACCTTAATGCACAGCTTGGGAATGAATACAAAAAAATAAGAATGGGACCTCGGGGACACCTGTGGTATCTGAGGTTAGAAATTCAAATTAGAATGCTTTTAATTTATCCAGTATTCTAAATCTTTTTACCGTAAGCCTGCTCTCATTGGCTTCACACCCTCTGAGAAGGGTAAGTCTGTAGTATCTAAAGTCATTGGTCTTTCACTTTCACTTCCTCACTGCTGTAAGCAGATCTCAACATTTGAAGCGTGGTGAAGCAGAGAGCGGATCGTAACAGTAAAGTCATACCAAGTTTCTAGAGTCTGGGACTCAACTTATGGGAACATTAGAGTCAGTCCCCCTTTTCCTGCCCCCAGATTATCTACCTACCAACAGCTTTCATGCCCTTTATCTACTGCTCTTGCCCTCCATTCATTCAACAGATATTTGGTATCTGTCATGGGGAATCCAGACTGTTCTGGACTTGGGAGAACCAAGCCGGTTCCTTCTTCTCAAGGTGTTTATGTTCTCGTAGGTGAGAGAGACAGACCTATGTCAGGTGGTAGGGGACGATGCTGTGTTACATAGTGTGGTCAGGGAAGCCCTCTCAGATAAGGTGACATGTAAGGAGAGACCTGAAGGAAGTGAAGGAGCCACCTGCCTGGTTGTCTGGAAGAGCCTTCCCGGAAGACATCCCAGTGGATAGGGCTTGGCAAGTGTCAGGAACAGCAAGAAGGCCACTGTAGCTGGTGTGGAGGGAAACAGTGGGAGAGGGGAGGAGCTAGGCTTCGAGAGGTAATGGGAGACTCTGCCTGACCTTGTAGTTACACGCCTTGGCAAGAACTTTGACTTTTATAGTACTGAGATGGGAGCCAGTGGAGGATTTTGAGCAGAGCAGCAATGTAATCTGACCTCTGAAAGGCTCCTTGGCTGCTCTGTGGGGAGAGATTGGAAGTTAGGAAACCAGTTAGGAAGCTGTTGCCTCGTTCAGATTCCTTCCATACCAGTTTACTTTCTCTGCTTCCTCTGTAGCTCCCTTCTAACAAGTCTTGTTGATCCTTTACTTTCTTTCATCTGCTTTATCTTTATGCTCGTCCTGCTCTTCCAGATGACACAAGGCTGGCATCATTTTTACAGTCAATTCAGAAGACCCTACATATTTTCCCAATTTGCCTTAGCCTCTATGCAGTTGCCCTCATGGATCACAATAGTCTTCGTTTTTACTCTGTGATATTCAGCAACATGGTCACAAACAGAAAATGGCCATTTCTCAGCTGTTCAGTCTCTAAGATTATAATCGGCATCTCCTCCAAAATATTTCCTGCTTTGTAAAAGCTCTTTACACCTGCTGATCTTGTACTAAGCATGACTGCTCGTCTCTGGAGTCCTCCATCACCCCCCAGTCTTTTCTAGCCTGCTAAGCTTCACTGACTGCCTCCTAACCCACGTAGGCTGGTTCCCTCGCTCCTGCTCTCATGGACCCAGATGGCTTTGTCTCCTTGATGTGTCACTGCCTTGGTGCCTGAACTGAACCACCGTCAGCTTCACACCTGAAGCATTAGAGGATGCTCGGTCTTGCTGGTGACCAGTGTTCACCCTCATGTCCAGCTCTTCCACACGGACGCTCAAACTGACCTTTAATTTGTATCTTATTCTTTCCAGGGTCATTCTTCATTGCATTTATTCCAAACCTTTACATTTTTCTCAGAGTCAAGATGCAACACGTGGTTTGTCTGACTCTAGAACACATCTTTTCCATTCTACCTCTCACTGTCAATCAAACCTGTAGTTTTTCACATATTTTAGCAGACATTTGCCTCCCCTTGTGCTTTTGTTACAGGTTTATGGTCCCAAAGAACAAGATTTTACATCTGTCTGTATTAAACT